>NC_141689.1:636867441-637613274 GCF_964263255.1 Lissotriton vulgaris | reverse complement strand
ATTATTTATCCACAGCGCACACCTCCTTGCTGAAAACACAGGCTCCATCACAATTCGAGCCTCATCCATTAGTGCCAGCCCCTCCCTTTTTTCTCCTGCTTGCCTCACACTGAGGTAAGCATGAGCAACTTCCTTTAATACAAGTCCATCATTGATGCCATGTACTGGTTCTCATTGTTCCTTTCTCTCTCACTTCTGTAGTACCTGGCTGGGTCCAGTGTGAGTACCTTTTCTCTTCTTTTTCACTCAACCGGTGTTTGCAAATCATGTGGCTGTGCATATCAATTGTTTCTGTTCCAGGTACCTCTCGCTATTTGGTCTTTGAAGTCATTGATTTACACATCATGTTCCCACCGGATTTTAGCTTGCGTCACTCTCCCTTTTTAATTTACAGATGTCCTTATATTATTAGGTCCTGAAGAGACCCTGTATTCTTCAAAGGGTCGAAACACCGTCGACTTTAGAAAGAACGAATCATTTTATCAGCACTGACCATTGCTTAAAGTGTTGTTAACTATTGTTGAAAAAATGAATGATCGTTTGTTGAAAATAATGGAAACCAGATTATAATTTTCACAAATGTCACTATATTTTGTTTGTTTGTTTCCTACCTCACACTGGGGACAATGAGCACCAAATCCTTTGTTTTGTTTATTTGAATTTGACTTCAATATTTGCTATAAACTGAAGAACTTGCAACTACAGTGTACTCGACTGCCTCTTTGTCTGAACTCTGTATAACCCATCTACATTGCCATTGTGCACTCAGATGACCCAATTTACCCATTTATTGTTCCCACGAGAGCCGCTGTTTCTTGATATAAATACATCCCCTGGGTCTCTGTGAGTAGGGTTTCCCTTGTGTTTTTTGAGGAGTACAACAAAGGAAGCATTCAGGCTTCTTCCTTCATTTGGTGCAATGCCAGTACAACAAAGGTAGCATTCAGGCTTCAAGAGCTGAAAATGAAAGCAGCAGACATTGCGCAGGCAAACATCCCTCATCCTGGAGTGGTTATCTGGGACAGTAGGAGGTATCTGCTTGCTTATGTATTTGTGGGCCAACTCATCTTGACGGTCCCAGTTGGAGGAATGCTTTGGTGCACTAAAATAGTGACCAACGTGAATGAAGCATCCTCAGCATAACAAGTGAACATCTAACATGATTTGCTTGGTTTTCTGTGCCCCAGGTTTCAACTGTTATACGCATACATTTCATGTTATAATGTATTTCACAAGTGTGTTTCAGATATGAAGTTTTAGGGCACGATTGACTAACCTTTCACGAAAGAGGGGGAGCAGAAATGCTCTATATCTACAAAGATAGCATGCACTTCTGCACTTTAGGCACTCATGGTGCATGCGTTTCGAACAGGAATATTTTTTTTGCAGGAAGGGATACTTTCCTGGCCAAAAACAATCCTTAGAGGCATATTCCTCTTTCTAGAGCAGCATAGTCCGAAAGGAGAATTTAAAATATTTCTCCTCCGTATGCCACCCTCGAGTAGGTTTGCCATTTTTGTCACAATCCCAGGTTTACTGCCTTTAGAAAATCTGGGCTTGCATCAAAATCCATAGGTGGGTGCACAGGAAGGCCCATGGAATGCCTCCGCGACTCAAAATAACATAAGGCAGCTCTATGCTCTTTCTTTTTTTTTGGAATCCATGCACATCTAGCTTTGTGCGGCATAGTAAATCCAGAAATACACTTTGCATCAAGGTTGCTTTAAAATATATGATGAAACCCCTGCATAAAGTGTTAAGTTCTGGCCTTTATATTTATTATTTCTTGATTTAATTAATATTAAATGACTATGAATTTAACCAACCGGATTCTACAATGGTTCTTTGCTAAAAATGCAAACTGATTTTTCTTTTTTTATGTTCTTTCAGGAGAAACCAAGTCCTACATGATGCTGCTGTGCGATACTCAAGTTGCTGAACTCTCGTCGAAATACACTGCCCATCTTCATACTACGAAGTGCTTAAAATGGGCTATTTCACATTTTGCTTGTAATTTGTTTTCCTCTTGTGAAACGCCATTTATTTTTCAGTTTGGGTGTTTTTCATTGCACAAAATTTATATTTTTGAAATGGCAAAATAAATTTAACTGTACAAGTAAAATCGTGAAAATGAAAGCTTAACTGGCTCTTTTTATTTTTCAAATCTCATTTGTGTTGAAGTTGGATTTGATCCCCAAAAAATATAATTTTATTTATTTACATATTTAGCGGATGTAACATTTTGAACAGAAAAGAAGTAGTGAGGGGAACAATGAGGGAGGGGGTTGAAGCTGGCTAAAGTAAACGGAGGTGCATTATTAACATCACTTTGTGGAAGCTAGGAGCAAAGACCAACCTTAATACATATCACAAAGAGGGTATTTCACAGAAGCAGGGCAGGCTTAAGCGCTGGTGGTGCCCGGTGCAACAATCATTTTTTTTGCACCCCCATACCACATGACCCCCTCATCTGATTCTCTCACATTTAACGACAAAAGTGGCCCATATCTTCCCTGTAATAAATTATTGCTAAACACATCACCCCCACCTCAGATCAGTGCCCCTCCACAGGCCAGAGCCCAGTGCGACCGCACGGGTCGCACTGCCCTAAAGCCGGCCCTGCACAGAGCTCGTTGTGTGGTTGTTATGATGTAGGACAAGCTGCCAGTGTGTAGGTCTAGGCGAGATTACTTGGAAGCAACTTGATTAACCTCCAAGGATTAGAGGCTTGATCACCTACAAAGACGTAGAGTAAGCAAAATTCACACCTTGTTTTTTCCCTACCTGTATATATATATGTTTTGGTATTTATTTAGCACAAACCTAGCTAGAAGGCAACCAAACGCTGTACATTACACGTGAGACGATTCACAAGATTGTGTAAATCAAGACCCAGATTTATCAAGAACTAACACAACGCACTGGAGTAAGTTTAAGTTGTGTTGCATGAAAGGAAGAGAGCAGAACCGCACCACGGCTAAAATAATGTGGCACAGTTCTGCTGTCTGTGTGCTTGTCCGCTTTTGGCTGCCTTGAGCCAAAGAGACACTTTTGCACCATATTGGAAAGGTGTCTGCATTGTGGGAACAATAGGTGTGTACTGGAAGGGGTATTACTATGCTTAATGGCATTTCCCACGTTGTACATGTGCTGTAGCATACCTGTACTTTTCCTGAGCTCTTACAGTAAAACATTGGCATGGCAGTTGAGTCTATCAGACAATATCTACAAAGAGTTAGCCCTTTTTGTATGGAGGATGTAAGTGGAGATTTTCCAAGATGCTAGAATTGTTGGAGAATGTATATAGAGAAGAAAGGGAATATGCAGTCCGCTACATATCCAGGTGATCTTGTAAACAAAGCAGGTGGTAGGCCAATTGAGGCCCAGGCCAACTGGATCAGCAATTAAAAGCAATCTGTGTGTGTGTCTGTAAAATTGTGTTTAATTGGGGGAGGGGGGGACCCTCAAACCCTCTCACTTTCTCTCTCCCTTTCACTCTCTTTATAAAAAAAAAAAATATATATATATATATATATATATATATATATATATATATATATATATATATATATATATATATATATTCAACAAAGCAGGAAACCCAAATTGAGGAAAGCCACTGGAGGTTTAGCTTTTCACATATTTATTGGCAGCATGCTGACAGTTACCAAAACGCAAGTCACACCAAATATATTTCCTCGCCAGACGCGTTTCTGGAATCCAAGTTCCCTTTCTCAATGGCGTTGTGCTGTGACTGATCAAAAGCGCTGTTAATCTCTTGCAGTTCTTAAACACCACCTGTCGACCAGGGCGTGGCCGGCAGCTCGGCATTCTGGATGTGATAGTCCTTGATTCAATCCTCAGTGGGTAGCGCTTTTAAACAAAAATAAAACACATTTCTTTCTTCATGATAGATGTGAAAAAACGTCTGTTAAATGTCCTGCTTCACTGTTGCCATTGTGAATTGAGCAGGCGCTGCCCTGCATAGACACCTGCTCACCTCCCATCCGTGTAGCTAGGCACCCGTTTGGGAGCTAGCATGGACTCCGCACTGCAGCAGGCTTTCCTCCCAACCGGGACAGCCGGTATACATCCAACAATTCACAACATTCACAATGGCAACAGTGAAGCAGGACATTTAACAGACGTTTTTTCACATCTATCATGAAGAAAGAAATGTGTTTTATTTTTGTTTAAAAGCGCTACCCACTGAGGATTGAATCAAGGACTATCACATCCAGAATGCCGAGCTGCCGGCCACGCCCTGGTCGACAGGTGGTGTTTAAGAACTGCAAGAGATTAACAGCGCTTTTGATCAGTCACAGCACAACGCCATTGAGAAAGGGAACTTGGATTCCTGAAACGCGTCTGGCGAGGAAATATATTTGGTGTGACTTGCGTTTTGGTAACTGTCAGCATGCTGCCATTAAATATGTGAAAAGCTAAACCTCCAGTGGCTTTCCTCAATTTGGGTTTCCTGCTTTGTTGGATGTATACCGGCTGTCCCGGTCGGGAGGAAAGCCTGCTGCAGTGCGGAGTCCATGCTAGCTCCCAAACGGGTGCCTAGCTACACGGATGGGAGGTGAGCAGGTGTCTATGCAGGGCAGCGCCTGCTCAATTCACAATGGCAACAGTGAAGCAGGACATTTAACAGACGTTTTTTCACATCTATCATGAAGAAAGAAATGTGTTTTATTTTTGTTTAAAAGCGCTACCCACTGAGGATTGAATCAAGGACTATCACATCCAGAATGCCGAGCTGCCGGCCACGCCCTGGTCGACAGGTGGTGTTTAAGAACTGCAAGAGATTAACAGCGCTTTTGATCAGTCACAGCACAACGCCATTGAGAAAGGGAACTTGGATTCCTGAAACGCGTCTGGCGAGGAAATATATTTGGTGTGACTTGCGTTTTGGTAACTGTCAGCATGCTGCCATTAAATATGTGAAAAGCTAAACCTCCAGTGGCTTTCCTCAATTTGGGTTTCCTGCTTTGTTGGATGTATACCGGCTGTCCCGGTCGGGAGGAAAGCCTGCTGCAGTGCGGAGTCCATGCTAGCTCCCAAACGGGTGCCTAGCTACACGGATGGGAGGTGAGCAGGTGTCTATGCAGG
The DNA here is from genome assembly GCF_964263255.1 of Lissotriton vulgaris. Classification (NCBI taxonomy): domain Eukaryota; kingdom Metazoa; phylum Chordata; class Amphibia; order Caudata; family Salamandridae; genus Lissotriton; species Lissotriton vulgaris. Next base: position 637,608,162 of record NC_141689.1, on the reverse strand, counting down.
GCAGCGCCTGCTCAATTCACAATGGCAACAGTGAAGCAGGACATTTAACAGACGTTTTTTCACATCTATCATGAAGAAAGAAATGTGTTTTATTTTTGTTTAAAAGCGCTACCCACTGAGGATTGAATCAAGGACTATCACATCCAGAATGCCGAGCTGCCGGCCACGCCCTGGTCGACAGGTGGTGTTTAAGAACTGCAAGAGATTAACAGCGCTTTTGATCAGTCACAGCACAACGCCATTGAGAAAGGGAACTTGGATTCCTGAAACGCGTCTGGCGAGGAAATATATTTGGTGTGACTTGCGTTTTGGTAACTGTCAGCATGCTGCCATTAAATATGTGAAAAGCTAAACCTCCAGTGGCTTTCCTCAATTTGGGTTTCCTGCTTTGTTGGATATATATATATATATATATATATTCACAGAAAAAACCATAGGTTTTAGGCTATATATAGTTAGGGATTAGCATTTACAAAACCTTAATTTACTCGCACAAAACCATAGAAATTCGCATATATAGTTAGATGCAATAACTATATATCGCGCACCCGCAACCCACTGCTGATGATGTCACATATTACATCATTCATGACATGGTCAGTGACATCACTGATGACATCACTGATGACAACACCCAGTGCCTGTATGTTTCTGTAAAGTTAAAATATGTCTTACATATGGAAGAATGAGTGGATGTATAAGTGTCTGGATGAAGGATTTAGTAGGTGCATGACTGACTGTATGAGTGAGTGATTAAATGTGTCTCACTGAGTGCATGGGTTAGTGACTAAACTGTCTTAATTTGTGCATCATTATATCTGTTGTTCTGTAAACTGCTGCATGTGTTGATCAGTAGCTATATGAGTAACTATATGGGTTATTGATTGGTTGCCCAAGTATTTGTATGGGAGAGTGAGTGTGTGTGTGTGGGTGTCTGGGATGTGTGAGCAGTTGATTCACTAGATGTATGGGTTCAAAACTGCATGTGGAAACAGCTGTATAGGTGGTTAACTGTGTGCATGAGTGTATTGGTGAGTGAATGGATATCTCAGTGCTACATGTCAAAGTAAGTACATATGTAAAACACAGTACATGTGAGAGTTGACATATAAATTACTGTGTATAAGAGCTAGTGAATGTGTGAGTGGCTGCATGGATCATTGAAAACTTGTATCAGTGATTGTATAAGAGAGTAAATATGTGTTAGAATATGTTTGAATAAGTAAGGTGTGTATAACTGTATAGTTAATGAAATGGAGGTGCGATTGATTCTTTGCATGACTGACTAGGTGTATGAGTAACTCCATGGATGAGTGACAATCTGTGAGTGCCTGTTTACACTGATTGTATCTAAGGTTATATTAGAGTCTGAAGAGGTTCATCGTATTATCACATGAATGATATTATCAGTGATGTGATCAGTAATGTCAAATGAGATGTCATCAGTGATGTCATCAGTGATGTCATCAGTGATGTCATCAGTGATGTCACTGACCATGTCATGAATGATGTCATTTGAGATGTCATCAGTGATGTCACTGACCATGTCATGAATGATGTAATATGTGACATCATCAGCAGTGGGTTGCGGGTGCGCGATATATAGTTATTGCATCTAACTATATATGCGAATTTCTATGGTTTTGTGCGAGTAAATTAAGGTTTTGTAAATGCTAATCCCTAACTATATATAGCCTAAAACCTATGGTTTTTTCTGTGAATTTCAATGGTTTTTTAATAGCAAATATCAAAAGCTGTCAAATGTCAAGTACGTGATAGGTCAAAACTTTTTCGTGTTTATGCACGCTGATGTGCTTTGAAGGCTGCACCCCCCTCCCCTCTTTTCTCCTAGTAGTACTCTCTCTCTGCAGAGAGTGAAGGGTAGTTAACGCAGGCCTTTGCCCCCGTTGTAATCCGTCGTGCCTGTTTGTCTCTCCATTTGATTGATTGTTATCCAAGCATTTACTGTTTTAGAATTGATTCTCTTTGGCTCATTCTCTATTTACAAAAAAGCACAAAGTCGCAATACTCTGTTTAGTCTTTGCAGATAGTGAAAAATCGTGTAAAAAAAACAAAAGTAATCGAGCAAAATCAGTAGGCCACTAATGGGATCTCTTTTTGACCTCGCTAAATTAGAAACATTAGGAACAACCCTTCATGAGAAATACGAAAATAGTGAGATGAACTGAGCTCCACACCATGAGGGCTGCAAGACAGCTCGGATCCGTCACCCACCCCGCCCAAAATAACGATAAACTCTATGCAAATATTATAAATATATACAACACACCAGCAAAGTAACAGGGTAAAACATTTTATTAAATAACTATTTACATAACTATTTTATACTTTTTGTTCCCTGATCCGGCTAGCTCAATCGATCGAGCATGAAACTCATGCACTCTGATAGCAAGCGTTGCTGCTGATGCTATGCAGACAAAAACTGGTTTTCAGTTTGTACATTCATCAAGATTTTTCCATCCAAGGCTGGTTGAGAGTTTGTAGAACGATGGCTTCAGATTTTCAACATACGGTGTGGTGGCGCGGACTGGGAGGGGGCGCTTGGCTCCTGCCCCCTCCCCAAGTCGTGTTGCCCTGGTGTGGCCTAAGATCGCCACCGACATAGGCGGCCGGCTCCCGGGGTCCGGCGGAACTTTTTGCCTTTTGATGACTCTTCCATTCTGGACCTTGTCCCACAATCCGTTTGACCTGAAGACACGCTGTAGTGGGGAGCCCCTTTACCGTTTCAGTTGCCATTCCGCCCGCTTTTGCTACACTGTGCCTCTTCCGCCATTCAGCTGTTTACCGCCCGCTCTTGCAACTACAGCGTCTCGCTCACCATGTAGTTGAGTTGCTCCCGCTCTTGCGATGCAGCGATAGGCGGCTGCCACAGGACTCTCAAAATGGCGGCCGGCTCTTCAGATTTGGGCGTGGTCCACTAAAATGGCCCTGGGACACCTTGGAACTCGGATGCTTGTCTGCTAGGGCTTGGGCCCCATTCTCGAAAGCGTCCCCTGAGCATTGAAGATTCTACAAAAGTCTTGGGGGCCCCCAACTCCCACAGGCTTCTGGTGGGGAGCGGCTGCCATGATTGCTCGTGGAATGGCCACGACTGAGCTACGAGATGGTGGTGCTCTCATGCTGACACCAGCTTCAGTCTGAAACATCCAGAAACACTGTAGACTACCAATTCGATCAGTTCCGGTAGCGCCCCAACGTGACCCGGTAGGGAAGAACTTGCCCTCCCCTCTTTGACTGATGGTTATTGTTGCCTGTCCCTTCTCTTGTCATTTAACAGAACTTTTTAGACTGCTGAAAGGGGTTGTGTTTTGACCGCTGGTTGGTGGAGACATTTTGACTATATCCTGGACCTGCCTGGCCTCGCCCAAAATGGCGCTGGTATAAATGGGACTCGTAACTCCTTGTTGTTTACTGGTTGCACCAACCAGCGGTCGGACCAGAACCCCTTTCGGCAGTCAAAAAAGGTTCAGTTAAATGACAACAGAAGAGATAGGCAACAAGAACCAACAGTCAAAAGAGGGGAGGGCAAGATCTAAAGCCATTGTTCTACAAACTCTCAACCAGCCTTGGATGGAAAAATCCTGAAGAATGTACAAACTGAAAACCAGTTTTTGACTGTATAGCATCACCAGCAACGCTTGAGTCAGCTTTGTGTGAAGCCGCCATTTTGATTCAATCAATATCGTCCCCCTGCACACATTCAGGGACCTGGTCGTGTCTTCAGGTCAAACGGATTGTGGGACAAGATGCAGAAAGGAAAAGGAAAAAAGTTCCGCCGGACCTCGGGAGCCGGCCGCCTATGTCATGGGCGATCTTTGCCCACACCAGAGCAATAGTGAAGCTGCAGCAGATGCAAATAAGCTTCAGACAGTGTTACAAGCACTGCTCAGAACTCTCAACTATGGCACTCAACATCCAGGACTTGCAATCCGGATCTTGGCGCCTTGTGCTGGTTCCGACCTATTCACACATCGGTCCACTACTGACATCACCTCATAAGCCAACGGGGCACCCCACGCCGACTTTCGGCGCAGCATTGTAGGATGGCCACACCAGTGCGGCAACTTGCTAGACACCACCTCGGTGCCATCCAGATCTCGGCGCTTTATGCTGCCTTCGGCCTACTGTAGCCGCAAGTGCGGACACAACTCAGCTGGATAGCGAGTGAAACACCAAGGGGCGCCCCACTGCAGCCGAGGAGCCTCCATCTTGGGGGCGACGCACAGCATCACATTGCTTTCCAATGCAGTCAGATCCTCAAACAGCCCCCACTGACTGAAGCAACCTCACAGGCCAACGGGGCGTCCCACGACGACTTTCGGCGCAGCATTGTAGGATGGCCACACCAGTGCGGCAACTTGCTGAACACCACCTCGGTGCCATCCGGATCTTGGCGCGTTGTGCTGCCTTCGGCCTATTCGCACATCGGTCCTCTACTGACGCCACCTCACGTGCCAACGGATTTTCTACGCTTTTTATAGCAGCGCGTAACGTAAGCATAACAGGTCATGTGACTTGTTTATAAAACTTTTCATTGGTTCATTTTACTTTTGGTTTCCTAATGATAGAAAGCTTGATCATGTGACCTAAAAATAACACTTTTCATTGGATTAAAACATTTTTTTTTCCCCAAACGATGAAAGCCCCACCTTGTTTCTGGATGTTTCAGACTGAAGCTGGCGTCAGCATGAGAGCACCACCATCTCGTGGCTCCGTCGTGGTCATTCTGCGAGCAATCATGGCAGCCGCTCCCCACCGGAAGCCTGCAGAAGTCGGGGGCCCCCAAGACTTTTGTAAAATCTTCAAGGCTCAGGGGACATCCGAGTTCCAAGGTGTCCCAGGACAATTTTAGTGGACCAGGCCCAAATCCGAAGAGCCGTCCGCCATTTTAAGAGACCTGTGGCAGCCGCCTATCGCTGCACCGCAAGAGTGGGCGCAACTCAACTACATGGTGAGCGAGACGCTGTAGCCGCAAGAGCGAGCGATAAACAGCTGAATGGAGGATGAGGCACAGTGTAGCAAAAGCGGGCGAAATGGCAACTGAAACGGTAAAGGGGCGCCCCAGTACAGCAGACGAGCCTCCACCTGGGAAGGCCCGTTCACGCCGCCTCCCCCCCCCCCCCTGGGGTGCCCCACGCCGTTTTTCGGAGCAGCATTGTAGGATGCCAAAACCAGTGCGGCAACTTACTGGACATCATCTGGTTGCCATCCACATCTCAAAGCGTTCTGCTGCCTTGGGACTATTCGCACAACAGACCGCTACTGACGAGGCCTCCCCCCGCACCACCCGGGATGCCCCACGCCGTTTTTCGGAGCTGCATTGTAGGATCCCAAAAACCAGTGCGGCACCCAGGTAACATCACCTGGGTGCCGTCCAGAACTCAGCACGTTGTGCTGCCTTGGGACTATTCGCACAAAAGACAGCTACTGACCATTGTTGCTTCTTTTTTCTTAAAAATGTTTAAATGTATTTACTGTTTTTGTTGCGTTGTATATATTTATAAGTTAATAAAGTTTTATAATCCTACTACTTTGTTGGAGTGCTATATATTTTAATGTTTCAGAAAAGGGGGTGGTGATGAACAGAGTGTCTGAATTAAGCAGACCACTCTTACCCAGTCCAAAGATCAGGGCTTGATCCATCACCGTTTTTCAGCTCACTGCACCATCCCAGCTCAGAACTTGCCTATATGCAAATTAGTCTGACCCTGGCCCAGTGCATCATGGGAACAGGGCAGACCAAACTACCAAGCCAATTCTTATACTGGGAAGGAAACAAGCTACCGGGGACCGGTTTCTGACATTTCAGCCGTCTTCGGCCCGGCTTGCATGAATCCTGATGGTGCAATGAGCTAGGGACTCACATCTGAGTATACCCTTCCACGCTTATGGTGGACAAAAATGATTCAGAAAAGGGGGTGGTGATGAACAGAGTGTCTGAATTAAGCAGACCACTCTTACCCAGTCCAAAGATCAGGGCTTGATCCATCACCGTTTTTCAGCTCACTGCACCATCCCAGCTCAGAACTTGGCTATATGCAAATTAGTCTGACCCTGGCCCAGTGCATCATGGGAACAGGGCAGACCAAACTACCAAGCCAATTCTTATACTGGGAAGGAAACAAGCTACCGGGGACCGGTTTCTGGCATTTCAGCCGTCTTCGGCCCGGCTTGCTTGAATCCTGATGGTGCAATGAGCTAGGGACTCACATCTGAGTATACCCTTCCACGCTTATGGTGGACAAAAATGATTCAGAAAAGGGGATGGTGATGAACAGAGTGTCTGAATTAAGCAGACCACTCTTACCCAGTCCAAAGATCAGGGCTTGATCCATCACAGTTTTTCAGCTCACTGCACCATCCCAGCTCAGAACTTGGCTATATGCAAATTGGTCTGACCCTGGCCCAGTGCATCATGGGAACAGGGCAGACCAAACTACCAAGCCAATTCTTATACTGGGAAGGAAACAAGCTACCGGGGACCGGTTTCTGGCATTTCAGCCGTCTTCGGCCCGGCTTGCTTGAATCCTGATGGTGCAATGAGCTAGGGACTCACATCTGAGTATACCCTTCCACGCTTATGGTGGACAAAAATGATTCAGAAAAGGGGGTGGTGATGAACAGAGTGTCTGAATTAAGCAGACCACTCTTACCCAGTCCAAAGATCAGGGCTTGATCCATCACCGTTTTTCAGCTCACTGCACCATCCCAGCTCAGAACTTGGCTATATGCAAATTAGTCTGACCCTGGCCCAGTGCATCATGGGAACAGGGCAGACCAAACTACCAAGCCAATTCTTATACTGGGAAGGAAACAAGCTACCGGGGACCGGTTTCTGGCATTTCAGCCATCTTCGGCCCGGCTTGCTTGAATCCTGATGGTGCAATGAGCTAGGGACTCACATCTGAGTATACCCTTCCACGCTTATGGTGGACAAAAATGATTCAGAAAAGGGGGTGGTGATGAACAGTGTAGCAAAAGCGGGCGAAATGGCAAATGTAACGGTAAAGGGGCGCCCCAGTACAGCAGACGAGCCTCCACCTGGGAAGGCCCGTTCACGCCGCATCCCCCCCGCCCCCCGGGGCGCCCCACGCCATTTTTCGGAGCAGCATTGTAGGATGCCAAAACCAGTGCGGCAACTTACTGGACATCATCTGGTTGCCATCCACATCTCAAAGCGTTCTGCTACCTTGGGACTATTCGCACAACAGACCGCTACTGACGAGGCCTCCCCCCGCACCACCCGGGACGCCCCACGCCGTTTTTCGGAGCGGCATTGTAGGATCCCAAAAACCAGTGCGGCACCCAGGTAACATCACCTGGGTGCCGTCCAGAACTCAGCACGTTGTGCTGCCTTGGGACTATTCGCACAAAAGACAGCTACTGACCATTGTTGCTTCTTTTTTCTTAAAAATGTTTAAATGTATTTACGGTTTTTGTTGCGTTGTATATATTTATAAGTTAATAAAGTTTTATAATCCTACTACTTTGTTGGAGTGCTATATATTTTAATGTGACACATAATTGTAAAAACTTTGATGTACAAAGAGGCATCTCGGGAATCTTCCGCTTCAGGCTCGGACCCACACACCCTCACAGTGAGAATCCTGTCACCAATCACAATACAGGATCGTTATCAGATAGTAGGAACGCGTGTGGTGTGACGGATCTCATCGGGTGGGGGCCTTGATCTACTGTAACTCCTTTGAAGAGGGGTGATTATCTACAACTGGAGCAATAAACTACATCTGCAGGGCTAAGTGATAGCCTGGGACCGGCCTGGACAATCAGACACAGAGGAAGAGGAGTGTCAGAGTGTCAGAGGGTGCAGTAGTGAATAGGGTGAAAGGGAGGTGTCGGGCAGGCACAGGGTGTGATTCTCAGGGAAGAGCAGCGCAAATGGGGGGAGGTTTATGGCCCATGCATGAGAGAGAGAGCGTGGGTGACCAGTGCGTGGGGGAGATGCTTGCGAGGGTGGGGAGCCATGCTGAGGATCGGCGGCGCGCACAGAGTGGGTCTGGTCAAGGCATCTAAAATGGCTGCCATGCTCAACAAAAGTGTGGCATTGCAAAAAAGGCAAGATGGCGCAGACAATGTTTATCAATAAGGATTAATTTATAACAATTATTTTTAACAAAATATTTAATCGCAGTGACAAAATGGCGGTCAACAGTTCCTGATTTCCATCGAAACGAACGTTAACAGACGTCACGCAGCAAAAAAAAAAAACGCTCACGAACAGCGCAGATGGGAGGAGGTTTCTGGCCCATGCAGGAGAGAGAGAGCGGGGTGACCAGTGCGTGGGGGAGATGCTTGCGAGGGTGGGGAGCCATGCTGAGGATCGGCGGCGTGCACAGAGTGGGTCTGGTCAAGGCATCTAAAATGGCTGCCGTGCTCAACAAAAGTGTGGCATTGCAAAAAAGGCAAGATGGCGCAGACAATGTTTATCAATAAGGATTAATTTATAACAATTATTTTTAAACAAAATATTTACTCGCAGTGACAAAATGGCGGTCAACAGTTCCTGATTTCCATCGAATCGAACGTTAACAGACGTCACGCAGCAAAAAAAAAAAAAACGCTCACGCACAGCCACTGGAAGACATGTATCAACATATATGAGCCTCCTCAGCCACCCTCAGAAAACATAAGGGGTCAGGATACATCTCCCGTACCCCCTTATACCTAGTAATTTAATTAACCCGAAACACAAAATGGCGAATTCACGTTTCGCTACCAGTTTGCGACCCGGTTCGCAAACCGAGAAGCGCTTCTACCGCGAAAAATCAAATTTATTTTATTTGCCCCACGGGACCCTTTAATAACCCCAACATCATTCCCAGGGGGTCAAGAAGGATCTACTTGCCCCTTTCATTAAATTCCCCCTTCGTTTTTCTCCTCCTCTTGTCTCTCGATCCTACCGAGAGACAAGATGGCGGCCGCACAGGACTGTTTAGAATGTTGACAGACGCCGGAGAGCCAATCAGCTTCGCTACGCAAAGCTCCGTTACGCGAAAAGTACGCGATCTGGTGCGCTATCTGGGACGCTGTCACAGATATATCTGTTTTTTTAAATGTTAATTTCTCAAAATCCACTGGAGCACATATATTGAGACCCAGCAAAGGCACATCGGGCTAACAGTCCCTACAATTTTGCCAAGTTTCGTGCAAATCCATTCAGCCGTTCGAGCTAAAAGTGAGGCCAAAGGCCCTATGGAAAAATGAATGGGAAAAACGTGTTTTGGGACCCCCCTTTTTTCTCGGCCCCCCCTTGACGGAACCCCCCCAAATTTTCAGGGGCTGCTCAGAAACAAAATGTGCCATTTTCCTGAAAATTTCAGCCGATTCCGTCCACAAACGCCAAAGTTATTAGACATAGAATTTTCAAAAGTTCCATAGAGAAAAAATCCTAACTATATATACCTACTGGCTATCGCCAGTAGGTAATATATATATTAATATATACCTGGAGGAGGTGATATTCTCTGCAAAATCGAGGATGGCTGAGAAAAAGAGAGTGGACCTGCTGGTACCAAGAAACGAGAGAATTGAAAACATCACCGATAATGAAACTGATTAAGAGATCGAAGTGACAAGATTGATTATTGATTTTGACAACCAAAGTGGAGAAATGAAAAGAGCATTAAAAAAAATTGGAAAATCCTGCTCCAAGATGAAACATTAAAAAGCCATTTAACATCATATCCAAGCATCGCTTATCGGTAAACCTCATCTCTTGGAGATATTTTGACACAAAGCCACCTTGAGTTGAAAGAAAGAAACAAACCAACCTGGCTAAGAACTCCAGGATTCTGGAAATGCTTCAAATGTAAGGCATGCGACCATGGCGTAAATATCAAGGAATACAAACTTCAAAATGGCAAAATAGAAAAAATAAAGGATCACATCACATGTGAATCAAAGTGTGTGGTTTACAGATTACAATGCCCCTGTGAAAAATCATATTTCGGGAGCACGATTAATGAATTTAAACTAACAATTTTGCAACATCTACGGGCAATCAAAAACAAAGACCCTAGCTACCCGATGGCCACACATTTTGCCAAGTATCATCAGAGCAACCCAGATTTACTGAAATATTCAGGAATCAAATTGAGTAAAGTCTCAGAAAGGGGTGAAGATCGAACAATACAACTTCGAAAACTTGAATCCAGAATGATACTGGGGATGGGAACAGAGGTCCCATATGGACATAACTTGGATGCCGAACTGTTTGTACACCTGTAGATAAAGGAGGTGAAATGGTGGAGAAATGAGAGACTTGATTCATAATCGGAGAATTGTAAATATATGTAAATAGGTGTGATGAGGCAATGAACTGGACACTTTAAATTTTACAGAAAAACACATTTGAGATGTCATCAGTGATGTCATCAGTGATGTCACTGACCATGTCATGAATGATGTAATATGTGACATCATCAGCAGTGGATTGCGGGTGCGTGAAATATAGTTAGTACAACTAACTATATAGGAGCAATTTCAATGGTTTTTTAAATGCTAATTCCTAACTATATATGACCTGAAACCTATGTTTTTTTAGTGAATTTGCAAGGTTTTTTTAAATGCTAATACCTAACTATGTAAGGCTTAAAACCTATGGTTTTTTCAGTGAATATATATATTTAATATAATATATATATAATTTTTATTTTCAATTTTTTTTTATATAATTACAGGGTCCGCGCACCGTGAACTCTGTGAGCTCTTACCCCGATAAATTTTTAAGTTTCTAAAACATAATATCTACGTTTTCATGTAGATTTTAAGGTAGACAATATCTGCTTTAATGTAGAAAATGTTTTTAAAAACTTTTAACAACAGTATATTACTTTTTGAAGTAGTAACAAATCTCGCAATGGTACGTCGCACATGCACGCAACGTAAGAGCTCCGAAGCTTTTACAGTGCGTCCGTCCGCGCACTGTAAAAGCTTCGAGCTCTTACCCCCGAAAGTTTTATAAACTTAAAATCATTATAGCTACGTATTTATTGCATATTATAAAGGTACACATTATCTGGGATAATAAAGAACATGTTAGTTTAAAATTTTAAAGACCATATATATTTTTAGGCTATTATAAATCTTGCGAGGGTGCGTAATACGTAAATGCATCGTAAGATGACGTCAGCGTCCGTAAATAGATCGTAAATGCACCGTAAGCTTACGTAAGCGCTACGTAAACGCAATGTAAGCGCTCCGTAAGCTTACATCCAACCATGTGACCTCAAAAGAAAAGATTTAATTGGTTTATAATACTTCCTACTCCAATTGTTAAAGACCCCTCCCATGTTCATCATTCTTCTTTGGCTTTCAGAGAAGCAACACCTTTTTTCTACAGCTCCTAGCTACAGAAAAATACTTCCGAATGGCTGAACATCCAGACTCTGGCCATTCTTCTAGTGATGATTTTGTTGAAGAGGACCCTCACCCAAGTAAGAAGGAGTCCATAGTCTGGAAATTTTTCAGCATACCAGAACATCAAAAGAAGGTAAATGCACCACTGGTCACCTGCCAGATCTGTGACAAAGTGTTATCAAGAGGAAATCCAAATAAGAAATATTCATTTGGAACCCACAGCATGGAACGCCATGTAAAAAATATACACCCCAACAATTGGAGTAGAGCTGTGGTGCAAAGATCTCAGGAGGAGGACTCTTCTCCTAGTACATCTACAGCAACAACCGGAGTACCACCAATGCCATCTTCAATGGTGGCGAACATTCAGCCAGAACTGAAAAATGTAATGATGCAATGCATACATTGCAGTAAATTAGTAGCCTTCGGACAACAGTCCATTGAAGTAATTTTACGGAAGAACAGGAACCACAGATGCAGCAATTAAGTTTTTTTCTTTCAATTTCATAGTTTGTTCCTGTTGAACAATTATTTTGTGTAAAAAGTTCATTTTTCTACGTTTTTCAAGCAAAACAAAACAAAAAAAAAAGTTCTTTTTAGAACTACCTCTACTGGTTAAAGAAATAACAAAATCTCTATGTTTGTATGTAAAAGTTTATCATAGTGAATGTCAAAGTGCAAAACTATAAGGATGTGGTACAGCATAAACCTATAAGGTGTTTGCCTATAGTATACTGTACTACTTCCAAAGCACTGAAATGTAACATATGTATACAAATATGTTACAACTCAATGGGCCAGATGTACATAATCACGATTTACCTACTCATAAATAACGAGGGCCCGATGTAGGTAATCCCAGATTACCATTTCTTAAATATCGAATCATACCGATTCGGTATTTAAGAAATGGCAATGAGGATATAGGTATTTTTACCAAATGAATTACCGATTCGGTAAAATTTGGTAATTACCGATTCGAAAATTACAGAATCTGTATCTGCCATTGATTCCTATGAGCCTTGAAACCCATACGAATCAATGGCAAATACGATTCGGTAATTACCCAATCAGTAAATACCAAATCCTGCCAGGGGGAACAGGGTGTCACTTTGAGACCCTGTAGCACCCATGTTTTTGGCTTGTGTGTAATGTGATGCACATACATGCCCTTAGGGCATGTATGTGTGCCACATGGCACAGGTGTACATGCACAGATGTGCATGTACACAGGAATTCCTTATTTACCACCCAATTGTATTGGGTGGTAAATAACGAATTCTTAGACGCCTCTAGCACTGTCAACAGTGCTACCTACATTAGAATTGACAGATTTGGTATTTTTACCGAGTCTGTATTTACCGATTCGGTAATTTTACTGATTCAGTAAATACAGAATCGGTAAAAATACCATATCTGTAAATAAATGCCTCCTACATAGGAAAAGGCATTTACCGGTCAGCAACGGCCAAATTTAGCCGTTACCGACCAGTAAATGCCTACCAACATTGCGTCCCAAATCATACCACTTCAATATTTAAGAGTAAGCAAATGGGATATAGGTAATTTGTCTTTTAAAATTCCCGAATCTGTTTAATTCAGTCATTTTACAGAATCGGTATTTACCAATTCGGTAATTGCCATTGATTCCTATGGGCCTTGAGTCCAATAGGAATCAATGGCAATTACTGAATCAGTAAATACCGATTCGGTAAAATAACCGAATTGTCAAAGGGAACAGGTTATCACTTTGACAGCCTGTTGCACCCCTGATTCTGACTTGTGTGCCATGTCGCACACATACATGGTCTTACCACATGTATGACTGCCACATGGCACAAATGTACATGCACAGATGTGCATGTACACAGCAATTAATTTTTTACACCCGAATGTTTTATCGTTATATCTACATATTCATTGTACAATATAAAAGTACACATTATCTGGGATAATAAAGAACATGTTTATTTTAATTTTTAAACAACATATATAACTTTATTTAAGCAACTTTTAAACAACATATATAACTTTATTTAAGCAACTTTTAAAAAACATATGTAACTTTATTTAAGCAATTACAAATCTTGTAAGGGTGTGTACCAAACAGTTCTTTTTACAACTACCTCTACTGGTTAAAAAAAGAACTACATTTTTATGTTTGTATGTAAAAGTTTGTCATACTGAATGTGAAAGTGCAAAACTATAAGGATGTGGTACAGCATAAACCTATAAGCTGTTTACCTATAGTATATTATACTACTTCCAAAACACTGAAATGTAACATATGTATATAAATATGTTACAACTCAATAGGCCAAATGTACGTAATTTCGATTTACCTACTCATAAATACCAAATCATACCACTTCAATATTTAAAACTAGGTAATTTGGATGTAGGTAATTTCTCTTTTGAAATTACAAAATCTGTATAATTCCGTCATTTTACCGAATCGGTATTTACCGATTTGACAATTGCCATTGATATAAGTCTTGAGGCCAATAGGAATCAATGGCAATTACTGAATCAGTAAATAACAAATCAATAAAATTACCGAATTGACAAGGGGGACAGGTTGTCACTTTGACAGCCTGTTGCACCCCTGATTCTGACTTGTGTGCCATGTCACACACATAAATGGTCTTACGACATGTATGTGTGCCGCATAGCACAAATGTACATGCACAGATATGCATGTACACAGGAATTTATTATTTACCTCCGAAAGTTTTATAAACAGTAAATCGTTATATCTATGTATTCATTGCACAATATAAAGGAACATATTACCTGGGATAATAAAGAACATGTTTATTTTAAACTTTAAAACAACATATATAACTTTATTAAAACGATTATAAATCTCACGAGAGTGGTAAATCATTATATATACATATTCATTGTACAATATAAAGGAACATATTAACTGGGATAATAAAGAACATGTTTATTTTAAACTTTTAAACATATATAACTTTATAACAAAAGATTTTATTGGTTTATAATGCTTCCTACTCTAATTCTTGAAAGACCCCTCCCATGTTGATCCTTCTTCTTTGGCTTTCAGAGAAGCAACACCTTTTTTCTAGTCTGGAAGTTTTTCAGCTTTCCAGAACATCAGAAGAAAGTAAATGCACCACTGGTCACCTGCAAGTTCTGTGACACAGTGTTATCTAGAGGAAATCCTAATAAGAAATGTTCATTTGGAACCCTCAGCATGGAAAGCATGTAAAAAATATACACCCCAACAATTGGAGTAGAGCTGTGGTGCAAAGATGTTAGGAGCAGGACTCTTCTCCTAGTACATCTACAGCAAGAACCAGAGTACCACCAATGCCATCTTCAATGGTGGCGAACATTCAGCCAGAACTGAAAAATTTAATGATGCAATGCATACATTGCAATAAATTGGTAGTCTTCGGACAACAGTCCATTGTAATTTTGCAGAAGAACCACAGATGCAACAATTATTTTGTGTAAAAAGTTCATTCTTCTACTTCATCTTCAGAAGAGTTTGTTCTTGAAACCCCTAGAACACCGAGAGAATCCATAGTACGGAAATTTTAAAAAACTCCAGAAAGAGAGAAAAAGGTAAATGCGCCTTTTGTCACATGTAAAATCTGTCACACAGTACTTTCAAGAGGGAATCCACAGAAACAGCACAGCTTTGGAACTTATAGCATGGAATGCCATGTCCAGAATAAACACCCAAACAATTGGAGTAAAGCTGTAATAAAAAGATCATCAGAGGAGCAGGGCTCTACAACAGCACCACCATGCAAGCATCAATGATTGCAAATATCCCATCTGAACTTAAGAATTTGATGATGTAATGCATTTGTTGCCAGAAACGAATAACCTTTGCACAAGAGTCCATTCAAGTTATCCTGCAAAAAACAGGATGCACAGGTATATTACCAGGAACATTTTTTATTTTCTCTAAAGATTGTCTTCTGGATGAATCTTCTAATTGAGTCCTCTTGATTGAAAAAACTTGCTTATAAAGTCTTTGTTTGCGGTTCTTGGAAGGCATAATCTATTATGACTCTGTAGATATTTACAATCTGTTGAAAAGAAAAATATGACATGTTCTAGACCACTACCAACATAGCAATTACATTAACTATACAATATAAACACTAGTTCACATCTCTTTGTGTGTCTCATATCACCCTCTGCCTGCACCATCTCCGTCATTCCATGCTTCATCTCACTCTCTCCTTCCACCATCTCTCTGTGTGTATGTGTGTGTCATCTCAATCTCTGCCTACACCATCTGTCTGTTTGTGTGTGTGTCTCATCTCACTTTCTGTGTCTAAAACGATTTACCATACTAAATGTTTTTTGTTGAAATGTCTGGCTTTAACTTTTTTGACAAGGAACACAAGTGTGTATGTGAATTAAGGAATTATATTTTCCTCTTTTTCCATAATGTTAGCTATGTGTGCTAACAAAATGTATCTTTTAGCTTACAGGGTAGACTTCTTTTTAAAGTGTTTATCATACTTAAATTCAATGCTGGTACAGAGATAGTGCTAATAGTTTAATTTGGCTTGTAAATAGGCTCCTTTTTTAGAAGTGCCTTGTGAAATTTTTTACATGGGTGGAAGCAGTGAATGTTTGGAGAGGGATAGGAATAGCAGATAGAAAACCATATGAAAAGTTGTGAGAGATGCGTAAAGGATTTTACTAATGGCATCAATTGAGATACAATATACAAAAAAGAGAGGCATATTTTCAAGCCTCTTGCGCAATGTTTAACATGGATGCAAGCAGAAAATGCATGCAGAGTAATAAAACTGGCACACAGACAAGCATATACATTACGCAAGGGGTTTGTAAATATGCCAATGAAACCATTACACTTTCTCTATACCAGCACTAATGTCAAACATTGCACAAGGGGCTTGGAAAATATGCCACTGAAACCTTTACACTATCTCTATACCAGCATTAATGTCAAACATTGCGCAAGGGGCTTGTAAATATGCCAATGAAACCATTACACTATCTGTATACCAGCATTAATGTCAAACATTGCGCAAGGGGCTTGTAAATATGCCAATTAAACCATTACACTATCTGTATACCAGCATTAATGTCAAATATTGCGCAAGGGGCTTGTAAATATACCAATGAAACCATTACACTACCTCTATACCAGCATTAATGTCAAACATTGCGCAAGGGGCTTGTAAATATGCCCATGAAACCATTACACTATCTGTATACCAGCATTAATGTCAAACAATGTGCAAGGGGCTTGTAAATATGCCAATGAAACCATTACACTACCTCTATACCAGCATTAATGTCAAACATTGAGCAAGGGGCTTGTAAATATGCCAATGAAACCATTACACTATCTCTATACCAGCATTAATGTCAAATATTGCGCAAGGGGCTTGTAAATATGCCAATGAAACCATTACACTATCTGTATACCAGCATTAATGTCAATTATTGCGCAAGGGGCTTGTAAATATACCAATGAAACCATAACACTACCTCTATACCAGCATTAATGTCAAACATTGCACAAGGGGCTTGTAAATATGCCCATGAAACCATTACACTATCTGTATACCAGCATTAATGTCAAACAATGCGCAAGGGGCTTGTAAATATGCCAATGAAACCATTACACTACCTCTATACCAGCATTAATGTCAAACATTGCGCAAGGGGCTTGTAAATATACCAATGAAACCATTACACTACCTCTATACCAGCATTAATGTCAAACATTGCGCAAGGGGCTTGTAAATATGCCCATGAAACCATTACACTATCTGTATACCAGCATTAATGTCAAACAATGTGCAAGGGGCTTGTAAATATGCCAATGAAACCATTACACTACCTCTATACCAGCATTAATGTCAAACATTGCGCAAGGGGCTTGTAAATATGCCAATGAAACCATTACACTATCTCTATACCAGCATTAATGTCAAATATTGCGCAAGGGGCTTGTAAATATGCCAATGAAACCATTACACTATCTGTATACCAGCATTAATGTCAAATATTGCGCAAGGGGCTTGTAAATATACCAATGAAACCATAACACTACCTCTATACCAGCACTAATGTCAAACATTGCGCAAGGGGCTTGTAAATATGCCCATGAAACCATTACACTATCTGTATACCAGCATTAATGTCAAACAATGCGCAAGGGGCTTGTAAATATGCCAATGAAACCATTACACTACCTCTATACCAGCATTAATGTCAAACATTGCGCAAGGGGCTTGTAAATATGCCAATGAAACCATTACACTATCTCTATACCAGCATTAATGTCAAACATTGCGCAAGGGCCTTGTAAATATGCCAATGAAACCATTACACTATCTCTATACCAGCATTAATGTCAAATATTGCGCAAGGGCCTTGTAAATATGCCAATGAAACCATTACACTATCTGTATACCAGCATTAATGTCAAATATTGCGCAAGGGGCTTGTAAATATACCAATGAAACCATAACACTACCTCTATACCAGCATTAATGTCAAACATTGCGCAAGGGGCTTGTAAATATGCCAATGAAACCATTACACTATCTCTATACCAGCATTAATGTCAAACATTGCGCAAGGGGCTTGTAAATATACCAATGAAACCATTACACTATCTCTATACCAGCATTAATGTCAAATATTGCGCAAGGGGCTTGTAAATATGCCAATGAAACCATTACACTATCTCTATACCAGCATTAATGTCAAATATTGCGCAAGGGGCTTGTAAATATACCAATGAAACCATTACACTACCTCTATACCAGCATTAATGTCAAACATTGCACAAGGGGCTTGTAAATATGCCAATGAAACCATTACACTATCTCTATACCAGCATTAATGTCAAATATTGCGCAAGGGGCTTGTAAATATGCCAATGAAACCATTACACTATCTCTATACCAGCATTAATGTCAAATATTTTGCAAGGGGCTTGTAAATATGCCAATGAAACCATTACACTATCTGTATACCAGCATTAATGTCAAACATTAGGGGCTTGTAAATATACCAATGAAACTATTACACTATCTCTATACCAGCATTAATGTCAAACATTGCGCAAGGGCCTTGTAAATATGCCTCTCTTTTTTTGTATATTCTACCATGTAAACTAAAAGATACAAATTGTTAGCACACACAGCTGACATTATGGAAAAAGATGAAAATATAATTCCTTAATTCCAATTCCAATTCCAAAAATTCTTTATTTCGGTCGTATAGACCATAAAAGATGCAGTGCAACATTACAGACATTAAAATACATTATTTATAAAATACATTTGAATAAAATCCGCTCTCCCAGCGAGGGGTAATTTAAAATTACATAAAACAAAGTTCAGGGGGCTTCAGTGGATCTTTTCTTTCTGATCAACCATATGGCCATAAGAAATTTTGAAACAGCAAATACAATGTGACCCAGGGTGCTAGTTTTCAAAATCCTGTATGCCTGTGCATACTCTCTGAACCCCTAGTTCTTACATAGCGGCGCTATCCAGTATTTTCTGGGCCTTTGATATGCAGGGCACACAAACAAGATGTGGGGGTCATCTTCCACATGGTTGTTACAGCAGGGACATAATTTATTGCCCCCATTTGTCCACTTGCACGTGTATGAGTTAATAGGGAGCGTGCCAAGCCTCCATTGAACGTACAGTTTCCTTGCCAGGATGGGAAAGATAAAATCCATAAAAGGTTCAAAAACATATGAATTTTTGGATTCTAAGAAACGCAAAGTTAAGGTGCCGCTATTTTGAGCGTCCATCAGGTGAGCAAGGGACCTGGCTTTATAGATTTGTGCCAGGGCTTTGCGCGAGATTGATTGACAGCCTCGCGCGGGGTCCTCCCACAGGTCACGGAGATTGATGGCAGACAGTTCATTTTCCACAAAAGTGAGCCAGGGGATTTTGCCACTGCGGTTTAGGCTCATGACATGGGTAAGATCCTCCCTATAATGATGAAGTTCGTCCGTAGACCAGAGCCTGTGCCAGAACTTCACTGGTTTTGACACAAGCTCCTCTGCAATAGGGGGGAGACCCATGTCCATTCTCAGAGGCTGGAGTGGCGTGGAGCTTGGAAGGGCTAGAAGGCGCCGTAGAAAACTGTTTTCAACCATTGATAAGTCCTTCACCGCTTTATGCCCCCATAGTTCGCTGCCATACATGGCCGCAGCCTTGGCCTGGGTCTTATAAGTTTCGAGGGCCGGGCTTATAGGCTTGAAGGAAGAAGAATTAGCCACTTTCAGGATTGCACCCGACAGTTGGGACAATTTGGCCCTGGATCGTACTATCTGGCGGTCCTATGACAGATTTTCCTGCAATGTTACCCCCAGATATACGAAGGTAGACACCCTCTCAAGGGTGGCGGTCCCCAAGGTGGGATTGGGCCTGGTTTTGGTTGGGGGGTTGAAGATCATGAACTTGGTCTTTTCTGTGTTCACTTCCAACCCATGCTGGTGACAGAAAAGACCAAATCCATCCAAGATCCTCTGAATCCCCATGGGGGATTTTGAAAGGAGGAGGGTGTCGTCGGCAAACATAATTGCCGGTACCCTCCTACCTGCCAGACAGGGGGCATCGTTATCCTTAATGTTTTCCAGGTGTGAGATGACGTTATTGATGAATAAACAAAACAGGGTCGGAGCCAGGACACAACCCTGCCTTACGCCTCGACGGACTGGAAACCTGGATGAAAGTTTGCCATCTCTCCCACACCTGACTTGTGCATAGTTGTTTTCATGCAGCCTGGCTAGGATGTTAAGTCACTGGGGGGGAATTCCTAGCTTTTCCAACACCTCCCACAGTTTCCTGCGCGGGACTAGGTCAAAGGCTGACCTCAGATCCACGAAGACCATGTACAATCTCCCCCCCTCGATCCTCACCGTCTTCCAGTAGAGGAGAACGAGGCGGAAGATCTGGTCCATGGTCGACGTGTTTTTCCTGAAGCCAGCCTGCAGGGGACTCATGATGTCTTTTTCCTCCACCCAGTCCAACAGGTGGTTCAAAATGAGGCGCGCAAAAAGCCTTAATTCACATACACACACAGTGTGACCCTTGTCAAAAATCTTTAAGCCACACATTTTATCAAAAAACATTTAGCATGGAAAATCATTTTACACACAGAGCACAACCCATTTAAATGAGCACTTCACTACAATGCAAACACCTGACTCATTTTCAAAATACAACAGTAATGAAGCCCAATATGCTTGTTATGCTTCCAAATAATGCAAACAGCACTCTCTCTATATTACTCACCTTTAAAATCGCTTTTGAAAATGTAGAACAGTGTGAAACACACACCAAATTTTCTTAAACACAATCCCTGAACTGCAGCTCAGACACTGGAAACAGAAATGGCAGTTTCCCACTCATTCTTCTCACTTATTTCTGCTCATAACCAATGAAATGTCTTCCCACACTATTTCAAAACTAAACTAACATTTCAATTGGTTCTACATTTCCACTCTTTCAAACTCACATAATATTCACCCATGCCCCTACTGCTCATTCAACCAGTTACCATGGTAATTCCCACCTAAGGAAGAACAGAGTTTAAAAGTTCATCATACTATGTTGCAAATGAATCCATCAAGGTTGTTAGAGCTTTCAATATAACAGCTAATCGTGTGCAATGTTCCTTTCAATGACCTTTTCTGAACCATTAGAATTGCTTCTTTTAAAAAACAAAACTATGCACCCTAATATGCTCTTTTGCATTTTCAGAAAGCACTAATCATTTCTTAAGCTTCAAGTGCAGTGAATATCCTCCTCTTTCTTTTCTAAACTGCAAGCTTTCCAACTGCCATTTCATTTACAGCCCTCATCTGAGTACAACCACATCTGCCTTGAACATGCTTTCAGTATGGTTTTTAGGACACAGCTTTGTATTCTGGTCTAAAAGGTATGCAATAAACAGAGGAATTTTGAACCTTGATTTACCAAATGTGGATATTTTATGGATTGGCCAGAGAGGATTGAGATGTCACCAATTGATACCATTAGTGAAATCCTTCATGCATCTCCCACATCCTGACCTCATAATTGTGCACTGTGGTGGAAATGACTTATGCACTTTGACTGGCGTTGGTCCGGAAATGCTATTGAAGGACATCTTTGGACAATTGATGTCACTTTTTCCTCAAACTGCCTTTGTCTTTTCTAATATATGCCAAAGACAAAAATGGAATTGGTCCAATCAATTTTGTCCGCAGATTGAGAAAGCAAGGAAACATGTAAATAAATCTGTTTCTGCATACATGAGAGACTATGGAATGGGTTGTATATACCACAACAACTTGCGTTACAACATGCAAGGCATCTATAGGACAGATGGTGTACATTTCACTGATGAAGGGAACAAAGTCTTTCTCTGTAACATCAGACTCTGCATTGGTACTTACTTGTAGGTACCAAAAAAATCACAATGAACACAACGGATCTTTTTAGAGCCAACTAACATGTAAGCACTCAAATATGATTTTTAACTTAATTTTTTTTATTCATTTTTTACCGAGGTCCAGGCACCGAGCACTCACTGAGCACTCCCCGTGCGCGGCCCTATCGTGTTTTCTGGTATTTTAAAAAAAAATAAACATTATTTTTAACCTTAGGAGTTCTCGAAGAACCCCCTGAGAAGACCTAAGGGATTAGGGGCAGTCTACCCTATCCCCTTCCCACTTTTTTAAGTTATATTTTTCACTCTCTTCTGAAACCACAAAATGGCGGCGAAAGGGTTCGCGCACCGTGCATTCACCGTGCTCTCACGGTGCGCGGACCTATTGGAATTTAAAATAAATAAATTAGTAAATAAAACTAAATGGAAATGGACATCATCTCCTCTGTAGAGACCTTGAAGGTTGTAATGCAAGTTATTATGGTATATTGAATCTATACTGTAGTCTTTCAGGAAAGCAGAAACAGATTTGTTCACATGATTCCTTCCTTTCTCAATGTGTGGTCAGAATTGGCGTAGGAGGTCATGAGTTCCTACTCTGGTGAAACACACTTGTTATTCTATATACTTACTTATGTTGTAAACTAGTGAATCAGAGACAGTCAGTGAAAGAAAGGATGCAGGACATTAAGAACACAAAATTGTATCACTTTACTAGTACATCATAAATTACATTTAAATAAGTATACAAATTAAAACAAATGTTTGATTAATAAATTAAAATGTATTTATCTGAATTTTCAAAATCTAAAAGAACTTGGAGCATTTCTTCATCAGAAATTTCATCCATCAAAGTGTCTTGAAATGATTCATCCAACTCAACAATCTCTACACACTCCATTAATTTCATGTCCAGTGTTTCATCCAAAAAATCTCCTTCATGTTCTTCATGATTTGGTTCATCTATACAATCAATAAACGTTGCTGTGATTTCGATGTCAAATGACACTTCATTTTCAGCCATTATTGAAGTTAGTGTACTATTAAAAGAAAGAGAAAGACAGTGAGATGTTGCAGGGTAAGAGTGACATAGGGCAGAGAAAAACTATTAAATTCTGTAAGAAGAGTTACTACTGTGTAAAACACACACCAGAAATTGAACACCAAAAATTCCATACAAAAGTACCGCAGACACTATAGTCACAAAATGGCCGTATTTCCCTGCACAGTGTATAGTATCAAGCAAGAATTAGAAATATAAAGCACTGCATCTGATGTTGCCCTACTCAATCCATAAGTATAACAGAAAAACATTTAAAAAACTAACAGAAAACATGTTTCCTATTAACTTAATGGGAACAACAGAGTTCTCCTTACCAATTAACTACTCACCTTCTAGAAAACTGTTGTACAGTAAAATCTGTCTCAATCTCACACCTCAGAAGTATACCTCAAACACTAAAATCTCAAAATGGCTGTGTTTCCCTCTCATTTTTCATACATATTCAAATACCCAGCCAATCACATTTCATCACACACAAAATCAAAACCAAAGTAAAATTTTAATTGGTTCAAATTATCAACACATTCAAACTCACATAATCTTCAACCTACCCCCAATGCTCTCTACCAATTACCATACTAATTCTCCACAAAACACCTACCAAAACCCAAAGATGAAAGAGTCATCACTCAATGTTGCACTCAACCAACATCTAAACACTGAAACTTGTCATTTTAATGTATTTCTTTTTTGTCTTTTTGAGCCGCGGTCCACCACGGTGCGCGGACCCCGTGATTTTTTAAAACATTTTTATTATTTTTTTCAACCTTCGGGGTCCTTTACAGACTCCAAGACAAAACCTAGGGGGCTCAGAAATCTCTACCCTGCCTCCTTGTCAACTATTACACTTCTGTTTACAACCACTCTCATCTGCCACAAAAACAAGATGGCGGACAACACTTCCTCATTTCGACTGACTGGAATGTTGACAGACGTCCAACAGCCAATCAGAATTCCGCGCGCGCACGCAAAGGTCCGCGCACGTGCAAAGCCAGTGCAAGGACGGAGCATGCCCGTGCGCGCACCGTGTCCCGCCCATAGATATATAATTTGAAAAAAGTCGATTTTCTCAACAATTACTGGAGTGATTTTCACCAACTATACAAAAGGCACTTCTGCATACCAGGCTCTACCATTTTGCCAAATCTGGTGTAATTCCGTTCGAGCTGTAGCCTTGTCAGAATGTCCCTATGGAAATTAACCAGGGGAAAACATGTTTTGGGACCCCCCTTTTTTCTCGGCCCCCGCTTGACGAATCCCCCCGAGACTTTCAAGGAAGGAGCGAAGCGCAGCGAGGCAAATTTAAGGAAAATTGCAGGCAGATCCCTCAATCGGCGCCAAAGTTATTCCCAATAGAATGTTTGGCATTTCCTACGGTAACTAGGTCCTAACTATATATACCTACTGGCTATCGCCAGTAGGTTATATATATATATATATATATATATATATATATATATATATATATATATATATATATATATATATATATATATATATATATATATACCCTAAAAGTACTTTACCTCTACCCTCCTCTGAACGCTATGGACACCCTACCCTACCTTCCTTCCTTGCTGGCCAGGGAATTGGAAGCTGCTTCTCCTGTTCAGAATCTCCTAGGAGACAAACAGGCTCAATCCACACTTTGGACTTCAGCAGGTAAGGGCCTCACTAACTTGAAATCTAACAATACAGTTTTAATAAAACTTTACTCCCCCTGCTGGCCTAACTTTGTTTTTTGGCCAGCAGGGGGAGTAAAGTTTTATTAAAACAGTACTGTTAGATTTCAAGTTAGTGAGGCCCTTACCTGCTGAAGTCCAAAGTGTGGATTGAGCCTGTCGGTCTCCTAGGAGATGCTGAATAGGAGAAGCAGCTTCCCATTCCCTGGCCAGCAAACCTTGTCTGAGGTCGCTGGGACCTTATATGGTCTGCTAGTGGTTGGTACATGTCTACACTGATTGGTGGTTGTATCTGGTGTTTCTATTGGATTAGTGTTAATGTCTTCATGGGCTGGTTATTTGAGGGTTCTGATTGGTTTCTGGGTCTGTGATTCAATCATTGTAGGGTTGGGACTAGAACTAGGGTTAGGATTTCTATCTGAAGTAGGGACTAGGGCTTCCTATGTTATTGGTTGTTGGGAGTAGGGTGGGACTAGGGCTAGGCTTAGACCTTTAATTGGAAGTAGTGAATAGGGCTTCTGGTGTGATTATTTGCTGGAATGGGTGTGGGACTTAGAGTAGGGTTAGGCTTTCTATTGGAAGTAGGGACTAGAGCTACCTGTGCCATTGGTTGCATGGACTTGTTTTGGGACTACTGGTAGGGCTAGGGCCTTTATTGGACGTAGAGATCAAGGTTTTTTTTAACTGATTGGGTGCTTGGACTAGGGCTAAGATTGGCTGTAAGGTCCTGGTCTCCTATTGGTTCTAGATTTTAGGGCTAGTGTTGTGATTGAATTGTGTTGGGGCTAGGGTTCCCATTGGCTGAAGGGGTCACCTGATTACTAGGGCTATAAAAAAGGCCAGGATTAGGGCGTCTCAGCCCGGGCGTCGAGGCTAAGGGCAGAGAGGACAAGGGTAGTTGCCTGTTTGAGCCTGTTAAGGGCAGAGAGGACAAGGGCAGTTGCCTGTTTGAGCCTGTTAAGGGCATTGAGGACAAGGGCAGTTGCCTGTTTGAGCCGGTTCGAGACTGGCCAGGGCCAGAAATGCTGCCCATTTTCCCATTTAGCAATACCCAGCCCACGCCATCCACATCCACAAACTTAAGGTACTTATGGATCTATATATTTATCACTTTCTTCTAATTTAGCATCTCTAATGCACTACCCTATTTCTCAGCCTATACATCTATCAATATATCATCTAGATCCACTCTACTTTATCCCAAACCCATGCCACTACTATCCCTAAAATAACCCTTTCTTGACTCTCTCCTACTCTACCCCTCCTTGTATCACCTGACACCTCTTTCTACTATACCTATCCCCCAAAACAAACCTTTCTAAAGTCTTCCCTCTGACTCCTCCCCTCCAAAACTCCTTTTTACTCATCCAAAAGTCTCCTCCTACTGCTAAGACCTAAAAAAAAATCCTTCACTCTTTTATCCCTCCACTATCCTTCTGAATCAAAATTACCAGACTAACATGTTCACTTCTCAAATTCCATATTCAACTATACTAATTCACCACTAATCCTTTATGTGTTCCGGAGTGGCGTGCTTCAACACCCCATGAGGGGTAACAAGTGCTATATGAAAGCAAACCTTTTTTCCCCTTTTATCCTTCCGCTATCCTTCTCACTCGGAATAACTGACTAATATCCACCACTGAGATTACTTTCATATTTCACCATACTAATTCACCACTAATCCTTTATGGGCTTCCTGAGTAGCGTGCTTCAACACCCCATCGGGTAACAAGCGCTATATAAATACAAACCTTTTTTTCCTCCTCTATCCTTCTGCTATCATTCCAAATCCAAATAACTGACTAACCTATCAACCACTTAAAATGTACTTGCATGTTTCACTATACTAATTCAACACTAATCCTCTATGGGTCCCGAAGTAGCGTGCTACTCGCCAAAAAAGCGTTTCGACGCCTCGGCAGGGGTAGTAAGCGCGATACAAATGCAATTACAATACAATACAATACAATACATGCTTTGCATACTCCTACCAACTAGTGCTGGATGCAAACGTTTACAATTTGTTTTTGAGTAACTAAGGGCCCGATTACGATGGCGGAAGGCTCACCACCACCAGATGTGCGGTGGCGGGCCCTCCGCCATCTGACTGCCAATTTCCCCCCGCCACATTACGATGGTGGGGGAAATCGTTCCTCAAGCGTGACGGGTGCAAAGACCGCCCGCCACGCTTCTGCCACAGACAATCGTTACGATTGCATGGTGGAGGGGACCGGACCTGCAAAATGGTGGCGGTGCCTAGCAGGCACCGTCCGCCAGATTACAATGTTGGCTTCAGCCAGCCTTTCCATGGCGGTTTCAGGTTAGCGGAGATTGGATTCAGGGGCCTGTTGCGGGCCCCCTCTGTGTCGTGGGGGGGTGCACAGAGGGGGTACCCCTGGTACCCCCAACATTAACCAGCACTAAGTGGCAGGCACCACGTGGTGCTTGCGACGTAGTGCAGGGAAATGCACTGCATGACGTTTTAACATTGTGAACAGTGCTGCAGGCAGCAGCACCATCCGCAATCTTAAAGCCCCGGGATGCGTCTGCCAGACTGGCGACGCATCATAATTTGGGTGATGGGACCGCCACACAACTGGCGGGTGGACCCAACCACCGCAACGATGACGGGTGGACTCTGGTCCGGCCGCCAGCATAAAGACCACCATAGTCTTTTGTGACTCCACTTTTACCTATAATGCACCGAACACAAGCTCCCCCTCAGATTGTGTTTTCTGTAGGCATGACTCGTGGGGTGGGTGGGCGTGGGATCACGTGGGGAGTGAGGGGTCACGCAGGTAGGGGGGTTACATGGGTAGGGGGGTCACGTGGCTAGGGGGGTCAATACTAAAAACAAATAATTAAACTTACCTTTCCACTGCGCTGGGTCCCGCGTCTTCACTGCTCCTGCTTCTGACAGGAACAGGAAGCAGGCAGCCTCCCTCACCTCCCCTAAGCCAATCACAATGCTCCACGCTCGCGTGTTTGAATGCCAGCTCTGTGACCGACTACATTTGTTCTCTGGGACCTTCAGTTCCTCCTTCCAAGACTTGGAACCCAGTGCCAGGAAAATGTCTGGACCTATATTTGGTACCAGCTGAAGAGACCACTTTGCTGGACTGCGACTTGGAGGACACACTTTGGCAGGTCATTGGGGTAGCTCTCTTAAGGAATGGGGGGGTATTTGGAGAGTGCATGGGGGGTGAGGGGTTTACAGAAAGAACCCTTTAAAATGTTGCCCTAAATCCAACACCCATTTCCCCTGGTCGGACCACCACACTGTACAGCTTGTGCTGCCCCTAAGGTACAACGAGTCAACCAATTCAGCATGAAAAGCATTTCAAAGCAAAAATACAATCCAGCACTATATAGAACACTATAACAAACTGCTTCAGGGGTCACCTGAGATGCCTGATCTCTTCAGGCCGGAGAACATTTTCGTTGCCGAAAAAGAGGAGCTGGCCCACTGCGTCTTCATCCAGAGGAGGGTTGGCAGAGACTGGAGGTGCTGTTCTACGATACCTCTGAGCCAGAGCCTAAGGAAAAGGATCCCGTGGCAGGGCAGAGCAGAGGCACCAGGACAAAGACTACCACCCTCTGTATCATCCAGGAAAAACAAATTTTCCTGGTGGGGCACTACGCTCTATTAATCAAAACCTGTTTTTCATACCTAAAGTGCATAAAACCAGCGCAGGAGGCGGATCGTTCTCCTTCCTGGGACCTTGCTGCTGGAATTCTTCAGCAGATCGTCCTCACATTGTCCCTAGGGAAAGTTTGTTCAAGGCTCGCTTGAAGACTTTCTTTTTTCGCGAGATGTGATTCAGTTCTGCTCTCTCAGTCCGTACACTGCCAAGGCACGATCTTTGAAGCAGCCCCTGTGCTATATACATTTATTTTCATCCAATCATGCACCCTGGACCGGCCCCCTGTTCACCCTCTTGCACCTGAGTTCACCCCGCAAGGTTCGAGCCCAGATGCACTCGCAGGTCGAGACAGAGCACAGTGCCTGGGAAAATCTGGTGCCGAGCCCCGAGTCTAGCCTGAAAAGGCACAGGCCTGCGGTCTGGCTCACAAGACAGACACCTCTCGATTCCAAAGGAACCCTGCATCCCAGAGCAAGCCCCTATCTGGCTCGTTAAGAAGCGCCACCCATCAATGCCGCTTCATCCCCCAACGCCTGCAAGATCTTTGCAGAGCTGAAATTAACTTCGAAGTCGACTCCCAAGATTGCTCCTAGGTCAGCTTCAAAAGAATCCTTGACTCAGAGGTCTGACTTTAGCAAGGTCCGGATTGACCTGCAGTTTCCTGAAGTGATTTTCGTCTGGCAGAAAATATATCGATCCACTGGAAAGAACCAGACCAGACCCCTCTCTTGCAGGAAGAACCACAATTTCCCCAGATTCCAAAAAAGAGGGGTCTCACTCAGCCCTCGAAGAGCTGCGCACCTTCCTTCACTAGGCCTCCAGCCCCACCTCCACCATCTCCTCAGCCACACACCTCCAGCTCCTCAGTACAAGTGACGCGAATGAGGCGGAAAACGGTGACTAAGACCATACAATATCAGGGAACCATGGGGCATATTATCAATTCCAATCGAAGCACATGTTAGATGTGAAGACATCTAACATGGACTTCGATTGGAATTCCACAGAGCATATTATCAAGCCCATTATCGCCGCTTTATCGGCCGTTTTCGGCCGATAAAGCGGCGATAATTTTAGCGCACAGGCTTGATAATATGCCCCCATATTACAAGCTTGCGCTCAGGGAGGGAGACGATCCCTGCAAGGGTTATATAGGCAGACACCCCATATGACCCAGCCCTAGAGTACCTGATCACAGCTCCCCCTCCTGGTGACTCAAGTGAGTACCATAAAGACAGCAGATCAGTACCACGGGGTGCAGGACGAGGATGGATGGTGCAGCCTCTGAGAACCGAGAAAAGAAATCTAATACCTCTCTAGGCTCTGCAGCTTGTTTAGGACGTTGGCAGGGAATTCGAAATGCCTGTTCAAGGCTAGCGTTGTCACCCCCATGTGATAAAAAGAAATAGCAGGTGGCCCTTGACAACCTATTGTATATACGGTGCCAGGTCCCACCTAACTCACTAGTAGCCCAAATCACTAGGAAAAGAGCCTCAAGCCAGGTGGTAGGAATGCACCTGCCTTGTAAGAGAAGTGTGGCTCAGGGGTTAGAGGCGGCAGACCCGGAAGCTGAGATCGGCCCTGGACCAGGGTTCAATGCCCCGACGGGGGTTGGGCTCAATAATTCCACGGACTCGATAATTCTCACTCCGGTGCCTACTCGACTCACGGGTTCACACTCTGCGACTCTGGGCAATAGCTTGCTTAATTTCCACAACGGCCCCTCGCGGCGGGATGCCTGGCTTTCACCTTGTGGATACCCTGCCGGGGTATCTCACAGGGGAATACCAGGACGGGTTCCCTAAGCAAGCGCATAGATGCCTGAGATGTGGGCGATTTGCGCTATATAAATACATGTACATTTACATTGTAAGTGTGTGACTGTGGGAGCCGGTCACGCAATAGCGCATTGAAAATTCAATCCGATCACTCTCCAATCTCTTGCACCACAATGTTCAGCCATTTTTTACATCCATTCTTTATCTGACCATCGGGATTTCGCACCTTAACAAAAGACTGTTGATGGCATTCCAAAGGCTGCTGTCTCTTTTTCAGACATTGCATCCATATGGTGAGGAAGGTAATGAGACTGCTGGGGATGATGGCTTCCTTCATTCTAATATTCCCGCACACAAAGCTGAACATGCGTCCATTGCAGGAGTCTCTAGCAAGGAAATGGTTTCAAATGAAGTGTCACTGGGAAGATCTAGTGTTGGTGAAGCCCAGGATTCAGGGCACCCTACTATTGTGAAGCAACAAGTACGTGTTGTGTTACTTGTCAGGCTTTTTCTAGACCTGATTTTGCAGGTGACCATTACCACTGGTAGCACACCTCCACAAAGTGACTGGGCAGGGCACCTGGACGCAACAATGAGATTCTGGAACAACTGCTTAGAACTCATGACAATCAGTATAGCTCTCAAGGCCTCTTACAGACTTATTCAAGGCAAAATAGTCCTCTTAAAGATCGACAATATGACAGTGATTAATTGCATCTAGAAACTGAAAGGGACTCATTTGCCCCAGCTGGCTGCACTGGCTCAGGACATCTGGCATTGGCCCATTTAAAATTCTAGTTCGCTCCTATTGAAGCATCTGACGGGGTGGACAATGACTTGGCACACCTGCTAAGCAGACTGCATCAACAAGTCCATGAGAGGGAGATGAATCCCCAAGTCCTCCAAAGTACTTTTGTCAATGGTGCACTTCTTACATTGATCTGGAAGTCATGGCCCAAAACGCAGAACGCCAAAACTTCACCTCCAGGAATGCACACCTGCAGTCATTAGGCATTACTGAAAGGGTGTACTGGGCAAGGATATTTGCTTACACTTTTTATCCACTTCACCTGATCCCATTTGTGGTCCAGAATATGAGGCAAGTGTCAATGATCCTCATCCGATTAGTACCAATGTGGGCCATACATCCTTGTCGTTACATAATTCTGGAGAAGTCTCTAAATCCACACAAAAAACTACCCATGAGGCTGGATCTTCTGACTCAGCATTGTAGTCCGATCAGGCACCTTTACCTCACACAACTAAATTGATCTACTTGGCATCTGAATATTTAGAATTCAGTTATCCAACACTCTCAGAAGAGTGAATGCAGATCCAGGTGCGGTGCGTACACCCACCTGGTTATGCAGCTAAGTGGAAAAGATTTGTCCACTTTAGCATCTGTAAGAACATGTACGCCTTGATGGTCTCTGGACAGGACATTTGTTATTCATTGTATTTGCATAAAGTAGAATTGGCTTACATTTCTATTTGTGCGCAC
Organism: Lissotriton vulgaris; assembly: GCF_964263255.1. NCBI lineage: Eukaryota > Metazoa > Chordata > Amphibia > Caudata > Salamandridae > Lissotriton > Lissotriton vulgaris. The sequence goes on along the minus strand of NC_141689.1, from coordinate 637,576,660 downwards.
CTAGTTGCGGTAACAGCCTAAATGCAGAATAATTAGCATTTGGTCCTTTTGTACAATTCGCATTTTCAAGGCCTTAATGGAGGATACCTTCAGTGTCCGCTTGAAACCGTAAAGTAATTCTCACTTCTTACAGATACTAATTTGAACTACTACTCTTCTGTGGCATGCAATTCTTATCATGGACGGTAGCCTTTATAATTGCCTTCACATCTATAAGGAGAATCCATGAGCTGCAGGCTTTCTATATGGAAGAACCATCCATTCAAGTTCATAGAGATAGGGTTGTATAAAGGGCAAACCCAAAATTCCAAACCCAAAGTGATTTCCCCTTTACACATTAACCAAACTATTGCATTACCTGTCTTGCTTACACATTCAGACTCTGTGGCAGAAAGGTCATTACACACTTTAGTTGTCAAGAAGGCACTTATATTTTACCTTGACAGGACTGGGGGGCATATTATCAAGGGATTTATCTCCGTTTTTTGGCTTTAAAAGCCAAGAAAGCGGAGATAAAATTATCTCCCTATTACCTACCTGTCGCTAACACCAGTTAGCGACAGCTAGTAGGAGATAGCGACCATCTTGGGCCCCGCTTTGCATGTCAGTGATATTTATCACTAATGACATGCAAAGTGGGCGTGCCAAGATGTTACCGACTGGAAACAGTCACTAACATCGCTATCTCCTATTACCAACTTTTGGAGATATTCGTGCTAAGCGCGAATATCTCCAAAAGCTAACACCTGCCCTGAGCAGTTCTTAGCCATGTTATCCAATGGGAGGTGGATAACATGGCTAAGAGCATTAGCTCGGTAATGCATGAATATCGCTGACTTTTCAGCGATATTCATGCATTGCGGCCGATTTTTATCGCATTTGCGATAAACCTTGGTAATAGCAAGGTTTATTTGGGATAAAAATTGACGCAGCTCAGCTGAGCTGTAAATTTTTGTCTCTAACCAAGCAATAGCGATAATTATCGCTATTGCTTGGTAATATGCCCCCAAATCCATCTGTAAAACAATGCAACTGTTTGTGGCTTTTGCAAAGCCTCGCATAAATTATCCCCTTTCCAATGTATGCATTGCTGGAAATGTTGTTAAATGACTTTAAACATGCTGAACACGGGCAACACGTATACTACATGTACTGCACATTCCATGCATGAAAAGAGAGCCACTGTGACTTTCCTGGGAAGCATTCCTTCAACATACATTTGTAAGGCTGCTACATGGTCAACACCACACATGTTCACTAGCTGTTATTTCTGGATATTCAAGTTCAAAAGCAGGCTTTAGTTGCTAGCGGTGAGAACATTGTTTCAAACATCCTTATTATCAACTCCCTAGTCACAGCCTCGGAGAGCAACTGCTTTATAATCTATGCAGAGCATGTAGATCAATCATCCTACCTGCTACGAGCAGACCATGTTACTTACCCTGGTCCGATCTCTGCAGGGTGTAGTGCTGTAGGTTCACATGCACCCACCCTCCTCCCCAGGAGCCAGCAGTAAGCACATATGATGTCTTCAACAAAGATGTGATTCACAATGCAGAGTATTTAAAACTCTGTATTTGACACTGCCCTCCAATTACACTAATCACCTGCTGGTCAGATGAACAATCTGAGGTTGAATCTTTTTCCTTGTGCATTGTGGGTGTGTGGGGTTATGCAGAGCATGTGTTAATCTACAGCACTATGCCCTACAAACAGGGAGACCTAATAGTTAAGATATACAAATTAAACATTTTACCTCACCCAGGAAAGGCCACGAAAGACCGTGATGTGCTAAGGAAAGAAACAAGCATTGGCATAGCCAATTAGCAGTGGCGACTCGTCCATGGGGGCGTTTGGGCGCCGCCCAACTGCTTTCTCGCCGTGCGAGAAGGCAGAAACAAATGGTAGTTATTACCGTAATAACTACCATTTGTTTCTGCCTTCTCGCACGGGGAGAAAGCAGAAGTTAGAGTGGGCGGTGTTACTCGAGGGCAGGGGGGAGCGGCTTGCCCACTGTTGTTAATATTGTCTGTTTGGACAGCCTGAGAGGCTGCCCAAACAGACAGTATTAACAACAGTGGGCAAGCCTCTCCCCCCTGCCACCTCCCACTCTCCCTGTTCTCTGTATGCTGCTTGCTGCAGCATACAGAGAGAAATGACGCGGTTGGGGCAGCCGGCCAAACCAATCACAGCGCTGGCTGCGGTGGAGGGGAGGGAGGCTGCCTGCAGCCTTCCTGTTGACAAAAGCCCAGACATCAGACGAATTCAAAATCCAGGACGGCGGGAGTTGGGAGTCTGCAGTCTCGGGAGAAAAGCGGGAAGCCAAGGTAAGTTTTATTACATTTTATTATTTATCGCATGTAAAGTGCTCTGATACCTTCGGGTAGATAATGCGCAAATAGCACCCCCCAAAAAAACGCTATGGTTGCTGAACATTTCATTTACGATAAACACTTAGATTTATGAGGGATCTGCAACTGCACCCCACCCTCTTTTGTAATGTGGCATGCTTGTACTGCGTAATTCATAGTTTAGGAGGACACTCTCCCTGTGAAAAAGGACAGGTCTGTCAGTTGATAATGAAGGCGGATCTCCTCTTTCTTTTGGGGTCGGTGTGTTATTTTGCATTTTATTGCCTCAGGGTCTGAGTGCTTCTTCGATTTAAGAGCAGTAGTAGGAGACGCAGTAGTTAGTAGTGATCGCTCGTCTGGGGGGTTTCTTCCAACTTTTTCCACCTTGGATGTCAGAGAAGCTCAGGCGGCGAACGAGAACAGACATTCCTTATCAAATATACACTGCTCTTTATTTTTACTGAACTTTCATTGCAAAGTATTTCTAACAGTGCTGTGCATATCTAAACACGTCAAAATCACCAACATCTAAATGTGAGCAAATCCTCTGTTGACTTGTTCATTTCCACTTTTTGTTCAGACTGCTAGACAATATATCCTGTAGGCTGGCGAAAAGGGAGGGAAGCTGGCAATATATCAGTTGATGATTACTATTAATTTTCAAAGTGTGTTAGGCTGAACGCAGAATTTGTCTGCTGCAATTCCTTTGCGTTTTGAAGGCCAATACAAAAATTTGATTTGCTGGAGAAAGAAGTCTGGCCAGTAGACAGGAAAGAACTCTACAAATTTGAAAACGTGTTCATTGCTGAGGAAACATTTGTAGGTTTGCAAGCTCTGAAAGTCCACTTAAGACTTTGCTGAGGGATGGCTGTGACTGTGAGAGAGAGGCCAGTCTGAATGCAGCAGCAGCTCGAATACTACACTGGGGCACACGTCCCTATTGTAACCTTATTGAGAGCAATAATGTGCATGACAATGTAAAATCCTCGTTCTTCTATGCAGGGGTCTCCAAACCAGTCCTGGAGGGCCGGATCCATGCCAGATTTTTTGGATATCCCCATTGAGATACATGTAGTAATTTTAAAAATCTGGAATGGATCCGGCCCTCCAGGACCGGTTTGGAGACCCCTGTTCTATAGTAATGTTACTCAAGAACTTAACTTAAGGATGTATGTATAAATTGTTGCTATCAAATAGAAAAATAAAATGTTTAGTCTGCCATAGACAGCTGAAACATTTTTTCTGTGACTAAAACTGGTGAGATTTGCATAGGTTATGCATAGATTGTGTGGGTCATTATATTTTATTGCAGTTAGGATGCATTTATATTGCCCTTCATAACTCTGACAAAGTGCTAAAGTTCATTAGTAGATGGGTACAGCACTGCATGGTTGGTTGGTCGTGGATACAAGGATGCTGGTTACAGTGAGGAACAGTGGCGGTTTCCCCATTGGGGCGTTTGGGCGCCGCCCCCCCTGTTTTCTCGCCGTGCGAGAAGAAGGCAGAAACAAATGGTAGTTATTTATTTATAACTACCATTTGTTTCTGCCTGCCCTTCTCGCACGGCGAGAAAACACTACAGTCAGCAGAACAGAACTTCCTTCCTGGTTACAAACTCGACTCGAGTCTCAGGGAAGGGGGGAGTGGCTTGGGGGAGTGGCTTGCCCAATGTTGTTAATACGGACTGTTTGGACAGCCTGAGAGGCAGTCCAAACAGACAGTATTAGCAACAGAGGGCAAGCCGCTCCCCCAAGCCTCCTCCCACTTTCTGTTCTGCAGGATGCAGACTAAGTGGAATGACGTTTTTAGGGCAGCCGGCCGAACCAATCAGCGCCGGCTGCCATGGAGGGGAGGGAGGCTGCCTGCAGCCTTCCGTGACGAGAGCGGAGGCATTCGAATTTCAGGATGGCGGGAGCAGTCTCGGGACTCAAGACTCTTCAGAGCGGGAACTCGGGAAGCCATTGCCAAGGTAAGTTTTTTATATTTATTTATAGAGTTTTATTCTCTGTGGGCGCTGAATGAGCTTGGAACATGCTTAATCCTGTTCTCAGTGTCCGGTCATGGAGCCACGATTGCCTCTTTAGAACTACTTCACTTTCCTTCAGGGATTGAAAAACAGGCTGTTTGCCGAAGAATGCCGAAGGAAACACTTCTCATGAACTGGCTTGCTTAATGATGTCCCCAGGATGCAGAGCATTGTGCTGGGCTGCGGGGTCTCCGGGATGTAGAATATTGTGCAGGGCTGTGGCTCCGTGGTGTTCCCAGCATGGAGAGCATTATGCTAGGCTGGGACGATGTGGTGTCCCCAGGATGCAGAACATTCTGCTGGGTGTGGAGCTGGGGTGTCCCCAGGATGGAGAGAATTGTGCTGGGCTGTGACGTTATTTCCCAGGATGGAGAGAATTTTACCGGGCTGTGATGCTGTGGTGTTACCAGGTCAGACAGAGAGCATTGCGCCACCGGGCTGTGGTGGTGTTGTGTCCCAGGATGGAGAGATTTGTACTGGGCTGTGGCGCTGTGGTGTTACCAGGATAGAGAGCGTTGTGCTGGGCTGTGTGGTGCCCCCAGGGTAGAGAGTGTTCTGCAGTGCTGGGCTGTGGCGCTGTAGTGTCCCAGGACGGAGAACTTGTGTGTTAAGTAAGAAACGTTTAGTGCAGTGGTATGTACATTGTTCCTAAGCCGCATAAACCATCCATATGTTTTGGCTACAAAACCACAAAATGTCCCGCAAACCCACCTTATGGCAGTCAGACTCACTCACTAGGCTCACTCGCCACCAAGCACTCACCTCAAACTTTTACGCCCCACTACTTTCAAATGTCACCAGCCGCCACTGGTGAGGAATGTGAGGGAATAGCTAGCCTAAGACTTCATAGCATGGCATCACACTGTGTATGCTTCCCTGCGTAAACCCGCATTCCTGCCACTCCAGTCTGTTTCTGGTGTCCGCATGAGTGATAATTAAGGGATTTTGGCAAAAGTCATTCTTGTAACAACATAATGAGTTTTGTGTGTGCGAGTCAGGTGGGTGTCTAAGTGCCCATGGATGTCGGGCAAGCATAAAGTTGCTCCAGTGTGCATCAGACACAAGCTTATTGATAGAGAAGGGTTTCTGTGATACAAGTGTGCGCCTTCTATTTGTTTATTTTACATTGCAAGTTCAAAATTTGGTGCCCCTGCTTATGGATTGGCTGCTGTGCATTCTGTGCTTCGGTGGAATTTACTGAGCCCGGCATCCACATATGAAGACTCATGTGAGTTGCTTTCATGAGTTGCTTTGTCTGACACTAGTATCTAGTGAGAACGATTTAAGTGGGTGCTTGGCCTCCCGTGGCTAGTGTGCAGGATTAGGGGTGGCTGCTACTAACCAGTACAGAGGACAATAGAGTGGTCAGTTCAAACCGTGGACACAATACAAAATTGGTGACACTCATCCTGAACTTTTACGCCCCACTACTTTCAAATGTCACCAGCCGCTACTGCCAATTAGTCTCAACAATGGCAGTGCCTAATTGCAGAGACTTTCCAAGAAATGTTCAGGAAAAGCCCCTGCCCTGAGAGTGACAGGCGTATATTTTGGTGAAAATTATCAAGCATGAGGAATATTGCATACGCTGCCAAAACGCACATTTTGAATGCACAGCTGGATTTCAGGGAGCAAGCACTGAAGCAAGTATGTTGCTTGTTGATGCTCATCAGCCTGAGTATACAACATCATAATTGATTTGTTTAAACCTATATCACGCTTAATAAGCGCTGTGCATTCATAGTGTATTTTTGCAGTTTATGCAATATTACTTGTGTTTGATAATTTTCACCAAAAATATGCTTCTGTCGCTCTAAGGGCAACCCCATCACCCCAATGTATGAGGAAAATCGTAAACTGTTTCTTATGCATGTATGTATGTGCCCTCTTTCCATCCAGCATCTTGAAGAATGTGCCTCACCCTGCAGAATCCTGAAATACGTGTTTGGCTCGTCAGAATCTTGAAGTCTGTACTGAACCCCCTACTACATTGAATGGAATTCGTGACGAACTTTGAAGTAAAGTGCCTGCCTCTCTGGGAGCATGAAATAAATGCTTGAACGCTTTATGCCACGCACTCTTTTAATTGAACCCGCCTATGCTATGCTTCCTTCTTCCCTTTCACTGAGTGGTCGCTCAATAAGTGACCACCTGATTAATGCACACTGGGTCCCAGGCAGGAAGCTTTGAGTTTTTGTAGATTTTCCATATTCTCAAGAAAGCGGCTTCCCCAAACACCAGGATGTGTTGGGGGGGTGGAAGAGTTCTGGCAAGGTCCCCTTTGTTTCAGACATTCTCCCCTGGTGTTAGTAATGTGCAGATTTTATTGGGAATGTGTGAGAAATCACTGGAGGTCGTAAAAGGTAAACTTTTGAACTTGAGGAAGAGCCTTGGAGCAATTACCTGAAGCAATAATGCTGAGAGAGCTTGCAGTACAAAGGGGTTTATGAGCAGCAAGGAGAGAAAACGTGCAGAGCCCTCACCTGTGTGTTTTTGTTCTACGTGAGCATCTCTAAACCCACAGGAACTGTAGATGGAGTGTACCCACATCTGTGCGTGACACCTATCAACCACTCTATGCCCCAGGGAAAATCCAGACAATCATTTCTGACCCACATAGTCACTCATCCTATCCCAAGGTCCATCACTAAATTCAACCTCAAACTAGTCCCCATATTTCATCCGCCTACAACTGTATTAAAAACTAACATGAAATGTGTGTTACTCAATTGCCGATTTGTTGCAAAGCATACTGCTGACATTTCTAACCTTATCCTCCTTACTCACGACCTGGATCTCGTACTACTCATTTAAAAATGGCTTAATGACACCTCATTTTGAACCTGCTAGTCCCACCCAGCTATGACATCTGAATGGACTACTCAGGCCGTATGGGAGTGTGTATTGCCTGTATTCACCGCAACAATCTCTTGATGAAAAATATGTAATGTAATGTAATGTAATTTTATTTTTGTAAAGCGCGACTTACACTCCACGGAGCATCTTGGCGCTAACCACTCATGTCTAGGAGGTGTTTGGCCAGGGAGCTAGTGAGGCATCGGTAAGACCGTATCTGGTGTCTCTGGGGATTGGGTTTAGACTAGGGCTAAACAGGCTGTGTCTGTAAGTTTAAAAATCCATGTCTTTAGAGCCTTTCAGAAAAGGTTGTCTGATGGGATCTGGCGCAATTGGAGTGGTAGTTTATTCCAGGCCTTAGCACCGAGCACTCCAAGGGATTTTCCTCCTTTCGTAGCTAGTCTAAATTTGGGAGTCACCAGCAAGTTCAGGTTGGAAGATCTGAGTGAGCGAGAAGGCACATATCTTCCAAACCTTTTTGACAGGTAGGTAGGACCCAGCTGGTGGTAGGACCTAAAGGTGATTACTAAGATTTTGAATAGCACCCTTTTGTGGATGGGCAACCAGTGCAGGATCTTGAGGATCTCACAAGTGATCTTTGTCTTCATGGGGATCAATATTTCAACCAATGACCACACAATTTGCACACTGCACATGATCCACCAACCCCTGGTGATAATCACAAATTCTTATAACATTTCATCTCTACCAACAACAGCTCACACAATAAACAGACTTTTCTTGGTGACTTTAATATCAATTGGAACATGAATCAATCAATCAATGCATTTATAGAGCAGGCTACTCACCCGTGAGGGTCTCAAGGCGCTGAAGGGGGGGGGGGGTGCTACTACTGCTCGAATAGCCAGGTCTTGATGTGTTTCCTGAAGGTGAGGAGGTCCTTGGTCATTCGTAGGTGGGCGGGGAGGGAGTTCCATGTCTTGACGGCCAGGTAGGAGAACGATCTTCCTCCGGTGGTGGTTCTGCGAATCCGCGGGACAGTGGCGAGGGCGAGGCTGGCGGAGCGAAGCTGGCAGGTCGGAGTGTAGAAGGTGAGGCAGTTGTTGAGGTAATCGGGGCCAGTGTCATGGAGCGCTTTGTGTGCGTGGGTGAGGACCCTCTGGTGAATAGCTTCAAATCCTTCATCCAAGACCTCAACCTGGTTAAATCTTGCAGCAGCCCGACACACAATTAAGGGGGCCACGTTAGACCTAATAATTGCAAAAGAAAATACCATCCAAATTGAATCGCTCCTACCTTGTGACGGGATTGCCCACCACTGCATTCTTTTCCACATATCTAAAAGGAAAGTTACTACTAAAAGCCAACTAGTAAAAGCTACATTTTGGAGCACAAAGACCAGAAACATCAACCCAGTCACGCTAGCTACTCAGTAGCAACACTCTATCCCAGCCTACTTCTATCTCAGACACACAAGACTTCACCAATCGCTACATCAATTTCATGTTGGACATCATGGACACCATTGCACCCAAACAATTAAAAAGAATACAGCTCTAACAATCAAATCCCTGGTCTAATCCGAGCCTTACTGAAGTACGGGGTTTACTAAAAGCAGCTGAAAGATCTTGGAGACTCTCTCCCTCCTCAAGTAATCTCAATCTACTGAAAATCAGAAGAAGAGCCACCAGCAGGCATATCAGAAGATCCAAAGCTTCCTTCTTCAAACAACAAATTGAGAAGGAAAACCACCTCAAAAAAATATTTGAGCTGATCAAAAATCAGACTGATAGGACATCCAACTCTCTTCTCTCTGTGATCTTAATCCCGCCCAGCTACAAGGTATTTGCCTCCTCCTTCAATGAGAAAATGAAGTGAATTGACACAAATTCCAAACAGCTTTACAGCCTTACCCATCATCGCCCCTCCACATCACCTCCCCTTCTCTCAAGATGTTCGCCCTATTTGTCACTCCCCTATAACAAAAACCAATTCCTCTTATTCCAGCTTTAATTCTTCAGACAAATCTGGCATTATAAAACTACTATCCTCTCTGAAATACTCTAACCACTACAACGACCCCTTACCTTCAAAGCCTCTCAACAAGATCAAACACTCCATGCTACCTTTATGGACTAGGATTAGTAACACTTCTCTACTTCTCTAACACAAGGATCTATCCCAGACTGTCTAAAAAGTGGTCCGGTTACCCCCATACTAAAAACACCTAACACTGACCAGTCAGAAACCCAAAATCACCGCCCTATTAGCGATATCTCAATCCTGGCTAAGCTTCTGGAAAAATGAGTGCACCAACGGTTATGAAATCATATAGATCAATTCCATCCGCTCGACAAATACCAATCTGGTTTTCGGCCAGGTCACAGTACCAAAACTGCCCTAGTCTATATTGTTGATATTGCCCTGAGTATGCTTGACCAGAATGTATCCTGCTTACTAATCCACCTAGATCGGTTAGCTGCATTTCACACCAGTAAACATGAGAACCTTTTGACCCTCCTAGAATGCAGGATGGGGTTATCTGGTACCCTGTTACAATGGCTCCCCTTATTCTTACATAATTGAACTCCGAGTTAAGTTCAATCACGCTATATCCATCCAAACTCCATTCAAGATTGGTGTTCCTCTCACTCCCCCACTCTCTTTAACTTGCTCATTAAACCCCTGACTGAAATCCTCCAACTCTCTAAAATCTCAAACCATATGATAGCTGATGATACACAACTTTATCTAAAAATCGCCTCTCCAGAAGACATTGGCATTCTTAATAACACACTCACAGAAACGCAACACTGACTGACACGTAACCACCTCAAACCTGAATTTCTTCTAATCTCTTCTCTCAATCACCCTAATAAATTGCTCGCTGATCTAACAGCCTTGAACTGTACCCCACACATCATAACCTCAGCCAAATCGCTAGGACAAATATTGGACAATCATCTCTCCATGCAGGATCACATTAGCACCACCACAGAGGCGGCAACTGCATGCTCTAAGAAAATTAAAAGCTTTCATTCTGATTGCTGATCTCAAGACAGCAGTTCGAGTGCTAGTGATCTTCAAACTAGACTATTATAGTGCGATCCTCGTGGGTCTACTGAAAGCAAAACTGGTACCTTCGAAGGCAACTTTTAATGCAGCAGCCCGATTTATCACATGCTCAAAAAAAGGGATTATGTCTCTCCAGATCTCGAACCACTGAACTGGCTACCATATGAAGCAAAGATACACCCAGAAATTACCTGCTTAACCAGGAAAGGGCACCTTCCTTCACATAAACAATAATGGCAATTTGCTCTTTCTATGTGTTATAGAAAGAGCAAAAACCGAGGAGAAATTAATAATTTCTCCTCTTATCACAATCCTAAGACTATGTATTTTCTGGCGTTAGTTTTTAACACTGCACCAGCCTTGTAAATCTAAGGCGGCGTCAAAAAGCAATGGGGTGCACGCCCCTCTTCCGCAGAGGACTTCGACAGAATGGTGCATGTTTACAAGGTGGCATTAAGCCGCGTTGCCACCGCAGCATCAGAAAACGTGAAGCTCTGGAGGCAATTGGGGCTTGTAAATATGTCCCCTGTAGTTAAAGTATAAGATATCTTGCTCAACCACATCGGTGCGGTACGATTTACCGCCGGGTGCTGACCCCTAATGGAAATGGGTGGGGTCATGACGGAACGGTTCCGTCATGAGCACAGCTCAACCGATGCTCATGACGGAACCGTTCCGTCATGAGCATTGAAGGGGTTAACTCACATCGCACTGCACCATAACACACCCACTCAACTAGCAAATAAGCTAGAACTATTGGTGAGAATCAGGCACCAAGAAGTACAAACACACTACCGCTGAAAACCCCCAAAGTTAAAAAAGAAGAGAACTTACAACTGCACTTTCTCCGGTCTTGCTCCGAGAATACTCACCCGCCAGAAATCAGAACAATCCCTTCATCCTCCTCTTTTAAAAAAGAAATCAGGGGGCGTGCCTAAGATGGCGGCGTGTTCGGACGCAGGTCTCCGGAGCTCCCTGCCCGATCCCGCCATTTCGCCACAAAACGCCATATAACTCCCCCAATTTGCACACGGGGGTGAAAGAAACTGCCGCTGGTGTGGACTCTGCCGAATTACCGCAGCCCCTGGTGCCTGCTGCGGTGAAATTGCTGAGGGACCGGACTTGGCGCCTTGAGACGGCGGCTGTGGCGGCGGGCGAGAGGGGGTTCCCATGGCGGCCACCAGCGGTCTGTGGCTTCTTTGCGGGGTGCGGGCACTCCGGTGCTCCCAGCGGCGCCCTGCCGAGCTCCGCCGCCGCCGCTGCACATCCAGAGCTTCCGGGTGCTGCCCGCCCCGCCGACACTTCCACCTGGGCCTGGGACCGCCCCGATCCGGCGGCAGTGCTACGATAGGCCCCGGCTTCGGGCCTACTACTGGACCATCAGCGCTTTCCATAGCGGCCCACCAGTGCGACTAGCGGCGCACCGGCCTGTCCTCCTCACTGCGGGACACGCTGTGCGCCCTCCCCTGCCGCCACACTCACTGCAGGAAGCAGCGGCCGCCGTCCGGGCGGTCCGGTGGACGATTGGGGGCCCGGCCGGTGGCTGTGGAAATTGAGGCCCCAGCTTCGGGCCTAACTCCTGCCCAACTCGGGTCCCTGCCATGTGCCGGCCTGAGACCTGGACAAGTCCCGCACCCGGGGTGGTCCCGGATACCGCCTCCCCACATCTCCTGGCGGCCCCCAACAGCCCGGGGCATAACAGCACAGCCCTGGAGTGCTGACAGGCCGCTCCCCAGACGCTGGACCAGACTGGCGAGCAGTGAACCCCGACCACACCAACCTTTCACAGGTGAGGAGAGTTGAGGAGGGAGCGGGGAGAACTCGGGGGGCACTGTCGAGCCTCCGGTGAACGATCGTCTGTGTGGGCCAGCATTGCACGATACTAGACGTCGTCCCTGGAGCGCCTCACAGGGCGGTGGGGCCACACTCCCTACACCTCAATCGGCCGCTGACCCGGCTGGTCGCCATTTCTCCGCTCCCCCAATTGGCGTGGCATTGCCTTGAGACAACGGTCCTTGCCCGCGAGCCGACAGGAGTAGCCGCCTGCACCCCTTCCGCCTCCTCACGATCCTCCTCCGAAACGCACGTCCACCCGCGCCATGGCGGGACAAAAAAGCAAGAAAGGGTCGCAACCTCTCCCTGAACTATTGGCTTAATCACAGCCCAGGTCTAGCAAAGACCCGCCGTCCCCCGGGACGGGGAAGACACCGCCTGTGGCCCTAGATGACCAGGTGCCCATCACCAAATCCTTCTTGGAGACGCTCTTCAACTCGCTCCGGGAAGATTTCAAATCTCTGAAGCAAGAGGTAGCGGGGGAAGTTAAGGAACTCCGGCGCGATGTGGAGGACCTCGGTGAACGCGTGGTGGCAGTCGAGGAAGCTGACTAAACCAGGAGCGCCGAAATCGAACAACTTCAGCAAGAAGTCCTGCGGCTCACTGACCAGCAACTGGACCTCCAGGCCCATGCTGAGGACCTTGAAAACCGCTCCCGTCGAAACAACACACGGGTCCGGGGGGTCCCTCAGAAGGACGAGGTGGCTGACGTCGCCGCATACCTGCAAGCCCTCTTCAGGAGCATCCTGGGTGAGGCAGAAGACTTTCCTATTCGCATCGACAGGGCACATCGGGTGGGGCTGCCCCGTGGAGCCTCGGCCCCGCCGCCGGACATACTGGCTTTCCTCCCAGACTTCCTGTTAAAAGAACGGATCCTCCGGGAGGCCCGGCGAGCTCAGCCCATTCAATTTCAGGGCCATCCCATTGCCCTCTACCAGGATCTTTCTTCCATCACTCTCCAGTAAAGGAAAGAATTCAAGCCAGTGACTGACTTTTTGTGGGAAAAAGAGGTTCCGTACTCCTGGGGACACCCCTTCCGGATAATATTTAAGTGGAACGGACGACTGCAGCAGCTGCGATCTCTTAAGGACACGTGTGACCTCCTGGGCCTGGACCAAGTTGACACTGAGCCGGTATTCAGAAGCTCGCAGGGCTCTTCCAGGGGGGGCTGGCAGACTGTACACCACAAACGATCCCCTTACCGACGCCTCAAACCAGATGCCTCTGTCATATCCCGGGAGCGCGAGACTGCAGTGGCGGAGGTGATCAAGGAGACCTCTTCCCCAGAGTGATAAACACTTTTGCTAGGGAGACTATACATCGCAAATACTCTGCCCCACCGGCGGGTGGGTCGGGAGTCCGGAGAAGCCGCCATTGGAGATGACCCCCTCAATGTTCTTTACCACGATCCTGTGTGCCTCAACAGGATTGGGACTACAGGTTTCAGGGATGTTGGGACTGGGTAGGGGGGAGTGGAATCTGGGGTTTTGTTACAGTGCCACAGCCCGCTACTATTCTTATCTATATGTACTGCCTTGCATACTTTGGTGGCTGTGGGTTGTTTTGGGAGGGGATGTTGGGTTAGGGAGGGATCCAGGGAGGGGACCAGTGTGCCAAGCTAGCTCTGCCCTTGCGCAGAGAGGCTTTTTACCGGAGTGCCAGTGCCGACATGGGACACGCGCCCACGCACAATGTTCACGACCAGTTACATTACGAGACCGCTTCATACATTACTTGCCATATATCACCACATGCTCCCTTAGCCGAACTACAGTCCACTCAGCGCTGTGTCACATGTCCCCTGCGCGATGACAGACAGTACCCTTAAGGTTATAACGCTTAATGTGAAAGGGCTAAACAACCCGATCAAGAGGAGAGCTGTCCTCTCCTACTTGGAAAACTCTGGAGCGGATGTTTGCCTATTACAAGAGACGCATCTCCTGCAGAAGGACTGGCACAGGATGCGCTCGCGAGTCTTCCCACAGCAATTCTTTTCCTCACTCCCGACAAAGACTGCTGGGGTTGCAATTTTAATTTCTAGATGACTTCCGAGGGAGGGTGGGTAACAGGGTGGGGGAGATCAAGGGCCGCCTCCTAGTACACACTTTCTATTTGGGCGACACAACACTTACAATTGGCTCCCTTTACGCCCCAAACACAGGTCAGGAGACTTTCCTGAAAAGCGCCATTTCCGAAGCTCTTCAATCCCCGCATGCATCCCTACTACTGGGTGGGGACCTTAATGTCGTTATGGGCACACACAATGACCGATCTGGAAATCGCTACGGGAATACTGGGGCTTTGTCATCCACCGGTCGTGATTGGCTGTCAGATAGGGACTTAATCGACCTCTGGAGAGCCCGCCACCCGACCGCCTCACAGTTCACATTCTACTCCCATGTGCACCGTACCTACGCCAGGCTTGACCATTTCCTGGGCACCTCAGACCTCCTTCCGATCCTTGAGGAGGTCGCTATAGTACCCGCAGCCATTTGTGACCATTGTTTTAACAAAATGGGGTGACCCTGTGTCCCTCAGAACCTGGGTATATGTAATTAACAAGCAAATGGTTCTGTCGGGTATAGACAATTTCTTTGGAGTGGGCTGTGAACAGCTCCGACACACACAAACAAGCAAAAACTCTCTGATAGTCAAAGTTTTTATATTATTAAAAACAGATAGAAAAAAGAAATATAATGGGAATTACTTCATTCCACTTCATTGCAAACAAATTACTTAAAATTATGTGAATAGTGACTAGTGATTCAGGTGAGAAGTGCAACATTTGATTAGTGACACTTATTTACAAAACCATATTATTTACAATAAAATTTCAAACAAGGGACCGGGGGAAGTATTAAACGATGTGGTTTCTGTCGTTTAGGAGGCCAGTTTTGTATTAGTAAAAGTTCCAAGGAAAATCAGTGGTTAATGTCCATATTCCTGGAGTTCACTTGGCCAAATGTTAGAGCGTCGACGTTTCGACCCTGGATGCGCCCCAGTTGGTGGTCGCGGCGGGTCTTTATCAAGACAGGGGGGGGCTGGAAGGAAAGGAATAGGTATCAGAGAGATGCTTGTGCAAACCGTCAAAAAGGATTGACGTGAGTCCCATTATGGTTACTTACGAGGGATCGGTCAATGCGTGATTTCTTTCCAGAGGGTAGCCCGTTGGTCAACCTAAAAAAGTTTAAAGGCTTGTTTAGGATCATGTATTAATTGATCCAGACATAATAAGTTTATGGGGTCATGATTGTTGGTGAGGAAGTGATCCACCATAGGCGCACCTTGTACTTTGCAACGGATCCTGCTCATGTGCTGCAGTATGCGTGTTTTTACTTTTTGTGTTGTTTGTCCTACATAGGGTTTGTTGCAGGGACAGAGGATGATATACACGACATTAGAGGTATTGCAGTTTGTCAGGACAGGCAAGTTGTAGATTTTGTTGTTGTAGGCAAATGATGGTCCATCCATACACATTGGACAAGCCTTACAAGCCTCAAAAGCATTGATAGAAACACTAGCGGAAGAAGGTGTCAAGAAAGGATTCCTGAGCCAACCGGAAAGAAACTTCTTGATCAAAAAGGAGCCCCGCATCCCAACAATATACACCTTACCCAAGGTTCACAAGAGGTTAAATAACCCACCTGGAAGACCAATAATATCTGGCTGTGGTTCGGTGTTGGAACCAGTAAATCAATTCATCGATCACTTCTTACAACCACTGATACCTGAAACAAAATCTTATGTGCGTGACTCAATGCACATCATTCAACTTCTGGAAGGGCAACCATACGATGAAGCTACGCAGTTCATGGTTACACTTGATGTCTCATCACTGTATACATCGATACCACAAGACCATGCAATCAAAGACATACATGACATACTGGAGAAACGTCCTGCTCCACACTGGATACCTACACCCTTCCTGATTGACCTCCTTGAAATTGCCATGAAACGTAACTACTTCGTGTTCCAACAGCAATTCTACCTACAATGCAAAGGGGTAGCGATGGGCGCGACTTATGCCCCGAGCCTGGCAAACTTATACATGGATCAATATGAAGAGCGTCATCTATACACGGAAGAGAACCCATTCATTGATTCCATAGCCATATGGAAGCGTTACATAGATGACGTGATAATGATTTGGACTGGGTCAGAAAATTCCCTACAAGAGTTCTTCCTATGGCTCAATGCAAGAAGTGTTGACATACAATTCACGATGAACTACAACAAGAAAAGCATTGCATTTCTGGATCTAGTCTTCAAATCAGAAGAAGGAGTAATAATCTGTGATCTATACAGGAAACCCCTTGAAAGAAACACTTTGCTGAAGTATGACTCGCATCACCCACGTAATCTAAGAGACAATCTGCCGTTTGGTCAGTACCTACGGATCAGACGCAATTGTACTAAGAAGCCAGACTTCTTTAAGGAATGCGAGACCCTCACTGAACGTTTACGTGAACGTGGATATCCAGTAGGACTCTTAAAACGAGCAAAGAAGAGAGCCTGGTACAGCCCACGAGAAGAACTTCTGAACCCAAAAGACAGAAATTCGGAATCCGTTGGCTTGGTTTGTGTCACAACCTTCCACTCAAAGAGCAACGTGGTAAAAAAGACAATAAAGAAATATTGGAACCTGGTGGCATCTGAACTAAACACTGAAACCACCCCATTGTTTGCATTTAAAAGAGGGAGAAACATAAAAGACAATGTAGTCAAAGCTTTCTTAGAACCACCGAGACCATTGACTCTCAGAGATCACTTGGGTCTACCCCCTGCAAAAGGCCATGTAAGATGCGGAACTTGTAAGGCTTGTCCAATGTGTATGGATGGACCATCATTTGCCTACAACAACAAAATCTACAACTTGCCTGTCCTGACAAACTGCAATACCTCTAATGTCGTGTATATCATCCTCTGTCCCTGCAACAAACCCTATGTAGGACAAACAACACAAAAAGTAAAAACACGCATACTGCAGCACATGAGCAGGATCCGTTGCAAAGTACAAGGTGCGCCTATGGTGGATCACTTCCTCACCAACAATCATGACCCCATAAACATGCGCTGGCGCATATTGGAAAAAATCATTGTGAACCCAAGAGGTGGTTCCTTGACCACCACACTGAGCAGAAAAGAATGTAAATGGATACATACTTTGAATTCTGTTAGTCAGGGATTAAATGAACATGAAGAAATCTCGAAACAGATGGCGCTATTATAACCAATAAATGTTTAATTTAGCCCCGTCATACTGTCACATACATGTTGCTATTCGATAATCCACAAAGTATGAATATTGTCATTTCTATCAGTGTAACCAACTTGCAATATCAGAAACTGTGTATTATGTATGTGTTAGCTTAATCATTCTTCCCGCACTTTACCCTGACCAGAAATATCACGCCCCGCTCAAACTGAATAGAGGCATTCCGTTACTTAGCAACCAGACGCACCTTGCGTCCTCGAGGAGATAGACTTCACGTTGCCTTAAGCTACGCCTTCAATTGGATTGGCTACGCTGACACTTCCGGTTTTGGGTTGCTTGGTTACAAGTATACTTAAACGTTCCAGTATGAGCCTCCCAGTACGAGCTTTTCCCACGAACAGCACGGTTGGCGTGCAAGTCCAGATCGCCTATTGACTACATCGCGGATTATTGATCGCTGATGTTGCTTGACTAAGGGTAAGTCCCTGCCATTGGGTACAGAATCACATACCATACGATAGGATTCCGTCCATGATCCGTTAATTCGGACTTACGATTGTTTTTTTAAATTCACTTAGGCACGGCCATAGGCTAACGCTTGTCACCTAGGCACAATAATAACCTTATTATGTCTGGATGAATTAATACATGATCCTAAACAAGCCTTTAAACTTTTTTAGGTTGACCAACGGGCTACCCTCTGGAAAGAAATCACGCATTGACCGATCCCTCGTAAGTAACCATAATGGGACTCACGTCAATCCTTTTTGACGGTTTGCACAAGCATCTCTCTGATACCTATTCCTTTCCTTCCAGCCCCCCCCTGTCTTGATAAAGACCCGCCGCGACCACCAACTGGGGCGCATCCAGGGTCGAAACGTCGACGCTCTAACATTTGGCCAAGTGAACTCCAGGAATATGGACATTAACCACTGATTTTCCTTGGAACTTTTACTAATACAAAACTGGCCTCCTAAACGACAGAAACCACATCGTTTAATACTTCCCCCGGTCCCTTGTTTGAAATTTTATTGTAAATAATATGGTTTTGTAAATAAGTGTCACTAATCAAATGTTGCACTTCTCACCTGAATCACTACAGTCACTATTCACATCATTTTAAGTAATTTGTTTGCAATGAAGTGGAATGAAGTAATTCCCATTATATTTCTTTTTTCTATCTGTTTTTAATAATATAAAAACTTTGACTATCAGAGAGTTTTTGCTTGTTTGTGTGCGTCGGAGCTGTTCACAGCCCACTCCAAAGAAATTGTCTATACCCGACAGAACCATTTGCTTGTTAATGCCATTTGTGACCATGACGCAGTGGAACTCTCCCTTACTCTCAAGGCACCCTGCCGTCCCCGAGGCCCGGGGCGCCTCCGCGAAACCTTGTTACAGCGACCTGATGTCACTAAACGTATTGGTGAATGCATTGATGCCTACCTGTCCACCAACGACACACCAGATGTCTCGGTGACGGCTCTTTGGGGAGCCTTGAAATCAGTCGTACGGGGCGAACTTATAGCTATCGCTGCAGCGGAGGCCAAAGACCGCAAGAGCAAATGGGAGGACCTTGCGGCGCAAGTAGCGGAACTCGAGCGAGTGCACAGCCGCACATGCGCCCCTCGTGTGTGGAAACAGTTAAAAGTGGCTCGGGCCCAGTTAGCTAGTCTCGATATAGATCGAGCGGAGTTCGCAGCTCTCCGCCTACGACATACTTATTATGTCGGAGGAAACAAGACGGGTCGCTTACTGGCTAGCGCTCTGAAGGCCAAGACCCAACGGGCCAAAATCAATACTTTGGTAGGTACCGACGGTGCGGTGCTCACTGACGACACCCAGGTAGCCAAAGCATTTCGTTCCGACTATGCTTCCCTATACGGGGAGGAGGAGACCTCGTCCAGGGATATCAAAAACTATCTAGCCACGACGGCCATCACCGCAATCTCCGAGTCTACTGCGGAGGCTCTAGACGCCCCTATCCGCCAAGATGAAGTTCTGGTCGCTATATCTAGACTGCGCCAACTCAAGTCCCCGGGACCGGGTGGCTTTTCAGCAGGCTTTTACAAGCTTTTCAACCGTCAACTGGCCCCGGTGCTTGTCCGCCTTTTCAATTCCTTTGAGGGGGTGGGAGCCATACCTCCGGACATGTTGGCCGCTGAAGTGGTGGTTCTGCCGAAACCCGGGAAGAAACCCACGCACTGCTCCGCATTCCGCCCTATCTCATTATTAAACCTGGACCTGAAGCTCTTTACAGGTATCCTTGCCACACGCCTTGGCCCGTGCCTCCCCGGTATTTTGGAACCAGATCAGTCTGGCTTTGTCCCTGGCCGCCAATGTAGCGATAACACTAAACGGGTGCTCCACCTTATCGATAAATCACACTTTCAAACCTCGGACTCTGCACTGCTCGCTATCGACGCAGAAAAGGCGTTCGACCGCGTGAACTGGACCTACTTACAACATGTACTCTGTCGGTTTGGCCTTGGCGACAGATTCTGCTCACGCATAGTGAGCTGTTACCATCGCTCGCAGGCCAAGGTCCGCTTAGGTAGCTTGCACTCACTCCCATTCGAAATCCAGCGTGGCACCAGGCAGGGGTGCCCCCTCTCCCCCCTCCTATTTGCGATGTATATCGAACCGCTAGCCCAGAAAATCCGGGACAACCCGAGGATCGAGGGCATCGATTTCAGATGCGAACCCCATCCTATCAGTTTATACGCAGATGACGTCATAGCCACCCTGAACCGTCCTGATTCCTCCATACCCGCCTTTATGGAAGAACTTGCCTCATTTGGGGCGATCTCTGGCTTCCGCATCAACGTCGACAAATCCCTAATCCTACCGCTAGGCAAACATGCACGTCCACGGGCCCCGGCAATACGGCATGGTAGCGGCCTTCAGCTGACCACCCAAATACCATACTTGGGAATTACCCTAACCCCCTCAACGGATCTCACAGTTTCCACCAACTACGCCACTCTCAATACTCAGATCCGATCGGACCTGGCGAAAGGGTCCAAACAACCTCTTTCTCTACTGGGGAGAGTGGCAGCAGTGAAAATGTCCATTTTGCCGCAGATCTTATACCTGTTCCAAACGATCCCAATTATGCCCCAGCAGGCACTTTGAAAACCCTGCAGGACTTGCTTTCTAGCTTTATCTGGGGAGGGAAGAGGGCACGACTTCACAAACTACTGACATATAAGAGCATGGATGAAGGCGGTCTTGGCGTCCCGAACCTTGTGCGATATTTTCAGGCATCCCAGCTTCGATACCTAGTGGAATAGTACCGGCCCGAATCGGAGAAGAGATGGCTCTTCCAGGACAGGGCCATGGCGCGAACGTCGCTGTGGAAGATTCCATTCCTAGCTAAACACCACAGACCGAGATACATGTCCCGATCCCCTATCACCCGCACGACTCTACAGGTATGGGATCGGGTGGTGCTTAGACAGGAGTTAACCACTTTCCCTTCCCCTTTTACCCCCATACTGGACAACCCTGACTTCCCCCCAGGCGATGGCGCGGGCGCGTTCCCTCAATGGCGAGGCACGGACTGTCACCATTTTGATTTGCGGGGCTTTCTTCTCTTCGCGGACATTAAACAAGGGTATGGTATAAAACATCCTCACCTTTTTCAATACCTTCAACTCCGACACTGGCTCACTAACCCTGACATCACTGCCCTAGTGAGCCGCCCCATGACGACCTTTGAGAAATGGCTGCTTACTAAAACTACAGACAAACACCTTATTTCCGAACTCTATGAAATGCTTACACCTTCACCCGCCCCAGCTCAATCACCAAGTCAAAGGCGCTGGGAGGCTGAACTGGGGAGGGCCTTATCATCCAAAGAATGGGGATACATATTCTATAGAGCTTCCCACACCACGCTCAACACTCAGGCAAGGGAGACGGCAGTAAAACTTGCCATATACTGGCACCTTACCCCAGCCCGACTACACAAAGGAAATCCTGCGCGCAGCGAACTGTGCTGGAGGGGGTGCGGGGAAAAAGGTACCCTGACTCATATCCTCTGGGACTGTCCGGAACTGGAAGATTTTTGGAAACTAGTCCAGGATGAGATCGACTCCACCTTTGAGACTGAGATCCCGAGGTTCCCTGCATACACTGTACTAGGCCTGCCCAACGCATTAACGTTCCCCTTAAAATCACTCTGGGGGTCCACGACTAAGCCTACACACACGGGATGGCTCCACAAACTTTGGTTCACCCTTGGCATGGAGCGCATCCATGCCACTCTCACTAACTCAAGAGACGCCTTCTGAAAAGCGTGGCTTCCTTTGCCGACTCTCCTGTCCAAGGAGTTCAATGAAATCACTTGTCCTAAATACCTTAGAGTCCTACGTCTCACCAGCGCCACCGATGACTCTCGGTGACTTTACCTCTGCGGCACGTTACTGGTCACACTGACACTCAAGAGCACACTGGTCGGGGTGAGGGGTGGGGGGCTCTAGGGGGGAGGGTGGGGGAGTTCCTAGTTCTTGTTGTCTTCCTTATACCACCCTTTTGCCTTTACACGCATGATGTCAAACAGCTTCTCGGGCATATATACATTGCTTATTCTGGAATACTAGGGAAGACATGCTTGTCTGTCCCGCTCGCTATATGTACCTTGAACTTGCTTTTTTCTGCTGAGATGTCTCAATATATGCCTGTTGAAATCTTCAATAAAAACACTTTTGAAACTAAAAAAGAAATCAAACACCTGCTCATGAATTACCACTGGAGACAATAGTTTTGTAACTTCTTAAACTTTTTGAAATGACCCTACCTCCTTGTCCTCTCCTACCTCGATGCAATTTGCTTACTGTTTAAGATGCGGATGTTCATATCCATTTGCCTTATTATGCTTTTAATGTTTTTGAATGGTTTTCTACCTGCTCAATGTCAACCAGCAGACGGCGGTGTATATTGCTCTGTTACTGGCATGGTCAGTAATCATGGGCTTGATCATGAATAGACATGTGAGTCAATAGTTCTGTAACTTCACATACTGTTTGAAATGACCTCACAACTTTGACCTACCCGACCTTCGTTGCAACCTGCCTATTGCTCAAAATGCTGATGTCTATTTGCCTTTGTCTGTAATCTACTTTTACTGTTTTTACGATGATTTCGTCTACACCTTCCCGCTCAAGCTTACCAAGCGGGCGATGATGTACAGCGCTCTGATATCCTGCCGGGGAATTTTCGCACTTTATAAAACTTTTTAAACAGAGTTCATTTGACAGAAAATTACAGAGTTTTACCAGAGCAAGAAGTTCTAGCTACCTTGTCTCACTTTATTACATGTTTAACAATTTAACTGGTTTGCCTTGGCTGAGTGTGAAGTTTTTGAGTCATCTGCTGATGAAAGCCCATCCATAAAAAGATCAATAGATGTTTCAGAGGCCCTGATTATGAATGGGCTGGAAAATTCTGACCGTGCATTATTCCATGTTTATGCACGGGTTCTAATTACGAGTTTGACTGTATTTAATGTATCTGATAATAATCGGATGTGTTAAATACGACAGCTGTCATTATATTTTGGCAGGTTAAACTTGACAATAATTAACTGCTGCAAATGTAGAGTATTTACTGTAACATGCAGATTTGGGTGTGTTAAAAACCTGCATGGTATTCCCCACAAACGTGTGATAGACGTTATTTATCACACATGAAAATATAACCTGTGGTATCATTATTCATCAGGGGCCCGATGTAGGTAAATCTACATTTACCACTTCATAAATACCGAATCATACCGAATCGGTATTTATGAAGTGGTAAATTAGAGGGGGGGATATGTAGGTATTCCAGATTCGGTAAATACCGAATCTGTAAGATTCGGTATTTACCGATTCTGTAAATACCGATTCGGTATCCCCCATTGCTTCCTATGGGCCTTGAAGCCCATAGGAATCAATGGGCATTACCGAATCGGTAATTACCGATTCGGTAATTACCGATTTGTGCAAGGGTGCAGGGGGTGTCACTTTGACACCCTCTAGCACCCCCAAAACAGGCATGTGAGCCATGTGGCACACAGACATGCCCTAAGGGCATGTCTGTCTGTCACATGGCATAGGTGTGCATGCACACATGTGCATGCACACCTGGATTCGGTATTTTAACACTCAATTGGATTGGGTGTTAAAATACCGAATCTGAAGGGCCTGTGGGACTGAAAGTAGTCCCACCTACACCCCAAATTTAAAAAATCGGTAAAATTACCGATTCGGTATTTTTGCGATTCGGTAATTTTACCGAATCGGTAAAATACCGAATCGGACAACAAAAGGTCCCCTACATCTCAGTAGGCCAAATACCGGTCGGAAACGGCCGAAATCGGCCGTTTCCGACCGGTATTTGGTACCTACATCGGGCCCCAGGTGCGATAAATAACACCTTAACTCGTAATCAGTTCCAGAGTATCTTCAGGTTGTACAGGTTTCTTCATAGGAACCTAAGGAGTTGAGAGAACAAATGTTAAGCGTGAGATAATCTAGGTGATCCAAGGATTAAGTATGCAACATTACACCGAATTAATGTTGCAATACAGCACAATACAATACTGTACAATATTGAATCTGTACCCCTTGCTGTACACGATGAGTTGGGATTGAAATCAGATATGGGCAAAACCAATGCACTGATACAACTGGATTAGTCTGCTGTGTTTGGTACAGTAGAGCACCATATTGTATGCAAACACCTCTGGGTAGCAGGTACTGAAATTTCGTTTCTGAACTGGTTTAGATCCGTTTAACTGACCAGTCCCAAACTCTCAGGCTAATTGAATTTTCTCCTAAAAAATCTTCCACTTAAGTATTACATGGACCTGGGCTATCCCCCTATAAGGCCAGCCTACAGATTCCCAATAATACCATCTTGGAAGTGAAGAAATAGTTGTATTTGCAATATTATTTAGCTGCAGCTGGTAAGGATATAGGTCTTAAATGTTTCATACTACTAGTGTCTGGTCCTGTTTATATGTGGGAGATGCACTGTCAGATTTAAAGGAGTGGGAAACTAGACCTTGCTCTTGTGAGGAAATGAGAAGTGATCTTAAAAGGCATATAATGTTTATTTGTGATTTCTTAAGAGGATGGGAAGGCAGTTTTAAAATTAACAAGAAATAAGCTAGTTTTAAATTAAATGTCCAGAGCTAACATGCAACTTTGATGAAAAATAATGTGCCATAATACATAAAACTGTAGGCTGTGTTTCATGTATTCGTACTAGGCCTCAAAACTTAATAAAGTAACATTGTTTCAAAACAAGCTTGAATAAAAAATGTAAATCTTGACCTCTATGATTATGTTTCCTAATAATTAAGAAAGTTACACACATAGTTTCTAGTATTGCTATACAATGTTTCTGCCTATACTAAGATTTCAGTTAACACATGATGAATTTTTTCATTTAATAGTTCATTTATTGAAACAGAGCTTGAAATGTGGATTCGACTTTCTAACCTACTTGCTTTTCCTTCAATGATGATATTGTAAAATGCTTTCTTTTCATTACTATAGATATTGACTTCTACATAGACTATTGTCTAGAATATGTGGAAAAATAGGCTTGACCGAAGCAACCACAAATATGTAGTTAATATAAAATAGTTTCAAATGTAGCATTGTCCCCTGAAGACTATTGTTTTCACGTGCGAAGATGAGGAGTGATCCTGTTCCCATAAGAGCATTGGATGCTGATTAGATGAAGGGAGACAAGAAAAGAAACATGTTGCAAAATATTTAGCAAAATGTGATGTCTATAATAGAGTGTGTTGCTAGAATAAGTTAGCACATTTGCCACTTCTCTCTGAGACATTTGTTCAGATATGCCATGCTTTACTCACATCCATTTTACCCAGACTTTACGTCATTTTG
Source organism: Lissotriton vulgaris (assembly GCF_964263255.1). Lineage (NCBI taxonomy): Eukaryota > Metazoa > Chordata > Amphibia > Caudata > Salamandridae > Lissotriton > Lissotriton vulgaris. The sequence goes on along the minus strand of NC_141689.1, from coordinate 637,551,436 downwards.
TTCGATACTCTGCTGAGTTGAAGTGGAGGTCTCGTAGGTGCTGGGTCATGCGCTCGTGTTGTGGGGTTCAGAAGATGAATCTGGCTGCGGTGTTCTGTTTGGTTTGGAGTTTCTGTATCAGGGTCTTGTTTATTCGGGCATAGAGGGCTTTACCGTAGTCCAGTCTGCTGGTTATGAGTGGGTGGGTGACGGTCTTTCTGCATTCAGGGGGGATCCATTTGAATGTCTTACGGAGAAAGCCGAGGTTGCTGATCTGGCGGGTAAGGGTAGAAGGGGAATCCAGGATGATGCGAAGTTCTAGGCGTGGACCGTAGGGGCGGGGGGGGGGGGGTTCTGAGTGCAGGTGGCCACCAATCACTGTCCTACGCAGTTGGGCAGGGTCCAAGTACAAGGAGCGCTGTCTTCTCCAAGTTTAGTTTTAGGTAGCTGCCGCTCAGCCAGGATGCTACGTCTTTCATTCCTTCTTGGAAGCAGAGTCTGGTGTCTTCGGGGTTCTTTGTGAGAGAAAGGATGAGCTGGGTTGCGTTTGTGTCGGATACGATGCTGAGCTCATTTTGTCTGACAATAGCTGCGAGGGAGGCCATGTAGATGTTGAAGAGTGTGGGGCTGAGCAAGGCACCTTTGCGTACACCACAGTTGATCTCTGCAGATTCGTAGAGGAAGGGAGGGAGTCTGATCATTTGGGATCTGCCGGAGAGAAAGGAGAGGAGAGGATCCAGTCGAGGGTGGTTCCTCGAATACCGATGTTGTGGAGTCTGGCTGTGAGAGTATGGTGTGAGATGGTGTCGAAAGCTGCGGAGAGATCTAGCAGGATGAGAGCCGCAGTGTAGCTCTGGTCAAGTAGCATGCAGATGTCGTTGGTGGCTGCGAGGAGGGCGTTCTCGGTGCTATGGTTGCTGCAGAAACCGGACTGGGAGGAGTTGAGGATTGCCTTCTCTTCAATGAAGGTGGTCAGCTGGACTTTAATGAATCTTTCAGTGACTTAGGCTGCGAAGGGAAGGAGAGAGATGGGCCGGTAATTTTTAAGGTCCGTCTTAACGGTTTCTAATCTTAGCAGTCTCTTTTTCATTAAAATAGTTATTTTGTTGGTCTCAAATTGATTGAAAGACACTTACCTCTTGGAAGGTTCATGTGCCATCTGACATCTTAATTATTTAAATTATTTAAAATAGGTTTTTGGGGGATTATTGGAGGTAGTTATGTTGATAAAGTAGCAGAATTGTTTCATCTAGTTAATGATTTGTTTGTAGGTTGTATTGTTGTATCAGTCTTTTTATTGTTGTATCAGTCTCTTTATGCTGTCATGTGTTTGACTGCCATGTAAAACTCTAAATTGGTGTGAATGTATTAAGCCTGGTTGCAGGTGTTGTCTGCAGTGTATTGAATGTCACAATTTGGCAATAAGAATACTAAAATACCACAATATTCTCAAAATGAAGGATTAGCATTTGCAGATAAATGGCTTTTTTCCTTCAGCCGCAGGAATTATATTATGATTAGGGCTCCCGGTTTTATGGTATTTATTTTTTTGCCATTTCCGTCTGTATTTATCCATATTTATTTTTCGGGCATTTTTTCTGTATTTATCCACATTTATTTTTGCCACAGGCAAAAGATGACGCTACAGCTAGTATTTTTCCACATTTATTTAAATTGACAATGCAACGCGAGGAGCTTGTGAATAAGCCCCAATCTGTGATCTCTGTCGAAGGCCTGGAGGCAGGCAGGACACAGGTCATTTTGGGTCATTAGATTCCTGCTTGGGGAGAAAGGAATATTGCTGTTGGGTAGAACTTAACCCCCACTCTTTGTTCCTGTTTAAAAGATTTAAGCCTATTGGCTTGAATTCCCATGATACAAACGTGCAGAGCTGTGTTCAGTGAATAACCACAGCGTCCGTTGATTGATGCAGACCCAGCGCGCGTTCATTAGCCCTGGGTCTGTGTGTCACTGGACGGCCGTGCTGCTCCTGGGACTACTCACTGGACTGGCACAAGCCTAGAGGGATCCTATCACTGATACGCCTTGACAAACCCCCAAATTATGGTAGCCTGCGGTGGCTCATGGCTGAATTCATGAGCCTGCAACCACTGCCTTGCAGAGAGACGCTGCTTTAGTAATTAATGGAGCCGTCCTCGCCACACTCCAAGTTGGGACTCTGCTTCCGGCCCCGGCCCAAGTAAGTACCAGCTTCTGTAAGCTTCCCTCCCTCCCCTTCCCTCACTCCCCTTCTCTCCCTCCCCTCACTCCCCTTCCCTCATTCTCTCACTCCCCTTCCCTCACTCCCTCTGTCACTCCCCTTCTCTCACTCCCTCCCTCACCTTGCCTCACTCCTTCCCTCACTCCCCTCCCTCCCTCTACCTCCCTCTGTCATCTCACCCTGCAAGTGTGTCAGCCCAGGCTGCTTCCCGGGCATGGACACACAGCCGCCCGAGCACTTCACAGGTCTTTAAAAGACCATTTGCATGTTAATGGGGCTTTTGTATTTAACCTCTTTTTAGGCCCCCACAGAGCAGCAGAGTCTGAATGTCACCTGGGTAAAATAACTAAAATGTTTAATATCGGTTCCAAGCTCTGCAATACTCATCCCTTTGCCACCGCTCTGATCCTGTATTGCTGAAAAGCAGGAAACTTCTCAAAACTAAAAAGAAAAAGCAACAAAAAAAACGGCCTGTTCAGCTGCAGCGCCTTTAAGCTTCCGCACACGTGCGATTTATAAATAAAATGAACATCACATCATAATATTTTTAAAACAAAAAGGTAGACACAAGGTTCTCTTATGCACAGGATGATGGTGAATTATTTTAGCTGACAGTGTATGGTTGACTAAACGTTGCAATTCATAAACTGTTTTCACAGTTAGACAGTTCTTTTGGGCTCGTTATGAAACTGCGTTGTCGATGTTGATTAATGGCTATGGGGACAGGTTAGAGGTCTCTGCAAACAGTGGCGGCTGGTGACATTTGAAAGTGGTGGGGCGTAAAATGAAAGTCGTACTGCACCGTAGCGAGCGAGCGTAGCGAGCGAGCCCGAACCCCTTAAGGAGGGTTCGGGGGGAATTCCCCCCGAGAAAATTTTGAAAAAAGAGTGGACAAATGGTGCATTTTCATGCAAATTTGTGAAAGCAGGAAGGTTAATAAAGCAATTGTGAAAGTGCAGTTATTACATTAATAAAGTGGTGTCATATAACATAGGTAGCTGCTTATTCTTCTTCATCATAACCACAGAGCTTCATAACAGACTTTGAAACACAATGCATTGCTGAGTACCTCACAGATGTATTTTAATAACAAACAAATAAACAGGACGCCAACTAGCAGCATTTAAATAGTGTTCACTTTTTGTAATGAAAATCCGCACGTCTGTTTTTCATGGAAGCAAACTTCTCAATGACTTGACCATTGAAGTCTGGTATTCGTTTAACTAACTCACTCTCGATGGAAAGCATTGCTAAGGCATTCAGCCTGTCCTGTATCATGGTGTTTCTTAGGAATGTTTTTATTCTGTTCAAAGCGGAAAATGAACGTTCCGACTCTGCTGTTGTCATCGGTGTGGTGATGAGTATTTTTAATAAAGTCACTGTTTCTGTTAGTGTGTTTTGCATGTTAAGGTTCAGAATTAAAGCAAGCAAATTAATTGCATTAGTGGCCTGCCGGTATACATGCATTCCATACAGTACAGTTAGTTCTGTTCTCAGATCCTCTTTGTTGAGCATAGGGTAAGCATCAACAGCGGTATTCAGTGCTTGCTCAGGGAAGGAAATATCATGTTTAGCAAACAGATCACTTTTTAGTAATGTGGCACTCACCAAATGCTTTTTAAAAGAAAAGCGTTCCTTTGCCTGCATAATTATAGTGTCACATATCTCTTTGGAAATTCGGACTAGACTGCTGATGTCTTTTCTGCGGTTAGAGAAAGTAGAATCATTTGGCAGTGTGCTGTCTAAATTGTCAACGTCTTCTCTGATTTCCGTTATGCTTGTGACAAAGCTGTTGATAGATGTTTCCACATGGATAGTATCTATTTCACGTTTTTGCAACGTTTCATACAGTGCTTCAACTTTTAGCATTATTTGAAAAAACAAAAACAGCAAAAACTGAAACTCCCTGTCTTGCAGTGTTCTAGCAAAGCCACGGGCCTCATTCCGGCTTTTGTAGTCAAAGTCTTGATTTGCTTCTATGGTGTCAAAACATTTCTCAAGATCAACCCTATATTGGTATATTAGGCGGATTGTACGGATGTGAAAATTCCAACGAGTTGGGCCTCCCTTTGGAATCCTTCTGTTAACAATGGTATGAAGTAACTCCGTTCTTTTGGGGGAGCGTGAGAAGAATGCTGCCATTCCGCCTACATCCAGGAAGAATATCTTTGCCTCAGAGATCTTTCCTACTGATTGTTGCATAATCAGATTTAGTTGGTGGGCATAACAGTGCACGTAATGGGCATTAGGGTAGACATCTTTAATTTTTTTTTGTACTCCACCGGAGGTTCCACTCATTACTGCAGCACCATCGTAGCTTTGTGCAATCAGTTTTTGTTTTTGATGCTGCTCTGGAAAAATGAAGTTTAGTTCCTGTAGAATAACTGAAGAAATGCTTTCTGCACAAGCGTCTTTTAAATGGGTGAATCCATAGAAGCGTTCCACAACTTTGTTGTCACTGTCTAGGTACCGAAAGACCAATACTGACTGTGTATTTGTGGCCACATCAGTGGTGTCATCAGCCTGAATAGCCACAAAGTCTGTGTTTTTCAGCTGTTGTACGATAGTGCTTTTTACAATCTCTAGCATGCACTCAAGCAGTTCATTTTGTATGATTTTCGAGGTGCCCTTGAAGACTGTAGCAGTTGATAGATGTGCTTCGAATACATGGTCTATGCTTGCTATTAAGTCCACAAGCCCTAAGAATATACCAGGATTTGCAGAGCCTTCCGATTCATCATGCCCTCGTAAAGCCAGTTCAAAATCACCACAGAAACGAATGCAGTCAATGATTTTTGACAGCACGTGTCTATTCCTATCAACTGCTTCATTGTGCTTCCGTATATTTGTTTGGTAGGCCTCGCTTAAGTGGGCTTCAATCGGTTTATCTCCCAACATTCCCAGTCTTGTCAGATTTTCCATATGTGTTTTCGTGTGTGCATGCCTCTTTACTTTATCTGACAAATGTTTTAAGTCTTTCACTCCTTTTTTGGTCCAAGGAGTTTCACCACCAAACAGCAGGCAGGGGAAGCAGAACAGAGTATTTGTTGAAGGACATCCTGTAAGCCAATCAACTTTTTTGTACCAGGTGTTTGTGAAAGAACGTGTGTAAGGCTTCCCTCTGTCTAGGGAACGTTGTTGTAGGTTTAGGTCTGGCCGGTGAGGTCCTAATTGTTTTACAATTAGTTTGTCTTCACGTTTCAGTCCAAGGAACGGCTTTGCAAATAGATGCTCTACTGTATTCATGGTGTTACCAATGTTAGTGTTACCTGTCAATAATCAAAGTACAACGTATGAGGTTTGGTGCATGTATTTAGACGCCACCCACCATGTACACAACTTACATAGCCCTTGACTACTAGAATGTAAAATATAGCAGCAGTTTCCTTACCTTAAACACTGGGGTTGTTGGCTGTGTTGTAGCAGAAAAGGAGGTTGGCGTCTCTTCTTCTTTGCTTGATTTGCCCAAAAATTAGTTCGGCAGCCTGAGGCTTTACCAAATGCTGAAAAGCAAATACAACAAAATGTAGTTGTGTCAACCAAACACACAGACTTTTAACAAAAGCATTCAAACTGTAAAATATGGGCAGGCATGTACAGTGGTGTAACGCAAAATGAGCCCCCTCCCTTGCAGAATGTGCTGAAGCACCCCTTAGTGATCAGATCACGATGCATTTCTTTGATCATAAGTGCCTCTTATTACAGAAAAAGTTGGAGACCCTTGGCTTAAGTGATCCACAAAGACTTGACCCTGTACACTGCACATTACATTTGGGTTATACATCAGGTTTCACCTTCTTAGAACAATACACTTGAATTTTACTAAGTGGGCTAATGCAATTCCTTCCATTGACCAGTACACTCTAGGGGGCACACTTTTGGTTCCTATGTGTAGTCTATATGCAGACGACGATCATCTGAATTATTAAGGGACTCAGATCACACTCCTGGAAAGTGGTTAAGCCTGCCTTAGCATTGTTTTTGTAGGCCATGTGGACTTTTAGAAGGTTCACGTGGGCAAGCTGGCATAAGCTCTGTAGTCTGGAGATGAACATGTCACAGTCATAGACATGCCATTAGGAAAACAGACACTGGAACCAGGAGGACAAACGCAAAATGAGCCCCCCCTGTAGCACGTAGTTAGCGGTTGATCTATAAACTATAGAGGTAAAATCTTCTCCAGTGAAAATTAATCTACCTTTGAAACAATACATGCACTATGGAAAATATGCAAGAAATACAAATTCAAAAGAAGACTGAACACTGGTATTTGACGCCACCCACCATGTACACAACTTACATAGCCCTTGACTACTAGAATGTAAAATATAGCAGCAGTTTCCTTACCTTAAACACTGGGGTTGTTTGCTGCGTTGTAGCAGAAAAGGAGGTTGGCGTCTCTTCTTCTTTGCTTGATTTGCCCAAAAATTAGTTCGGCAGCCTGAGGCTTTACCAAATGCTGAAAAGCAAATACAACAAAATGTAGTTGTGTCAACCAAACACACAGACTTTTAACAAAAGCATTCAAACTGTAAAATATGGGCAGGCATGTACAGTGGTGTAACGCAAAATGAGCCCCCCCTGTAGCATGTAGTTAGCGGTTGATCTATAAACTATAGAGGTAAAATCTTCTCCAGTGAAAATTAATCTTCCTTTGAAACAATACATGCACTATGGAAAATATGCAACAAATACAAATTCAAAGGAAGACTCAAAACTGGTATGTTGTTGTTTTTGTCATTGCATCCAGATATAGGATACAACAAGTAACATCATACTTACTCTTATGATATTACTCTTTTTGAATGCGATCATTAAAATTATTATCGTCTAACTTTTAAGTCTACATTGCCAGTGACTATCCACAAGATACGGTACAAAAGGGGGTGATGATGGACGGAAGGCATGGCTTGATTCCGGTCCAGGAAAGACATGGCTTGGCAGTTCGGGCTGGACTGTTTCCATTAGGCACAGGGTCAGACTGATTTGCATATGGCCATGTCTGAACTGGGGTGGCAGAGTGGGCTAAAGAACGATGATGGATTAAACCCAAATACGATGACTGGGTGTGAGTGTTTGATTTGTTCAGATGCTCCGTCCAACACCACCCCCTTTTGTACCGCTTTGTTCGCCATAAGTTGGTTAGAGCGGCAGACCCTGATGCAGAGGTCTGGCCCGGGACCAGGGTTCAATTCCCCGCCTCGGCGGGTCTTGGGCTCAAAAAATTCCACGGACCTGATAATTCTCGCCTCGGTGCCTATTCCAATCATGGAGTCCCACTCTGCAACTCTGGGCAATAGCTTGCTTAATCTCCACAACGGCCCCCACAACGCTAAGGATGCCTGGCCTCCACCTTGGGGGTGCCCAGGAGTGGGCGCCTCACAGGGAAAGCCAGGATGGGTTCCACAGCGGTATTCGTACAAGCGCCTTGAGACCCTTGCGGGTGAGTAGTGCGCTATACAAGTATCAATTTACATATAAGTTGGCAGGGTATGCTCAGACGTGAGTCCCTTGCTCACTTTGTCACTGGATTCAAGCAAGCCTGGCTGAAATGCCAGAAACCGGTCCTAGGAAATACTAAAAGACAAAACTACAACATCTTAGATGATGGCTTACATCCCTGCCTGCGATGCACAACTCGTCACCATGCGGGAGGTTCCTCAGATAGCGCCGAGAGGCCATGTAAATGGCTGGCCGGGATGGCCCAGAGAGTTAAACACTCACCACTGAGAAATGTGGTCGCATGCAGGTCATATATTCGAATCTCTGCATGGCCAACTCATCCTTCTACCCTTTTGAGCTCAGTGAACTGATCAGGTGCAAGTTTAGCTACATAGATTAGAAGCAGAGGAGTTGTGGTAAGTGCTACATGATAAGTCATAACTTAATTTATTATAACAAAATTAACATAACCTAGAGTACATTAACAAAAATGCTTCATGTTTTCATAAAACTACCTACCATGCCCTTATTGCCACGCAGCTGAAACTGACCACACCAGACACCAAAAGCAAGCATTTCAGAGGAAAGTTACCTTAGCTCGAGTTGTTGTTAATTGTATTTGATTGTTTAGGCAGACCGCGAAACCAAATACAACCACAATGCACAGAAATCAGTGGGAGTCCAAGCAACTGATTAATGCATGTGACCAAAATGGTCTATGAGAGCACACGCTCGGACATCTGTTAGCACTTGGGAGGTTAAAAGTGCCATTAAATTACACAGGGGGGCAAAGGAGGGGTGCGTTTTGGGCGGAGAAAGAGAAAAGTTGGGATAACTCTCCCTCGAGAGCTTAATGCATCTGCCCGGGTGGCAAGGGGAGACCAGAGTTAGGGTTGAGGGTAACTCTAAGTGCGTGCTACTGATAGAGCCAGAATGCAATGGCTAATCCCCACTAAAAAATCTTTAACATGAATTTGAAAAATGACCAGAACAGAATTTAACAAAGGTCCCTGAGGCTAGGTATTCCCTTTCACTTGTGCAAGATCACACAATGACATCCCTTCCATCTCCGCATCCGGAAGGCCATACTTCACCTGTCACCCATTGTGTGTCCACTGTTGAACTAAAAACCCTTGGGTAAGTCTTGTTTGGTGTAAAAAGAGGACATTGCTTGCGGGGATCGGTGCCCTTTGAACTCGGCTGGTGTCAGGTGAGCGGCGGTGGGGAGCCCCGGTGGACAATACTGTGCCTGTTCTGACCCGGGACCGGGCGGCTTCAAAATACAATAGCGCCAAACCAGCCCCACCCACTCTACCACAATAAAATGGTGGGAACATAGCCCCGCCCCTTTCCCCAAAACTCAAGGCTGGTAAACCAAATCATGAAATGCTTTCAAACCGGCCTCTCCATTGCACCGCAACCCAATGGTGACAATTAAATCCGGTTCACTTTACCGCAGTAAAAACCAGCCACGCCCATCTCTACAGATCAGTCATTTTAGCAGATGGTGGCCTTGCTGTATATTTCGTGTCATGAAAAAAACAGCCAAAATACGTTGAACAAGCCCCCCCTTCTAAGCACCCCCCTGCCTCCTCTGAATCCCCACGCCTTGCGGGGGTAGCTTGGTGGGGGCAGGCATGGTGCAGGCTTGCATTTTAAGCGACCCCCAGAAAGGCTTAATACCACAGTCTTCTTCAGCCTCACGCGAGGGTCGTGGTAAGCCTAACAGCACACACTCTGCTTGTGCATCTATTTACAGCCCCGGGTTTCAAGCAAACCCCTCCCAGCCCCGACTTTCACATGCAGTTACCACCTGAAAGAAATCGCATACGAGGGGTAAACACGGTATTTGTAAGATCATTGCCCAGTGCACAGCGCAAAACTTCGAATCAGGATCTAAAATGGGCCTGAAAACTATTTCCCCAGGAGGTTTTTACGTCCGACCTCAACTTGACCCGGGCCTCGATTACGATTACCCTTGTTGATTCAGATATGTGCAGTAACTTCTGTAACGTCACGTACTAGAATGGAGTTTGTGGCCAAACTGATGAAATTTACCAGGAGAGACGTTCAGTAAATGTCTGAATGTCTTGTCAGGAGCGATACACACAGCGCCATCCTCTGGTTAAGAATCAGACCCTAGAAAGAAGCAAAACTCACTCTTCCCAGAGGAGCCGGCGGGTCATTTATTTCCTAGCTCATTTTAATGGCCAATGACAGTTCTTCCAACAAAACCTAGTACTGCGGCCACCTCTGGGGCTCCAACCCACCGTATGATGCCAAGGCGGCCAAACACTGTCAACTTAAGTTTAACATTATTTTATTTTCAGGTCCATACCTGCACAGTGCACACAGGTCCAGGATTAGAATCTGTGATCTGTCTCTGAACGCTCCACAGACTCGACGACGGCGACTACACTAGGTGAAGTGAGAGGCCTCAGACAGTCACCAGACGCACGAGTCGACCACGAGGACTCAGGACACCACAAGGAGGAAGAAGGGAAGGAGGGTCTGAGTGACACAACTGTCCTTGGGCCGGCCCGATTTGCCCAGCACCTAGAAATGCCCAATCACTGAATGGCTTAACACTAAGCCACTACAGTGATTGGGCATTGCTTGCCCCACCATGTGTTAGATGTCCCACCCCCGCGGTGAGACACTAGACCGTGAAGACGAGTAAGTCTGTACTGTACTGGGACACTAGAGTACAGTACACACAGTAGCCAATCCTGATGCTGCTCTCTTTAGAGGAGAACTGCTCTCTAAAGAGAGCAGCATCAGGATTCGACTGAGCACGAAAAAAACGCCGCTCTTTTTTTAAGCACTGGGGAGCGTTGCAAACGCGAACCCCGTACTCTGCAGTGCTTGCTTTTCCCAAACCATTTACTTTACTAGCTGCTCAAAGGAAGTCGGGCAGACACCACATGCGCAGTGCGCACTGTGCCGGTGTTCTCCAGTCCAGCGCCACCCACTGTCAGACTCAAAAAGTACATGATGACGACGAGTGAAGCTTCAGCTTGACACCACGCACGGCCGCAGGCGCAGGGCAATAATTATCGGGTAATTTATTCGAGCGGCGCGTTAATTTATAAAACTTTTATTAACGCGCCGCTCGAATAAATTGCCCGATAATTATTAGTGGGGCAACGCCCCACCGCCCAAATGGTAAAACCGCCACTGTCTGCAAAGCAATATGGAAAATGTATTTGAAAACTTCTGTTCGAGGTTACAAGGGAAGTGCAGTTCAATTTCTGGTGCTCTGCTGCAGTTTTAAAATCTGATTTTTCTAGTTGCTTAAATGGATGTAAATTCTGATACTTATATCCTGTCTCCCTATTATGCATTGCTTTATTTTGCTTGTGAAAGTATCACTCATGGTAGTTGAAATGTCACTCTTATTTACATAGCTATCTGAAACCTTGGCAGCTATGAAATCTGTCCTAATCTAACTCTGGCAGGGGCTCTAAAAGGGGTGAAATAACAAAGCGGCCTCATTAACAAATAAATGGTCTTTCAAAGACCTGTAAAGTACTTGGGTGCGGCTGGCAGCTCTGTGTGCACACGGGAAGCTGTCACCTCTTAACCCTCTAAGGAAGGTGAGACACCAGACGGCAGCAAAACAAAACACACTAGTATTTTCCCGTTTTTTATATATAAATACAGATAAAGGAAAGCTTGTTTTCCGTCTGTATTTATATGTAAAAATCCGTAAAAACGGAAAACCGGGAGCCCTAATTATGATGTGGTACAAAAGTAACTTATTTGAATACTTCCATTGTTTGAATAGTTACATAGATAATTTTGCATTGTTGGGGAATGCTCTTCTAGTTATAAATCAAGTGATACCTGTCACTGCACTCCATTGTTATGAACTTGGCTATTTTGTCTATCTCATGCTTAAAGACTGTGATTCATTTATTGCATGTATCCTGCCCTGTACCTATGCTCATAATCTGTAGCAAATCAGCTAATGGCTTCTAGCAAAACATTGTACAGTGCACTGCTTCTTCATAAAGCAATGTTTCTTCGGGAGCTTTCAAACTGAGCTCACGGAATACCGAAATGATCTACTTAACAATTCCAATCAATGACAGTTAAAATCATTAAATATTGAAATTTATATGAAGACTGTGCACCAAATGATGTCTTGCTAGAATCAATTTACTAGTCCACTAAGTGCACCTGGTTTCCACAGGGAAGACTGGGTTTTGCCTGTACTTGTCATTTACACCTCATCTCAGTAAAGCTTTATTGCCATTCTAATATTGGAAAAATTGTCTCTCAGAAGATGGGGAGAAGAATTACCACCAACAGGATCATTTGACCTCAGGCTTTACCCCATACATTTGCCTTCCTTCTAACCACAGAACCTGTTCCCACCTTTGAAGGGTTCTGATAAGGCTACATCAGCTGCATGTTATTTAAAAAAAATTCAAAAATAAACGAAATGATCATATAGACCGATATCGCTACTAAATTGCGATTATAAGCTTTTTTCAAAAATTATGGCAGATAGATTAAGTAGGGTTATCCCAAAGCTGATCCACCAAGACCCAAAAAGTTTTTATTAAGGGGCGTTTTTTGAAAGAGTTAACTTTTTCTCTCATTGGTATTATAGATATGGCCTCTGCTCATAAATCTCCCTTGGCGGTGATTGCTTTGGATGCCGCCAAGGCTTTTGTCCGGGTAAACTGGGTTTTCTTAAAGGCACTCCTGCAACATCTTAAGTTAGGGAAAAACTTTACTGAGTCTCTCCTGTCCTTATATTGTTCTCCAAAATTGTGTGTTCTGGTCAACGGGATATTAACCCAGCCTGTTAAAATAATGCGTGGGACAAGACAAGGGTGTCCTTTATCACCCTTGCTATTTAATTTATACATAGAACCTTTAGCCTGTAGAATTAGGAGTTCGAATAGGATACCCCCATTTGTGTTCAGGGACTGGTCAAAAAAAATGGACTTGTATGCAGATGACATTATTATTTATTCTTCTAATTTGCAACAATCTTTGGAGAGTCTTGTAGAATTGACTAAAGAATTTGGGGCAGTTTCAGGTTATGAGAGAAATCAGGACAAAACTGAGATTATGACCTGGAACTTTAATGCAGAAGGGATAGCCGGTAAGACAGAAATGAGATATTTAGGGGTTAGGATCACCCAAAATATTAAGGATCTTACTAAAGTGAATTTCTTCAAGATAAAAAAAGCAATTTCGGCCACTCTCAGGGGTTGGATGCACTTGCCACTGTCTTTGTATGGCCGTACTAATTTAATTAAGCTGGTCATCCTGCAGAAGGTAACGTTTTTGTTTGAGACTATCCCCCTTGAGTTTAAGAAAGAGTGGCTGGCAAAATTGCAGAGTGAGATAGCCTCATTTATATGGGCATCAAAGGGGTCGCGTCTCTCCTGGAAAAAACTAAGGAGGAGAGTAAGCCAGGGTGGTTTGGCGGCCCGGACTTGCAAATTTACTTGTGGGCCTCTGTTTAAAAAACTGTAGGATGTTGCTGGGTACCCTGACCTCGTCGACGATTGGAGGACTGTTTGGTGTAATGTTAAAGAGCTGCGACTATAAGGATTTTGGTTTTCTTTATAAATTTGCAGACCCTACATTTTTTAAAAAGGTCAGACTTAAGGTCCTTCGGGATTTGGCGGAGATCTGGTACAAGATAAGGAAGTTATTAAAACTATCGTATTATAGTTGTATGGCTCTGTTGTGGGAGTCTCCGGGGTCTCCGCCGTGGACAAAGGATGCTTTGGCTCTCCCGCTAAAGAGGGCGGGCCTAATCCTGAGATGGAAGGACTTGTTCCAGGAGGGCAAGTTGGTGCCTTGGGGCCAGTGTCAGCAAATGTGGGGGCATGTTTTTTCAAGATATAAGTATTTGCAGATTAAGAGTTGGGCCAATAACACTGACAATACAGTTGGTCTTCAAAATGACTTTGAAGTAAAGCTCGGTTCAGAGGGGTCTTCAAGTAGGAGGTGGCCATGTGGTATTGGATGATACTGGGTTTGGATGATGGTCCTTTTCTGCTTCCAGAGGTTTTGTGGAAGGAATGCTTGCCGAAGATAGAGATGGAGAACCAATGGCAAGTAACAATGGCCATGCTTTACAAAATTGTTAAACCTGCAAACTTAAGGCGAAACTATTTGTTTATGATCCACAGGGCGTACTGGTCCCCCCGCAGACTTTCGAAATTTAAGGCCGGCGGCATGGTGGAATGTCCAAAGTGCAAGACCCCCAACGCAGATGACCTACATATGTTCGTGTTTTGTCTGAATATAAGACAATTTTGGCTGGATGTAAGTAGCTGTCTGTCTCAAGCCCTGAAACTTCAGATTGAGGTAAGCCCCGAACTGGTAATAACGGGGAGATATGCTTTAGAGAGAAAAAGCATTAATGATAATGCAAAACTTATTTTTTATGCTATTTTGTTAGCCCGTAGAGAGTTGTGCAAATTGTGGGTTTCGCCACTCTCCCCCAAAGTAATGGACTGGATATTGGCCATGAGATACACTGCAAAGTTGGACATTTCAGATCACACCAAGAAAAGACGAGGTTTTTGGCTACCCTTTACTTCACGTTTTGGGTGAGGTAGTAGTTGGGGAGGGTGAGAAATAATGTAAATAACAAATGAAAAGAAAAAAAATAGAAGTCCGATGATTAAGCCTCTGTCTATCTCGCTGGTAGTTATTTCTTTTTAATCCAGGTCGATACTAGAGGATGAGGTTGAGTCAGTTGGCTCGGAGTGGATGGGTATTTTTAGAGCGGGAAGCTTACTCAATAACAGGTGAGGCTTATGCTTCTTTCCTCCTAGCAGCATATGAGATAAAAAGCCTAGTGGTGGTTCCGTTGGTAGAAAATGGGTGGCGAGTAGGCGAATGAGGATAAAAAAAAAGAAAAAAAAGAAATGATCATAAAAAACCAATTTGAAATGGTACATATAGAGCGTAAAGAAGCAGCCTTAGACCTCTAATGCTTTGCTTGTAAGTTATCTGTGAGTGTCCCATTTTCCTGTTTTCTAATACATCTTCAAGTTTCCACACCTAGAGAAGGATCCTTTTGAAGTCTTTTGCTTCAGATATCCCTTTCAATGTGAGAGGAAACAAGTGAGAAATTAATTAAAAGATCAGTGTCTACTTTGAGGAAGAAATAGCCAGAGCATGGTCTGACCAATGAGCAAAACCCAGGAGCAAAAGCTCCAAATATGCTGGAACCTCTCAGTCATCTGTGCAGCAGTAGAAACGCTTCTAACACAGACAGGTTCTTCCCTGTTGGTTCTCACTCAACACTGGCAAGGCTTTTCAGGAAACTGTCATATCATGAGCAGCAGTCAAGTGATACCAGTGGTGCATTGTACAGTGATAGCTACCCCCCTTGCAGATTGTAATGAGGGGCCGCTAAGGCTCTCAAATCTCAAAGATATTTATTGGCCATGGGCTGAATGGGGCCCTCTGATGGACTGGGGGCTCACATGTGCTGCAGGGGCCTGTGTTAAGCTCCTGGATGGCACTCTTTCTAAGCAAATGTAGATGCAATATTCAGTAGCTTTTGGTGGAAATATCCTGCAGCTCACTTATTGGACACTGTCTGAAATGGGAGTGCCTAATCTTTGAAGCTTTACACTAGTCAACGCCTCAACAATTATAGGCTATGTACGGTTATTTCCTAGTGATGATGTTTGTGGCCCAGGCTTACTGAAAGTTTGGAATGCTTATTATTCCCTAATCATGGAATCCCTGCAGTGTCACTGTTTTTACAGAGAACCGCAAGCTGTTGCCATGTAAAAGATGGCCATTTGCTAGGTGAGTCTAGAAAATGCTGCTCATAATAATTGCCTGTTGATCATCTAAAATGATCTCCATGGACTGAACCGTCATCTGCAGCCAGGGAGCTGCCAACTGAACATCATGCCGTCAAAAAAGCTAATCATAGGTAGAAAGCTTGAGGGCCCTATTAAGGTCAGGCCCAGCTTTAGTTTAAATCACCTCCAAGTTATGCCCTATTTGGAGGAAGGTAACAAAAGTACAACTGGAAGAGTCACAAACTAATCCAGAAATGTTGGGCCTCATTTATTTTTATTTATTTCCAATCTTTATTTCGACCATCCGGTCATAAAAGATACACAGTACAAATAAAATCACATGTAACTCTGTCATAAACAGATAAAACATTGAGTACATATGTTAAAAAGGATCTATGCAGACATAAAAACATCTTAAAAAGGAGAAGCATTTCTAGGTGCTACCCAGCATTTTTTTAAAAGCGATTACGCGTATACCAAACATTAGTAAAGAATTTGGAAAGTGCAAAAACAGTTGGGCCGGAAACATCGGATTTTAAAATCCTGTACATTGGTGCATATTCCCTGCCACCCAAATTCTTTATCAAAGGGAGGAGCCAGTATTTTCTAGCTGCCTTGTAGGCTGGGCAGAAGAAGACCACGTGCAAGTCGTTTTCCTCTTTGTCAGCGCAGACAGGACAGTGCTTTGTGGAGGGAGCCGATGACCAGGAACTTGTAAAGGACCGAAAGGGCAATGTGCCGTATCTCCATTGGAGGAACAACTTCCTAGCAAGTGTGGGATATATAGGGTCCAGTGCCTTCTCAAATCTATAGAGATCCTTGCTTTGCAGGAACACAGATGATAGGGACCCCTCTGGCTGGGTAGCTTGGGCCCTTGCCCTTCTGTGTTCGTGATACAAATTCGCCAGGGACCTCTTGGAGATGTTTGGTGCTACATTCGCCGGCTCAGTCCACAAATCAGGGAGCCCCAGTTCCGCACAGGTAGCTTGAATGTTTTTGACCCAGGGAATGCTAAGCGCCTTGGGGTGATTCAGTAATTCGACCAGTTCCGCCCTATAGTCGGCGAGATCATTGCTGCTCCATAGCCTACGCCAGAAGGCAATGGGTCTCAAGCTTATCTCGTCAGCAAGTGGTCGTATCCCTAAATCAAGCCTCAAGGGGAGGAGCGGAGTACTAGGGGGAAGTGCGGCTATCTGTCTTATGAACTTATTTTCTGTTTGTGACAGGTTCCGGCATGGCATATGGCCCCACAATTCAGCCCCGTACATAGTCGCCCCCCTAGCCTTGGCCTTATATATCTGGATTAAAGCCCCCAATGGGCGGTAGGACGAGCCGGTCATCATCCGGGAGATACCCCCAGTAGTTTGTATTAGTTTAAGGTTTGCCCTACTCTGATGGGGTCCCCAGGTCATGGTTTCGTTGAGGGTCACACCAAGATATTCAAAGGTGGCTACTCTCTCAAGCCGCACAGCTCCCAGTTGTGGATTCGGGCGCTGTTTCTGGCTCGGGTTCAAAACCATTTATTAGGTTTTGTCGTAGGGCAGCGCAGCAGGCCTTCCTGCTGCCCTTCCCTATGGCAAAAGAAAAAGGTCAGGAATGTTCCGTATCTATAAGACACGGCGCATTCCTGTCCTGTTCCCCTGCGCAGGCGCACAATGGGCTGCTGTGTGCCTATGCAGGCACCCTTGCACCATGGTGCAAGGGTGCCTATGTTGCAAGGATGATTATTTTTGGACAGGAAGGGAAACCTTTCTGTACAAAAATAATCACAAGAGGCTTTTCCTCTTATTATGTGTGCTCCAGAATGCAGCGCACATAGAAAAAGTAAAAACAAGGAGAAATAAAGATATTTCTTCTCGTTGTGCCTCCCCTATAACTCCCCTGTTAGGCGTAAGCTTTTGGCACTGTCTCAGATGTAGGATTTCTGGTAAATCTGGGGTTGAGCCCCAAAGCCATTGATGTTGCTGGGAACGCCCACAGCAACACCTATTCAGGCACATGCATAGTTGCTTAAGATTGCGATTCTTTATTTGCAATTTTTAAGGAATCGCAAATAAAGAATTGCAAAACCCGATGCAACAAAAAAATTGCGAAAAAAAAGAATCGCTAAAAATTGCAAAAATTATTGGGATTTTAGTAATTGAAAAATTGGTATTAGCGATTTTGCTATTTGTGAAATCGCAATTACCGAAGTCGCTTTTTGATGCAGCTCGATGACACCAGAACCAGGAAGTGAGCATCACAAGCCTCATTTTCAGTGCACAGTATTAGGGAGAGGAAGGAGCTCACTCTGGGAGCTGAACAGGAGTGGGACTGAGACATTTGAAACACCTGGCTTTTGCAAAAAAAGTTCACAAACAGCAGAGGACAGCCAAGCAGGCAGGAAGAGGAAAATCAAATTTTCTGCAAAAGAAATTGACACCCTCATTGAGGGAGTTGTCCACAGCCACGATAAGCTGTTTGGCAAATTCTCATTAAAAGTGGCATAGCAGGAGAAAAGAAAAATATGGCTCCGGGTCCAAAACAGGGTGAATGCCATTGGGGTGAAACACCGCACCATCAAGGAGTTGAAAAAACAATGGTACGACTTGCGCAGTCGGACTAAGGTGCGTATTGCTGACCGGCTGAAGGAAGCAATGAAGACCGGAGAAGGAACACCGACAGACACTGGGAACACTCCCATGGAGGACTTGGTTGAATCCACAATCCAACCTGAAACTGTTGTTGGTGTGACACAGCTAGACATGTCAGGAGCAGCAAACACATGTGAAGGTAAGATGAATGCATGTTACCATTCTCCTAAATTAGAAAGATAGAACTTCACCTCAGTACAGCACAAGTGCACACTTTGAACATCCAGTACACAATGTATTAATAAAGGGAAGTGCATTATGGGAGATGTAGGCAGGTCAAGCAGTTACAATGACAAACACACAAAAAGGAAAAAAACAATGTAAAATAGTGTAATATATTCACAATTTAATAAGTACAAAATTGATTACTGTGACATGACATCACAGACATAAATTAATGCTGTTTTGCACTGTTAAACCTCACACATGTAGAACGTGTAGAGGCTTAGGATAGTGATTCCCAGGACATGCAAGAAACCAGCGCACATGAAAATATGGACACACCGGTTTTGCCAACAAATCCATCATGTGCCCCAAACTCACAAAAGCAACTGTCCCACCACTGGTCACCATAGATTCTGATGATGAGGCAAATGCAACACCTGAGGCCAGCCGTGGCCAAGCTACTCCCATCCCAAATCCATAAACACAGGTCCGCAGAAGCAATGTCAGAGTCCGGCGTAGAAGAGCTAGATCACTCAGAACACAGCAGGAGGAGCAACCAAATAATGTCTGGGGTGGTCTTGAGGGACAGATGTTCCGTATGCAGCTCCTGCAGACCAGAAACACACGTTCAGTACAGATACAAATTGGAAAAATAGCAGCCAGCATTGCAGTACTGTCCGATAGTGTGCAGCAACTAACCAAGGGTATGCATGAGGGACATGTATCCCAGAAAAGACACCATTGTCAACTAATGCAGCACCTGAAAATCTATGCTAAATCCAACAATAGGCTGGCCACAACAACTGCACTGCTGGCTTGTGTAGGAAGGTGGATACCTAACTATGGTTACCCCAGATTTTTTGCCTAGTGTTTAGCTGGTTTTCGACTTAGTTGGCCTGGGATCCTGCTAATCAGGGCCCCAGGCTATCTGCTCTCACTGTAAAATGGACCCCATGTACTTTAAGTACACCTCCAATTGGATATTGGGTCACCTTATGAGCCCCTGTATAGTGTACCTTAGGTACCCAGGGCATAGGTGCATCCAAGGCCTACCAGGGGCTGACGCATGTATTATGCCACCCCTGGCTGGCCATTCACATTGACACAACTGGCTGATCAGTCAGCTGGGGCAAGGTCATGTAATCAACCCTTGCTTAGGTGTAGTATCCCTATACCTACCTTTACATATAGACACATATATACCTATAAGTCACTCCTATGGCAGGCCTTAACAATCCTCGAGGCAGAGTGCTTGGTTTTATGTGAGATGAGGCTCTAGCATGAGCTGAGCCTGTTTGCAGCTTTCGGAATTATGTCCTTATAGCTGTTCTATGATATAGCCATACCATATACTCTTAAGTGCATTATCATCCTCGTGGTTGAATGCTAACCTTGGTTTAACTTTATCAAAACATGTCGTGTAAGGTGTCATACGCTTTGGAATACTACCCCCTCGCCAGTTCTGGCAACAGGGGTATCATTTTACCCTTCTAGAGGGAGAAGACATGTTGTTCCTAGTAAACCCGGTTAAAGTTAACCAGAGCCTCAGCATCACAAAATGGATGCTGCTGCCACAGACACAAGTCTGACCTCTTGCTGCTGGGAGTCCTTCCAGCGAGGAGGCTTGAACAATAGGTTTCCTGTCTTGGGAGGTGCTAGCACCACCCCAAACAGGCCATAGTGTATTGGGGCAGGGGGGGCTGAATGAAATGAGACACTGCCTGGGGCACACAAGGTATCCCATGCATAGTCTGGTTGTAACCGGTTGCTGGGGCACTCCAGCCCCAGCTCTGGCGTGAAACTGGACAAATGGAAAGGGGTGTAACCACCCCTTCCCTGGTCCCACCCATAGGAGGGACCTAGCAGGTAATCCAGCCCCTCAGATTAGTATATAGGTAGGAGCTGAGTCAAGAGACTTTAGTTTTATCCTGAACTGAAACTTGAAACGAAACTCAACGCCCTTCGAAGTTCTACTGAAGATAGAAGACTTAAGAATCTCCCTTGTGGTCAAGGAGTGACCACCCTGTGCAAACAGGCACCATCCAGCGATCTGCAGTTTGTTTTATCGATGCTCCCGCCGGAGCCTGATCACAAAGCCTGACAAGAACCATACTTCCGGACTTCCCTGAGCCCGATCCACAGTCCCAGCAAAGCTGAGACCCGTGGAGGTGACGAGAGACGTGGGACCGGCCATCTTGGAAAACCTTCACTTTACTACCTGTGCAGCTCCTGAGGCACCCTCGAAGCTGTGCATTGGAGATTGAGAAGCCCCAACCCCGAGCACCTTCTACACCTACGCACAGCCCTCCACACTCCACGAGTGTTGCGTGGGGCCTGCTAGTGTTTTTGTGCTTGATGCGTCTGTCCGGTCGCTTGCCTGTTGGCTAGTGGCCTCTGTGACAATGAACCTACAAATGTCTACTGCTGGCCTGGTTGCTCTAGGCTTGCCCTTGCTTCCCTGAAAAGGAGAAGCCCATCAGACTTTCCTGGTCTGATCCAGAAGCCATCTTAGATTCCTGCGTGGGTTGCCTTAGCCAAGGCTTGTTGACTCCAATCCGGAAGCCGACACCGCCGACAGCAAGGTCCTTCGTGGGACAGTCCATGCCCAGCTCCTGCGGGTCCACATCAATACCTCCTGGTCCACGTGGCTGCAGAGACAAGCTTCATGACATCACCTGATTGCTTCACGACATCGCCTGGTTCCTTCCTGGTTCCTTCCTGGTTACTGGCTAGTGACCCAGACTCTGTCCCTTCTGCTTTCAGGTACTCTTCATCCTCGATCTGCCCTTGGATCCAACCGGACACTTCTCTCCTGGTAGCCTGCAGCATCTTTCTTCAAGGCTCCATAGGATTCAGCGACAAAACCCGACACACTTTGAAACCTATGCACCCGCTTCCTGTGGGTAAGGTAACGCGAGTACTCTGGTGCTCCTGTGGGTATTAACTACCCTAGTGTCCTAGTTTTCAGTAGCTTTCTCCTAGTCCATCCGGAAGTGTCCTAAAAGAACTAGTTTCCATTTCTTTTGTTCCCATTTTAACTCTATGGTAACCCGCGTGTGTGTAAAGACACTGAACACGCCTCCCGTGGGCCTTCTGCTTCCTATCCTTTGGTAGTACAGCGTAGCCACAGTGATTCCCTAGGCCCTAGGCCTATCCTTTGTTCATGACGTGGTTCTTATGCCACTATTTTAGTATATAGTTGTACGTGCCCCTGGGGCCCTACTGTATATTGTGCAACTTATAGTATGATAATTGAGTATCTTGTTATGTGCTTATGCCTCTGACCTCATAAAGAGTTCAGAGGGGTTGTGTTAGAAATAAATACATATATATTTTATATATAACCTGTGTGGTGTCCTTTTCATTTGGTATTAAAGGGGTTACATATGGTAAAACAGCTGGCTTCACATGCCCTCTTGAGTTTAGCCTAAGACTGCTTTGTTCATGCTACCACTAGGATAGCTGGTCTATAAGGTTGACTTTACAACCATCACCATAAGGGTTGTTTGGATTGATACAGGGTGCCCACTAGAATAGTGGACATCACATATCAGGCCAACTTATCACAGCATGTAGGTCTGGGACCATGCAAACAGAAATGTGCCATTGGAGAGAGGATGTGGTTAAAGCACTGTACCAGGTGACCAATGCAGTGGAAATGATGAATGCTTCCTCAATTGCAGACAACATATCAACGCAGGAAGAGGGTAGTGAGGGGCCTCAAGAATGAGTAGTATAGCCATGCCAGTCACCACTGCAGGAAGACGCAGCATATGCAGCAGTACCCTCTCCGCTTCAAACATGAGGAATGAAGATGCTGGCTCTGACAGGCATCTGGGTGTTCATGGGAGAAAGCGCTAGACTGCCATGTACAATGACATTCTGATATGGTGACGTAACCATTGTTGTAATCAGACCTTTTGACTGACTTACAAGTCATTATTTGCGAGACGCTTCTCTCGATACGGTGCAATATGATAGCTACAGCGGCGACATCCAAGATGTGACGACGGCGACACGCTTTTTCCTCTTGAGTCACGCTTCCAGCTCCTTGCGACAGGCAGTCCCTCAGAAGGCCCAAAACAGGAGCAGGCACTTCCCAAGGAACTCTGGGGAGCTGGGGGTTGAGGTCTGTTGTCCCTGAGACTTCAGCAGGAGGCAAGCTCTGTTCCAAGCCCTTGGAGATCCTTACAAGCTGATGAAAGTACACAAAGTCCCTTTCCCTCTCTTTGGCAGTCAGGCAACCACTGCAGGCCAATCCCCCAAGCAGCACTTCAGCTCAGGGATAGTCTTTCCTCAGTTTCTTTAACTTCCACTCCCCAGCAAAGGTTTCTTCTTGTTTGTCCAAAAGTGATCTAATTTCTTGGGATCAGGGTCCCAATATTAATACCCCAAAATCCTTTGTCCTCTGAGGGCAGAGGGGCCTTTGCCTAGTCCAAACCAGTTCTGGAGCACTCTGTTTACATGACTCCTTCTGTCCTTTCACAGTGCAGAACAGAAACATCAGACGCCACACAGGAGGTGCAGCCAGCATTGTAGCACAGCCCTGGAGCCCTTTGTTGACATGATTCCTTCTCTTCTTTCACAGTGCAGGGCAGAGACATCAGCCGCACCCCAGGAGGTGGAGCCAGCATTCCGGAGGGAAGGCACAGCCTTATTCAGGTCCCAGGTGCAACTTCTCCCTCCCATCTAGATGCAGATCTCTCTATTCACCACTGGCTGACTCATCCTGTCTCCTGGAATACCCCAGCCCTGTCACTCAAACTCCAGACAATGAATGCACAACCTAGCAGACGCAGGCTTGGATAGTTAGAAAAGAAAATACCTACTTTCTAAAAGTGGTATTTTCAAACACAGAATGTTAAAATCAACTTCACTAAAAGATGCATTTTATCATTCTGAGTTCAGTCATACTAAACTCAAATTTCTTCCGTGTTCCCTGAGTCAGTTAGGATTATAAAATGTAATAATCTAACTGCCCATTCTGGCCTAGGGAGAACAGGTAGCCTTGCAATAGTGAAAACGAAAATGGCTGTAATTCACTATTAGGACATGCCACACACACCAGGGCTTGTCCTACCTTATACTTACAATGCACCCTGCCCTTGGACCTACCATAGGGGTGTCTGCTATGAGGAAAATGGAAGGTTTATGGACTGGCAAGTGGGTGCACGTGCTGAGTCAACATGGCAGTACCAGACTGCACACAGGCTCTGCAATGGCAGGCCTTAGACACACTTTTACAGTCTGCTTCTGTGGGTGGCACAACCAGTGCTGCAAACCCACTAGCAGCATTTGGCTTACAAGCCCTGGGCACTCCTGGTGCACTGTACTAGGGTCTGACAGGTAAACCAAACCAGCCAATCATGAAATCATGAATTCATACATTAATTTACAATAGGGAGAGCATATGCACTTTAGCACTAATCAGCAGTGGTAAAGTGCCCAGAGTCATAAAACCAACAAACATAGGTCAGACAAAGTACAGGAGGAAGGCAAACATTTCAGGGATGACCCTGCAAAAAGGGCCAAGTCCAACAGAGTGCATCAGTAAGATGCCCATACATGTGTCACTAATGCTCTCTAAGTATGATTCTCTAAAAATGACTTAACACCTGTTTGACTCTCCTCCTTCATCTACTAGTAGAGATATAAATGTCAACTGGTGATATTGCATATCTGAAGATAGAAAAGGGAAAGAACAAGTGTATATGTAATAGAGGGCACAATGATTATAGCATACCTCATGTATTATGTATATCTTCCTATTTTAGGCTCACATGACATGGCTGTAAAATTAAATATATGAAGAAAGAATAAAGTATGTACAGGTACAGTGCATTATAACATGCATCTCTGATTCAGCAATATAACAATGTCAAAAACACGAAAAGAAAACAGAAAAAATAAGTCTTAAGCAACAGCAGAACATAATGTTGAGAGTTCAATGGATCCTGATATCCTCAATAGTAATTTACATTTCTCTGTGATTCCTTCAGATAAGCAAGATACAACACATCTCTCCAGAATCTACAATAGCTTTGCAACAGAGCTCAGATTCAGATAAGTACTGGACTTGAAAACTGTTTGATGTAAGAAATGCTAAGAGTGTCAGCGTGTTACACAAAATGGATCTGTAGAAGTTGATACTTGTTTGTGTTTCTTTTTCTTTACAGGTTTTGATCTCCCAGCTTACGTAGAATAAGACAAGTTCCAGCGGAAACTGCCTCGATGCACCTTGGCGGGATAAAAGCACGTCAAGGACCCGACAGAGGATGCCACAATCGGCGAGGCAACCCCGAAGTGAAGACAGGTATACAAACAGCAGGAAGCTGCAGGCTGAAAACAACTAGAATGCCCAGCAGCGTCTGTTCAATGCCCAGTTTATTCCTTAGGTGCTCTGCCCCTGCCGCACGTGGCTCGTGGCAGCAGTCATGAAACCTAATCAGTCAGGGAAGTAGAGTTCATCCTCAAATTCAGGTGTTTCACCCAGAAGATGGTCAGCTAACACACTTGAGTCTAACCAATCACCCTCATCGTTTTTCTCTTCCTCCTCCTCTGTGGTATTTCAAGAACAGTGTAAATGTGTGGTATGAGGTGTTGGTTTATTTTGACCATTGTCAATTTCTCCCTCGATTTGAGGTGAGAGACTGGTCCTTCTTGCTGTGACAACTGCACCAGCTGCTCTGAACACATGCTCAGCAGACACAATGGCTACCGGACAATCCAAATGCTTTATTACCAGCCTGCTGAGCTCTGGTCATCAGCGCATCTTCCCATACCAAAAGCCCAATGGGTTTTGATACACGTATACCTCTTTTCAGTCTTCCAGATAGTCCTGGAACATCCTCAGAATGGTCATTGGTGCTGCCACTTGCAAGACCTCTTTTGCCTTCACTTTTGCACTTGACGTAAACCCTGCCACTTGAAACCAAGCCAATGTAGATGTTGGGTCTGATTCTTCTGTTTCTGTTGCTGTTGCCAGTGTTCTTGTTGCTGGTGTTGGCTGCAGTGAGACAACAGCACTGCCCTCTCTGGAAGTTGAAGGCCGCACAGCAGAACGCCTGCCCGAGCCATTCTTCTTCAGACTCTCTCGCGTGATCAACAATCCATGTCTTTTATGGTGAAACATCCATTTCTGAAAAAGCAATGAAAGTGGGCAGTATTTTTTCTGTTTTGTGGATCAAGTATTGTCGCACAGATGCACTCTTTAGATGATACAATCTATCTTTACAGCCTTGGATTAATAGCCAAGCAAAGGATTGAGCTCACAAACAAGCCATGCACTTCTCCATTGCTGTTCAAACCTGCAAACCTTTGTGACACCTTTTTTATCTGGTCCTGTAGCAGATGCAACAACTGGATAGCATGGCTGATCATATTGTCGTCTTCCTTGCTGACTTCCCGAGTGAAACCCTCAAAAGGAAGTAGCATCTGTGTCAGGCATTTGACTAGGCCCCATTTGTCCACCTCCATGGTCATGCTTTTCCCAGTTGCACCCCCTCCTCTTTGAATGATATAGTCATTGATTGGTTTGTACTACTCAAACAGATGTTGTAACAGGTAATAGGTTGAGTTCAAACATGTTGGCCCCTCATATGTGAGAGCTTTACCTAGTACTCTATTATTAGCATGCCAAATGATCCTCAACTGCTTATGGGCTTTAAACGAATGGCTGAAATGAGTGCAGATTCTTTTGCAGGTGGTCAGTATGTTTATGTTCACAATCAGGTTGTTTGATGCAATGCGCCAAACACAGGGCCCTGAAATAGTCACTTTCTGCGATGGCCTTAACTATATAATACTGCCATTGCCCATTGCAATAAATCAGATTCTGAGACCTTTGGGTCGCAGCCATTTAAACATCTTGCTGTTAAAGTCTTCCAAGATGTTTGCAGCTGTATGGAATTTCTTCATGGTGA
Organism: Lissotriton vulgaris; assembly: GCF_964263255.1. NCBI lineage: Eukaryota > Metazoa > Chordata > Amphibia > Caudata > Salamandridae > Lissotriton > Lissotriton vulgaris. Next base: position 637,525,275 of record NC_141689.1, on the reverse strand, counting down.
ACATGGCTACTGTTGCATGCTGCCAAATGCTCTTGAATGTTTCTTCAGCACTGATACCTGTCGATAGCCTAACCCCCACAAAAGAGACACATGGTGCAGTGATACCCATGTGATCAATGGGTTGACAGCTGGTCAACATGTCTGTTGTCAGGTGGATAGTGTGAACATCACTCTGCTGCAAAGCTTGTCCAACCAATTGCAGCACATCATGTTGGAGAACTGGAACAGCAACTCTAGCAAAATAGGTCTGATTGGGAACCTTCCATTTCGGGCAGATGACCACCACAATTCTAAAAATCCCACTTGTATTACAAAAGAAAAATAGCGGAGGTCCAGCACTAAAATTGTAGCCGGCTTCACTGGCGTAACGAAAATTTAGGGGGCCTCCCTGCAGGGTATGTAGAGGGGCCCCCTCCGGGCTCAATTAGGAGCTCTCCAGACAGAGTGCAGTGCTGAGGGTGCCCCCTGGAGCTTCGGGCCCCCGCACCGCGTGGGCTGCGGGGCCCTGTGTTAAGCCCTTGGCCGGCTTCCTGTGTACAAACATGCCATTTAGTGGTTGCGTTCATAGGGCCGCTCCAGCCTAAACATGCCTATAATAGTCGATTGGATTTTTTCCTTTTGCAGTGCACCTGACGCATGTAACTTCCGGAGAGAAGAACCAGGAGGTAGTAGACCCAACAAAGCTAAGGGCTGCTGTGTCTCCATGGTCTAGGATCATCCTGTTGTCAGTAGTTACTGAGATGATGGCAGTCTCAGTGATGTGCAACGAGGTGGTGAGAGAGTTGTTTGTGTATTGATATGTCTGTCACTTTGACTAGGTAGGGTAGAAGGGAAATTGGGCGATAGTTTGCTAGTTGCATGGAGTATGATGAGAATTTCTTTAGCAGTGTGTGGGCCATTGCAGGTTTGCAGGCATAAGGGAACATTTCAGAAGTGTTGGAGGTATTCATGATGCAGGTACGGATTTCGCTGATAGGGGCGGCTGCCAGGTCATAGTTGTGGTGGGGGCAGGGATCTGTGGAAGCCCCTAAGTGGATGGTTCTCATGATGCTGGTTCTTTCTTCCTTGGTGAATGTTTCCCAGGTCATCAAGATTTTTCGGTGGGTGTTTGAAAACATGCTTGAGGTGAGGGTGCCAGGGTTGGGTTGAGGGTCAAAGTTGTTATACATGGCTTTGATTTTATCGCTGAAGTATTCTAAGATTATGTCACATAGTTCTTGCACAGGCATGATGCAATTAGTGGTGGCAGCTAATGAAGTCTTTGATGATCATGAAGATTTCTTGTATGCTTTTTGAGCTATTGTCTATGCACTCTGCTAGAGTCTTCTTTTTTGTTTCTTTGATCTGTTGGTGGTAACATCTCAGGGTTGTTGTATTAGTCTTTTTGTGTTTCTTTAGGTTGTTCAATCTCCATTTTCTTTCCAGTTGTTGCAGTGTTGTTTTGCTGTGTGGAGTTCCTCAGTGTACCAGCTGGTCTGCTTCTTTATTCTTTGTAGGAAAAAATGGGGACCCCTAGTAAACAAATAGGTTTGCTACACGTAGGGAAACGACAAATTGGGCAAAAAACCAATAGCAAACATACGTTTAACACATTAAACTTTTGAGGTGCAGTGATGGATAGCCCAAAAATTGGTATATGGAAAAATATATATTTATTTTTATTTTTATTGTATTTCATTCTCTTTTCAGTATTTTTTGTTTCTATTCTATTATGGTTGCAATATTTCAACTCATAAAATACATTTTCTTATTATTATTTACATTTCACTTTTACATTCATAATTCTAAAAACAATCAATACAAAAACGGATACATATGATGATGGCTAGCGGCAGAATAGACTACGCGCGTTTCGGCACTGCTGCCTTCATCAGGAAACCGTCTTCTAGCATAGCTATCAAAAGAAGAATATAGTAACACCAATTAATCAATATATACAGGACTTTTACGCACCTAAAAGTGAAAATTATTTTAAATTTATAAAACAGTATATACATGATATTTTATCTATATGAATACAATTTACTTTTTTCATTCATTGTACATGACTAGAACCTCTTTTGTGTTAGTCATGGGATTCAATAATTGATATTACCTAGATTTGTCCTATTTAGGACTGCATTTGGGTTGGAAGAACATAGTGAAAAGATTCATAAACAGCAAATACATTAAATTGTTACTCTCAAAGATATCAACATATATTTACAAGTGACTTTAGTTGTTTTATCATACCAAGATTCTTGAAGATAGGAAACAGTATCCCCCTCTTTTTTCTCTCTCTTTGTCTACTATAACTGTTTCCTATCTTCTGGGTGTGGCTAGATTGGAGAAAAGGAAGGAGCGGCAGCGCAGGAGGAACAGGTAAGGAGAGGGGGCAGGGTGTTTGGGAAGTGGTGCCTTCTTTCATGCCTTCTTGCACAGACTGTGCAAGAAGGCATGAAAGAGTGCAATAAAAGAGCAAAGAGGCACAAAAGAAGGTGCATTAAAAGAGCAAAGAGGCACAAATGAAAGTGCATGAAAAGAGCAAAGAGGCAGAAAAGTATGAGCTAGAAAGGAGCAAAATGGCAACAGAAGGCTGACAAAGAGTACGAGAAAGAGCAGCAAATCAACATGAGGGTGAGAAGGAGCATTAATCTCGGCGACATCAAATGCTGTTATAGCCATGTTAACATGGGTGATAGTATCTCTCCCGGTAGTAAATCCGTGTTGCTGAGGGTTAACAATTTTGGGCATGTAGGGGGCTAGCCTAGTAGCTAACATTTTTGCAAATATTTTTGCATCAATGTTAATCAGAGAGATGGGCCTATATGACCCCCTCTCCTCCTTTGGTTTGCCCTTTTTAAGAAAAAAAATAATTTTAGCTCTGTTCCATGACTTGGGGGCCCTCCCAGTATCCCCAATTGATTGTGTGACCTGCATTAGTAGAGGTAAAAGTTCCTCTAAGCAAATTTTATATATTTCCAAAGGGATAGTGTCTTCCCCTGTAGCTTTTCCTGTTGGTAAAGTGGCAATAGCTTGACCTGTCCTGTAATGTTTTCAGATAATGACTCCAGTTCCGAAAGGTTAAGTATGGTTGGTAAAGTCTCATCTAGATAGTTCTGTATAGTAGTTTCATTTGGGATTGATTCGGGTATGTATAAGATCCTGTAAAAGTCCACAAATTGTTCCAGTATATCATGAGTTTGGTCGTAGATTTTATTGTCAGAGCCTCAGACGTGTAAAATTGTGGTGCAGACTCTGTCTTCGGCTACTTTATAAGCCAAGATTTTGCCGATTTTGTCCCCTCCCTCGTATTGCGCAATCTTAAATTTATGTATATTGGTTACATTTGTTTTAATAAACTTTGTTTTAGTTTCAGATTTTAGTTGGTTTAATTTGAGGCCTATCTCAATTGCAGTGGGTGAGTTGATCCGAAGTGCTGTGGCTAATTGTGCTTCGTAGTCAGAAATATTAGAAATCAAAGCTTCACTAAGTTTACGACATTCTGAGTTTTGTTTAAGCACGTATCCCTGCGTGAATCCTGGGATACTTGCCTTGCACGTGTCCCAAATCGTGTTGTATGAGGCAGAGTTCTGGGTGAATTCTATAAATTCGTTGATATGATTTTTTAATTGTGAAATATAGACAGGATCTGATATTAAGTATCTAGGAAAAGAAAATGGTCTATGACATGTACCAGTGTGTGGAGTATCAAATATCAGCATTATTGGGTTGTGATCTGAGGAAATACGAGGACATATTTCCATTGTGCTAATATTCAATAGTCTGGTATTAGCTAAAGCCATGTCTAGTCGGGAGCAAAGTTTATGGGGAGCGGAATAATATGTGTAACCAGGGATGTGTGGGTGAAAATATCGCCAAGCATCTTTGATATTATGTGTGCAGCATAAATCTAGGATTGAGGCTCTAGTTTTGCGCATACGTTGGTAGCTTCTAGGCCTAGTAGTGTCTCGTTGGTAATCCATAATGCAGTTAAGATCCCCCATTATAATAAGCTCTCCTTCCCAATTTAAAAGTTTTATATTTAAGTCATCAAAGACCCTGGGTTCATCTTGATTTGAACCATACACCACGCAGACTACATGCTTATGATTTTCAATATTCAATTGGGTAATAGCCCATCTACCATCTTTATCATGAGCAGTTCGTAAGGTTTCTACATTGAATCGTTTATCTTTAAGAATTGCCACCCCTCTAGTTGAAACTCCAAAAGTAGAACAGCAAACAATATCATAACCTAATTGGGAAAATAGTTTTTTATCCTTGCCAGCTATGTGTGTTTCCGTTAACAGTATAAGGTGAGGATTATACAGCCTTAGTTCTTCTGCCGCAAGGCGTCTTTTGTTTTTACTGTTGAGCCCTGCAACGTTCCAGGCTAAGCATTTTATTTTATACATTTAAAAAAAAAAGAAAAGGAAAAAAAAACCTCAGAATGAAACACTGAATAGAAGCTTTTAGTAAGCCATACATAAATTATACATTTACTTTTTTCTTCAGTAGCATGTCTCCACCTCAAATTATAATCACTTTTTTCCATTTTTTACCCCCCCCAGCCACCCACCCTGCGAAGAACCAAGAATCCCTTCCCCCCACCCCCCTGTCACCCACCCGCACCGGGAAGGGACCACCCCTCATCTTCTGCTGCCGTTGAAGGGGCAGAAGCTGCAGCAGGTTGGCTGAGGGAACTCCACTACCCCCACCTCTAAAGTGAATTCCCCCCCCCCTTTTGCCCCCCCTTTCCCCCCCTCCCCTTTAGGTTGGTTTTTCCTTCAGCATTCCCCCATCTTTTCTAGGTAGCACCAAAAAGTGAAAATAGAGCAAAAGCCCATCATGCATTGGAGTTCGTTTTCAGTAGCTGATAAAGTCAAAAAAAGAAAAAAATCTTACAATGTGTATAATAATTAAGATCTGGCTTTTGCATGAGCTAGATAAAAAATTGTTCAGCTTCTCTAGTGTCATTAAAGAAATATGTGTGTCCGCCTTTAATGATTTTTAACCGTGCGGGTTCTTGTAAGAAGACTTGCCCCCCCCATAGATTTAATGGGGTCGATCAGTTTTCGTAATTCCCATCGTCTGTCCATAGTAGCTTTACTAAGGTCTGAACGGACAAACAATGTCAAGTTCTCTATAATGACTGGCGCATTGGGCCGTGCTTTCTGCCAAACAGCCTGTTTCAATAAAAAAATTACCAAAGTAGAGGAGAAAGGGGCGTGGAAATGTACTCTCCTTATTCTTTTGGACTAGAGGTAAACGGTGCGCCCGCTGAATTTGAGAATCCCAGTCCCAGTCTGCTAAGTCTGGAAAGGCTTTCTGAAGTAAGCCGACAAGGAAAGCTCTAGGATCTGAACCTTCTGACCCTTCAGGTACCCCGAAAAGTCTCAAGTTAGATCTTCTCTGTCGATTTTCCAAATCTTCGATTTTAAGTTGAAGGGTTGTTATCTGAGTATCATGTTGACTTACTACTAGATTCATACGAGATGTTGTTTCCTCTACACCTACTACTTGGTGCTGCAGTTCTTCAATGTCTTTTGAGACCCCGCTGAGATTAGAGGTCAGCTCCGATAAGGAGGCTTGTAATTTGTTATTGTCCTCCCGTAGTTGTAAATAATGTTCCTGTGCCTCTTTACGTTGGTTGGTTAGTATTTGGAGTATGGTATCCAGTTGGGAAGAATTCGGCTCTTGTTTATCTTCTTCTTCAGGATCTCGGGTTAAAGTGTTTTTATCAATCGTTCCATCTATGGTAGGTGCACTTAAGTTAAAAGGCCCTGGTGTATCACAGGTTGGTGGATTTGCTAATTTGAGCTGTGGCAGAGACGTAGGTATCCTTCTTGCTCCGCATGATCTTGTTGGATGCCGAAAAGGCTTTTGATCGAGTGGGGTGGAATTACCTCTGGCACGTTACGACTAAAATGGGGTTCAGTGGATACTTTTTAAAGTGGATAAAAGCACTATACGATAACCCCTTAGCCCATGTTAGTTATGGGGAGCAGACTTCCTCAGATTTTAAGATCTCCCGAGGTACCCGTCAAGGCTGCCCCCTATCACCCTTATTATTTGCTCTCTCACTTGAACCTTTCTTACACTCCCTTCAGGCACAACATAGAATCGTTCCTTTCAAATCTAACGAACAAACACTGAAAATCACGGCATATGCCGACGACATCGCCATTTATTCCTCAGATATTATTAAGGCATTACAAGGGGTTAACATCGAGGCCTGTAAATTTGGCAAAGTATCCGGCTATAAGCTAAACACTAACAAAACTCAAATCATAGCCAACCATACACCAGCAGCAAAAATCCCAGAAATCTGCAAAACTGCCACTTACTTAGGAGTTATAATTACATCTAACATACGAGAAATAAACAATCTTAACTATAATAATTAATGAAATCTACCACTATATTGCTCACAAAATGGCATAGACTACCTTTGAACCTAATTGGCAGAATTAATCTTATTAAAATGAAGGTACTACCGAAATTCTTATACCTCTTTCGTTCTATTCCTTTGGCATTAAATAACTCTTTTTTTAAGCAACTAGATGGAATATTTAGCAGTTTTATTTGGGGATACAAAAAAGCCAGGAGATCGCTGAAACTTTTAAAAAACAGTATCGACAAAGGAGGTTTAAACTTCCCAGGTGTTAAACTGTATTTTTGGTCCTCATTTTTTAGGCGTCTTCGGTCTTTACTACAAACTGAGAACACTTTTTTTTTCTCTTTTTTTTATGTTAAGTTCAACCTCAAAAAATTTTCTATTAAGAGCAAACGACCCTAACTATTACAAGCGGGTGAAATTCAAGACCGCTAAAGATATTCTTAGAATTTGGGCTAATATTCTTTCTTATTGTAACACATCTTTTTACCATCCGAAACTGCAGCTGTGGGGTAATCCAGGCCTTCCGGGTATTTTCAACGATGGCATGGCCTGTAGATGGTCTGCTCATGGAAATAAAGCTTTGGGAGATTTGTATGGCAAGGGTTTTTAGATTTTGACACACTCCAAACTCTGTATAATCTGACGGAAACAATGAGATTAAAATATTTACAAATACATGACTTCCTAATAAGGAAGAGCCAGATACATAATATCTCTGATTGTGATATTTGGAAATGTTTATACTCCACCAAAAATAAATCCTTGATAAGTGAGGCCTACAAACATCTTCATGCCATTAAAACTGACGACTGCCAAAAACTCGCAGAGAAATGGAGCAACAAAATTGGCATAAATATAACTTCCAAACAAATATCATGCTCCCTATCTAACATTAATAACTCTGTACGATCGTCCAGCTTAAGATTACAGCAGTTTCGAACAACATGCATGCTATATTATACTCTGGAAAAGATCTCTAAATGGCCCCTCATTAACAATCAAAATGACCGCACTAAATGCCCTAAATGCTCTACTTAAGCAGCAGACTTAGGACACATGCTGTTCTCCTGCCCAACTCTAAAAGATTTTTGGAGAGAATTAATCAAAATCTTGGAAATCAAGAAAATCTTCTTACCTTCTCTTACAATACCAATAATACTACTGGACATCTACCCTGTTTTTCTCCCCCAATCAGCCCTGATAACCATCCTTATCTCCTGCGCCAAACTCACATTAGCTAGAGCCTGGATATGCCCTGATCCCCCTAGCATATGGGAATGGTGGTCATTAGTCAATATGGAGTTAGGGCTCGCAAAGCTCAGAGATGTTCGTTCGATGAAAAAATTTGAGAAAATCTGGGGTAACTTCCTTCTTTGAAGACTCTTGAAGACTTGTTCTTTTTGTTGTTAATTAATGTTTTTCTTCCTGCAGGACATTTACTTTGTCTAAGGGGATAATTATGTTTTTACTGTTTTTTTCCTGCTCTTAATATAAATAATTGAGTTTTCTTGCAAACATGCTACTAGTGGAAAATGGAATATCTTTGGCATGGAACAAACCATACTTATTTTGTACATAACTGTTAAAAAAAAGTGTATATATATATATATTTTTTTTTTATTTCTCTCTTTTTCTTATAGGTACATTGTCATGTCTTCCCTATTAATTGGTGAATAAAAATAATTTTAAAAAAAAGAGGGTGAGAAGGAGCAGAAGCAAGCAGAAATGCAACCAGGTAATAGCAGGATGAGAAAGGGTACGAAAAAGGGCAAAGCAGCAACAGAATGGTGAGAAAGAGGACGTAGCAAACAGAGAGCAGAAGGGTGTGAAACAGTGTGAGAAAAGAGTAAAATGCAACCGAGAGTGAGCAAGAAAGGTAAAAGGCAGAAGTCAAAGAATGCAGATGTGCAAAGACAGAGACACCAAAAGGAGTCACAAGCATGACAGAGAGCATGTACGGGAGACAAGGTAGGAGCCTCAAGCCACTGGAGCCAGCTTTGTGAGGGCCTCAACCGATCGGAGGATTAATCCAGTTAAGTCAGGGGGCAGGGACCTGGACCTAGAATGTAGTAGGCTCACCCACAGCCATGCTGCTCACACTTGAGCCCTCCTCAGTTTCCTTAACAGACCTTAGTGGCCTACTTCCAGCATTAGCAGTTTGCATTTCTGTTGTTTATTTATGCAATGTTCTTTGCAATATCACTACTGTGGAGCACTAACAAAACCTGTATGCAGGGGCGTAACATAGGCCCCCGCAGCCCAGCAGTGCGGGGGGCCCCGTGGTGCGGAAGGGGGCGTGCTCCAGGGGGCCCTATCACTGTGCACTGCAGAGCCAGCAAGCAAGGCTCTTCAAGTATTCAGGAATTAAATGGTGCGCAGGGCCTCCCCATTAATTAAATGGTGCCGTGCGCACGCCTGGGCCCCGCCGGGTCTCTGAGACTCTTCTTCATCAAATGGTGTGCAGTTGACTCTGCGTCTGCGCGGCCTTCAGCCACTATGATTAACATTATAGGCCAGAATAGAGCCCCATCTCATGCTAAGCCGCGTGCGCAAGGAGTTACATTTAAAATGAACAGTTGAAATTAAAATCACTTCAATAACCCCCCCCCCCCCCCTTGCACAGGCTCCATGGCCTGCCTCGCTCAGCTATCTGCTGAAATGATGACCTCACCCAAACCACCCCCTCCCCTACACGCGCCTCGGCAAAACTTTATTTTATTTTATTTTATTTTATTTATGCAATTTTATATAGCGCGAACTTTACCCGAAGGTGTCAGAGCGCTTTACATAAGAACCAGTTGAAAAACATAAGGACTTAGGATTACATGTGTTACAAAGAGGAAACAAACAGAAAAAATTGCAAATGTACAAGATGTAAAGTCACACAAGGAGGGGATACACATGGATATACTCTAAGAGTCACATAGGAATGGTGGAGAGCACAACGGTCTACAGCATATACTAGTGATTAGAGTTATCTCTATATACATAGGGAAGGGATACACATGGATATACTCTAAGAGTCACATAGGAATGGTAGAGAGCACAGCGGACTACTGCATATACTAGTGGTTAGAGTTATCTCTATATACATAGGGAAGGGATACACATGCATATACTCTAAGAGTCACATAGCAATGGTAGAGAGCACAGCGGACTACTGCATATACTAGTGATTAGAGTTATCTCTATATACATAGGAAGGGAAATGACTGGATATACTCTAAGAGTCACATATGAATGGTAGCGAGCACAACGGTCTACTGTAAATATATGATTAGAGTTGTCTCTATATACAGAAAAGCAGAGTTCCATTAAGTGGGGTTGGAGGGGGAACGCAGTCGGAGGGGGGATGTAGTCACAGCACATGGGGAGGGACAGAGAAGGGCAGGAAAGTGAGACAAACGAGAGTGGTAAGCAGATAGTAACGATTAAGACAGCGAGGAGTGTGTCAGAGGCAACAGGAGAGATAATAGAAAGGTCTCTAGGACAGAGAGGGGGGAGGTCAGAGGTCGCTAAAATGGCAGAGGAGAAAGGTAGAAGAATAAGCGAGTCATAAAAAGAAAAGAAAATGTCAGGGAGTGCAGAGGTCCAAGTCCGAAAGTCCAGGAGGAGTGCTGCCACAGCCAGCAAGTCCGGGGGGAGAAAGGCAGTCCGCAGCAAAGTCACAGCCTCATCGTCCATGAGGAGCTGGGGCAGAGGAGTTTGATCCGGAGACCAGGGGTCGGGGAAGAAAGACCACGGGCGCCAAGACAGCAGTTCGCAGAACGGGAGGCAGTCCCGGGAGCAGGGGAGAACACGCCACAAAGCTGTCCCACATCATCTAGGGCCAAATGGAAGAGCCTCAGCAACACCGACACTGGATGCGCACAGGAGGAGGCACAGGAGGAGGGCACAGTAGGAGAGCTCAGCAGGCTATGCTTTGGCAGCTGCCGATCGCGAGCTTGAAAGTCTGCCCAGGGAGTCATTTGCACCGATGTCCCTAAGGCGCCGCCAATTTGGGGTCAGGCAAGCCCCGGGGCAGAGCAGACTGGAGCGCTTCTCTGAGGAGAGCAGCGTTAGTTGCGGTGGCGCCCGGCTCACCTCTAGTGCTGGTGTAAAATTGGAGGCCAAGGTCTTCAGGTGGCAACCTCCGCTGGCACCACAGGATCCGGTGAACAAAGCCGCCATTTTAATCAGGAGCTCCTCCGTGGGTGAGAGGCTGAGTCAGCAGGTAGGAGAGAGGAGCAAGTGGTACAGGAGGTCTGCTGGAAAACAGGGTGTATGAGGTGTTGGAGGTGCGGGGTTAACCCCAGGACAGGCCAGTGGTTTCTTCAGCTCAGCTGCAGCATAGGCAGAGGGGCAGCAGCTCGGGGTAACAGATGCAGATGCAGATGGGCACAGGAGATGCAGATGCAGTATATGTTGTGGGAGAGGCAGTAAGCGCAGGGCCCAGGTCATCAATTAGAGGTGCCGATCGGCATTTACGGGTCACCTCCTGGCACCATTTTAAAGTCAGGCAGGCGAGGGAGAACCGATTGCGGCGGGGTCCTCTCCGGTGTAAAGCCGTTACCGAGGCCCCCGAGGTAGAGTTCCACTAGTGGCAGTTGCTGTGTCCCTCGGAATGCGCACTTTGGACATACCTCCTGCAGAGGGATGCAGCCATCAGCGCTCTCTGCAGGGCTCCGGTTGCCATTTTGGCCGCCGCTGTCGTCTCTCCGCACCTCAAATCTACGCCGCTCCAGTGGCACCAGCAGTGATCTGAGCAGCCCCGCAGGTGCCCCATACCTTCCGCTTCAGGTAGGGAGCGTCAGCATCGCGGAGGGCTTCCTTCAGACGCTGGGATCCAGACCGGAGCAGCGCGTGGACCGGGAGCCGAGACTGTCCACGTCCTGTTCGTCTCAGAGGGAAACAGTCCTACCCGAGAGGGGAGCCATGCCGGTGCGAGCCATGCCGGTGATCTTTCTTTACTTAATCAAGTTGGGTGCATGCGTGCTCTTGATTCATGCCATATCTGTTCCAGTTACAATTCAGAAAAGTGGGTGGTGATGAACAGAGTGTCTGCATTAAGCAGACCACTCTTACCCAGTCCAAAGATCAGGGCTTGATCCATCACCGTTATTTAGCTCACTGCACCATCCCAGTTCAGAACCTGGCTATATGCAAATCAGTCTGTCCTGGCCCAGTGCATCATGGGAACAGGGCAGACTAAACTACCAAGCCAATTCTTCACCAGAAAGGAGACAAGCTACCGGGGACCGGTTCCTGGCATTTCAGCCGTCGTCGGCCCGGCTTGCTTGAATCCTGATGGTGCAGTGAGCAAGGGACTCATGTCTGAGTATACACTGCCACACCTATAGTGGCCAAAAACGATTCAGAAAAGGGGGTGGTGATGAACAGAGTGTCTGATTTAAACAGACCACTCTTACCCAGTCCAAAGATCAGGGCTTGATCCATCACCGTTATTTAGCTCACTGCACCATCCCAGTTCAGAACCTGGCTATATGCAAATCAGTCTGTCCCTGGCCCAGTGCATCATGGGAACAGGGCAGACTAAACTACCAAGCCAATTCTTCACCAGAAAGGAGACAAGCTACCGGGGACCGGTTTCAGGATTCAAGCAAGCCGGGCCGAAGACGGCTGTAATGCCAGAAACCGGTCCCCGGAAGCTTGTTTCCTTCCCAGTATAAGAATTGGCTTGGTAGTTTGGTCTGCCCTGTTCCCATGATGCACTGGGCCAGGGACAGACTAATTTGCATGTAGCCAGGTTCTGAGCTGGGAAGGTGCAGTGAGCTAAAAAACGGTGATGGATCAAGCCCTGATCTGTTGACTGGGTATGAGTGTTCTGTTTAATTCAGATACTCTGTCCATCACTACCCCCTTTTCTGAATCGTTTTGTCCACCATAAGCGTGGAAGGGTATACTCAGATGTGAGTCCCTTGCTCATTGCACCATCAGGATTCAAGCAATCCGGGCCGAAGACGGCTGTAATGCCAGAAACCGGTCCCCGGAAGCTTGTTTCCTTCCCAGTATAAGAATTGGCTTGGTAGTTTGGTCTGCCCTGTTCCCAAGATGCACTGGGCCAGGGACAGACTAATTTGCATGTAGCCAGGTTCTGAGCTGGGATGGTGCAGTGAGCTAAAAAACGGTGATGGATCAAGCCCTGATCTGTTGACTGGGTATGAGTGTTCTGTTTAATTCAGATACTCTGTCCATCACCACCCCCTTTTCTGAATCGTTTTGTCCACCATAAGCGTGGAAGGGTATTCTCAGATGTGAGTCCCTTGCTCATTGCACCATCAGGATTCAAGCAAGCCGGGCCGAAGACGGCTGTAATGCCAGAAACCGGTCCCCGGAAGCTTGTTTCCTTCCCAGTATAAGAATTGGCTTGGTAGTTTGGTCTGCCCTGTTCCCATGATGCCCTGGGCCAGGGACAGACTAATTTGCATGTAGTCAGGTTCTGAGCTGGGATGGTGCAGTGAGCTAAAAAACGGTGACGGATCAAGCCCTGATCTGTTGACTGGGTATGAGTGTTCTGTTTAATTCAGATACTCTGTACATCACCACCCCCTTTTCTGAATCGTTGTGTCCACCATAAGCGTGGAAGGGTATACTCAGATGTGAGTCCCTTGCTCATTGCACCATCAGGATTCAAGCAAGCCGGGCCGAAGACGGCTGTAATGCCAGAAACCGGTCCCCGGAAGCTTGTTTCCTTCCCAGTATAAGAATTGGCTTGGTAGTTTGGTCTGCCCTGTTCCCATGATGCACTGGGCCAGGGACAGACTAATTTGCATGTAGCCAGGTTCTGAGCTGGGATGGTTCAGTGAGCTAAAAACGGTGATGGATCAAGCCCTGATCTGTTGACTGGGTATGAGTGTTCTGTTTAATTCAGATACTCTGTCCATCACCACCCCCTTTTCTGAATCGTTTTGTCCACCATAAGCGTGGAAGGGTATACTCAGATGTGAGTCCCTTGCTCATTGCACCATCAGGATTCAAGCAAGCCGGGCCGAAGACGGCTGTAATGCCAGAAACCGGTCCCCGGAAGCTTGTTTCCTTCCCAGTATAAGAATTGGCTTGGTTGTTTGGTCTGCCCTGTTCCCATGATGCACTGGGCCAGGGACAGACTAATTTGCATGTAGCCAGGTTCTGAGCTGGGATGGTGCAGTGAGCTAAAAAACGGTGATGGATCAAGCCCTGATCTGTTGACTGGGTATGAGTGTTCTGTTTAATTCAGATACTCTGTCCATCACCACCCCCTTTTCTGAATCATATCTGTTCCAGTGACAATGAAATTTAAATGAAATGTGTCCTGAGGAACGACGCAAGACTTCTCGTCAATAAGGTAACGTGGTGTGCCAAATTATTTTTATGTGCTAAGAGTAATAAGAATTGGTTTAAACTTCCCTTACACAAAAAGTGCTAACATGGGCTGTGCGCATCGTAAACTTGCAGAAGCTGCAGTGTTCTTACTGAGCTGCATCCATAAAAAAAGTTATTTGTAGAAAGATGAAAAGCATGATCCGCGTCCACTACAGACCTCTTCCCCTCACTCTTGAGATATGGTTATAAGAGGCATGCTTTCCTGAATTAAGTTGGAACAAAATGCGTTCCGTGAATATTTAAAGACATTTGTATTCAGTAAATACTAAAGCGGGGAAGGGATCACATTGGCATAGAGGTGCTGTTTGTGCAGTTTGAAAAGTACTGTGAAATACAGCTGCATATTAATTTAAAGTAAGTGTGTGTCTTGGATTATATAAAGTGCATTGACACCCTGTGACAGTGTGCTTTATAGAAAGCGGCAATGATAAATGTGGAACTTCTAGACCGTTTCAGAAGAAAGTTAAACTTAAACACTACAAGGCCTGCTGCACTAGATAGCCAGAGGCCTGCTGAGCAGTGAAAGCCTAAAACTCGAGCTAAGAGTCAGGCAGGCGTCTTGTGCACGCAGAGTCTGAGCCATGGGGTTGTTGCCAAATTTGAGGCGGGCTGCACACAGAGTTTGAGGCCTGGGAGCACTGTATGCAGACTGATGCTTGCTACACACAGACGTCCAGCCGCATGTTGGCCGAGTCTGAGGCATGCTGTTTAAGAAGGTTTGCTGCACACAGCTATACCATGCACAGAGACGCAAGCCTCCTGCATACACACAGCACCACACGGCTGCAGACTCAGTGGTGCCCGCTGCCACACACAGAACAAACCTGCAGTAAGACAGTAAGACCTGCTGCCAAAAAGGTAGTGCAATAACTGCTGGACAGTTTGAGGCCTTCTGCACACAGGACCGAGACCTGATGCCTGCAGTGCTCTGAGTCAGGCAGAGATCAAGGGCAAACCAAACTCAGCGGTCACTAGTCTGTCTGCACAGCTGTGTCACTCATTTAATTTAATTTTAGAGGAGGGTGTTTGTGCAAGTTCTGATATTTACGGTTCCCTTGCTTAGTTTTTATCGCTTGATTATGCTAGCGAGAAAGTGTCACTCATAGTTGCTGAATGTCACTCATAATTACACTGAAATTATGAAAATGTCACACATAGCAATCTAAAACCTTGGCAGCTATCTGAACTTGGAGGTGGAGGCCAGCTGCCACACTGGTTTGTGGGTGGCGCCGGAATCACGGTGCTTGGCTGCCACGCAGCACTACTGATAGTTCCTGCTGCACGATCGCTCACCCTTGTTGTGGGGAAAAATAATTATGACTGCTGGCGAATAATCATTTCCGTCACACTGGTTGCAGCAGGAGGTTCATAAGGCAGAGTCGTGGCACTGGCTGGTTCTCTTCACAGCTGTCCGGGGGTCTGCAGGACCAATGGGCCCTTTCCCTGTCAACCGTACAACACTTACTGACTCGAGCGTTAAAAAAAACTGAGTAAAGTGGAGACAGCAGCAGCTGCAGTACAAGCACTGGCGTTGCCAATAGGTCTTGCATTAATTAAGTTTGAGCTATTGGCATTGTTAAATATTGCAACACCAATTGCAACAAAAGTCTATTATTGTAGGCCAATAAAATGTGTATTTATTTTTGTAGCAATGGTGGCATGCTGCGCTTTAGATGAATATGTTTAAAAGTAAAGAGCGCCATACTGCGATTGCTACAATAGTTATTTGTGGATGCGTTAACAATTGATGTGTGCACAGATGGCTGGTGGTGTGTGTGCCTGGTGGAAGTGTGCAGTGCCGGCTGGTGGTGTGTGTGCCTGGTGAAAGCGTGCACTGACGGCTGGTGGTGTGTGCCTGGTGGAAGCATGCACTGACGGCTGGTGGTGTTTGTGCCCGGTGAAAGCGTGCACGGATGACTGATGGTGTCTGTGCCTGGTGAAAGTGTGCACTGACGGTGTGGTTGTGTGTGCGTGTTTGTGGTTTTGTGGTTGTGTGTGTGGTTGTATGTGTGGTTGTGGTTTTGTGGTTGAGTGTGCAAAAGGTGAAAAAAAAAATACTTAGAAGGTCCCAAAAGCGAGACCTATTGGCTATACCAATGCTTGTTTTGTTTGCAGTGGGAAG
The DNA here is from genome assembly GCF_964263255.1 of Lissotriton vulgaris. Lineage (NCBI taxonomy): Eukaryota > Metazoa > Chordata > Amphibia > Caudata > Salamandridae > Lissotriton > Lissotriton vulgaris. The sequence continues at coordinate 637,509,409 of NC_141689.1, read as the reverse complement.
AGGCTCAGAGGAGCTGGGTGTTGGGGATGTAAGCAAATGGTGTAAAAATGCATTTGGTTGGAAGAGTAACATAGAGAAGGGGGGCAGGGATGTGAATGGGCAAGCAGCATATGGCGAGGAAAGACCAAAGCCAGAATTGCAGAGCACACAAACTGCCCCTGAGGTGAAGTGTGGCATAGAACTCTACCATGTTTTGTCACACTCATCATCTGAAGTGAGTCTGTCGTGGGTTGAGCTGTTCAAAGGTAGTGAATGCGGTAAATAAATGGTTCTCGTCTGTTGTGACAGTGTACACAGCGACAGTGCAGGAGTAGCAACAGTCACCAACTCCCAGGGCATTTGGAAACTTTCACACTGGCAAGGTGCAACACTCCTTCATCTTGCAGACAGATGGTTGACGCGGTTTGCGCAGGGCGGAGCGAGAGGGTAGAGGAGCAGGTCTGACGAGTCCCCGAGGGGTTTAAATTAAAAAGGGCCTAACTCTTGCAAACCGTCTTGTATGCGGACAAAGTAAGTCTGTGCCTGGAACAGAGAACCATTATCATACAAGTATGGTCTTGTCGTTGCACACGCTCTGCAGTAAACACGACACACACAAAAACACTTACAAAATCTGCCATTCTACGGTGAAAAGCAGCTGCGCACTGAAGTTTACGGGGGACAGCATGGACTGTTTTATAAGAGTGTGACCTCCTGCAGGAAGGTGCAGCGACTCCATAGGCACTGTACACGTGTGACCATTCATTACAGCCTGTCAAAGAACAAGGCTGTTAATGAGGGGAAAGATGAAGTGGTTTGAGTCAATGAGGGAGGTGCTGCACGACCGGGGGGGGTTAATTTTTTCCTGAAAGGAAGGAGGTTGTGTTCCTTCCGATGGCTCTCAGGCAGGTTGTTCCAGATGGAGGGGATAACTGATGAGAAGGGCAGTGTGTGAGGGGGCAGTGTGTGAGGGGGCAGTGTGGAGGGGTCAATGTGAGTGGTCTGTGTGAGTGGTCTGTGTGTGAGGGGGCAGTGTGTGAGGGGCCAGATGCGGGTGACTTGCTTGTGTTGGCGTCAATAATTTACACATAAGCAAAGTAGTCACAGCCATTTACAACTGGTGTGCCAGGAGCAAACATGTTTTTCGATTTTAAGTGCCACTTTAAAAAGTTAGTAGCTGCCAGTATTCGCAGACTGTTAAATTGTCCAGGGATTTGCATATATTTGAAAATGTCTGTTTTTCAAAACAACTGCATTGTTGGTCACACCTCATCTGGGAGCGCTGTCTGGGCCTGTGAGGATGGGTGCACTAGGCACTTCCTGAGCAGCAGAGATTTTAGAAAGGTTTCTTTATGGCATTCCCTCTCGGCCTGCTGCAGGATAAAGAGGCGGGGTGGCGGGGGGAGTGGAGAGGCCAGCAGAGTGAGGCGATTTGTTTCGGTGGAGGGGGAGGGAATTGAAGCGTGAATGGAAAGTGCACAAACAACGCACCACACTGCAAAGAGAATTAGAAGCTTGATGCAGTATCTAGGTGAAAGCATACGTGTTTGGGTGCGTGAAGTAAAAACATTACATTAAAAGTAAATAAGAGAGGGATGCAGAACACAGAGGCAGGAGAGTATTGAAGTCGAGGGCAGGCAGCAAGACACACAGAGGTGAATCATGGATATCAGAAACAGGGAACCTAATTATAATGTGGAAAGCAAGCTATCTAAACAGACATTAGGATTAAGTATAAAGTAACTCACAATTTCTGAAACATTTTATTTGCGCGAAAGAGTTTTGAGACCGCACCATCCATGTGAAGTTTGTTCATTGTCACTAATTTTAACAGCATTCAAATGTAAATGGCACCGACGGATATTGTCCTAATCAAAACAGGATTACTGTTGAAGCCTTTTTGAAACGCCTTGTTCATGTTTCATGTGATGTTTGTGACTTGGAAGTAAACTGTTGCAGTGCCTTGGAAGTAAACTGTATTCGTATTTAAACTGCTGTATTTGTGATTCTAAAAAAAGCAAAAACAAGAGCGGAATAGACTGCACGTGACTTTTGAGACCGCACCATCCACGTGAAGTTTGTTCATTTATTGTTTTTAATCATTTAATTAGTAGAAATTATTTACAACAGAGTGCGCACTTCCGCAGCCCCCAATGTGCATGCATTTATGTAGCAAAGTTTTGAAGCAGTTAACGTATGTGTGCCTATCAGACATAACAAACACAACGTGAAAATTATTTATGCTGCATGGAAATATGACAGAAAGATGCTACCTGGAGAAATGATATCTGCCTTACCAATGAGCATACGTTTATATAAATGTGAGTCCCTGTATTGTATTCACATCTTTTCGGATTAGAACCACATACCATTTCTTTACGTTCTGCAGCTAAAACATGTGTTGCTATTAAAATGCAATTCACATATCTTAGTATCATTAACAATTGTGTTAAATACTTGCTTTTGTACATCTGAGCAAGTGTGAAATCGATTCAACAAAAATGACAAACATACATATTTTAATTTTGAAATCTCTTTGGCATCAGAGCTTCATCTCAACAATACCGATATCGCATACAGGAGCATTACTTCTTTGACTAGGTGACACTGTTAACTGTCATTGAAGGGAACAGCTATTTACACAAATTGGCAATGGCATCTGTGATGCAACGATGCAAACATTTAGACAATCAGGGGTATTACACACATAGAAAACATGAAATTTACAAACAGGAAATCAAGGAAAATGCGACAGTCCTCGGAGAAAAGTAAAACATGAAAAAATGCACATGAAATGAAGATCTTGAAATGTTTACCATAGCAGAACTCGACAGGCTCACGGATGGCAGATGGCAAATTGGTGGGAAATGACAAAGACAAAATAGAAAAAAGGAAAAGAGAATAAGCGAGATGCAAGAGATAGAAGAAAGACTATGTTTGGTAAATGTCCACAGAAGACATCCGTACAACACATCTACAAAGACCATCATCATGACATGCAATTGGAGGGAGGCTGTCAAGTACCTTGAAAAGCTTGATTCCGTGCTAAGTAAACAAGACAGAGGGAAGGCAGAGAAGGGGAGGGGGGAGGAGAAATGCGACACGGTGTAGAGCCGGTTAAATGCAAACAGCAAAAAAAAAACAAGACAGAGGGAAGGCAGAGAAGGGTAGGGGGGAGGAGAAATGCGACACGGTGTGAAGCAGCAGGGGATGAGAGTGTGATAGAGACAGGGGAGGAGAAGCCGCAGAGCGCATGCTGGGCGAAGCCCTTTGATGTGCTGTGCGGCCGTGAATGCGCATGCTTGTTTGGTCACGCGATTCACGTGAACTTAATGAAAACCGCAGCGCAAGAAGCCCTTGGTTTGACGAGGATTTCGAGCACTTGAATTCTCCCTCTGCTCAATGCGCTTGCGCGCATTGATAGGTCGCGAGACCTAAAAAACCATCGAAATAAAGAGCAGGACGAGCTGGGTAAGTCTGCCCCCTCCCCACCTCCACTTACAGAGCCACTGCATGTGTGCTAACCAGATTATTACCTCCGTAGTTCGTAGATATGATTATTATTTTTTTATAAAAATGCCTCTACATGCTTCCTCCCATTGCCTTTTCATGCCTCCTCGTGCGTTTTCAAGCACCCGCTACTGTGGAGCCTCTCTTATCAGGGATGTAATGGTGTCTTGTTTATTCCGCTGTTCAAGAGGTCATGTTGCTGTGCATGGGTGTTTTTGAGAAGGCACACGTAGGCCTGTGAGCGCCACTAATCTATCACTGTCTGTCTCAGCCCGCAGAAACCGGATAGTTAACACTACCCAGCGAGGAGAGATCACACTGCCTGCGACTCTCTGTCCGCTCCAACCGAGTCAGGCTGGGACAGAAATTAGGCGCAGGCACCAAAATAAAAGTGCCTCACTAAGTGACCAGACCAATGCTTGCAAATTTTGCCAGGTTTCAGGCCATCATACAAGCGTTTTGCAAGGAATGGGACACTTAATGAACTTGAACCATGTTGTGTTTGTTTTAATAACAGGCAAATCAACAGTAAAAAGAAGATAAAATAGGGCCACAGACAGACAAAAAACAGCGCACACACTGACCTAACGGGCCAGGCCTTCGGGCTCTGTCTAGTTGCCCAATATGCCAGTCCGACCTTGGCTCAGACACACCTTTCAATTACAGCCTGCTTCTTAGGCCCGTGACCCTCCTTCCCAGCCTGGCCTAAGATCACATAGCTCAAGTGGTGAAGAGCTGACCTGGCAAATTAAGCAAAATACAAGAGAAAAGCCTTCTTTTACATTAATCTCATGAAATATTCTATTGATTAATGCAATCACTAAATTTAGGCCTAGTTGGCGCAATGGTGGATAGTTGGCGCAGTGGTGTATTCCACTGCTCCAATGTCCCATGAGCGACTGAAAGCACTAGATTATGCACATTGAAAGTCTGAAGCAGGTAAAAATTGGAGCCTTGAAAGGTCTGACACAGAGTGTATGGTTGAGAGGTGCAAGTGGTGGATAGTTGGCGCAGTGGTGTATTCTACTGCTTCAATTTCCCATGAGCGACTGAAAGCACTAGCCATTTTTACGTCTTTATTGCTTGATTTTGCTTTTGAGAAAGTGTCGCTCATAGGCGTTATATGTCACTCATAATTCCACTGAAATTATGAAAATGTCACACATAAGCAATCTGAAACCTTTGCAGCTATGCTAAACAGCTGGGAGCAACAGCATTCCGACGCACAACACTGTACTATTATTGAGGAAAGCTGGGATCATCAGCATTGGCATTTGAAGCGCGTTGTAAAGGGAGGTGCATGTCTGGTATGAGCATGGAGAAAAGCATTGATAAGAGCTGCGATGGTACTCTACTGAGCTTGCGACGTCCTTCCTCAGTGGTTAAAGATCGTAAGGCTTCTGTTGTGTTGCACCCTGAGCTTGCTACGTCCTTCCTCAGTGGTTATGGATATGCAAGTTTCCCTGTTGCATTATAATCCAACTTCGATTACTCCTTCAGTGGTTGAGGAATCATCCATGTTGTATCGTGGTCCATTTATGTTTCCTCCTTCATGCGTTGAGGATCCATCCTTCCATTTAAGTTTGCGTGGCTATCATATACTATGTAGTCACATATTTGTGGGTTTGAAGGTTTTGTTATGAATTTATTTGTATTACCTGTGAATGTGTGCAGTGGGAGGTATGATATTTGTATTTATCATTGTATTTACCTGCCTTGATCATTTCTGAGTTTGGATATTCATAGGACTTATTGATTGTTTTACTTTCCATCTTACGTCCTTTTGTATTTTAATTTATTTTTCTAAGGGGTAGAGATGTGTTGTAACCTGAGGTTGGTAAAATGCATCCTCTACATAGTTTATCAGTTCCCTGCTGCTCAGTCTGGGAATGTGTGAATGTAATGGAATGTTGATGAGTACCTGTGCCTGAAAGAGTGCCATTTGGAGAGAGTGTGCTGAGCAGTGAGGATGCTGCTCCTGATGGGGCATTTATTTATATCCTGTAACCTAAGGGACATCTTCTGCAATAAATCTAAATTTTGTAACCTATGTGAACTAGCTACCTTAATTACAATGCAATCAAGGGTGTAACACAGGCCCCCGCAGCCCTCGCGCTCCAGGGTCCCCCACATTCAGCGGAGCCAGAAAGTGCGCAGGGCCTCCCCATAATTAAATGGTGCGCACATGCCACAGCCTCTTCATTAATTAAATGGTGCAGTGCGCACGCCCTGCCAGCCTCTGTGTTCTGGGTGTGGTATTCGCCTGGTAGCAGCGCTGAGTCGCCTTTCTCCATCTTCGAGCTGCTCTAGCCGCTCTATCCTTGTTGTGTGGATGGCTCTTTCTCGGCTTCCTACCGCAGCACGCAAAGTGCACCACACGGTTGCCAGGGGTCGAAACCTGCTAGCCATGTGACACTTGTCACGCGATGTTGAAGTAGTGCTGCACGTGCTATTTTACCCCAGCCACACAGCTCGGTACTGAAAAGAAACATAGCAGAAACCTATGCACAGTAGGGAGAAGGGTGAAAGGGTGAGTGAGGGGGGGGAAGAGAGGAGGGGGTCGTGAGCGACAGTTATGAAGAACGGCATCACGAGGGGCGGAATTAATAACAGGTTATACATCAATTTAAAAACAGTTTCAGACAAATTGAAAGCAAGAAACACTCCGGTTCTTTTAATCAAAAGAGAAAGAAAAAGACCATCTCATAGACTAGAAACACTGATTGGTTTGAGGACGAGAACCCTCGGGACACCTTTCGGTAAAGTTTGCACTATATAAAACTGTATTAAATAAATAAATAAGAAAACCTCTACCATGGATTATTTAATATGGCGTGGCTACTCCCCCTGCATGGGATGGGCTCTTGAGAGTGATCACCCTATTGGCACAGTAGAGGTGGGCGAGCCAACAAATTAACAGGGAGGGCCGAGCCAAGGGTCTTGCTTGCAAGACTGGTGCTAGGCATGAGCAGCGTGGGCAGTTGCTCAGGGCCCCGTGCTCAGCACACCAGCATGGGGTCTTGCACCTGTGCTGCAGCTCTATGCCAGCATTTATAAAGCACACAGCTACCTCCTGCGGAGGTGTCCCGGCACTGGGGGCCATCAGGAAGATTAAGCAAGCTATTGCCCAGACTCACATGGTGCTGGGCTAACCTGCTTCCGGTGCCGGGGATTGAACCGTGAACCCTGTGGTCCGGAGTCAGGCACCCTGTCCGCTGCACCACACCTCTTCCACGAGGCCTTCCAGGGGAGAGGCACCTCTCTCCTGGGCCTTGCAGGCATGGGTACTGCTGGGAGTAGTAGTAAAAGGTGACCCCTTCTCCCCTGGGCCTTGCAGCCCCACACCATAGCTTCGAGCCCAGTACACATTTAGCAGTTTGGCCTGCAAATGGCGATCCTATCCCGACTGCCCACTCAAAGGCACAGCATGATGCCAATTGTCCTGCATTTTAGCACCCTGGCAGTTTCAATGGACAATCAGCTTTCTTTCAGCTCTTTATGAACTGTGAAAGGGTCAGCTTGTCCATGGCAGGCAGGGAGGGAGGCATTGCCGCACAGGTGGGGTCCTGCCCCCTGCAGGTTCAGAAGCACCTTCAGCATTTGAGATGCAAACTGGCTTGAATGAGCGATTGAAACCAATTATTTTTGCAGTTTTATACAGCACAAACTTGGCCTGAAGATATTGGGGTGCCTTACAAGAGCATTGGCTATATTACACAAGGACACATTCATGAGACATTAAGTGATTTGCTCAGAATCCCTGTTGATGTTGAGCCGATGCGGAGACTCAAACCTGGTTCCCCAGTCAGAAGCTCTGGCCTAATACCACATTCTGTCTCCTCCTCTACCACAGTGGCTTAACACAGGCCCCGGCAGCCCCTGCGGAGCGGAGGGCCCTCAAGCTGTAGGGTGCCCACTCAGCACAGATCTCTGGCCCGAGAGCTCCTGATTCGGGGGGCCCCTCAAATGTATCTTGGAGGGGGGCCCCCTCAAGTTTTGTTACGCCACTGTCTATATGGTAGATGTTCTCCTACACATTGTTGATGTCAATGTAGCCAACCATTCAACAGAATATCCTAATTTGTAGGGATGAATCTTGGTATGCCTCTGTTGACGCCTGTGTGAAGCAGTCTTGTTGTGTCATTTGAGCAGCCAGATCTTTTTTTGCCACAGTTAAGTCCTCATAGATGGTTGTCATAACCTCATTGCCTTCTGTAATGGCTCTCTCAAATCTTCCTGCCCTTCTACTTAATTCAAATGTTGCTCTGTGCTGCTTATGTTGTATTTCAAACATAGATTGCGCCATTACATGAAATTGCACAGGAGTATGTGATGCCCCATGGACGTCATTCCTTCTAAAACTGACAGTCTGTCTTACAAGTCTTCTTCCACTACAGATACTGATAGCATGCTTTGCTCTTCATAATCAACCGAATTGGCATGAATTTGAATATGCTGTATTAAGATGTGGTGTTGATCTGAGTGCTTGTTCCACTTTCTGTGTCAGAGGGAATGTCAAAGACTGATTCTGAGTGTTGTTCTTCAATAGGACAACACGTTTGATCAACATCTTCAGTTTCAGAATAGGCGGTATTAGTAGTTTGATCCATAGCAAGTTAAAACTTAATTTAAATCTGATTTATTTTTGGCTGAAAGGCAAATAATTGCTGTGCTCTGCCGCTCCCAGAAAATTCACTCCTGAACTGGCATCATTCGCACATTGCGATTCATACCAAATTGCTTTTAACAATTCCATATTTAAAAAAAACCTGAATCATCATGAATCACAATTTTCATAAGTAAACCTACGTAAATCAGATTTAGTGTTTCCTAATTTGCGAGTCAGTAAGAGTCGCAAATTTGGAATCAGGCCCTGAATATTTTTATGCCGGGTTTTTAAACTCTTACAGACATTAAGCATGTAGTATGTAAAGAACTCCAAATAATTTCTCCTACTTACAATTTTAACTCACCTTTAGGCAACATTAAAGTTGTAGAATATGCAGCTACTAAGTTTTGAAAGTGGAAGGGCGTAATACTTGTGATGAATTTCAGCAAGCAAAGCGAGCATGCCCAACTTCTAGGAAGGTTCCATGGGGTTTCTCCCCCTGAAACTTTCTGCAAAAAAAAGATGTAAAATAGTGTATTTTAAGGCACAATTTTCAGGTAAATTTGCTAAAAAAAACACAGGCTGTGAAAAGGCACTTATTAAATACTGAAGCACTTTAATGGGGCGCCAAGCCAATAAAGTTGGTCACTCCCCAGGAGTTGACCACATTTAATTCAAAATGTGCAGTGGTTGCTCTGTATGCCAATAATTATTAATTACCTCCAATGTGACATGGCCAGAATTTTGGCATGGGTGCCTCCTTATTAATGCCAAGAAGTACATACAATATTCCAGTGCCAGAATTTTGTCTTTGACTGCATACATATATGATGGATGATTCATATTTCAAAATTGCCTCTAGCATTTCAATCCTAGAATTTTGTCATGGTTGTCTGTATTTCTCAACCCAATAGGCCATGGTTGTCCTCCCAAATGCCAACACTTATCTCCATTATAGTAGTACCAACACTTTTCTACAGGTGTACCATATGCCAAAAATGACCTCCTATATGCCAGTATTTTACCAAGGGCATCCCATATGCCAAGAATTACTTCTAATGTACCAGCAACAGCATTTTGCATGGATGCCCCCATATGCCAAGAATTATGGCTAGTATGTCAGCACCAGAATTTTGCCAAAGGTGTCCTATATGCCATGAGGTACATTTTATGTGCCTTTATTTTGCACAGGTAGGCCATATGTCAATACTTACCATCCCTATTTATTCTTACTCAATCAGTCACTCTACCTCACACTCACTTGCACTCAGTTTTACTCACTCTCTAATTCTAACTTAGGGCCCGATTATGATTTGGTGGGGCTGCACCAGCTCTGCTCCAGCTCAGCACCACCAAATCTGTGCAGTGACCGTCCGCCAGACAACTCATGTCTGGCGGGCTTTTTTGGTCCTTTCTTTTTGCCGACCCCATGGTGGTGCCCTGAAAATGGGCACAGCAATGGGAACACATAAGAAGTTCCAGCACAGCAGAGATTGTGAAGTCCATGCAGTCCTGGAACTTGGGGTGTATGCAAACAGGGGGGCACATGTTGTAAACCCCTGAATGCATCCCCATGGCAGTGAGAGCATGGGGGTTCTGTGTGGCCCTCTTTGTTTCCACTTCGCCAGCCTTTTATGGGGGTGAGCCCGACATGAAAAGGCTGGTGGGGAAACTCATAATTTGCTTGGTGGACAGCAGTGGTCCAGCCTTGCATATTAATAGGCCACTGAGCTGCTCCACCACCAAGGAACAGTGGCTCCCTGGCTCAGCTGGCAAAGTAGTGGACGGTCCAAAATGTCACCTTGAAATAGAGTGGTCGCACGACCACCACCATGCCATACCCGTAATCAGCCCCTTAGTCTCATTTATCCTCACTCACTGTCTCCCTCATTCTCACTAAACTACAGTGTCACTAATGTACACAGACACACATACAACATTTAATTTCAATGTTTTATTTTAATTACTTGCCTTCATCCACCTGAGCTGTTGTACTTCAGGTGACGGTACTGGGTAGACTCTCAGGGCAGGAACACAGCTTCTTCCAGCCTTGAGAATGAAGCAGAAAGCTGGAGTCTGAGCGGGGATATGTCAGATTTGTGTCTTTTCATCTCACCTTCCTCCCTCTTGTCAGAAGGTGGGGTGGGGTCAGTGAGACTCCCAACTCTCCCCTCACCATGATGAGACGGGAGAGGATAATGTGAGAGTATGGATGACAGGTAGCCCTGGGCACTGTAAAGGTGACAGCATTAGTGCAGAGTGCTACCTGTACTAGTAATGCTACAGTGTGTCACTAATGGTAAGGTCCTGAGGCCTGCTAGGACCTTGATGCCAAGGCTAGTACTTTACCAGTCAAACTTTCTAATGGCTGGTGCAAGCACCTCTGTGTGCCAATGCCAGGCATCAGATAGAATTACTGCCTCCTGCTTCAGCGACGATGGGCATATTACTTATTATGCCACTAGTGAAAAATAGGTTATTATTTACTTCTGGTATTAAAAAAAGGGGGCAAAACCAAGGGAGAGCTGCCACTGCAAATGTAGGGTATTACTCTCTGAAACCCCTCTGAAGTGAACCATTAAGAGGAAGAATTCAGAATCACTTTTTCTTTTTTATCATTGTAGATTCCTTTTCCAGCGACCCAACCATAACTTCTACCCCTTGGCTTTATATTACATTTCTGATGTATGTGATAATCAGGAACAAGGATGTATCTCGCTACCTTGTACAAGGCGCTGAGACTAAAAGTAAGCATTGAGGCCTAGATTTACTAAGATTTAATACAGCTCAATGCCTCTGTGCTGCCTCAAATGCAGACAGCTGGCATGCAATATAACTACTTAGATATGACGCATTCTTGCTCTCTCTCTGGGCTGAAATGCAAGCACCCTTGCGCCATGGTGCATGGGCGCCTGCATCACAGACAGGATTGGTTTTGTGCAGGAATAGACACCCTCCTGCACAAACCAATCCTCTGATCCATTTTTCTCTTTCTACGTGTGCATGGAAAGAGGAAATAATGAGGAGAAAAATATATATTTCTCCTTGTTAAGCCTCTGTTGGGAAGGTGCAGCATTTTGATGCATTCCCAGGTTTATTAGTCTTACTAAATCTGAGAATGCACCAAAATCCATGGGTGACTGCATGCGAACACCCACGCTCGACCCGTGGAGCGTCTTCCCAACGAAGAGTAAAGCAAGGACGTGACTTGCGCTGCTTTGTGTTACTCCAGATTTACTAAGCCATGCAAAGCCACTGCAGGTTTAGTAAATCTGTCTGACCCCTTGTGTTGCTCTGTATCACCTTGCATGGCGCAATGGCAATGTTAGGGCTTGGTAAATCTGAGCCTTAGTTTTTACAGCTGCAGTGCTTCCAATTCTGGTCAATGACACTGACCCTACAGCATTTAAAATGAATAATGTACCACACATTTCTCCAACAAGCGTTGAGAATGCCTATGGGCTCCTTGTAAATGCACTGTCAAGACAACCTTAAAAATCCATGTAGGTTAATGACTGCCCTCCTCTCATAGGTGCTGCTACCAGAAACAAATGCCATAAATTATCTAGTTATCTAAGACACTTTACTAGCAATCCAATATCGTGTGTGTCCCTCTCAAAGTTCATGCTCAGGCAGCTGGATAAATAAACAAAATGACTTCAGTAGTGTAGAGGGCAACCAATTGATTTTATGGAAGCATACAAATTCTGCCCAATCAAAACAAATACTCCTGACTCCAAACATGTGGGCAGAGCCAAAGCCCCTCTCCTGTAGATTTTCACATGCCCCTCTCCTATTGACTCTTACAATTGTGCTATTTATTCATTTTTATGTAATGATAATAATTTTAATTGTGCTGCATTTCATACAAAATTGTATAAACTGTCTGATTGTGACATTTTCATACTGATGTACTGATAGCCTTTTTAGTAGGCCTGGGCAAAGCCCTACGCTACGCTCGCGTAGTTTGCGAAGTTTGCGCTACTTCGCACTACGCGAACTGCACGTAGCACTGTGCAAACACGCGTAGCGTAGTGCAGCTGTCATTTTTTGCTTGCTCGCGGTCCTCAGCTTCAAGATGGTGACTGCGAGCAAGCAAAATGACATCCAGGCGAAACTTTTTCCTCGTTCGCGATCAGTAACTTCAAGTTGCTGATCGCGAGCGTGGAAAATAAACCTCCCGGTGAGATTCTCAACGCGGGGAGGTCAGGTTTCTCATTGCGAGTGGTAGCGTATGCTCGCGACCGCTCGCGATGAGAAACTACCAGTCCGCATTGAGAGAGCTGCCGCTCGAGTAAAAATCTACACGAGCGGCAAAAAACTACAGCTCGCACTGTGCAAGATGCCGTTTTCAATGATCGCACAGTGCCGGATACTTGTCCGCACTGTGCAATCATTGAAAACGGCATCTTGCACAGTGCAAACATGCTTCTACGCAGTTCGTGTAGTGCTACGCGTAGCTCGCTAGTGCGAAGTGCACTTTGCGTAGCTTCGTGAAGCGCTACTTCGCAAACTACACCCAGCCCTACTTTTTAGGAACTTATGTGAATGAATGAATTAAGAGATTCGTATAGCACACAGCTACTACCAAAGTGTCCAGCCACTCAGGCAGATGACAAAGAAGACAGTCGGCATTAGTTAGTCTTTAAACAAATGGGTTTTCAATTGTTTGTGGAACAGTTTTTTATCCTAAATACATCTGAGGGGGAAAGGAAGATCATTCCAATATTTGGCAGCTAAAACCGAACAAGCTGAACCACCCCCCACTTCTTCCTTTTGATGAAAAGAATGGACAGAAGACGGGTCAACTTAGGGTGTAGGGATTTCTGCGGGCAATACAAGGTTAGTCTTTTGTGCAAGTATGTGGGACCACTGTTATGAAAGGAGAGTGTGCTACTGTCAAAGCTTTAAAATTTACTCTTTTCTTTACTGGTAGCCAGTGTAACTGGTTGCTGTACTGGGTGATCGAGGCATGCTTAGGAAGATTAAATAGAAGGCGCACTGCCATGTTTGGAATCTATTGCAATCTATTGATAAGGTAGTCAAGGAGTCCTATGTATAGGACATTAGCATAGTCCAGCCTCGAGAAAATAATACCTTTACCACAGTTTTCTGGGCTTCCAATGTCAGGAGATTAAGACATTTCCTCAGCATCCTTAGAATCCAGCATGCAGATTTGATCACAGATGCGATCTGGTATTGGAGGGGCAAGGGGCAAGCAGGTGTCAATGAGAACTCCTAGGTTCCTCGCCAACTCAGTGTAGGGGGGAGGTACAACTGGATGGCCATGCCCCTAACCATCCAGGAAGAGGGTCGACACCGAATAGCAGGACCTTCATTTTTCCTGGGTTGCATTGTATGGAGTTGGTTTTAAGCCATCCCATAACTGCTACCATACAGGCTGCAAAATTCATCTTGGCTGCAGGCTCATTGTTATTTTGGGTCAGCAGCAAATGGATATCATCTATGTAGGAGACCACCTGAATGTCAAAGATTCAATGTGATAAGCCAGTGGGGTCATATATATGTTAAAAAGTGTAAGGCTCAGGGCTGAGCACTGAGGCACTCCATACTTAATAAGTTTAGCCTCGGAGAAAAATGGCTTAAGCAGGACAGCTTGTTCCCTATGTTCTAGAAAGGAGCCTAGCCAAGCCAACGCCTTCTCCTACACCCTGATGTATGCAAGACGGTGTAGCAGGATCTCATGCAAGATTGTGTCAAATGCCGCCAAGAGGCCGCCGAGAGATCTAACAAAATTAGTGCAGCTTTCTGCCAGCATCCCATGTAAATTTAATGGAGTTCGACATCTCAATAAGTGCTGTCTCAATATTATGTAGGGTCCTACAACCGGACTGAGATGGGTGAAGGAGTTTAAAAGTTTCCAAAAAAGACGTTAGCTGGATGGTAGCAGTTTTTCCCATAATCTTTGAGACCCCAGGCAGCAAGGAGATTGGTCTGAAGTTAGAATGTATTTTTGTGTCCACATTAGTTTGTTTTTAGCAAGGGAATGACATTGGCCCTTTTCCAAGCGGTGGTACTAACCCTGAGTGCAAGGAAGTTGTAAAAAGCTCCTGAGAAATAAGGGCTAGGCTATTCTCTACCACCCTCATAATTCTTTTTTGGAGTGAGTGGGTGGGGGAGGTTCAGCGGGGAGCCAGATTTACTTTTGGACAAGAAACTTTCCAAATCAATGGTTTTGGAAGGGCAAACTGCAGCAATTTGTCCTGTACGCTAGGCATTAGTAAACTGTTGTTACGCGTGTGAGCAGTATTTGTCATTTCTACCAGATTGTTCTGGATTTTTTGGATTGTATCCTCAAAAAATGTGCTGAATTGAGACCATAGGGAAGTACTAGTTTTCAAGGGAAGTGTGGAGCCTTTGGGATCAGTACAATCTGATACGATTTTTAAAATTTCCTTAGGGTTATTATGAGCTTTTCCAATAGTGTTTGTGTAGAAAGCGTGACTTGCTAACTTCAGGTTAATATTTTATATGCTCAAGGCTGCTTTGTACCGGCTTTTGTCAGAATTATCGTATTGTTTCCTCCATAGGCATTCCAATTTCTCACAACACTTTTTTTCTTCTGCTAAGTCACTTGTGAACCAGCGAGCCGACTGTAGATGTCTGGCAGTTCCTGTATTGGTTACAAAACTAGCAATAGAGGCAACTTTGGTAAGCCAGTTTTTCACACTGACTTTGTCTATTTATATTTGACATGAGTTTAGGCTTGGTGGTATCAAGAGTACCCTTCACTAGGGCTATGTCCACCTAGTTTTAGGCACCATTCGTATGAGAGTACCCCATTCTCCCAAAATTTTTAGGAGCAGACCAACACCATGGAAATGGTAGTAGGAAGTGGCCTGACCACAGAACTGCCTTTGGCATGGCAGTCTCTAACTTAGTGTTATAGAAAATGGTGTCAATACTATGAACTTCCTTATATGTGGGACCCATTATTGACGTAGAGCGACCAATATCAGCAAATGAGTCAACAATTTGCTGTCATTGGAGTTATCCAGCTGAATGTTGAAGTCACCGAAAACAGTGAAATTCATATAGTTAAAAGCTTTATAGTCTGGAGCTTGTGAAATAGAGTTGAGGAACTCTCCTGCATAGCCAGGGGGTGGTATATTAGGACTCCCATGACGCTTTGTGTTTCAGGATCGCCCTTCATCCTGTGTGGGCTCTGTGACCTGGACTCTCGCCCTGAGAGCTTGCTGCTGTTTTGGATTCTACCCCTCGCCGGACCCGCTGCGCGGGTCCCGCTTCGTGTGCGAGGACTGCTGGGCTCCATAGGACTCTGGTTTTGGAGCTGGTGTGGAGCGAAGGGGAAGAGCTGCAGGGCTGCGAGCGACTGCAGGGACTCCAACTACCAGGAGTCCCTGCCTGGCCAATAGTGCACACCTGGCCCGCTCTCCCTGCAAGCCCCGCCCCCAGCAAACGGACCTTTGAAAACCCTACCTGCTTCCTGCTCTGGTGGGACGCTTTGTGTTTCAGGATCGCCCTTCATCCTGCGTGGGCTCTGTGACCTGGACTCTCGCCCTGAGAGCTTGCTGCTGTTTTGGATTCTACCCCTCGCCGGACCCGCTGCGCGGGTCCCGCTTCGTGTGCGAGGACTGCTGGGCTCCATAGGACTCTGGTTTTGGAGCTGGTGTGGAGCGAAGAGGAAGCGCTGCAGGGCTGCGAGCGACTGCAGGGACTCCAACTACCAGGAGTCCCTGCCTGGCCAATAGTGCACACCTGGCCCGCTCTCCCTGCAAGCCCCGCCCCCAGCGAACGGACCTTTGAAAACCCTACCTGCTTCCTGCTCTGGTGGGACGCTTTGTGTTTCAGGATCGCCCTTCATCCTGCGTGGGCTCTGTGACCTGGACTCTCGCCCTGAGAGCTTGCTGCTGTTTTGGATTCTACCCCTCGCCCAACCCGCTGCGCGGGTCCCGCTTCGTGTGCGAGGACTGCTGGGCTCCATAGGACTCTGGTTTTGGAGCTGGTGTGGAGCGAAGGGGAAGAGCTGCAGGGCTGCGAGCGACTGCAGGGACTCCAACTACCAGGAGTCCCTGCCTGGCCAATAGTGCACACCTGGCCCGCTCTCCCTGCAAGCCCCGCCCCCAGCTAACGGACCTTTGAAAACCCTACATGCTTCCTGCTCTGGTGGGACGCTTTGTGTTTCAGGATCGCCCTTCATCCTGCGTGGGCTCTGTGACCTGGACTCTCGCCCTGAGAGGTTGCTGCTGTTTTGGATTCTACCCCTCGCCGGACCCGCTGCGTGGGTCCCGCTTCGTGTGGAAGGACTGCTGGGCTCCATAGGACTCTGGTTTTGGAGCTGGTGTGGAGCGAAGAGGAAGCGCTGCAGGGCTGCGAGCGACTGCAGGGACTCCAACTACCAGGAGTCCCTGCCTGGCCAATAGTGCACACCTGGCCCGCTCTCCCTGCAAGCCCCGCCCCCAGCGAACGGACCTTTGAAAACCCTACCTGCTTCCTGCTCTGGTGGGACGCTTTGTGTTTCAGGATCGCCCTTCATCCTGCGTGGGCTCTGTGACCTGGACTCTCGCCCTGAGAGCTTGCTGCTGTTTTGGATTCTACCCCTCGCCCGACCCGCTGCGCGGGTCCCGCTTCGTGTGCGAGGACTGCTGGGCTCCATAGGACTCTGGTTTTGGAGCGGGTGTGGAGCGAAGGGGAAGAGCTGCAGGGCTGCGAGCGACTGCAGGGGCTCCAACTACCAGGAGTCCCTGCCTGGCCAATAGTGCACACCTGGCCCGCTCTCCCTGCAAGCCCCGCCCCCAGCGAACGGACCTTTGAAAACCCTACCTGCTTCCTGCTCTGGTGGGACGCTTTGTGTTTCAGGATCGCCCTTCATCCTGCGTGGGCTCTGTGACCTGAACTCTCGCCCTGAGAGCTTGCTACTGTTTTGGATTCTACCCCTCGCCGGACCCGCTGCGCGGGTCCCACTTCGTGTGCGAGGACTGCTGGGCTCCATAGGACTCTGGTTTTGGAGCTGGTGTGGAGCAAAGGGGAAGAGCTGCAGGGCTGCGAGCGACTGCAGGGACTCCAACTACCAGGAGTCCCTGCCTGGCCAATAGTGCACACCTGGCCTGCTCTCCCTGCAAGCCCCGCCCCCAGCGCGTCACCCTCTCTATAACTTTGACATCGTCTACCGCTGCGCGGGAGCGCCCGGGGCGAAGCCCGGGCAAAGGGCGGGCCGTCTAAGGCCGTCCAAGGACGTATAAGGACGGGCCGGGCCCTTCCTCTTTCGTGTCGGACTCAAGGCCTTGGAGTATGTTATTGTAATTAGAGGTCTTATTTAGGTATTCAATCCACTTTCTTTGCGAAAGCTCACTGTTTGATTAGCCTGAACTGTTTCACTTTGGAAACTGTCTATATATTGTAACCCCACATGATGTCCTTACGATCAGGGAAGGGTAGGCAGGTAACGGTAAGGTCAAGTAGTGGTACAGCCAAAGGAACTTTAGATGATTTTATTATACGGGCCACGGGGATACTGGATAAAGAAATTGCCCTCACAGAAAGGCGTTTGTCTTTAGACCTAGTTACGGGGAAACGTTCCTCTTTGGGAAAGATTGGCTCTGCAACCATTCCTGAAAAGAGCATAATTTCTGACCTGGAAGCCAGCCCTAACCTAGTAGTAATCCCAGATTCCCAATCAACATCTATGGATGGCGTAGTGGACTGTCCATTAGAAAATCATGTTCTCACGAATACTACTGGGGAATGTACCCAGCACTGTAACTCGGCCGTATCAGGGTCGGTCCCCCCACAATCAGATGTCCTGGACTCCGACCCGGTAGTTAACAAATCTGGTAAACGCAAGAGAGGGGGGGTCATACTAAGGGAAGTAGAACTAAATTGGCCAAAACATCTGCTTCAAGAGTCTTCGCTAAACTACCCAGACAAAGGGGAACTTTGTCAGGGGAGTTCGGTCAGTGGATTCATTTTTGCCAAAATAATAAACATGAGGAGCTCTTGGTTAATGTAGAGAAGCTGGTAAAAAGCCTTTTGACTCCCCTCATAGAAAGAACACAAATTATCAACTTAAAACTGGATCAACTAGAGCACTTAATATCAGCCAACACACACTCGTTGGAGACTCTGGCTGTAAATAGTAAACCTCCTGAGCCCGTGGGGAATCGTATCACAACAAAGAAGGGGGCCCAAAAAAACCAAAATCAAATTATACAAACACAGCCCAGCGTATCCATGGTCTCCAAGGGAACCCCCATACAAACAGCCTTGACCAAACCCACATTGCCAGCTATTGCGGGCACTCAGTTAAAGACTGTTACAGCTATAGCATCAACATCAAGCCCAGCTGCCTCTGTTTCAGCGGTCACACCCGGAGGTAATCAAACTCCATTGAGTAGACCATCAGCCCCTGGTAAGACAGCCCCCCTAACTAAACCAATCTGTGTGAATATACCCCCTGATGGCAATTTTGACAGGTGTTCCGGTAGTTGCAACAAACAAATATGAAACAGGAGAGGATTTATTAAACAAGGTAAAATTTTGGCTTAATAACAATAGACCACTTCCACCAGCTGCGGCTACAAAAATATTAAGTGTGCGAAGGGTGCCCTGGGTCGGGCCAAGTAAGAAGGACTTAGAGGGGGATTGTATCCTTATCAATTTTAGAGATACTTGGGTCAAGGATATGATTTGCAATAAAGCAAGGTTTGCCAGGATGGGAGATATCCAATGTATAGGCTTAGAATATTTTTACCCCAATTTGTATCATGTTCCCCCTAACTTCTGCCACCCTGAGTCAAGAGTTCGAGGCAACAGCCATTTTGGTTGGACACAGAGTAATGCTGCACCTCGTCCTCCCCGAAATTATCCTGGTTTGTGGTACCAGGATGATGGATGCCTTATGAGACCGCCAAGCATTAGCAATCCTATCCAAGTACCTTATAATCAACCAAAAATAAGATTTCAGGGAGAGGAAAATAACATTCCCCTGAGAAACCGTTTTGACCCATTAATGGGAATGGAGGGTTTAGACTGACCACCAGCCAGGTATAAGGAAAATGCTTCACTTGTGTCACATCTGGCTATGGGGGGAAATATGGGTGAAACGCAGAAGGATAATTCAGTGGTAGCTGCCGCTGACCGTGATGCTCAATCTACTAGCCCTCTGAACATTGAGGACAATGGTAACCCAGGATGTGAGATTAAATCATCTTCGTCAGGGCAAGACTGTGTAACTCCAACAGAATTTATGGGGGAAAATTTAGGGGAATCTAGACTGCGCTTAATTTCGTGGAATATCGCAGGTCTTGCGGGCAGACTGGAGGATGAAGCCTGGCTGGATTATGTGGGTAGCTAGGATATTCTGTGCCTACAGGAGACGTGGAGCCGGACGGCTCAGGACATTGAGGGTTTTCAATCTTTTAATGCTCTGGTTCCCTCACCAGCTGGGAGGGCTAGGGGTGGGATAATGACAGCACTATCTATTAAACTGCAGAATTTGACAACTTCCAAGATAGTAGATACTCCCTGGTATCAGTTGCTCTTGTTGGAAAACCTGTTCCCTGAGCCTTTGTTGTTGATCAATTGGTACCACAATGTTTTTGATGGGAATGATGTATTGAAAATTCAGAGTTTGGAGGAAGCAATATGTAAGGCGCGTAGTGAACGACCTCTACTGTCTGTTATCTGGGTTGGTGACTTTAATTGTTCGATGTGTAGATTTGGTGGTTCAAATGTGTGTGGTTTAGAAGATCTAAACGAACAGCCTTTAATGCATTTTAAGCACACGCCCCAGGGAGACGCCTTAAATAATATCATCGTTTTAAATGACTTATGTATGGTGGAACCCTGGGTTGCCTCAACTTCACTACCAATACCAACCTTTCAGGGAACAAGAGGTGTG
Source organism: Lissotriton vulgaris (assembly GCF_964263255.1). Taxonomy (NCBI): domain Eukaryota; kingdom Metazoa; phylum Chordata; class Amphibia; order Caudata; family Salamandridae; genus Lissotriton; species Lissotriton vulgaris. The sequence continues at coordinate 637,489,430 of NC_141689.1, read as the reverse complement.
ATGAGCACTATTGATTTTGTATTTGTGTCTAGCAGTTTTCTCCAATATGTTAATAGGCTTGAGGTAGTAGCAAATGCTGCAAGTGACCATAATCCTTTAATGCTGTCTTTGTGTATTCCTGCAAGTAAAAAACTGCCGGTTTGGGAACACCCCATAAAATATAACAAGAATCAGGGCATCACCCTGAAGTGGGGGAAAATAGATGCGGCTGGCCTAGAGGCAGAGATCCTTGACACCTGTAAAACCGAAATTGAATCGTGTTTACTCCCGGTATCTGATCCTGAAAAGGTCATTGAGAGTTTCGAAAAACTATGTGGGTATGTGGCTGAGCACCTTAGAAAACCAGCGGGGAGAAAAAGTCTAAAGGGTCAAAGGGGCTTTAGATGGTTCGATTCTGTGTGCTCCGCCTCACATAAATCCTTAAGAGTGGCCCTACAACAAAAACCAAGGAACAGAGAATTGATAAGAACAAGTAGAAGGGCCTATAAGGAGGCTATTGCAAAGAGGAAGCAGGACTTAAAAAAACGTGCCTGGGAAGATCTAGAGAAGGCCTCTGAGCTAAAAGATAGCAGGCTCTTCTGGGAGGTATTAAACCGCCCCTTATTTAAGAGTGATGCCAAGGAATCCATAGTGATGCAGGTCACTAGTGAATCATGGGAATCCCACTATGGCAAAATTTTTAATCCAAAATCCCTACAAACTATGGAAACACTGGATAACACAGGGGATTTGGTAATTCCATCTACAGCTTTGGCCCTTAGCTCTTCGCTTACATTGGAAGAGGTTGAGGAAGCTCTAAGGAAAGGCATATCATTAAAAGCCCCAGGCCCTGACGCTGTCCCTTTGGACTTTTTTAAACACAATATTGAGGTATGGGCTCCTGTGTTATTAAATGTGTTTAAGGCTGCTGTTGTTGGACGTATTCCTGTGTCCTGGAAGGAGGCAGTGGTGGTGCCGATTTTTAAGAAGGGCGATAGGTGTGAACCCCGATGCTACCGCCTATATCCTTAATAGATGCATCATGTAAAATACTGGGAAGGGTTGTTTTGGCCAGACTAGAGACATGGGCAGATTCTGTTGGCCTAATTGTGAATTCCCAGTACGGTTTCAGGAGAGGAAAGGGCACAGTCGAGCAGTGTCTGAATTTGGCACTAATTATTGGCAAGTACATGAAGGCAAGGAAGTCTGCAATATACCTTGCCTTCATGGACTTGTCAAGTGCCTTTGACACTGTTTGCAGAAATAAGCTGTGGCAGATGATGAATGACATGGGCTTTGAGGAACCCCTGGTCACACTACTCCGTAGACTACACGCAGCCACAACCGTGTCCATAAGGTTTGGACCTGGAGGGGAAATGACAAATTCCATTCCATCAACCGAGGGGGTGCGTCAAGGATGCATTTTGGCACCTTTTCTGTTTTTAGTATACACAAACGGATTAGAAAAGTACTTGCTGGACCACTGTTGCGATTTCCCAAAAGTAAATGGTAAGAGCATTCCTATGCTCTCCTATGCAGATGATACTGTTTTAATGACTCTCACAGGAAATAGTATGCAGGTGTGTTTAGACGCTTTTTATACCTTCATGCTGGACCTTGACCTGAAGGTTAATTTTACAAAATCCTTTATAATGGCCTGTGGTCCAAAAGGGTCGAAAATCAGGAAATTTGTAGTGAATAACCTTACCATTGAAAAGGTGGACAATTTTAATTATCTTGGAAATCTGTTTAATAATAAACTAAGTTGGGCCCCATTAATGAAGGCCCGAGCTCAGAGTGCCAGCCGGTCCATAGAGGGCCTTTTCCGTTTTTGCAGTAAGTTGGGCCAAAAACCCGTTGCGCACCTCAAAACCCTCTATATATCAAAATTTTTATCTGTGGCCACTTACGGGGCTGGGGTATGGGGGACTGAAAACCCAGCTGTAATACAGGTGATGGAAAATAAATTCCAAAAGCGGGTTTTATCGATCCCATCTGGCTCGTCAAACAGTTTTTGCCACAGTGAAATGGGTATGACCAATGTGACTGATATTGTTCGTCTGTCGCCCCTATTATTGTGGGGAAAAATATGGTTATCCAACGAGCTCCAGCTCACCAAAGAAACTCTTCATGACTGTATGACCCTAGACAATGCAAAGCAGATCCCTTGGTTGTCATATGTCAGCAATATGTTGCACAAGATAGGTCTGGGTCATCTTTAAAATGACCCGAAAAAAATTCGGGAAACATAAAAGCTAAAATAAAAGCAAGTTATCGGAAATTTTTAGACACACCATGCCTGGGTGATGTAACTGTTCATGTCAAGTCTCAGCATCAGTTCTATTTAACTTTTACAACCAATACGCAATGGCGGTTTTATCTTACAAGGTTTAGGCTAGATATCCTTAATTTTTTGTTTGCTTTTCCCAAACAAGGGGGATGGTGTGAGAGGCTGCCCCCTTGTCCTTGCAATAACAGAGTTAACCAAAGCACCATACACCTTGTCCTCTTCTGTTCTCTTTATCAGGAGCCAAGGATTAGATTTATTAAACCCATCCTGAAGGGGCGGCAGCCATGTACTTATAAAGAAGGTTACGACTATCTGTTATCGCTATCATCTGTTGAAGTTTGTTGTGCCATGTTAAACTTCATAAGAGTATCACTTCAGATCAGGAAACGTTACGGATAATTTAGCCATAGACCTGTATTCTGCCATGGGAATGTGTATATATGCTGTATGATTTGTAATTAACATTGTGTGTAAAATTACTTACTAATAGTAGGGGACAAAATGTGGGTCCCACTATCAATTGTTCTTATATCCTGATAAGTGACAAATGGTCATTTAAAAAATAACTTTCAATTACTTTTTTTAAATGTATAACTATAGTGGTTCATTTTAAATTGTGTATCATGCTTTTTAACTTTGTACTTTTATGATTCATTGTATGAATCGAATAAAGATTTTGAACCGAACTGACTCCCATGAAGGAGCATTGCACGCACAGAGAGAGATAACAAACCCCAAGGCTTCTGCACCCAACAGGTTGTCAAGTTTACGGGTGGTGCATTTTTGTGATTTCTTAAAGTCAATGGCCACCCCACCACCCCGTTCACCCTTGTGAAGACAGGCAAAATGTGAGGGGAGTGGCTCTTTGCGGCCAAATAAAGTATTTTGAACTGTTTCTCACTGAATTGTCTGGCGACAGATGCACTGTCAAGCCAGGCCGTAAACATTAGCTCCCTGATACTAAACAGGCAATGTTTTGTGAAAGGTCACACTTCTCGAATGTAGTCCATTTTTTGGGGGTTGACTGGGCCTATTTTTGGTCCCAAGCTGATTCTCTATCCACCCGTTGTGTTTTATTTTTATATTTATTTTTTGGGCTTCAAATAGCTTTTACTGGTGGCTGTACCCCTGTCATGTGCTGTAAAGTAAAGAACCTGGAGTTCTGTCTTTGAACACTCATTTATTACTTCACAAACTTTTGAGCGTATCTACGAAGACCTTGCATATTGCTTGCACCACGCGATGTGGTACATGCACAACAGAAAGACCCAAGTAATTTTTATGAAGTCACGCCAAGCCACTTTGCGTGGCTTTCAATGGCTTCAAAAAACGGAGTAATGCAATGCAACACAAATCACTTCATTGCCTTACTCTGCGCAAGTGGGGCCTTCCATGGGCTTTGCAATGGGTGTTCCAACGCAACTCCCTTGGGTTTTGATACATTCCCAGATTTCCAAGGCAATGCGTTAAATTCTTACACTACCCCAGGTGAAGTGTAACAAAAAGAAATATGTTTATTTCACCTTGTTTTTTCCTCTTTCTAAATGTGCAGCATTGAGCATACAGCACCAGCACAGGGGCAAAGGACAGATATGCACCATATTGGATAAATACTGTGCATTCCTGCCCTTTTCCTGTGACGCAGGGCAGTGCAGCTCTGCGCCAATGTTTTACAAACGCAATACTGCAGCCATCGCCTCTTTCTACTTCAGAAGTTGTTATATGTAAATCTGAATATGCATTTTCTATAACTTTCACACAGCAAGTACCATTGTGTAGATTAGAATGTTTGCCATAAAGTAACATTGCCAGTGCACTTAGTGAACATGTTTTGACATTTTTAAAGGAAAGATTTAGTAAAAATAACTCCTACGGCATCAAGGATGCAGGCACATGTGGCCTTTTCTCTGCAACCAGCCACGGTCTGTCCAGGAAGCCCTGCTGGCGGGGCTTTATCCACTGGCATTTTAAAATCCTTCAAGGGCGCCCTGCTCTCTAGACATTCAGGATTTGAGTCTAATGGCACATAATGAACAAGGCTGATGTAAAATAGAACTGAAAGAGAAATCAACCTGTCATTCACAGAAAAATTTCCCATTTGGCAACTGTATACTGTAACAATGCATAACTAAAGTAAAAGCAAAACACTTAATAAAAGACGTCCATTACTGGAATGCCTGCTGCACCACTCACGCGCCACTGAAGGAAGCCGTTTACGTCCTTGAGTAATGCTATTGACATGGCACTAATGTGCACATTTCCACCACAACATATCATATAGGATAAACACAGTAAATGTTGGTACAAGAACCAGCCTAGGTTTAATCAAGTACTAATTAAATGTACTTTTACTGCAAAAATATTTGTTCACAAGCGGCCTACAAGAAACCTTGCAGAACTAGACAGAGTTGCGTAATTTGTGGTTCTCCCATTTGTCCGATATTGCCCCTAGGCCTCGCTGCTGTGGATTCCCACAAAAGCCTGAGCCGACTGCTCTGCTCGCTGCCCTTGGGGTGGAAAAATGCGCTGCTGACAGTGCAGAAGGCCCTGAAAGATAGGACATCAGCTCAGTCCCAATCAACTCCTTCAGAGAAGTCAGGCCCAGTGACGGAAAATTAAATACGAATAACCTGAAGCGAATATGCTAACTACCACGAATCAAGATCACAGGGCTACTAATCAACTGCTGCTCACCAGTGAAACATGCGTCAGACATCGCTGATCTTATCCTCAGTTAGGAGATCGACATTGCCCTCCTAACTGAAACATGGCTCAATGAATCTTCATCGCCATGTTTGGATCTACTGGTGACCACCTAACTATTTAATTGAAAGGCAACACAGGCTAAAGAGAAAAGGACGGGGTATTGCAGTCCTTCATCGCTCAGAGCTCTTGGTTACTCCATTGCCTGTCGACCCACTCAGCTCATGAGAATACCTTACACTCTCCATAGTTAATAACGAGAAGCAGCTATGCAAGGTCCATGCCTTCTATCACCCACCAGGCAAGAATTAACCTTTTATCGATCACTTATTGGAGATCATCACAGCAAATACCTCCACACACTCCAAGGACATATTCCTAGGGGACTTCAAATTACACTGGAACAACCCCAATGACAGCCAGGTCAATGTCATCAAAGACTTCCTAGCAGATCAAAACCTAGTATAAGCCTGCACGCTTCCAACGCACGTGAAAAGCTCCATGCTAGACTGGATCATATCCAAAGATAAAACTGTGATCTTAACCTCAATCATGCCTTGTGACTGGTGATATCATTACATAATAACGTTCAAAATTCCTAGAGTATTAAAGAAAAAACCTTCTCAATCAATAAAACCCAAACAATGGGTAAGGACCAGAAAGAACGTGGACAATGAGAAGCATGCCCCTATACTCTGAAGATGGCGATGTGAGCGGATGCTTCTCCAGCTAGGCTCAGCCATGGGCGCCAAATATCCTGCCTCTAGCTGCTGAAAAACCTGCCATCAGCCCGTGAAATTTTAGTAGGACAAGCCAAGCAAACCCTCTGTGATCTGTGGAGAAAACCGCAGTCACAGGGATGCTAGACAGTGCGGCTGAGACCCGGGCTCTGGGTTGCCGCCCTTCCCCCATTGGATCACTGCTGTGGGCGCACCTGGCAGAGGGCACCGGACCAGCTGTAAGGGGCCCCCTCCATCCTCACATCAAGCCCACAGGATCGCATGTTAAATGAAAGCACAACAAAGCAGGCATGGCTCGGCCGAGCGCCTCGCTGTCGCATAGATGCCGCATCGGTCCTCCTCCGTTACTCTGGGATAGAGCCCACACACGTACCCAAGTAGTCGGCATATGCCTAATAATCCCCAGAACGCCTCAGGCAGTGTGCCTTATATTGGCAATGGAACTCTGAGGTCAGATCTTCATCCGCAAGCATCCCCCCACAGAGCAGGATCATTTGAACTGCCTCATAGTGGCATGGGCTCCATTCCTTGTAAAGCCGATATCATCAACACAGTGATTCTCATGAGTGCAGAACCTGACCGTAAGATGGCGCCCGTGTTTTAGAACTTGGCGCATTTAACAAGTGATATGACTGTACAACTATTTCTTTACTGGCACTGCTTATTGCTGATGTGGTGCCTGTTGATAATAAGGAGTGCTTCAGTATAAGTCCGACTTCATCACCACAGTGATATTTATGAGAGCAATGCCTATCCCCAAAACGGCACCCATGACTCAGACCCAAAACAGTCCTCTGAGACTTGGACTTTCATTGGGAATGGAGTTCGTGATTGGGAGGTACGTTAGACATTTGCAGCAGCTGCGCACCATCCCTCTCTATACAAAACACCCCTCTGATTGATATGACCCCTTACCATTCACCCCCAGAGTATTTTATCCTATGCCGATCTCCACCTCCAACTTCTGGGAGCGCTGAGACCCCGGTTCCTGGTGGAGGAAAGGAGGCTTTAACGGCAGCTGACCTCTGTCAGGGTAGCGGCATCACTATTTGACCCTGAAGCACACAGGATCCCCCTACTACTGGGATCCTGCACAAAGGCCCAACACTCACTACTGCTGCTGGGAATGGGGAAGATCTGCGGACTTTGGAACTGTCCCTTCCACCTCTCCTCTCAACACTCTTGACCTGGGGGTGAGCAGGAGGATGAGGCGGAAGCTTCCCAGCAACACTGGGACCGGTGCTCTCGATGGAACATTGACGATGCCCCTGGGCGGAAACCTTAACTGTCTGTACTTACTGCCATGCCCAAGCAACCTTAACCAATGCCCGGTGGAGCTTTAGAGGAGTTTGGCTCTGGTTCACCCCTCGGCTGTCCCCTACCCAGCCAGACATCGGACATTGTTTTCCTCGCCTCCCTGTTGTGTTTCCTACCTGCTTCGCTTACCCCTGTTCACCATTCCCCCTCTATATTTTCCCTCCACATAAGACATGTGTAAGTGCTAATAACTCACATTATTGTGTAATCTCTAAGCATGGGCGGAAAATCCGTTCCGCTCGTGGATTTTGCTGATTTTCGGTAAATTCGCAATCCACGAACGCTCGCAAATTTACCGAAAATCCGCAAATTCGCACACAGCGGATTTTTTTTTCTTGGAGATACAATTTTGCAGCGCGCGGCGTTCACTTACCGTCATTCAGCGTTTGCCGAGTTGTTTTTCTCGATATTTTGCGAGTGCTGCGTCATTTTGGATCTTGCTGCGAGATCCCGCTGGAGTTTGGCGACCGTGATTACGTCATCGCGCTCGCCACCTTGCACAGCGAGAGTATGTCAACGCGAGGACGCCGTGATCACGTATCGCGGGAGTTCGCAATTGCGAACTCGTACATGCGGTGAGCAGCAACAATCTCGCATTCACGAAAATACAAAATTTGCAATTCTGCACAAGAAATCCACCAGCAAGCAGCATAAACCTTTTGAAAATGATGATTTTTATCTGAATAACTCCTCAGGTTGACATTTGCCTGCACTTTTTTTGCAAGGAGTCCATTTTGGGGTGGGGGGGTGGGAGGAAGGAAGTGCCCCACAGTCTCCAACTTCCTGTTCCTGTCCAGCAGGCTCCTCCCAGTGCTTTGTCCATCTCCTGGTCACTTTTCATTTGGATCTGGAGCTGGAAAGATTACTTTATGTGGATGCTGCTGGATATTTGGATTTGAGGCCTTTTTGACTTTCTTTGGATCACTTTTGTATTAGAAATTTCACAAGTAAGTTTGTTTGGGGCATTACAGTTGCTGCAACTACAATTTTGTAATTTTCGATTTTTGGGCTGTTGTTGGGGCCTTTTCCTCAGGGGTACTCAGTGGTGGGTGGACTGAGTCTTTCTGTGGGGTCTCTTTAATAAAAACATCATGGAGGGCCTGGATGGCTTGGGATTGCGCTGATTTTTCTGTGATTTTCGTTTTTTAGGGCTGTTGTTGTGGCCTTTTCACCAGGGCTAGTGAGTGGTGCATGTGCCTAGTCTTTCGGTGGTGTGTCTTGAATTTAAACATCATGGAGGGCCTGGATGGTATGGGATTGTGCTGATTTTTCTGTGTTTTTCGATTTTTTGGGGTGTTCATGGGGACAGGCCTTGTGGCTCAGGGCCATTTTGAGTGCTGCTACAGGCCCTGGTCATGTGCTGGGAGGGAGGGGGCCATTTTGAATGCAGGCAGTGTTCTTAGCTCTGCAAGCATTTTGCCTAGCTTTCAACCTTTATGCCCAGGGGTACTGAGTGGTGCATAGGCCTAGTCTTTCTGTGGGGTGTCTTGAATTTAAACATCATGGAGGGCTTGGGATTGTGCTGATTTTTCTGTGATTTTCGTTTTATTGGGCTGTTGTTGTGGCCTTTTCACCAGGGCTAGTGAGTGGTGCATGTGCCTAGTCTTTCTGTGGGGTGTCTTGAATTTAAACATCATGGAGGGCCTGGATGGCATGGGATTGTGCTGATTTTTCTGTGTTTTTCGATTTTTTTGGGGTGTTCATGGGGACAGGCCATGTGGCTGTGGGCCATTTTGAGTGCTGTTACAGGCCCTGGCCATGTGCTGGGAGGGAGGGGGCCATTTTGAATGCAGGCAGTGCTCTTAGGTCTGCAACCATTTTGCCTAGCTTTCAACCTTTATGCCCAGGGGTACTGAGTGGTGCATAGGCCTAGTCTTTCTGTGGGGTGTCTTGAATTTAAACATCATGGAGGGCTTGGGATTGTGCTGATTTTTCTGTGATTTTCGGTTTTTTGGGCTGTTGTTGTGGCCTTTTCACCAGGGCTAGTGAGTGGTGCATGTGCCTAGTCTTTCTGTGGGGTGTCTTGAATTTAAACATCATGGAGGGCTTGGGATTGTGCTGATTTTTCTGTGATTTTCGTTTTTTTTGGCTGTTGTTGTGGCCTTTTCACCAGGGCTAGTGAGTGGTGCATGTGCCTAGTCTTTCTGTGGGGTGTCTTGAATTTAAACATCATGGAGGGCCTGGATGGCATGGGATTGTGCTGATTTTTCTGTTTTTCGATTTTTTGGGGTGTTCTTGGGGACAGGCCATGTGGCTGGGGGCCATTTTGAGTGCTGCTACAGGCCCTGGCCATGTGCTGGGAGGGAGGGGGCCATTTTGAATGCAGGCAGTGTTCTTAGGTCTGCAACCATTTTGCCTAGCTTTCAACCTTTATGCCCAGGGGTACCGAGTGGTGCATAGGCCTAGTCTTCCTGTGGGGTGTCTTGAATTTAAACATCATGGAGGGCTTGGGATTGTGCTGATTTTTCTATGATTTTCGTTTTTTAGGGCTGTTGTTGTGGCCTTTTCACCAGGGCTAGTGAGTGGTGCATGTGCCTAGTCTTTCGGTGGTGTGTCTTGAATTTAAACATCATGGAGGGCCTGGATGGTATGGGATTGTGCTGATTTTTCTGTGTTTTTCGATTTTTTGGGGTGTTCATGGGGACAGGCCATGTGGCTCAGGGCCATTTTGAGTGCTGCTACAGGCCCTGGTCATGTGCTGGGAGGGAGGGGGCCATTTTGAATGCAGGCAGTGTTCTTAGCTCTGCAAGCATTTTGCCTAGCTTTCAACCTTTATGCCCAGGGGTACTGAGTGGTGCATAGGCCTAGTCTTTCTGTGGGGTGTCTTGAATTTAAACATCATGGAGGGCTTGGGATTGTGCTGATTTTTCTGTGATTTTCGTTTTATTGGGCTGTTGTTGTGGCCTTTTCACCAGGGCTAGTGAGTGGTGCATGTGCCTAGTCTTTCTGTGGGGTGTCTTGAATTTAAACATCATGGAGGGCCTGGATGGCATGGGATTGTGCTGATTTTTCTGTGTTTTTCGATTTTTTTGGGGTGTTCATGGGGACAGGCCATGTGGCTGTGGGCCATTTTGAGTGCTGTTACAGGCCCTGGCCATGTGCTGGGAGGGAGGGGGCCATTTTGAATGCAGGCAGTGCTCTTAGGTCTGCAACCATTTTGCCTAGCTTTCAACCTTTATGCCCAGGGGTACTGAGTGGTGCATAGGCCTAGTCTTTCTGTGGGGTGTCTTGAATTTAAACATCATGGAGGGCTTGGGATTGTGCTGATTTTTCTGTGATTTTCGGTTTTTTGGGCTGTTGTTGTGGCCTTTTCACCAGGGCTAGTGAGTGGTGCATGTGCCTAGTCTTTCTGTGGGGTGTCTTGAATTTAAACATCATGGAGGGCTTGGGATTGTGCTGATTTTTCTGTGATTTTCGTTTTTTTTGGCTGTTGTTGTGGCATTTTCACCAGGGCTAGTGAGTGGTGCATGTGCCTAGTCTTTCTGTGGGGTGTCTTGAATTTAAACATCATGGAGGGCCTGGATGGCATGGGATTGTGCTGATTTTTCTGTGTTTTTTGATTTTTTGGGGTGTTCTTGGGGACAGGCCATGTGGCTGGGGGCCATTGTGAGTGCTGCTACAGGCCCTGGCCATGTGCTGGGAGGGAGGGGGCCATTTTGAATGCAGGCAGTGTTCTTAGGTCTGCAACCATTTTGCCTAGCTTTCAACCTTTATGCCCAGGGGTACCGAGTGGTGCATAGGCCTAGTCTTCCTGTGGGGTGTCTTGAATTTAAACATCATGGAGGGCTTGGGATTGTGCTGATTTTTCTATGATTTTCGTTTTTTTGGGCTGTTGTTGTGGCCTTTTCACCAGGGCTAGTGAGTGGTGCATGTGCCTAGTCTTTCTGTGGGGTGTCTTGAATTTAAACATCATGGAGGGCCTGGATGGCATGGGATTGTGCTGATTTTTCTGTGTTTTTCGATTGTTTGGGGTGTTCATGGGGACAGGCCATGTGGCTGGGGGCCATTTTGAGTGCTGCTACAGGCCCTGGCCATGTGCTGGGAGGGAGAGGGCCATTTTGAATGCAGGCAGTGTTCTTAGGTCTGCAACCATTTTGCCTAGCTTTCCAACTTTATGCCCAGGGGTACTGAGTGGTGCATAGGCCTAGTCTTTCTGTGGGGTGTCTTGAATTTAAACATCATGGAGGGCCTGGATGGCATGGGATTGTGCTGATTTTTCTGTGTTTTTCGATTTTTTGGGGTGTTCATGGGGACAGGCCATGTATCTGGGGGCCATTTTGAGTGCTGCTACAGGCCCTGGCCATGTGCTGGGAGGGAGGGGGCCATTTTGAATGCAGGCAGTGTTCTTAGGTCTGCAACCATTTTGCCTAGCTTTCAACCTTTATGCCCAGGGGTACTGAGTGGTGCATAGGCCTAGTCTTTCTGTGGGGTGTCTTGAATTTAAACATCATGGAGGGCTTGGGATTGTGCTGATTTTTCTGTGATTTTCTTTTTCTTGGGCTGTTGTTGTGGCCTTTTCACCAGGGCTAGTGAGTGGTGCATGTGCCTAGTCTTTCTGTGGGGTGTCTTGAATTTAAACATCATGGAGGGCATGGGATTGTGCTGATTTTTCTGTGTTTCTCCATTTTTTTGAGGTGTATAACTGAACTGATGTTCCTCTGTCTTCCATTGCTTTTAGGTGCACAAGACTCAAGAGAACCACCAGTGCCAGGAAGAAGTCCTGCAGCGGTGTGTGTGTGCAGCATAACGTCACGCGACGTCACGTCTGGCCACAGACAACTCTGCAACTCGTGCAACTGCGGCCTGCTGTTCTGGCCTGCTCTGAAGAAGATGGCCCCAAAAAAAATTCCCCGTAGCTCCTCTAGCAAGAAAGTTGCCAGTAAGGAGCAGAAGAAGCAAGTTACCAAGGAGACTGGTGTGCCGCCCGCCACATTTTTGGGGAGTAAAAAAAAAGTATGCCTGCAGCAGCAGCGGGATCTGCTGGGGCCAAGCTGAGAGCAGCACCCACGCTCCATTGGGCTCAGTGCCACCACCACCACCACGCCAACTTAAGTCCAAGCCCTTGAGTGCTGCAGAGGCACTTAGTCTAGTTGTTCAATCACCATCGACCAGTGATGTTGGCTCATCGCAAGAAAGTAGCAGCAATGTCCCTGATTCAACACAGGTTGTTGTAAATCATCTGACGAGTGTTGAACAACCACAGCCGCAACAACAACCACATGTGCAAGTACAAGCCCAAGTACATGTGGAAGGAGAGGCAGCGCAAGGAGATGCGCAAGCAGAGGTGCATGGAGGGTCACAAGTGCCCACAATAGTTGTTCCTCCCGAAGTAGGGGCACATCAGGAATTCAACAATCAAGGCGAGGTATCATTGGAGGAAGCCACTCCTCCTGATGATCATTCATTGTCTTCCACACCCCTAGCAAGGAAGAGATCAAGGGTGAGGTCTACATCTTCTTCAAGCACACCTCCTTCTGATGATAGGGATCACAATTGGGAACCAGCACCACTGCCGTCTGTGAGTGAGGCACACCATGATCTGACAAAGGTACTTAAGCGTAAAAGGAAGGTCGTCGAAAAACTCATAGTTGGAGGAGGAGCTTCGCGGGCAACCAAGATGGCCGCGTAAACTCGGAGCTCCGCGGACCCTCCGACCCTCCGCAAATATCCTGCTGGAAATCCTGATCCACGTTAGTGGATTCTACTTGGTGGTTGGCTGCAGACACGGGAGTTGCTTTCCGCATCTAAATTGGTGGTTCCTAGACGAAACTACGTCGAGCTGAACTCCGTGCCAGGGATGTGCCATTATCTCCTGGGTGGTTGCTGCCTTCACCGACGCTCCGCACGATTGGAATGTGAAGCGGTTCTCGAGGTCCCTGCTGACGGAGTGCTTATGGCTGCGGAGTTGCCTACTACCGGCTTGGTGTGATTACTGACACTGTCTCGGCTCTGTTCGTGTGTCCCTTGTCCGGGCGGAGTAGCCCTTTGTTCTTCTGGGACCCAAAATGGCTGGCAGAGGGGACCCCGACAGGTCGTCGAACAGAGGTGTTCGTAAGGCGGCCCAGACGCAGCTAAACAAAATCAACCGATATGCTCAGCAACGGACCTCACCCACTGTGGTGGCCTCCTCTAAAGACCTTCATCGTGCGGGCTCGCCTGAAGGCTCTGAGCCTACCCTGAGCGACGTTCTGGGTGCCATTGCGGGCATTCGCTCAGAAATGCAAAAACAACATGAGATCCTGACTCACAAGGTGGACACTATGGCTGTGGACCTTACTCTTATCAGGGCTGACTTGGGGAAAACTAACGACCGAGTGAAGTCCCTTGATCTCAAGACCTCCAGCCTAACCACTGACGTCTCGGACCTGCAGACGGAGGTCCGGACCCTGAGACTGGCCAACGACCAATTTTCCAGAAGGCTGGAGGACTTTGAAGGACGTGCCAGGCGGCAGAATGTCCGTATTATTGGTGTTCCGAAGGGAGCGGAGGAGGCGGCAGCGGACCTTTTTGTGGAGGACCTGGTGCAGGCGCATCTCGCACCTTCAGGCTTGAGCAACTTTTTCTCGGTGGAGCGGGCCCATCGGGTCCCGGGCGGCCCGCCGAAGTCGGGTGTGGCGCCCAGACCCATCATTGCCCGGCTCTTTAATTTTAGGGACCGGGATATTATCCTTCAGGCATCCAGACGGCATGGACCGCTCAAATACCAGAACTCTGAGGTGCACTTTTATCCGGATTTCACTAGGGCCGTGCAGAGGCAGCGCCAGAGTTTCGCAGGTGTGAAACGGCGCCTGAGAGACATGGGCCTTAAATACTCGATGCTGTTCCCTGCCAAACTTAGGATCGAGTATGATAGCCGTGCCCTGTTCTTTGATGTGCCGGACAATGCAAGCGACTGGCTGGACACTTTGCCACAACGCCGGGAAGAACAGGACGAGCATTCCGGAGGCGCAACTGGTGGCTCCGACCTCTAGGACTTATTTCTACTGTGCAGAACATGGCGGTTGGTGTCCCTGTAGTCTGTGACTGATAATACCAACGTTATTTCGATGTTGATGATTCTCCTGTCATTTACAAGGAGGGTGGCGGGAGGGGTTTGTGGAGATTCCTTACTCCTTTGGGGACTTTCTGTAGGCTAGTTCATGGGGCGACAGGCACACTGCTGGTTGGGGGGGCTTTTTAGTCTGCTGCAGGGGTGCAGGGTGGGGGGTGGTTTTGGGACAGTTCGTTTGTTTGCTTCTTTTTCTCTCTCTCTATCTCTTTGGCAATGGGTGGTACACACTGTTCAGTTTCGATTGCTGTTGAGGTTTGCTGGGGCTGGGTGGGGCTGGCAACACGATGATGGGGGGTAGGAAACTACGTGTACTTAGTTGGAATGTTAACGGGTTGGGTGACCGCATCAAGAGGGGGGTTGTGATTCAATTGATTAAACGCCACATGCCTGATGTCGTTCTCCTTCAGGAGACGCATCTGGTTGGTAATACGTGTATGGCGCTTAAATGTAAGGGATACAAAATGGTTGCCCACTCGGGGTTCTCCTCGGGCTCTCGAGGGGCGGGAGTTCTTGTTCGCACGTCCCTTCCTTTTGAGATTGACGTCACTCTGATAGATGAGAGGGGGCGCTACGCCGCAGTCACGGGGTGGTGGGAGGGGCGTGCCCTGACATTACTTTCAGTTTACGTTCCCCCGGGCCTGCAATCTAGCACTTTCCAAGACCTTGGTGGCGCCATTTTGAATTTGCCTGCTGGTTTGTTGATATTGGGGGGTGATCTCAACTCGGTTTGCTCCGGCTCCTTAGATCGCCAACCGCCTAGAGACCTTCGGGACTCCCAACTGTGGCTGCCCTCTTTCCTTGAGACTATGGGATTGGTGGATAGCTGGCGGCTGTTACATCCCGCGCTCCGCCATTTCTCCTTCCATTCCGGTGCCCATGGCAGTCTATCCCGGATAGACTATGTTCTTACGTTGGCTGCGTATGCGCCTGCTGTCTCTGAAGCCCGGTTTCTGGCAAGGGGCATCTCCGACCATTCCCCGCTGTGGGTCTCTTTCGACTTTGACATTGTTTTGTCGGATCGGCCGGTGGCTGTTAACCCATGGTATTTCCGCAACCTCAAGACTCGCAAGCTACTGGCCAAGGCCATCGACCTCTACTTTTCTGAGAATGAGGGCTCGGTTCGCTCGGCCGCGACTCTATGGGAGGCGTTTAAAAGTGTTTTGAGGGGTGCGGCTTTCGCTCTTATAGCGGAGGCCCGCAGAGCCAGGGATGCCGACTTGGTGCATATCGAGGAGGAAATCGCGGAGTTAGACTCTCAATTGGAGACAGACCCTGATCCTGCTTTCCTGCACGACCTTTCCCTCAAACAGTCGGAATACCGTGACCTTGCCACGAACGCTGCCCTTACTATTGCTAAGGAACAGCAGGGTCGGATATACGACGTCGGCGACAAGGCTGGGAAGCTGCTAGCCTGGCTAGATAGGAGGGAGATGGCTAGCCGTGTCGTTCCCGAGATTTTGGGGGATGACGGAGTTGTCGTCTCTGATCCTAGCGCCATTGCCGAGTCCTTTGCCGACTACTTCCGAGATGTTTACACTTCTGTTTCGGACCGGTCTGAGATCGACTCGACAGAGCTTCTCTCGACAGTTGAGCTCCCCTGTCTTTCGGATGAGGAGCGAGACGATTTGGACAGGGACATCTCGGTTGATGAAATCGCCCTTGCGCTTCGCTCATTGCGATCGGGCAAGGCGCCGGGCCCTAATGGCATCCCGGTTGAGCTATATAAGGTCAGTCCGGATGTGGTTTCCCCGCACCTGCGTAACATGTTTCTGGAAGCGCGGGACGCCGGCCTACTTCCCTTGGACCAGAGATTGGCCACCATTGTGGTCATCCATAAGGATGGGAAGCCGAGAGACTTGTGTCGCTCCTATAGGCCCATCTCTCTCCTCAATGCCGAGCCTAAGATCCTCGCCAAGCTACTCGCCAATCGTCTGATTGGGGTTATTGGCGACTTAGTGCACCCGGACCAGTCGGGCTTTGTTCCTCATCGCAACACTGCCCTTAACCTGCGTAGACTCCACGGCGCCATGGCCAGGGCTCACACCCTGGAGAAGCCGGCGGTCCTTGCCTCCTTGGATGCCACAATGGCTTTCGATTCTCTCGAATGGAGTTACCTCTGGGCGGTCTTGTCGAAGCTCGGGTTTGGCCCGGTGTTCATCGCCTGGGTAAAGCTCCTTTATGCTGACCCGCTGGCTAACGTTGCCGTCAATGGCCGCATTTCGGCGTCTTTTGCCCTTCATAAAGGCACCAGACAGGGCTGCCCCTTGTCGCCTCTCTTGTTTGCGCTCGCTCTTGAGCCACTTGCGGCCATGGTGCGCACTCATCCGGATCTGCATGGCATAAGCTGGGCTCCTGGCTTCAAGGACAGAATCTCGCTCTATGCTGACGACATTCTGCTCTACCTCACCTCCCCTTGCAAGTCACTCATCGTGGCATGCGACGTACTCCGACTTTTTGGCAGGTACTCTGGCCTCATTATCAACTGGGCCAAGTCCTTCCTGTACGTGCTGAAGGGGGACACACCGCGCCTCCCCAAAGGCTGCAACATCCAGGTGGCCAGCCAGGGCTTTAAGTATTTGGGGATTTATATCTCCGGTAATGCGAGGGTGAGATACGACCACAACTTGCTTTCCCCTCTTCAGCGCCTCCGGCGTGATGTGGAGGGTTGGCGCAAGCTTCCACTCTCTTTACTCGGTCGCACGCCATTATTTAAGATGATGTCTTTGCCCAGGTTTTTGTATGCCCTGCAGGACACTCAGGATCCGGTTCCCGCTCGTTACTTCCGAGAGATTGAGAGCCTTCAACGGGCCTTGCTCTGGGATGGCCGTCCCCGCGTCGCCATTACGAAGCTCACGCCCCCGTGGTACGACGGGGGTATTGCACTGCCGGATGTGCGCAGATACTACTGGGCCTCCCAGTTGGCGGCTATCAACCACGGTTTCTACGGCCCGGAAAACAACCCCGGCTACGCCATGGACAGGTGGCTCTTGGGTGGCGGCAACTACTACAGGGCGCTGTATTCGAGGTCTCTGGACGGGCGGATGTCGGGTCCGACAAGAACTGCGGTCCACATCTGGCGCACGATCACTAAGGCGCAGGGCTGGCAGGGCAGGCTGACTAGATTCACCCCTTTTTATGATTCCGACATTCTGGGCAGATTATGGCACACCAAGGGCTTTGATAAATGGGACCTCATAGTAATTTCTAGGGTGGACGATATGATCTCTAAGGGCGAGATTAAGACCTTCTCCCAGCTACAGGCTGAGTACCAGCTGGGCGGCACAGAGTTTTTCCGTTATGCCCAGCTGCGACACGCGCTGCTGTCTGCTAAGCCGGAAGAGGGAGTGATCCCGGAGAGCTCCCCGCTGGAGGACAGAGTGTTGGACGGCCATATGCCTGACAGTGCCATCTCACTGTCGTATAAGAAGCTGATTAACGTCCGTACTGATCTCCTCCTCAGTGTGCGAGAGCAATGGGTGTGTGATGGCCTGGAGATCGACGATGAGGACTGGCAGAGCGCTGTGTCCTCCCCTAAGGAGGTCGCCATTTCCTCTCGTCTCCGGCTGGTGCAGTTCAAGATCTTGCATAGAGTGTACGTGACTGGCCCCCGGCTTGTACATATGGGCTACTCGACCGATGGGCTCTGTCGCACATTTTCTGGGAATGCCCCGTCATAGCTTCCTACTGGAGACGGGTACATCGGGTTATGGAAGAGGTGACTGGGGTAGCGGCAACTGCGGAAGCTAGGAGATGCCTCCTCAACATCTGGGAGCCATCCGATCATAATGTGGCTCAGACGCAGTGGGTGACCCTTGGCAACATGGTGGCTAAACGCGACATTGCACAGAAATGGGGGGCTGCGACGGCTCCCCTGGTGGTACAGTGGAAAGCCAACATGGATTGGTGTATGTTTTGGGAAAAGACAGTCTACGTTGCCAGGGGTAAGCCACGAAAGTGGTCGAAAGTGTGGGGGGCCTGGAATGCTTACAGGGGAGATATTTGCTTGCCCCCTGAACCTGTTTCTTTGGAGGAACATTTGTCGCCATAACCTGTGACACCAACTGTTTTATGATATACTGCTGAATCCTGTTTTTTCCTTCTCCCCCCCTATATCCTGCTTACTTTTCCATATTTGTGCTCAAGTGTACGCTGCTCCCTGCCCCGCACCGACACCTCTTAGGCTCTCCCTGCTCCATTGCCACTCTTCGACGCCCTTGGCGTCTTCCTTTTTCCTTGTTCTAATGTTCCTTCTATTTTATAAAATATAAAAACAACCTTCACAGTACTGTGTTAAATGCTCTTGCACTATTGCTCTTCTGATTCACGTTGCTGCCTTGCCTCCGGGATGTCAGGCTGAATAGCTGTGTGCACTTTTTCAATAAAGGTTTTAAAAAATTAAAAAAAAAAATAAAAACTCATAGTTATGGAGTGTGATGAGGCTCATCAAGAAGTGGCGGATACTGCTGCTGATGAAGGCTCTCACGACGACGACCCAGTCAACATAAAGGTCACTGCAGCCCCAGCGGGCATGCAGCAAACAGACATTTTGACCCTAGCCCGAGAAGCTGCTGAGCGTGATGATGTTGTCGACGAGGAGGCAATGGAAGAAACACCACAATCATTGGAGTTAACTAGTACACCAACACCTACCACTTCCATATTTCTTACTCGCCAGAAGGGACCTCCATCCACCTTGACCTCAATTAGTGGTGGTGAAAGTGCAAAAGTACTGAAGTTCGGCAATCCACATCCTCCACTTCATCTGGCATTAGCAGCAGGACCACCACCACCAGTATCGCCGCCTCCTCTGGCCCCCAAAGACATTTCAAGTCAGCAGTTTGGGACTTCTTTAGTGTTTGCCCAAAAAAGGAAAACCTCGCCATTTGTAGCATTTGTAAGTTTGCAGTTAGTCGTGGTAAGTTTGGTTCCAACTATGGTACCGGAGGCCAGAGAGGTCATCTTGAAAGAAAGCATGCTGTCAAATGGTTTGAGCACCTACAGGCGATCAAGGAAGCCCGAATTGCACGTAATGAAAACGTTGATGTTTCATCTGATGATGACGAGGAGGAAGAAGACGTGTCAAACACTTCATTTACACCCAGTACCCCTGTCAGCAGCACACCCCATGTGAGCCACACTAAGAGTGTGGGAGAGAGTGAGACACCAATGCGAAAAAGTTCATCAGCGAGCGTAACTGGGTCGAAGAAATCATCATCATCATCCCGTAAATGCTTGGTCCAGGGCAACATTAAAAAGATGTTGTTTACAGAAGCGCCATATGAACGCAACCACCCACTGACGCGTCTGTATAACACTAAGCTGGCTAAAATGCTAGCTCTGGACCTTCTCCCTTTTTCTTTTGTAGAAGGGGTTGGTTTTCTAGAATTGGTGGCAGCGCTCTGCCCTAAATGGAAGGTTCCTAGCCGGTTCTATTTTGCCAGAGTCGCGGTTCCAGCACTACATGAAGATGTGCTGGAGGTGATTGGGGCAGCTTTTCAGAAGAGTGCTGTTCACACTATACATCTGACAACAGACATGTGGACCAGTGGCGCAGGCGCTGATTACATGTGCATCACTGCACACTGGGTCTCTTTTTCAGGGGTTAAAGCAAAGCTAAACGCAGGTGTTGACCGGGACCAAGTTTTTAAAGCTGCTCGGAAACATGCAACACTAGCCATGTTTGGGTTGGAGAAACGTCACATAGCACAAAACATTTTGGATGAGTTTAACACAAAGGTCCTTCACTGGCTGTCCCCAAAAAAACGCCAGATTGGTTGTTTCCACGGATAATGGCGCCAATGTAGTTAAGGCCATGGAGCTGGGTCACTATTTCAGAGTGCCGTGTTTGGCGCACTGTATAAACCTGGTTGTTAAAAAATTCTTGAGTGATAAAGACAGTCCAGCGTGCGAGGTAGTGGACACCTGCCGAAAAATGTGCAACCATTTCAGCCATTCCTTTAAGGCCCGGAAGCATCTGAGGAGCCTGCTACATGAACGTTGAATGCCAGTGAAAGCACTCATCCAGGAGGTGGCAACACGTTGGAACTCAACCTTCTACATGCTTGAGCGTCTGTATGAGCAGTATACGGTACTCGATCACTATTTCTTAAAACAGGGTAAAGCTCAGAAGGACCTGAGGATAGGTGCGGCGCAATGGGACATAGTTAAAAGCCTGACAGACATGCTTCGTCCTTTTGAGGTCTTCACGCGTGCAGTCAGCAAGGAGGACTGTAATTTGGGAAAAGCTATCCCATTGTTGTCCATGCTGGAGCACCAACTGAAGGAGGTGTCTTCTGTGTTTCAAAAAGATGAAAAAAACCAAGACCCTTTTGTTTTGGCGGAGAAATTATTAGAGCGCCTACAAGGTGATGAACGTCTTAAAATGATCCACTCAGAACAGCATTACATTTGTGCTACTATTCTGGATCCACCCTACAAAAAGGCGCTGGCAGGCCGAGCATTCTTTCCTTTTGCTGATAAAGATATTACAAAGTACAAACATTGGCTAGCCTTGTCAGCCAAGAGGTTTGAAAAAAGAACGGCAGAAAATTGAAGGAAAAGGCAGTACATCAGCATCAGCATCAGCAGGCCATCCCCAGTCAAAACAATCCACTTCTGCACCTGTGGCTGTGGCACAAGTGACCTCTCAGCCGTTAAAGACACCGGCAACCGGATCATCTGCACCAGACACAACAGTAACATTGGATGCTGAAGAGGATTGGCTAACTCGGCTTGGGTTTGGTTCTCAAAAGGTCACAGCAAAAGCTAAGCAAAGGGGAGGAACCTTGGAGGACCTTGAGTCGATGGTGCAGGACTATCTGAATGACTCAACAGAGGTCTATGTTAATGCTGACCCATTGGCGTATTGGCATGAGAAAAAAGAATTGTGGCCACAGCTCTCCAACCTGGCTTTAAACTACTTGTCTTGCCCACTCGCAAGTGTGTCTTCTGAACGTGTTTTCAATGCTGCTGGTGGCATTGTAACTCCCAAACGGAGCCGCCTCTCGCCCAAAAATGTGGAGAGGTTAACAATGATCAAGATGAATCAGCACCTCATACCACCAGATTACAAAGTACGAGAAAGCACGCCGGATGAAGACGAGGTGGACAGCAACGTAGATGAGGGAATTTCTTCTATGTTAGGTGACACTGAGCTCACCCTGCCTGAATTCGCAGAGTATGATGACAAAGCCTTATTCTTATTCCTGGACCCTGACACCGAGCCCTGAAAATGAGACAATGAATCAATAACTTTCTTTTTCGTCCTTATTCACTTTTATTCCTGTGTGTCTGTCTTTCTTTGTTGTGCACAGTTAATATAATTCAAACTTTAATCACCTAATCACAAAAACAAGCCCATCAGCAGAACTGTCTTCACTTGTTTGCTTATTGATTTGAAGGTGCCGCAGTCTGCATTCCTCAGGTTCACAAGTTCAGAAGAACATGCTCCTCCAGACTCCTATTTCCCTCAAAGCAGAGGGCTGGATTACGCCCAATGAAGAAAGACTCAGCACTTCTGGGGTTGTTCTTCTTCTTTGCGGGTGAGTTGACGGCTCTGGGGCCATTGCTGGGAAGCTCTAATACCGGATAAAAGTGGTTTGGACCAAATCGGAGGCGGAATTTTTTTTGTGTTTTTGCTGACTTGCTTGCCTTTGAGGTGCTCTTTGGGGGGGTTCCGGGTGTTGGTGGGTGAGTTTTGGGGTCTGGGAGCACTGCTGGGACAGTCTAATCTTGATTGCATTTGCTTTTCAGGAAATCCGTGGTGGAAAACGTGTTATGGCCTAGCTGCACAGCGCGTTTGGACCGAAGGCCGAGAAATATTGTAAGTATGAGATTTTCCTTTTTGGCTGTTTGGGGGTGTTGTGCTTTTTGGCGGGTGGGTTGGCGGGTCTTGGGGCATTCCTGGGAAGGTCTAATACCGGATAGAAGTGGTTGGGACAAAATCCATGCTGAATTTGTTTTGCTATTTCTGACATTTTGCTCAATGTAGCGTTTTCGGGGGCCTGTTTGGGGGGCTTACTGGTGTTTGTGGGTGGGTTTTGGGGTCTGGGAGCACTGCTGGCTATGGATACTTTAGTTTGCAAGAGGTTTGAAGCAAATCCACGGTGGCAGAGGGGAGTTAGGGCCTAGCTGCATAGCGCGCGCGGAGTGATTTGGGAAATTGGCAAGAAAATGACTGTCCCCATTTTTGTACTTTTGCTTTTTGGCTGTTTGGGGGTCTTCTACTAGTTTTCTCCTGGGTTGACGGCTCTGGGGCCAATGCTGGAAAGCTCTAATACCGGATAAAAGTGGTTTGGACCAAATCGGAGGCGGACATTTTTGTGTGTTTTTGCTGACTTGCTTGCCTTTGAGGTGCTCTTTGGGGGGGTTCCAGGTGTTGGTGGGGGAGTTTTGGGGTCTGGGAGCACTGCTGGAACAGTCTAATCTTGATTGCATTTGCTTTTCAGGAAATCCATGGTGGAAAACGGGAGTTATGGCCTAGCTGCACAGCGCGTTTGGACCGAAGGCCGAGAAATATTGTAAGTATGAGATTTTCCTTTTTGGCTGTTTGGGGGTGTTGTGCTTTTTGGCGGGTGGGTTGGCGGGTCTTGGGGCATTCCTGGGAAGGTCTAATACCGGATAGAAGTGGTTGGGACAAAATCCATAAGGAAAAGCCTTTTGGCACTTATTGTAACTTAGGGTTCGTTAGGGTTAGCCCTAGCAGCAGAATTGCATGTGTTTCGGGGTGTTCTAGATTTTTGCAACTGAGTTCTGGGGTCTTAGAGCACTCGTGAGAATGTGTAATTTTGGTTGCAAGTCATTTGAAGAAAATCCATGGTGGAAAAGGGGGGATTTGGCATAGTTAAAGAAAGCCTTTGCCACTATTCTTAACTTAGGGCTCGTTAGGGTTAGCAGTATTTCTATTGCATGTGTTTGGGCGGGGGGGTTTTCGAGTCTTGGAGTGATGCTGGCTATGGATACTTTTGCTTGCTTGCAAGTGGTTTGAATACAATCCACGGTGGGTAAGGGGGTATTTGGGCCTACTTTTACTTTCAAAGTACGTTTTGTCACCAGTTTTCTGCTAGGCCTCGTTTTTTGAGATCTGATTGGGGGTCTTCTATATTTTTGCGACTGGCTTTAGTAAGGATCTGGGTGGGAGCACTGCTGGGAAGGTCTAATTTTGTTCTAAAACACAGTTTACAGTACACCTAGCTTGAGGGGAAAGATCCGCTAAATTAATTTGCCCATACTTATTTATCCTTCAAAAGGTGACTCAGACAGAGTACGCACTTTCAAAAATATTGTACTGTCTATTAGGAAAATCAAAGTGTGACTTTTTGCACTACACAGCGTACATACCTTATATTTATTTATCAGTGGTGTTGTAATATTATATCACTTCCTGTTTTTCGTTCAATAATTACAGGGCGGGTTTCAGTCTGTGCAATGGGGAAAAAAGGATGGAGTCAGGCTTCACATTAGCGAGCCGCAATTCAGCATCCGCCAGGCAGGCAGTGGACAGGGTGTCTTCTGGTCACCAACATTGATGGACGAAGCGTCAGCTGGAATGGAGGAGTGCCGCTAATAAGAGGAATTGTTTGCTGCATGCAACTTACTTACCAAATTCAACAGGACAACTACAACAACATACAGATACAGTATCCATTGTTTTCTTCTATGAGTGTGACTGCATTTCTTGGATCTCTCTCTGCTTCTAAATTGATCCCTACAGCCATTCTATAGGTTTTACTTCGGCTATTTTTTAAACGTAATTTAATGTAGCCCTGTACTGTCGCATTCTGTCATTCACGGTTGTCGAAAGTACTACTTACTTTTCAGTAACAATACATTCAGTAGTGCATGCACTTCCTTTATGTCACGTAAAAGATTTATGGTTAGCTTTGTACCCAAAAATTTCTTTATGTTCAATTATTTTTTGTCCATGGTGTGCTTTTTTTTTTTCTCTCAACAAAACCTACCCAAAAAGAAACCCCCATTCCCATCCATTTTACAAACCCTAACCCTCTTCCCCCGGGCTGTGTGGTTTTGCTTGATGTGTGACTAAATGACATCAATAATTCCACACACTTGCTGGGGAGGATAAGGTCATAGCAACAGGCTGGTGAAGGAATCCGAGGATATATTCTAGACTTACTCAGCGTCAGTACTATTTCTTGTAGTAGTAGCCAATGTCAAAGAAATCCAACACAAGTACAAGTTATACTATCAATACTTTACCATTTGTTAGGCTACATTGTGGCACTGTTCTAGTGTACTGTCACCTGCTATATTCTCTATCGTACCGTTGTAATGCTACAGTAAGGACAAACCAGGTTTCATTTTCTTTTTTTCCATAGGCATGTAACTGCCACTGTGTCACACCACTAGTACCACCGCAATGAGGAGGAAATTTCATCCGCCCTGGATTGCCAAACTTAATTGCCATTTTCCGTGGAGCCAGCCCTGGGCCTAGCCCTACTTTCAAACACAAATTACAGGTAAGATAAGCGTTTGGTTGGAGGTAGTATAATGGAGTATTAGGAGAGACGAGAGATTGATGGTAGTACTACTAAAGTCCTAGGACTATTCAGGAAAACAAAATTACTGTTAAACCCCCACCCACCAGACTCAAAAGCAGTAAAAAACAGGTATGGTCAGATAAAGTTTCAAAAAGTATATTTTTATAGCCCTAACAAAACAATCTCCTGCACGGCCCTCCCTAGCCCCAACTATTGTCCTTCAAAAGTCCCAAAAAAAAACAACTCCCAATTCCCACCCCCCAAAAGTCTCTAACAAAGGGGCAAGGGACACCACGGCAGGGTGCTGTTGACTTTAGCGGCCAGGGCATCATGCTCCTTGCGGAGGGTGGCATGGTCGAAGCGGAGGCCCTCCACCAAGTTCTTATAGCTTAGGACCTCCTGCTCCAGGTAGGACACTCTGAGGCATAAGCGGCGCTGGCGTGCCTTGCAAATCCTGTGGGGGGCAGCTGCTGTCTTTGCTGCTCGGCGGTGGCGGTTGGCTTTGGTAGCCCGGCTCCGTACCGCTGGAGCACTGCGCTGGCTGGCAGCCCGTGGGGGCACGGAGGAGGAGGCAGCTGTCCCAGTGGATGTTGTTGTTGTACTGGTAGACTGCGTCTCCTCCTCCTCCAGGGCCACCAGCCGCCGATATTTGGCGACAGTGGCATCCAGCCTCCGTTGCCGGGCCATTCGAGCCAGCTCCCTCCTCCTTGATGGTCTCTTTGATTTGGAAGGAGCAACTATATGAAGAAAGAAAGACATAGTCTGTAACCAATGCTCCTTAAGATTAACACAAAATGATTGAGCAGAAAGTTGTGTCACAGTACAATTAGCAAATTGAAAGCACAGTACATAACTATTGAGGACAGTATCTATGTAACCTCCGACTTCTTCATCCTTGCTCTAACATTAGTGGGAGTTTAAGGAACAAATTCTACGAGCACTATGGACTTCCATTACAGTCGACTATGACAGTACACCAGTCTTATTCTTCTTCTTCTCTCTTGTTTAGGAAAATTGGTACGTTATCTTATGCAAGCCGGCATAATGCCAGCGCAGTGAACTTGCAACCGAGAAAAACAGACGCACACCATGATGAGTGAGACAGACTTGCGTTACTGTACTGGTCCAGTACATGCAGGTGGTGAAGCTCTTACTTTTCTATTACGGGTGGCACTGAGAATACTCTGTTAAAAGGGCTACTGCTTAATTAATTTAGCTTTCACCCTATAGTGCAAATGAGTATTAGAAAAGGAAAATGAAGAAGCTAAATAATCTGATTATCTATCACTTCACATGGGATGTATTTGATGACATATGGGATGACTTTTGGTGCTTTGCTTATTATAGAGTGAACAGTGATACACCCACACATGAATGACGTACTACTATTAAACTAAAGTTATTAAGAGAGGTAGGGAGTGTCCACCGTAATAACCGGATATATGCTGTGCTTGCAGTTGCAATACAAACTACTGCTACTATTCATGGTAGTATTTGGACAAAATTACAACTTCTTTTCCTTGCCTTTCCTACACTGGAACGGACGTGCGGGTGCGGTGTTACATGCTCTTCAAAGTAACACTTAGTTCATCCAGTGACCGTCTACTCTCTCTAGATACACATATTCTATCTAAGATTCAGATAGTACCATGATCCAGGCATCCATCCATTCAAAGTATATGCACACATACAGTTTATTTTTCACCCACCCAGGCTGTTCTCCTTCCACCCATCCTTGCTTCATCATTCACCCAGCCATGCACCATACCATATTCTTTCCTTCCCAGCCACCTCAGGGACCAAGCAAACACATATCATTCTTCTTTGCCAGTCATCATTACATTTCTCGTCCTTCCACACTTACTTACACCCTTCTTTTGCTTTTCGTTCATCCCATCCATCAAGTTCATCTCAGATCTGATTGGAATTCTTCTCGCCAAAAACTTCACAGCTAAGTCGAAGTACATTTAGAGGAGGCTACTACCTGGTTGATTTATAATACACCCGTGCAGAAAGCACACTCTGCAGTCTTCAATCTCAATAAGTAAGGAATATATAGCTTACCTCTGCCCGCCACCACCGTGTTATCCCTCACAGGATTGTCCGGCACTTGCACCGCCTCCTCCCCAGAGTTGTTCCCCTCGTTCAATGCCACCACCTCCGCGCTGGCCCCGCCTCCAGATGTTCCACCTACAAAGTACATTTAATAATGTTTGAATACACCACTCACTACTATATAATATTTGGTCTAGGAGGAAGAAAGAAATGTGAAAAAAACAGAATACAATGTAATAATTTGTGACTGTCTACTCTAAAGTAAAAATGTCCCTTTTTCCAGGGAAGGCTGTTGTCTTGCTGCACTTTTTGGCACAACTAATGAATGCTTGCTTTTTATTTTTAACACGCACCACTTTTTCTCCTAACAGACAGAAGCTTGACTTCCAAGAACACGAGCAGGATCAAGTTCAAACCAGGTGAGAGCTCGGCTCGACCACAAGAAATGTGTCTAATTAATTGTCAGCACTAAGCACTTTTCCATTTTCAGTTAAACGTTTACTTTTATGACAAACTTGATTTTAATAAATGTGTTTACTTTTAATAAAGCTTTTAAACTTAAATAGACTCTGTGGTTTTTGGTCCTCCAGACTAGAGTGGATGAGCTAAAGGTTTTGGAATTTTTGCAAGCATGAGTCCGTGCCTCTGACATCATTGGGGATCAATCATCGGTGACTTTGGGAGCTAAATAACTCTGCCACACTATCTAGTCAGTAAGGAGATTGGGGGTTCAACTACAAAGTCTGTTATCACTGAGGTATGTGGAAAGTCTAACAGCACCTATTATAATTGATAAGCTAAGCAATGCTTTATTTAGTGTTCATAGTTCTGTTTGTGCAGATTTGTCCCTGCAACAGTAGTAGAATGGATTGTCCTACTATCCAAACCAAAAGTAAAGTAGTATCTTATTCTTTCTTGGTGGTCATTCACCTTTTTATTGTTGGCAATTGTCAAAGCATAAACATTTAGAAGACTTGAAAAGACATTATGGATAATCCCAGAGGACTGCACTGAGCTATTGCTGACTAGAATGGGAGTCCAATGGAATTGCCAAATGTGCAATCTTAGTTAGCTACACAGACAAACTAATAAGAATAATCTAGTAATACCACAGGGAGTCATAGTTGAGGCAGGATAAGAATTTAGATCCAGTCTACAATAAGATCAAAGACGATTTAGAATAAATCGAATGAGGAACGCTAGGAAAAAATAAGTACTCTATATTAAAATTAAAACTTACTGGGGCCAGCAAAGGAGCCCTCGCCTGCCCGATCCTGGCCTGCATCCTGAACAGCACCCTCCTCCTCCTGTGTCCTCTTGCCCCTGGGGGAGCTGATGTACAACATGAAAGAAAGAAAGACCAGAAAACATGGATGATATTTGTCAACCAAATCAAACATTTCAAAAGAACAATAACAAAATATTTTGGTGAAATAGCAAATAGGCAACTATTCCACGGGATATATTATTGACCGATCTCATGTGGTCTACTACGTAATTAGTATTGCTTGATTTGCAGACCGTCGAATTGGAAACTTCTTATGTAACTCACTAAACAAAGTACTAAAAAGGTTTGCCTAGGATTGGCAGGCAGCAGTCCGCAGCACGCGAAGTGACAGACAAAGTCCATCGTGATTGCAGATCAGCAACAACACTAAAGTTTCCTACTACATTAACCAGTCATTAAAATACTCAAACTATCAATCCACCACCACTATTTCTTCTTATCGCCATGTGTACAAAGGAAGGACTGGTCTTGAGTCTGTAGGGGCTGATTTGCGGCTCTTTTGCTCCATTGTTGCGTGACTTTTGTGACGCAGAGGCAGAACAAAAGAGGCGCAATGGTGCGGCGTATATTAACAATGCGTTGCATATGGGAGATGCATCACGTTGTAAAGCCCTGCGCCATCAGGGGGCGTTCTGGCGCAAGGGAGGGCGTTCCTGCGCAGGAACGCATCCTAAAAATGGCTGAGGGAAATCTACAAGATTTCAATCACTCACTTTAACGACAATGATGCGTGACTCAAACCCTGCGCCTGCTTGAAGCAGACGTACAGCTTGACGCAGCATTGGGGAGATAGGGCACCCCAGAGCATTGATGGAGCTGCACCATCGTTGCGACGCAACTCCAGCAATGCGCCGCCTTTACGGCACAGATGCGTAACGCTTTGGTCACGTTTTGGGCCCATGGTGCGCCGCATTGTAAGTACGGCGCACCATGGGTGGTGGTGGCGTGGCGCACAATTACTGGCGCATCCCTGCTACTTTGCAGGGATGCGCCGGTAATTAAATATCTGAACCTTAGTGTCTAGCATTATGCAGTTCTTTAAACTACACTCATGCATAATTTCACAGGCCAATGAAATGAACACAAAATCGAAAACAAATAAGCATAGTAGCAACACTACTGAGAAGGAGAGCAGTGCACCTGAAATGCACAGAAGATTTTGAAATATAATTTACCTACAATATAATGAGCAGCATTATTGCTCTTGGTAAAAAACAAAAATGTGCAATATAATAACACACAGAGCAGGAGAAAACAGAGTAGTAAAGAAATAGCTACTACTACTCACCAAGTCCGGGGATCTCAAGGCCAAGCAGGTCGAGCAGATCTCGTTCACGGTCCAGGACATCCGTCCAGCGGTGGGTGGCCTGGTTGTAGGTGCGCCGGACCCGAGAGTCCCGAGACTCTCTTAAACTGAATGGGGGGAAAACTGAGGTGATGGTGTTTGGGGGGAAAGAAAACATCTGGTCAGCCAACTGGTGGCCCGACTCACTAGGAACATGCCCTTCCCCTACCACATCTGCCAAGAATCTCGGGGTGCTGATAGACCCTGCCCTTGATTTGGGCAGCCAGGTGAGCAGAACCGTCTCCACCTGCTGGGGTTTGATTCACACCCTACGAAGGATCAGGAAATATCTCTCCTTGCAGGCAAGAAAACAAATAGCCGTTGCACTCATTGGTTCGCGTTTGGACTACTGTAATGCACTGTATGCTGGGCTTAACAAGAGCCACCTGCAGCGCTTACAGGTAGTCCAAAACGCCATAGCCAGATTCGTTCTGGATATTCCCAGACGCTCTTCAGCCACTGCAGCCAGGAAAACGCTGCATTGGCTGCCGGTGGAACATCGAATCCGGTTCAAAGTTCTATGCATGACCTACAGAGCCATCGCCAAAAATAGCGACACTGGAATTGGGTCCATCATTTCCCACTATATCCCCGGAAGGAACCTGCGTTCCTCTGGGAAATTGCGTCTGACAGCCCCCCGTGTACGAAGAGCCAGATGGGGTGGCAGAGCCTTCTCCACTCTAGCTCCTAAGTGGTGGAATGACCTTCCCCTGGACCTGAGATCTCTCCCGTCTTTACAGAACTTCCGCACTGCTTTAAAAACTCTTCTCTTTCGGCAAGCATATATGTAAAGTTTTCTGTCTCATTCTCTGATCATTCTCTGATCATTTTGTTAGGCGCCTTGATACCTGCGGGTTATTGTTCTTGCGCATTATAAATCTTCATTCAATTCAATTCAGAGTGGTGGTACATGGCCCGGCACACCTTCTCCCACCGATTCCGGCGCTCCCGGATCCCGTACCCGACACCGATCCTGCCGCCTGCCATGATGGTCCTGGGGAGGCGGCGCTGAACATAAAAATTTAATGCGGCCACCTCCTCCGGGCTAAAGATCTTCCGGGGTACGACCTGCTCCCCCCTAAAACGCCCGCACGGGAGCCGGGCACGGGGTGCGGGACCCTTCCCCTTCTCGGGATGCTTCCCGGCTCCCTTCACCATGGTCTGGGCAGAAAGGAAGCTAAATAATAAAGAAAATAGAATAGGGAAGAGAAGAAAAGTAAAGAGTTTAAAAAAGTAGTTTAAAATTAACCAAAAGTAGCAGAAAACACAATAATAGAGAGCAAGAAAAATAGAGATAGATAATAAGTAAAATAGATAAAAAAAAACTTCAAACAAGCAAAGGATGGCAGAGATACAGAGAGGATACCAAAAGCATGCCCAAAACCATAGCAATGAATGAGAAACAAGATGGCCACGCTCGTTCACGACCGCGCGGGTAAGTTTGCGCGAGATTTCCCTCGCGAACACCCGCGAAATTGTGCTGGGGAGCCGCACACTTTGCGAGATTACACTTCGCGCCCGGAAACGGAAATACGTCATGCAAACAAGATGGCCGCGCCCTTGAACGACCGCGAGGGTAACTTCGCGCCTTGCGCTACAAGCGGCTCGCGAAAACGCACAAAACCTTGCGAACTAACACGCCGCAAAAAACAAATCGCATATTCGCACGAATTCGCGGCTTCCGAATCCGATCTCGCTCGTGTTCGCGCCCCGCAAATCCCGCGAAATTGCAGAAAAACGAGTTTTGCAAAACTGAAAGCACTCAGCAGGTGCAAGAGTTCAAACTCATCATTAGTAACCATTCCCTGTAGTGCTTCCTGACTGGGGCCCCTCCAGAGTTCAGTTGCTAGTTGCAACAATTGTATGACCCTGCTCTGACCCTCACAGCAGGCTCATAGAAGAGCTACAAGTAGGCCACAAAGGTCCTGGAAAAAAAAATTGCACTGCAACAGAAAGCTAATTACTGATAAGGAAGCAGGTGCCAGACCTGGAATTTTAAAACAGTGACACATTAATAAACTAACCCCAAATTAATTCATGTCAGTTGAAGCAGGGCAGGTGTATGTAGTATGTGTTTTATTATTGAACCGTATATTGTATTATATGTGAGTTTCCCTTTAACCACATCTGTTGTACTCTTTTGAATGTTTAGTTCTATGTTCTAGTATGTTGGAGTGTACTCCACATTCAGTTCTGCCTGTCAGCTGATGTACTAGGACGTGCTCTTTATTTGGAATAAACATCTTCTTGATTCTACTGGATTTACTATTTATTTCCATTTCTAATATACTACAAATACTGGCGACGATCCGGATTACTCATGAACCATCAGAAGAATTGGATTTCGGATTTTCTTTTTTTCTTCCTTCCTGAATTGCAAATTTACCATTGGATTTTGATCTGTGAGTACGCTTTGGGTTTGGTTGTCCTTGGATTTCATTTTCTTTCATGGAGTTTACTTCCTTTTCTTTTCAACTATGGCTTTGTGGCAATTTCTAACACTTTTGAGCATTATTTACCTTTGAAAGATTCTCCGTTAAGCTTCCGCGCACCCTCGAGCTCACCAGCGCTTCAACGTCCTGCTGTTGCCTAGTTACTCTTGACGCTAGAGACATCGCGGGTCAGAGTGCAGGCTAGAGACATCGCACGTCAGAGTGCACGCGAGAGGCAACACACGTCATAGTGCACGCGGAAGTGGTGACACATCGGAGATCGCGCTGCTACGTACCAAAAGCTATTGCGCACATTACAGGTCGTGTCATGACCTACACGTTGTGCGTGCCTCCATCTTGAACTTTATTAATTATTTCTTCGGAGCGTTTTCCATCCTGAGCACGTCTTTTCTTCAATTATCCTACGGATTAGCACAACATTTCTTCATTATCATTTATTACGTGAGTTTATTCGATTTATTTTGTTTAATTTTAATTTTTTTTAATTTATTTTGTTTTTCTTTTCTTCATTTTATTGGAAACATCAATAATGACAATTCAGGAGATAATTCTGCTTCTGCTTCTGGTTCTAATACAAACAGCTCCATATCTTCTTCTTGCATTAACATCAATATTAGTACTCCTAAAGAATTTTTAACTTCTCCTGATGAACCTATCATTAAGTGGTCTGAATGGAAAGATTATTTCCTCAATTACATAGCCACTTTAGAAGACAATGTTGGAATATTAACACCTGAACACAAAATGAGAATGCTTTTGCATAGTCTTGGTCCAGAAGGGCTAAGAGTTTACAACCAAATGCAGAAACCTGATAGATCTGGTGATTTTGATATTTTTAATGCAGCTCTATCTGATTTGACTGAACATTATTCACCTACAGTTTGTATTGGTGTCACTAGACGTGCACTCTTTAAAAGAAAACAGTTAGAGAATGAGTCTGTTGAGGAATATGTTTCGCAACTTAAACTACTTGCCATGCATTGTAAATTTGGCGTTTTACATGATGAACTTATTCGCGACCAAGTTGTTTTCTGCTCAAGAAATAAGAGTATTCAAGACAGACTTTGGATTGAAGGAGAATCTAGTTTAAAAGACGTAATTACATTATTAAAAAAAGCTGAGCTTTCTGATAGGAGTTCTAAAGCTCTTTCACAACAAACTGAATCTTCTACCACTTCTACTTCTCCTACTTCAGGTGTCAACAAAATTTCTGTCAATAATAACAATAAAGATGTGTCAAAGAAAAAGAATTTCAAGAATTCTCAGACCAATAAAGGATTTCAGAAAGGTTTTGCCAAGCAGAAGCCAATGTTTAAGCAGATGTACAATCAGAATAATACTACTTTTGCTTGTTATTGTTGTGGAGATAAAAATCACAACGCTGGTTTTGACAAATGTTCTGCAAGATCTGTGAAATGCTCTAATTGTGGAGTTCTTGGACATTATGCGAAGGTTTGCAACAGAGGTTCATTTCAGCGACCTAAAGTTTTCTGTATTAACAATACTGATTCTTCTGACTATGATTCTGACGTTTATCTCCTGTTACAGGAAGATTTCAATGCAATATTGTTTTAAGTGTTGATGAATGTGTCAAAAGTAAACCTTTATGTATTGTTAAGTTTGGAGGGATTCCAGTCCAAGTTGAAGCAGATTCAGGCTCACCTTACACTATCGTCAACAAGGAAGTGTGGGAGAAAGAGTTAGTTAAGGATCTTGGTCCACATCTTGAGCCTACAGACATTTCACCTGATAGTTTCACGGGTAACAAAATTGAAATGTTAGGATTTTGTCCTTTATTGTTCGAATTCAAATCTCATACTGCATTTTGTAAATTGTACATTGCTATTTGTGGTCCATCTGTGTTAGGTTGGAGAGACCAAAAATCGTTACATATCATTTTAGATCCCATTAGTCCTGAACAAGTTCTTGTTGCTGGTGTGAGTGTGGACACTAAAAACTGGGTTTTGAGAGAGTTTCCCAATGTGTTTTCAGGTAAGATTGGTAAATTCAAAGGTTTTTCTCATCTTATTAGACTGAAAAGTGATGCAATTCCTAAAATTCATTAAGTTCAAAATATTCCTTTGATTGTCAAGGATGAAGTTAAAAATGAACTACAGAAGTTACAAGATATTGGTATTATCCAACCCATAGAAGCTGCTGAGTGGATTTTTCCATTGGTTGTTGCTAGACGGGCCAATGGAAAAATTTGTTTATGTGTTGACCTTCGCAATCTAAATCAGAATATTATTGTTGATCAGTATCCTTTACCTAGGATTGATGAAATGTTGTCTTTGACACGGGGTGCGAAGTTCTTTTCTACGATATATTTATCATCAGCGTATCACCAAATTCCTTTGCACCATTCTTGTAGAGATCTAACAGCATTTTGTACCCCTTTTGGCTGTTTTCGTTTTTCGAAGAATGCCTTTTGGCTTAGCTTCCGCTGCTGCGGTTTTTCAAAGGTTAATGTCACAGCTTTTTGGAGAACTGCATGGCGTCATTTTTTTTCAAGATGATATACTTATCATGGGTAAGAATTCTTCTCAACATGACTCTAGGTTGAGGAATGTTTTAAGTATTTTTGACGAAAGATGTCTCACTGCGGAAATTTCTAAATGTAAATTTTCAGAAAATAAAGTGGTGTACTTGGGGCATGAAATAGGAGAACATGGTATTAGACCTAAAACTAAGTTAATCAGGGCTATTTTAGAAGCTCCATCTCCCAAGTCCAAGGATGATTTAAGATCATTCTTGGGATTGGCAGAATTTTATTCTAAGTTTGTATCTAATTTTTCTGAGAAAACATACCACATGAGCACATGAGGTGTTTATTAAAGAATAAGGTTTCCTTTGTATGGTCGGAAGAGTGTCAGCAAGCTTTTGATCTCATAAAGAAAGCTGTTTGTAGTGCTCCAACTCTTCAAGGTGTTGATCCTGTTGCCACCACATTTATAACTACTGATGCTAGTTCAAAGGGATTGGGTGCAGTTTTAAGCCAAGTTTCTGAATACAGTCATGAAGTTATTATTGCATTCGCTTCTAGATCATTGACTCCCACGGAAGAAAATATTCTGTGATTGAGCGAGAAACTTTAGCTGTTGTGTGGGCACTGGAACATTTCAGAAAATTTATGTGGGGGAAATTTT
Source organism: Lissotriton vulgaris (assembly GCF_964263255.1). NCBI lineage: Eukaryota > Metazoa > Chordata > Amphibia > Caudata > Salamandridae > Lissotriton > Lissotriton vulgaris. The sequence continues at coordinate 637,454,564 of NC_141689.1, read as the reverse complement.
TCTATGTCAGATCTGATCACAAACCACTTACCAAGTTGCTAACTACTGATGGTCTTTTTAAAGCTACTGCTCGTATAGCAAGATTGTCCATGCGCTTACAAGACTTCATTTTTGAAGTTAGATATGTTCCTGGAGCAAAGAATGTAATTGCAGATTTTTTAAGTAGATCTTCCTTACCTATTTTTGAAGTTGATAGGAATTCTTGAAATGATTTTTCAGTTGCTAGTGTAGTTTCTAATGATAAAGTTTTTGACTCCATTTCTCTGGAGCAGTGGATTAAAGCTGATTCTGAAGACAGTGTGTTGGGTACTGTAAAGTCTAAAGTTGTGTCTGGTTGGAGTGATTTTTCTAAAAAAGGAGTTAAATGATGTCGTGAGAGGTTTTTGGGAAGTCAGAGATGAACTTTCTGTTTGTGATCATTTCCTTTGCAGAGGTGATAAAATAATTCCTCCGGAGTCTTTAAGAGACAGTATTGTTCAGTTGTCCCATGATGGTCATCCAGGCATTTCTCGTACTAAATCTAGAGTGAGAGACCAGTATTGGTGGCCTGGCATGGATGGTAAAATTGAGAAATTCGTCAGGGAGTGTGTCAGTTGTGAAACTTCTGACAAATCTGAGAAAACTTTTAATCCACCATTGGGGGAAGTAACTTCTCCTAATCTTCCTTGGGAGGATTTATCAATGGACGTTATGGGTCCTATTTCATGGTTTGATCAGACTGTAAAATGTATTGTGGTTTTGGTAGACCTGTTTTCTAGGTGATTTGAAATAGAAGTTGTTGATAAAGTCAATGCTGTTTGTGTCATTGGTTTTTTAGAAAGGATTTTTGTTCAAGAAGGTTATCCTGCATCCATCCTTACAGACAATGGTTCACAGTTTAAATCTAAAGATATGCAGTCGTTCTTTGTTTCTAAAGGTATTAAACATAAATTGTCTCCATTGTATCGTCCTTCTTGCAATGGTGTTGTGGAGAGACTTAACCGGATTATTAAAAGTACTTTGCAACTATGTGTTAAATGTAAACTTGAATGGAAGTGTGAGTATTTGAAAATGCTTTGGGCTTATCGTGTGACACCTCATCCCTCTTTAGGTATGAGTCCATTTTCTCTTATGAGATGTAGAAAACCACTTTCTAAAATTAATCCTGGTTGGATGAAGAAGAATGAAATGTGTTTCTATGATGTTGATGAAGTTAAATCTAATTTGGTTGCATCTCCAACCAAAAATAGAATTTATTATAATACCAAACATGGTTCTAAACCTGTTCAGATGCAAGTTGGGCAATGGGTTTCTGTTAAAAATCCGAGAAAGGTTTGTAAAGGTCAGAGCAAATTTAGCTCTCCAAAGAAAGTTGTTAAAGTTCATCAGAATTCTGTCACTTTGGAAAATGGTGAAAAATGGCATCTTAGTCGCTTAGCTCCAACACAACCTTTGTCAGTCATTCATCCTACTGACTGTAAGAACTTTTCTCGTGGACATTTTTGGTGTTATGACAAGCAAGTAAATGATGAAAGCGATCTAAACAATTTTGAAAATCTTTTTGCTCAAGATGTACCATCTTGTTCTTCGGATAAGAACGTTATTGTAGATGATGGTTATATCAATGACAATGATACTTGTGAGAATCAGAAATCTTCTTTTGGTAGAACTGTTAAAAAACTTTTGAAATTTAAAGAATTTATAGTATATAAGTAGTTTTTTTTGGGGGTTTTTTAAAAAAAAGGGAAGATATGTAGTATGTGTTTTATTATTGAACCGTATATTGTATTATATGTGAGTTTCTCTTTAACCACATCTGTTGTACTCTTTTGAATGTTTAGTTCTATGTTCTAGTATGTTGGAGTGTACTCCACATTCAGTTCTGCCTGTCAGCTGATGTACTAGGACGTGCTCTTTATTTGGAATAAACATCTTCTTGATTCTACTGGATTTACTATTTATTTCCATTTCTAATATACTACAGTGTGCTTGCTTTTCCCCCCCATAATCTACAGTGATGATGAACCAGAGGGTGGCACTGATGTAACAGAGGGTGGCATGGGTGAAACAGAGGGTAGCAGTGGTGAAACAGAGGGTTATGGGAACCTGTGATGATGAACCAGACGTAGAAACAACATAGTCGCGACCATTGCGAGCCGACAAGTAAGTTTGCAATTACAAACTGGTACCAAACCATCGCGAACAGGCAGAAACCCTTGCGTACACACAAAAAAAATCCGCTAATTCGTGAGAATTTGCGGATTGCGAGTTCGCAAATTCGCAAAATCCGCGAACGCCAGATTCGCAAAATTCGCCCATGCTTAGTAATCTCATGTTTTTTTCTCCAATGTCTAAACTTGGCTATGTAACTATATAACCTGTAACTCACTGATCCTCATGTAAAGCGCTCTGATGACTCCAGGTCTAGCCAGCGCTATTTAAAACTTTGCAAATTATTAAATAATAGATGTGCAGGAGGGATTTTCCCCCTACCAGAAAATTGACACACGCCAGCGAATTCACAGAGCACTACAATGCGCAGGTGTCAGAGATAATGGACAATATAGCACTGTTAAAACTAAAACGAATGTCGGACAAAGATAAAAATCCCTGGTTCAGTGGAAATCTAAATGAAGAAAGATGCAAACTGAGCCTAGCAGAACCGAAATGGATACAACTACCATCATCTCCACAACTAAAACTGCTAAGAAAAACCAGAAACGTCTACAATAAAAATATTCTGAAGTCCAAAAAAGAATTCTTCAGAACGGAATTGTAGAATGCGAAAAAAAGACCTCGGAAACTCTTTGGATTGGTTAAACAGCAATCAAACAAAACTTGCAAATCAGCACTAGAATCAACAAAATATCAAATTAGCTGTGAAGAATTAGCAAATTTCTTTACACCCAAGGCCACGTCATTTGAATGTGAGCTGAAGACAGCAGCATCTTCATGGGAGGCTTTACAACCAAGTGATTCTTCCATGGCCAATCATTCAATGCCCAAAAACGAAGCTCAATGGTCCACTTTTAATCTATATGACAACAACGACATCCTTAAAACCTTATCAGCCATTAAGCCTAACAAAAACTACAACAATCCACTCCTGGTATAAATATGCCACAGGGCCGAAGCGTCCACCTCCCTGCTTACAAAATCAGGGCTTCCTGATTTTGTAAGCAGGGATGTGAACGCTTTGGCCAAATTGTGGCACGCTATCAGTGATTTATTCACCTGTTCTGTGGCATGATCTGCAAAATTTTTCCTGCACAAGGGCTCACACAACCTAGGTCACCCAAAGACTGCAGGAAGCAATTATGAAACACTGTGAGGCGCACAGACCTTACATGCACATCGAACACTGATGAGGCACTGACAGACACATATGCCTTAAATGAACATTGATTGCTGGAGAAAACGGTATGCAGTCATGTGGCAGTATTGGGCACAAATGCATTGCACAGACATTGCAGCCATTCAGTGCGACTTCTATGAAGCACCAGCAGGGTGAAACACACAGGATTTGGTGGGTGCTCATGGCTTTGGCTTAGCCAACCTCTTCATTATATAGTTCTATAATGCTGAACTTGGGCTGTGCCTCAGGACAATCGGCTTCCTGGTCTCCTTCAGCAGCAGCACTTTAGTCTCCTTCCTCATCAAATAATTCTGCCTCTAACAATTCTTATTCTCTACACCTGTGTGCAGAGCTCCTTGAAGTAAGTTATGAAAAATGCAGTGTCGTAGCAAGAAGAAGGGGGGCGGTCGCCCTGGGCGGCTCGAGTTTTGAGGGCCTGCCCCCTCCTAATAATCCCCAGAACGCCTCAGGCAGTGTGACTTATATTGGCAATGGCACTCAGAGGTCAGATCTTCATCCGCAAGTATCCCCCCACAGATCAGGATCATTTGAACTGCCTCATAGTGGCCTGGGGCTCCATTCCTTGCAAAGCCGATATCATCAACACAGTGATTCTCATGAGTGCAGAACCTGACCTTAAGATGGCACCCGTGTTTTAGAACTTGGTGCATTTAACGAGGGATATGACTGTGCAACTATTTCTTGACTGGCCCTGAATATTGCTGATGTGGTGCCTTTTGATAATAAGGAGTGCTTCAGTATAAGGCCGACTTCATCACCACAGTGATCTTTATGAGAGCAATGCCTATCCCCAAAACGGCACCCATGACTTGGACCCAAAGCAGTCCCCTGAGACTTAGCCTTTCATTGGGAACGGAGTTCGTGACTGGGAGGTACGTTAGACATTTGCAGCAGCTGCGCACCATCCTTCTTTATACAAAACACCCCTCTGAGTGATATGACCCCTTACCATTCACCCCCAGAGTATTTCTCCTATGCCGCCACCAGCGATCTCCACCTCCGACTTCTGGAAGTGCTGAGACCCCGGTTCCTGGTGGAGGAGAGGAGGCTTTAACGGCAGCTGACCTCTGTCAGGGTAGCGGCATCACTATTTGACCCTGAAGCGCACAGGGTCCCCCTACCACTGGGATCCTGCTCAAAGGCCCAACACTCACTACTGCTGCTGGGAATTGGGAAGATCTGTGGACTTTGGAACTGTCCCTTCCACCTCTCCTCTCAACACTCTTGACCTGGGGGTGAGCAGGAGGATGAGGCGGAAGCTTCCCAGCAACACTGGGACCGGTGCTCTCGATGGAACATTGACGATGCCCCCTGGGCGGAAACCTTAACTGTCTGTACTTACTGCCGTGCCGTGCCCAAGCAACCTTAACCGATGCCCGGTGGAGCTGTCCTATGCAGCTATAGAGGATCCACGATAATAGTAGCTGGTGGGCAGCGACTTATATCCCCCCCAACTTTCCCGCATCTACTGGTGGTCCCCCCCACCCATACCTCGCCAGACCCCCCATTGGCCGGGGGGTCCTGGCGCCTCTCTGGCGCCCTTGGGGTGCGCAGGGCTACTCCAATTCCACCTCTGGGTGCTTTAGGGCACCCATAGCCGGATTCTTCCAGGGCTCGGCATCGGTTATGGCGCTGGACCTCAAGGCCCCCTTTGGGGGCAGCCTCAGCAAGAATAAGGTGTGTACCAGTGCAGTGCTGTCCTGCACAAGGGCTCACACAGCCTAGGTCACCCAAAGACTGCAGGGAGCAATTATGAAACACTGTGAGGCGCACAGACCTTACATGCACATCGTACACTGATGAGGCACTGTCAGACACATATGCCTTCGTGCTGAGGAACTCACCGGTTACTGCCACCCGGAACGCCACTCTGCTTCTGCTTCCCAGTTGGACTCCCCGTATCCCTGGAGGGATTGACCGCCCCGCCGTGTGGTAACAGCTTGCAGCACCCGCTTCGCGGGTGCCGCTGCGTGGCGTGAGGCGTGGGGTCGAGGCCACTGGAGTGTGATCAGCTGCGGTTGGAGAAAGGAGGAGGAGGGAACATCTGAGTCAACTGAAGGTGCGAGCTGCAGGGACTACCAAGACCAGAAGTCCCTGGGCTGCACAGGTGTGCACGGCCGCGCCCCCAGCAAGACACGCCCCCCGGCCGCAACGCTCAGCACAAAATCAACTGGTAAACGCTCGGCGTCCCGCTCGCGTCCCGCTAAGCCCGAGCAAAGGGCGGGCAGTCTGTGGCAGTCAGGGGCTGACAGAGGCTGGGCTGGGCCACGTCTCTTACATCCAGCGCCGAGCACAGGTGGGCCGTGTGTGACTCCCTAGGGTTTACCCCTAACCATGTCAACCCGTTCTGGCAAATTGCTCAGGAGTGAGGGCGAAAGGGGAGTTGCTGGTGGGAGCCCAGTGATCGGAACTATGGACCGCTTTATTACCAGAGTGGCGGCAGTCATAGAAAAGGAGATTGCTATGTCCGAACGCCGTCTATCAGAGGTCTATCTCCCTTCCAGACGCTCATCTTTGGGGGCCGTTGCACAGGCTTTGACACCGGCTTGTGAGCGGGACCAATCTGCCCCCCCTGTTGGTGTCCCGGGCTGCTCTATAGACCCACCCCAGCTGCTAGAAATAGGGCAAAACATAGACAGGTTGGAACATCTGGCCGCGCTTCTTCCTAGTGGCATTGAGGAAGAGGGTGGCCCAAGCACCTCACCTCCACTTGCACCTCATATGCCCCTAAACAAAGCTACAACTCAGTCACCATTGCCAATATCGCCCACCCCCACCATAGTAATCCTAGATGGGGTGCCTTCTGTAACTGACGCAAGTAGGCAGAATAAAAGGGCTAAAAGCAAAAAGGCAGGTAACCATACTAAGGGCAGGCTGGTGAGACAGGCCGCGCTCTACAAACGAACAAGAAAGTATTTTGGCCAAGGCGGGAAAGACGCAAAGGGCCTGCTCCCAGAGGATAAGGCTGAGGAGGAGGGGGATGCTGTGGTCTCACTCACGGGTTTAAATAACTGCCCACCCACTAGTAATAGTACTGATAATGTCCCCAAACTTATCGATCCCATGACTATTGATACCATTTTGGAGAGGGTAAATAGCCTCTTGATGCCCTTGCTGACTCAGGTTAGGGGCCTGGGGGCTAGAATAGATAAACTAGAGCAATTAACCCTCGATGGGTTCTACTCACTTAAAACTACATTTAAACAGCTAAAAAGAGTGAGCGACAATCAGGACATGGGACCAAAGGGGAGTGCGCCCCCAGTAGCTTCCTTACCACCACAGGTAGATTCTAATCCTCCAAACAGGTCAAATAAGGCTGAAGCTAGCAGAGTGCAAGCCCTAGCAACTAAAATTCCTTCCCCACCTACAGCGGGGCCCCAACCCAAGGGAACGTCTACACCCATAGAGGTTGCCAAAACTACACCTAAGCCACTTCCACAAGTGCAGCCCCAGGCAAGCAGAGGTAAAGCAAAAGCTAGCCAAACACCTGGTACACAAGATAAAGTCAAGGGAGCAGCGACAGGAATGGTCGCTAAAACTGCTCCCCAATCTATAACCCCAGCTGTTACTACAGTGGCCCCTCGAAATCTCACACGGCGGATCCCCCTGTAAACCTCCCACCAGATTGCCAACCTTTTGTCGCCGTATTAGTAAATGTTCCCCCTCTGAAGGAAGGCCAGTTGGAGAACCACCAATCTCTTAAGAATAAGTGCATCCACTGGCTAAAGTCAAATAAGCCAATTCCGACTGGCGTGGATGGGCTTATCCTAAGTGTTCGCAGAGTAGGGTGGGTAGGGCAGGGGAAAAAAACACAGGAGGGGGACTGTATAATAATAAACTTCCAAGATCCCAGAGTAGTGAGCTCCATCTGTAGTCCTATAAAAAACATGGTATCAGCAGGGGTTAAAGTAGTGGACTTAACCTTTTTCTACCCAAGGCAAATTGCTATGTCGCCATGGGAGGGTCCTAGTACTCTTGGTTTTTGTCAAAACTGGGACACACGCTGGGTTGGGGGCCTTGGGGGCAATGGGCTGAACCCCCCTTGGGTGCCAGGGAGTTGTTGACTGGAGGAGGGCGACACGAGGGAAATTACAGTTGCAGTTGCAGATACTGCAACTGTTAATAGAATAGATCCAATGGTAGTATCACCACCCCGAACAGCCTCACCCTCATCTGCAAGCGTCAGTGGGTTGGTAGCCTCTCTGCCCACTTCTCTAGATTGTCATTTGCAAGTTCCTTCTGTGAGGTCTGCGGACAGTAGTGTTCTTGCGACCAGCGACACATCAGCTGTGACGGACCTAGTCTTTAAGGTTTTCAGCTGGAATGTCGCAGGGATCGCAAGAAAGTTGGCCCTCCCAGACTGGAATGCCATGGTTGATGAGCACTCATTATGCATCTTCCAAGAGACCTGGAGTTTGGAGTCGGTACATAGGGTGGGATTCTCCTCCTACTCTGTGCCTGCGCTAACCTCGGAAACAGGGAGAGGACGCCCCTCGGGTGGCCTGCTCATATGGGTAGCAGCCTCCTTAGACTGCAGAATAGAGGAGGCACAGACAGGTCGTCCGGATATCCAAAATATTATTTTAAGAGACCCAAGGGGTCGAATAATACTAATTGTCTATAATGTCTACGCCAGAGGGACTAAGGGCGGGAGGAAGTCCTCTGTACTATCTCTCCTAGAGACCCTTTTGAATACAACTCCACACAAGTCATGTATCCTGGTCGCGGGTGACATGAATTGTACGTTCGAGCCCTTGGGCTCGGACGTTGCCCTAGACCAGGACGAGGAGGACACTAGGATAGGGATCCCTGTTTTAGAGATTCCACCCATTAGGAGATGGTCAGAGGTGGCGTTACAGCTATACTCCCTAAGCCTTGAATTAAACCTAAGGGCAGTGAATGGAAGGACAACTTTGGATAGGGGGGGGCCCATACATATAATAGACCAGGACACACCTCTAGAATAGACTATATCTTACTAGATGTATGTCTCTGGAGCCAAGTGAGGGATATGGTTGTGGTCCCGACAATTGAAAGTGACCACAACCCACTCTCCTTAACCATGGCCCAGTGGTGGTGTCTTCCTAAAAAGGGTCCCATTAACCCCGTAGTAGCTCCCCCCGATGAGTCTGTAGTCTCTCTCCGTGGAAGGCGCCTAAAATGGGCTAAATAGGTCCTCTCAGAGGAAAGGGTTGGAGAAATCTCAACCCTCTTAAATCAAGCAGTGTCAAATCTGGGGTCTTTCTCGAAAGGGGTGGGTAGGGTGAGTGGGGTCTTTGTCTCTCTAGTAGAGGCTTTGACAAACGTGTTTACCATCCCTTCTAGCAAGTCAGGAAATAAACGAGGTAAAAAGCAAGGCAATGGTTGGTACACACAAACATGTAGGGCACATAAAACAAGTCTTGTAGAGGCAGTGAAGCACAAATCCCATAGCGATATACTGGAAGCAAGGAAGGCCTACAATAGATCCCTTAAAATTGCTAGGATGGAGTGGGAAGAGAAATTTTGGGAGGACCTACTCCATGCTAGCAAAAGTAAAGATTCAAGGGGCTTCTGGAACCTTGTAGGCTCCCGGAACAGGCCCGAGGAAACTATGAGACCCTGTAATATTCCCCCACAAAGCTGGGTAAAACACTTTGGGGCTTTATACCTCCCGGCAGATGGGGAACTAAATGTCAGGGTGACCTCCCCACTGGTATCCGAACCCCATACCTATAATCTCTTTACACCTTTAGAGATCGAAAAGGTAATTGGGTGGGTAGCCCCACGCAAGGCAGCAGGTCCAGATGGTCTGTCGGGGGATCTCCTGCGGGCACATCCAGTGGCGTGGGGAAGGGTTATTGCAGCTCTCCTTAATGATATTATGATGGGAGGGCCAGTGCCCGATTCCTGGAAGGGGGCGGTGGCGGTCCCGATCTATAAAAAAGGATGCAGAGAAATCCCGGGGAACTACCGCCCCATAAGTCTGATAGACTCCACCCAAAAGATAGCAGGAAAAGCTATACTTGGTAGGATTCTCCATTGGGTGGAGGAAAATAAAATATTATCAGACTTCCAGGCAGGCTTTCGGGCAGGAATGGGGACGATAGAGCAGGTGTTTAGGTTGGCACTTCTTGGGTGGAAGGTGGTGGAGCTAGGCAAGGGCAGTCTATACCTGGCTTTTATAGACCTGAGGACTGCCTTTGACCTAGTCCCCCGGGAGGAGTTATGGAGGGTGCTTTATGGGCTGGGACTGCCTCCTTACATCTTGTCCCTCCTTATTAGCCTTCACGCCCACACCTTTGCTCAGGTCCGCTGGGGAAGAAATGGAGAGCTAACAGAGAAAATACCAGTGTCTAGGGGTGTGAGACAGGGATGCGTTCTGAGGCCCACCCTTTTCTCATTATATGTGAATGGGGTGGTGGAATATCTCCAGCAAGAACCAGCCGACGCCCCCTGTCTCGGAGGAGTGCGGATCCCCACCCTGCTTTTTGCGGACGACACGCTCTTGATTTCTAAGACTCCGCAAGGCCTCCAGAAACTGCTAACCCGTTTCCAGAACTTCTGTGTTGCAAAGGGCCTAGTAATCAATGTGGATAAAACTAAGTTTTTAGTCCTAAATCCTCCAAGGAAATTGGGCCGCCCTCCTATTCTCAATTCTGTTGCCTTGGAGAAAGTATCCGAATTTGACTACCTCGGAATTCGGATCACGGATAGCATGAACTGGTCACCTCACATTGCTAAGATGGTCCTCAACCATAAGAGAGTAGGAGGTGCCCTCCTGAGGGAATTTCGGGCATCACCGAGGAGGTCGCTTACCCCAGTAATTAACATCTACAAGGCTAAGGTAGTAACATCAGCCTTGTATGGGGCCGAACTGTGGGAGCATTGCTGTCTGGACTCCTTGGCAACAGCAGAGAGCAAGCTCTTGAAATCCCTAATCGCCATCCCTCCGAGCACTCCAACAGTACCTGTGCTGCTGGACACAGGTTGTAAGAACATTAAAGACCAAGCCCGGCTTCGCCCACTCCTTTTATGGACACGTATCTGGAGGGGTGAAGAGTTAAAATCGTATGCTGAAGGGTTGGCGGAGATAATGAGCTTGGGCGGTTGGGCAAAAATAAGATGGCTGAGAGACACCAAAAAACTCTTGGAGGAAATTGGTCTGGGAGACTGTTGGTTATCAAGATCGGCTCCACCAAAAGAGGTTCTGGAGAGACATTACTGGAATTGGGTTGCGGAAAAGCTAGTTACAAACTCTGAACATTGTAAATCCACAGCTGCCTTTTTAACAGTAAAAGATGCAGTAGTCTACGTGCCTTATCTGGACCTAATTACTCTTCCAGTTGATCGAGCACTGTATTTTAAATTTAGAGTGGGCTCCCTTCCAGTTGGGGCTTTGGTGTCTAAGTGGAAATCAGGTGCTCACACGTCCCCTTTTTGTGCATGTTGTCCTACTAGGATAGAGTCCATTACGCATATCCTATTTGAATGTCCGGACTATGCAAAACCCAGGAGTTTTTGGCTTAAACCCCTTTGCCGCAATATGGGCACACGTAGTTATCTAGTAGCCCTGCGCATCCTAATGACGGACACTTCCCCCCCTATTGTTTGTGCTATAGCCAAATTTTTAAAACAGTTTTGGTTGATTCGATGCAAGAGACTGTCAATAGCGGTTTAATTCACTTTTAGCTAATTTATTCTGGCATTATATGTCCTTTTATCTTTTTTAAATGTGCATTTAATATTGCTTTTTTAAATAATGTCTTTTGTAGTTTTGTAAATGGCTGTATTTTGTGTACGCTTACAAGATATCTTGCATATCGAATAAAAGCTCAATCAAAAAGTACATATGCCTTAAATGAACATTGATTGCTGGAGAAAGCGGTATGCAGTCATATGGCAGTATTGGGCACACATGCATTGCACAGACATTGCAGCCATTCAGTGTGACTTCTATGAAGCACCAGCAGGGTGAAAAACACAGGCTCTGGTGGGTGCTCATGGCTTTGGCTTAGCCATCCTCTTCATTATATAGTTCTGTAATGCTGAACTTGGGCTGTGCCTCAGGACAGTCGGCTTCCTGGTCTCCTTCAGCAGCAGCACTTTAGTCTCCTTCCTCATCAAATAATTCTGCCTCTCACAATTCTTATTCTCTACACGTGTGCAGAGCTCCTTGAAGTAAGTTGTGAAAAATGCAGTGGCGTAGCAAGAAGGAGGGGGCGGTCGCCCTGGGTGGCACGAGTTTTGAGGGCCTGCCCTTCTAACCCCCCCCCCCCCCCTCCCCCCCTTCCCCCTGCCTCCACGCGCTTACCTGCTGCCGCCCGCAAAAGGTCTAGCTATGTCACTGGATAGATGGATGCGCTGCAGGGGCCAGCTTGCAGAAAATCCAAAGCAGTTCACCCACTTCCAGCTGTCTGGTCTAATTCAAATTAAGACTCAAGATTCAGCAGGGACCAATATTGATAAGTGCATTTGTTTTTCAGGATTGTCAGCTCCATGGTAACAAGCCGCAAGGAAGATGGCACACTCAGTGTTCGTATTGCTCTCGACAACATCTCTGTCCTACAGCATAAAACACTGGGTGTGCGGATGTGATCTTTGCATTTCTTTCTTATGCAACCCCATTGCAATTCATACATTCATGTATTTGAGTGCACAGGTTTAATTTATAAACATGTGCAGCATTTAGTTTTGATTGCATATATGAAACATACAAGCTTTGCTTTATAGTTCAATAGTTTATCAGTTATTAATATTAATGTGATTTGCAATGTGATAGAATTTAGCGAATTTTTCCATTTTACATCATTCATCACGATGTCTGCCTCTTCAAAATAATCAGAAAAGTGTATTCAAGCCTAGCATGGACATGCATTAGGCAGAGATGAATCTTCAGCCTGCTTCCTGGGAGATTGGCTTTCCCGAGCTAAGTTGCAAACATCTCTAGTGAAGGCCATTTGCTCCTCGGAGCTAGCAAGGCCTTATCAGCTCAGAAATGCCATAATTAAGTCACAGATCTACTTTCGTGAAGTACAAAACAACAGGCTTGTTGTTCAGTTAAGGTACCAGGGCTACGAGCCACCTAAGGAATCACAGAGAGGCACTTTTGCTGCTACCACAGCTTAGCTAGGGGCTAGAAAAGGAGAATTAGTTAACAATTACTAGTTTCATCATTCAATGCAATAACTGCTGAAACACCATCACACTGTTACAACTCTCTTGAATATTTTGCTTATTAAATTACTTTTATTGCCAGTATTTTTTTTTATTGTGTTAGTTACACATACACATATTATCTATAATAGAGAGGGCATTACATGTAGTACAAACTTTAAATGTACATAGTGGATTTCTTGTACGGGTCTATCCATGGTGAGAAGTTTCGGAACTCACTAATTCATCAATTAACGCTGTAGTCTCACAGGACTAACCGTTGCATAAAACGCTCTATATTCATACAATACTTAGGTTATCCTAGGGTTACAGTCCACCCGATTCCCTGGTTCGAGTTGGTAAGTTGGCTTTGAGCCTGTGCTTTGACCAGAGAATCTAGGATTTCTAAATAAATTGGCTGCATTTGGCAAAGGTGCAAGTAATCATTCGTAGAGGTTGGCAGGTAGCCATCTTTACTTAGTAAGTTGTGCAGCCTTTGTCCTGCCTTTGGGCAACTTCTTTGCTCAGGTGTTGCTTTTGTCGAGCCACCTGCTGACCTGCTGCAACTGGCTTGGTCCAGACTCAGTGAGTATAAAGTAAATATTTCTAATTTCTTTCATTATATATGTACACAAACCAAGGCAGATTTAGAGGGCGGGCAATCAGAGAAGCAGTGAAGGGGAACTGAAGAGAAAAAGGCAACAGCAGCCCCGACTATAATTAAATACTATATAGCTCACAACAATTTTAAAGGGGACCAACCTTACATGCTCAATGTACTATATAGATTTACTTGTGACAGCCAGATACAGTGGGCTTCAGATAAAAAGCTTGTAACTCACTTCTATGTCATGACTTGATCATGGGATCGGTAGACATCCATTTCATCAATTAGATTTACTCGGAAAGCAATCTAAAATACATACTTAGAAATTTAACCATCATTAGCAATCTTGCTAAAGAGAACGGTATACATAATAACGTTTTAAAATAGGCAAATATGTTTTGCCTGGCAATATCTCTTCAAAGAAACAAATAAACTATGCAGTGATATGGAAAGAGTGGAATTATAATATCATTCACGACTGGAATTTAAGGGATTGCATCCAAACGCAAAGGTGGCAAGTCATTTATAAACATATCGAAGAAGCAAAAGGCAAGTACATATCTTTTGCCATACACACTGACAGACTTAACAGTACAAGTCTTACCTTATGGACGTGCGCCGCGACTTCACAGAGACGATATGGACACAACTTCTCATGGCCCACCTTTCCTTCTAAAGGTGTTGAAAAACTGCCAGCGAGAAAGGCCAAATCAGGGCAGGAGTACTGTGTTGCACTGCTTCTGTATTCCGATTCGATTCATATTGTTCAACCTTTACAGAACAACTGGATGGGCATACTCGGACCCCTTTTCCTTAAAAATGGTCCTGACTATTACATACCTGCGATCAACTGGTGGGATGTGTCAGCAGCACCTATGTTGAAGAATTAGATATCACTTTTCTGAAACTTCTGATTGATTCTTAAGTCTTAAGGTGTATGCGTGAAGAACCGGATTCTCCATTCCGAATCCTCTGGGTTGGTACTCTGAGTATTAATCTACATTTGTAAGGCATTGTCCCAATTAAAGATCTTGGCAGTTTTTACTCAGCCATTCCTCTGAGCCTCACTCTCTTGGATGATACTGTTCACAGAGTTTGAATATGAAGTAAATAATTGAATACATTCAAAACCTTGAATGTCCTGATGATTTGTTGGTAAGCACTTACTGATTTGTTGCTTCTCTTTTTCCTTTTAGGGTGGTGGTCTTTCAGGAGCAAAGCTGTGAAGTCCCACGATGGGGGGACATTGATGTGTAGGATTGCTGAAATAGTCTGATTCAGGTAGGTGGAAAGAGAACCTTCTCCAACAATCTCGAATTAAAGTACGTGTACAGACCTAGGCTTGGTTTAAATACCACTGTACCCAAGATTTGCCATTTGCCAGCACATGAACACCGGAGACCCTCCCCTCGTAAACATCATAAATGAACACATGACCTACTGTACACTTTTCAATTATCACTGTGAGACTACTGATCTCTGCATCTCTATGTGAAGCCCCAAACAACCTATCCCCTCCGGTCTGCGATAGTGTGCAAAGGAGCCCCTACTCTATGCACTGTTCCCAGCCACACTTTAGCTTCCAAATAGGTCATGGCCATGAGTCATAGATTCTCGAATGAATGCTCAGAATGGATATGTCTCACCTAGATTGAATGCAGATATCATATCTGAGTGATGCTTGTCTCAAGAGTTCTCTTTTTAACCTCTCTTCCTCGTTTCTTCTTCTATATTGTTCTGGTGTCTGCTATAAGCTTGACAAGACATTTCTATCGACATCTTTCACCTGAAATTGACTAGACCATGCATTCAAACTGGAGATCCACGCCTCCGTGTAGCACCTGTGGTTCTGCCCCTCCCCTTCCCTTTCTCACTACGGGGGCTATGGCGACCGAGGCGGTTGTGGCGGTGGCGGCTTGAGGCACTCCTTTGAAGGTGTTGCTGAGTGCAGACTGATGACAGAACTACGGCGGTGGTGGTGGCAACAGTCAGTTTTCCATGCTTGACACTAATTAATTTTTGAAAACGGCTGGGCCGCGCTGAGGAGGCAGAGAAGGCGGTGGATGGCGGCGTTTTCTGGAAGAGGTATGCGTTGTGAGCGGAAGGCAGCCCTCCGAAGGGGTTTGTTCTTGCGGCTGGTGGTCAGAAGTGCCTGGAGTAGGAGGAGAACTGCTGAAAGGTACGGGGAGCTGTGCTGGAAGGATAACATAATTCTTCACAAGTTGAATACAAAGGCGGACTGCAAGTCCCATGGTTCTTTGGGAGTGTGCTAATTTTGCCGGTTTTTTGTTGTTGTTCCTTGGACCAAGCCGTTTGCAGCAATGAAAAAGACTTTATTGCAGTGGAGCAGAGAGGCAATTGTTCCCAGGGGTGGAGCAACTGCTGCGAATTAACTGGCACGGCACGTTGGCACACTGCTGTTTGTATTAAAGCGTGGGAGCAGATAATGGGTAAATTGGGCGGCGCTGAAATGTAGTTGGTGACTTGCACACGGCCGGGCTTGGCTCCGTCGTGTGTCCTGTGGCCGGGCTGGGCTCCGCCGACCTGCGTTCTGGTGCTAAGAGGACCGGGCTTTGCTCTTCTGGTGGCCTGGCCGGGCTTGGCTCCGCCGGGCTGCGTGAGGGAAACCACAACTCCCATCAGCCCCTGCCGCAAGGACGCCTCCGCCGCGCAGGCAAACAGGAAGCGCCTGGGGGCGCATAAAGGAGTTCTTGCGAAGAGAATCTGTGGGAGGCGCTGAAAAGTAGTTGGTGACTTGCACACGGCCGGGCTTGGCTCCGTCGTGTGTCCTGTGGCCGGGCTGGGCTCCGCCGACCTGCGTTCTGGTGCTAAGAGGACCGGGCTTTTTTCTTCTGGTGGCCTGGCCGGGCTTGGCTCCGCCGGGCTGCGAGAGGGAAACCACAACTCCCATCAGCCCCTGCGGCAAGGACGCCGCCGCCGCGCAGGGAAACAGGAAGCGCCTAGGGGCGCATAAAGGAGCTCTTGCGAAGAGAATCTGCGGGAGGCGCTGAAAAGTAGTTGGTGACTTGCACACGGCCGGGCTTGGCTCCGTCGTGTGTCCTGTGGCCGGGCTGGGCTCCGCCGACCTGCGTTCTGGTGCTAAGAGGACCGGGCTTTGCTCTTCTGGTGGCCTGGGCGGGCTTGGCTCCGCCGGGCTGTGTGAGGGAAATCACAACTCCCATCAGCCCCTGCGGCAAGGACGCCGCCGCCGCGCAGGCAAACAGGAAGCGCCTGGGGGCGCATAAAGGAACTCTTGCTCTTACATCCCGCGGGACGCGCGCGGGCGCGCCGGGAGAAGCCCGGGACAAGGGCGGGGCCATCTGTGGCCGTCCGGGGTCGACCAGGGACGGGCCGGGCCACCCCCCTTGGCACCACCTGTGAGCACGGGCTAGCGGCAAATTGTGTATGAAACTGTGTTTATGACTTCATAATCGTCCGTGACTTCTGAATTACCCCCATTATGTCTATCCAATCTACCCTACCAGACAACTATTGAAAGTAGTTAGTCGAATTAATAGCGATAGAAGGAAATCGCTAGGTAAAAGTAATTTACCAGACCTCCCTTTGGCCTCATCTTCGGATCCCAATAATGCTGATATAAACATCACCGACGACACTGTTATAGCAGTTGAGACTGATAACATCGGTATCAATGTTGAATCCACTGAGGCACCTGATAACTTGACTGTGGCGGAAGATATATCGAACCCGTCTGAGACCCTTGAAGGCACCCCTCAGCAGTCCACTAGGACTACAAAATTTATGAGAGCATGTAGGAAAACAGCTCTTAAACGGGGAAACCATTCCGCAAGAAAAAATAAAAAAGACACCATACAAAAGGAGAACATTGAGGAAATAGGGGAATTATCTAAAGACAATTGTGTTTCCATTAATACCAACCAAATTGACTTGTTAGTGAGTACTATTGATGATAAATTGAAAATGGTTGTAGAGCCTTTGTTAGTTAAAATTGATGATTTATGGGCAGAAGTATTGAGACTAAGGGCTGTGGTGGATCAGCATGCAGTTAATTTGGATAAATCCATATCAAATATTAAAGATACTACGTGCCCACACACAGCACCTATACAGGATAGGGTACAACCACGACATACAAATAGTGCTCCATCTATTGCTAATACTGGGAAACAACTACCTAAAGAGTTACCTGTATTGGCACGCCCATTAGCACAGGATACGGGCCGACCTTTACAGGTACCTGCGGTTGGGCCATCAAGCATAGTGACGGGTGGTTTACATCCTGATGTAAGATCATTACCAGCTCCAAACAGAGGAAAGTCTGTTTCGGTGCCAGCTGTGTCAGCTACGCCTGCTGCCACAGGGGGGACTGATGGGGTAATAGATTTATAACACACACTCCCAACCTAGTATCCACTTGCGATAGTATTTTTACACCTGTTAATGGGATGGTTTACCAAGTCCCAATCCAGAATAGGTATCAGTCATTGAGTTTTCTGGACCAAAATGATTGACATCAGATTGGCCCGGTATTTGGGAGAGGGGTAAATAGTAATAATATCGGAGAGTTAACTACGCCCGAAACTGAACTGGTTAATAATGTGACTGTAGATTGTATGCCTGTTGGGGGAGAAGATGAGAATTTTATGTACAATATAGAGCTTTTTAACCCAGATGACAACATGTCCGTATTTAGTGATGGACCGCTCTTGTCAGCCATGATAGGAATAGGGTAACTTGTTATATCGCCAGCTGGAATATTGCAGGCCTGATGGCCAAGGAGGATATGTTAGGATGGAAGGAATTTATTCGTTTATTTGATACCATTTGCCTACAGGAAACCTGGTGCAAAAACTTTAAGGGCAGTGATGGCTTTGTATCGTATGAACTTCCTGCCTTGGCATCGCCCCATGGCAGAGCAAAAGGAGGGCTGTTGGTTTTGATCTCAGTCAAGTTACCAATTTCGGTGAAAAGGCATGTAGTAGTGGGGGCTCACTCCCAAATTTTATGGCTAGCACAAGAAGCGGGTAGAAATATACTTTTGATAAATTTCTACAATAATATATTTGATGGTACTAGGCACACAGTAATTAATGATTTAGAAAATGCACTGAGTAACTTTGTGAATAATTTTAATGGCGTTTATGAATTTATTTTTGTGGGGGGATTTTAATATTCCAGTTTGTCCCTTATCATCTCAGAAGTTATGCGGTGTTTATAATCGTTCAGGGGATGCTGATGTTCATTTTTCCCATCATTTGTATGGAGAAACCCTGAATAACTTTCTGATAGATCATGGCATGGAAATCATGGAAAATGCAAAGAATGATCTAGGAGAAAGTATACCGACTTTCAAAGGGAGGGGGGCTAATACTGTCATTGATTTTATCTGCATGTCCTCTAACCTAATCCCTCTGTGCTCAGAGCCCAAGGTGGTTGATGTTATGCTAAGTGACCATAACTGTTTAACTACTGAAGCCATGATTCGGAAACCTGTCCCCACTCTCGATCTGGGTACTATTGTCAATATTGAACCGCATAGATCAAATGGTTTCAGGTTGAGGTGGAAAGGAGATAAAGCCGAAATAACATCTGATTCCATCATCAATAGCTGTTTGACAGAAATTACGGCGATCCTCGAACAGGAGGAAACTGTGGCTGCCAGTATTGATCACTTTGGTAGTATTAACGCAACCATCAATAAGAAGTTCACTAGAGATGCAGGGCACAAGAGTAGACAAAAAAGGGGGTGGTTTGACCATGCTTGTTCTACTGCCCGGAGAGACCTCAAAGAGGCCTTAGCAGCTAAACCTAGAGATAAGAGTCTGGTGATTCAACTTAGGCAGGATTATAATTTGATCCTTAAACGCAGGAAGGCTGAATTACAGCAGGAAGCGTGGGATAACATTAGCCAAGCAGCTGAATTGAAAAACTGCACACTGTTTTGGACCACCGTGAACAGTCCATTCCTTAAGGATGATAAGGTGCCAGAGCTTACATCAAATGTGAGCATGGAATCATGGATTCAACATTTTTCCATTACTTTTGACTCTGCTAATAGACCGGCCTCCTATGAAGAAGGCTGGCCCATCATTGCCTTAAACATTACTACAGGTGAGGTCATGGATAGTATAAGAGCCAGTAAGGTAGGGAAGGCCCAGGGACCTGATGGGGTACCCATAGATGTGTATAAGACTGCCCTGGAGGTTTGGGGCCCATTGCTGGTCAAGATCTTTAATGCAGCAGTTAGCTGCAAAATACCGTCTACATGGGCAGAATCAATAATCGTCCCCATCTTTAAGAAAGGTGACCGGGGCGATGCTAAAAATTATCGGCCAATCCTTACTGGACTCATCTGTTAAAGTTATGAGTCTGGTCTTTTTAGTCAGATTAGAGGAATGGGCAGAGACCAATGAGATCTTAACCAACAGTCAGTTTGGGTTCAGAAAAGGTCGTGGCACCATTGAGCAGTGCTTGAATTTAGAACTTTTGGTAGGAAAATATACCCAGGCCAAAAAAGGGGCAATTTATCTATGCTTTGCTGACCTAAGCAGCGCTTTTGATATGGTAGACCACGATATATTATGGGCTAAACTTATTGAAATGGGAGCTCCCGAAGGTATAGTTTACTTTTTGGCCCGCCTGTACGAAAAACTTTGCACCAGTGTTCGGTATGGACCTAACGGGGAGTGTACGAGCAAGTTCAGGATTGGTAGGGGAATTAGGCAGGGGTGTGTTTTAGCACCCCTGCTCTTTACACTCTTCATTAATGAGGTGGATTCTGTTCTGCAGACAGTTACGGCAGACGCCCCTAGAGTTAACAATCTTAACATTCCTGTGTTACTCTATGTGGACGACGCCGTGCTGCTGTCTAGGACCCCTCTGGGTCTCCAACGCTTGATGGACAGGTTTGTGCAGTTCATCAAGAGTAGGAAACTGGTGATTAATAGGTCGAAAACTTATGTGATGGAGTGCGGGCCCGGGCGAGCTAAAACGAAAGTTAACTCCCATTATTCCATAGAAGGTGAATCGGTTCAAAAAGTTGATAACTTCTGCTATCTGGGGATCACTTTTTCTAAAAATGGCAGCTGGGATACCGAATATAAAGCTGTAAACAAAGATGATCAGGAGTGCCAATGGGGTTTTTGTATTTGCCAAGAAGCTGGGGAATAGATGCATTGAGGACATGCTAAAAAATTTCCAATCTAGATGTCTTTCTGCGGCCCTGGAGTTTGGGGTGTGTCTCCAGCCGGGAGTCTACAGGTAGAGGAGAATAATTTTCTGAAAAGGCTCCTGTGCTTACCCAAATCTACCTCCAACAACTTGGTTCATAAGGAAACAGGGACTCAATTCCTGAATGATACGATTATGTTACGACCCTTATTACTGTGGCGCTCTGTATGGCTGAATGAAGGCACCTCTTTGAATAGAGCCATTATCGAGGATTGCCTCACTTTGGATCAGCACTTAAAGATCCCTTGGATCAAATATATCATCGATTGTTTTCAAAAGGTTTTTGGGTTTAATGTGACCAATGATCGATATTGTGCCTCTGACATCTCTAAATCTAATTTGAAAACTACTTTTCTGAATTATTGCGCAGAGAGGCGTTCTTTGGAGGAATCAAAACTATCTACATGTATTCTGTACAATAGCATGAATGATTTTATCGGATTTCATCCGTACTTGACACAGGTGACCAGAGCTTCGCACCAGTTTGTACTGACCAGAATGAGGATGAGAACAGTACACCATCTGGTCGCGTGCCCTAATGTAAAAATGCGCCCTACTGGACCCTGTGCCTGTGATAATAATGCAGAGCAGAGCACCACGCACTTTCTTTTATCATGCCAATTGTATAGTGAGTTACGGAAAATCTTCCTAAAGCCCATGTTGAAAAGATTTGGAGTAAGAACAATTACTGACTCTATGAAACTGCTTTTTAATCTGCACCATCCGGACATTTGCTTCTTTACTGCTACTTTCCTGCTCAAAGCAATTGGTGCCAGGAAAAGTATGTGTTTTTAATCATTTTAACTATTTATTCCATCCCCTTCTGGATAATAAATGTATCATGTGTTTCTTTTTTAATTGATGAAATGTTTTGTATTTGTAATTGTATGTGCTTTTATGGACATGTTTTTTATGCTCCGAATAAAGCTTTATGAAATTGAAAATTGACTAGATATAGGTCAATGGGGGTCTTCCCAGCTCCAAAGCAACTGCGAGTAGAGTTGTTTATATTATGAATTTGGAAGATCTAATGCAAGCAATTGATTGACCTTTAATTATGGATTGTTAATGGTTAATGATTGAGGCAAAATAATATGACTCAGATAAAGATCTTTATATTAGAAAATTAGATATTGATTTGCATGAGATATGTAGAAATGTATCTAAGCACTTACACACTATTAGTGCAAATGTTTCAGCATGTAGACCACCATATGTGAATCAAAAACCGTTTCCCAATTGGGGAGCAAAATAGACGTTGTAACTATGGGCTCCTCAGCTACCCTACTTGAATGTACTACTTTACTGGGAATCTTGGATGCAACAAAAAACCCCAGGTGTGTGGTAGTTTTGTCAACAACACCAATTTCAAAATGAGTACTCCTCTAAACCAACAGGATCTAGCAAGTCAGTTGATCAGCAGCATACCAAGTCATTAGAGACTTGTGACATGGGTTTCCCGCACAAGAAAACATAGCAGGTCAGCTATAATGATAGAAAGTGAAGTGGCTCTCAACTCAACACAGGGCAAGGGACATCTGATCCTACAAATGGTTACAGAAATTACAGGGTCTATGTTTCAATGCTAAAGGGGTTTGTCTTTTTAAGAAGATGAGGATATTTCTGTACAGATTTGTGTGAAAACCCCAGCCACCTTTAGTGTGGATAAGTAATACGTAGAGTAACTACTTTATCTTCCTTTATGTTTTATTTTATAGTACACAATTGAACAGTAGTGGAAATTAATTCTCAGTAATACAATTCCGAAGCTGCCACCATAGCGGTTCCTGTCAAGGAACAAAAGGTTTGGTAGATGACTGTCCTCGATTTTGACAACAGTCAGGCGTCCACCAAACTTGTTATCCAAAACAGACCCCCAAAGTGGGAGAAACTAATGACACCCAAACCTGGAATTTTCTTTTGCCTGGGTGTGGCGGTTATTAAGTTTTTGTCTCCCTCATTGCTCGGTTTTACCTGGCAGTGTAAGACAGGAAAAAAGAACTTCACATTGCCCACCCAAAATTGGGGAGGCAGCGGAAGCTCTCCGTAGATGGAATTAACGTGGACTCCCTGAACGGAAAGGTGGTGTTTCTCCTGACTTTGAATAGGGCTGGTGGACCATCAGTTTGGCAGACTGGGTACTCTGTTACAATAGCAATGCAATCCTAACTCTAGATCTGGCTCTATGAGCTTGAGGTGTGAATGCATGGGTAGAGTTAGTGTATTCAAAAGCTTTGATCATTTAGTAAAGAATCTTCAGTTTCATGCTGCTGAAAACTGAAACTAGATTACGATTTACGATTATAAAAACTGTTTTCCTAGTTCTGCTGTAAAGATCTAACAGTCTTTTAAAGGTAGCTTTTCTGACAAATTCAAAGGATATATATGTCAAAATCAGACTTAAGGAGCTATCAAGGACTTTCTGAAATCTGAAGGTAAGAGAGTGACGTGTTTGTTTTTGTCACCTGCCTGCAGCCGGCTGCTGTAAGGAAGCCAGGGACTCGGTGTCCCAACAATCATCTCTACAGCAGAGGGAGGAGGAGCTACGTCACACAGAGCGCACCGTAAAGGTGCTGGTCATCTCCTGCGGCGCGAGATGCGCGCAGGCCAAGGGTGGGCCCGTCCACGCCTGTCATAGACCGGAGGAGGCGGACTGGGCCCCTCCTCTTGGTTTTCTGTTTCTTTTCCCATTTAGTGCACATGGAACTATGGAATGTGGCTGGGAGCTGGAACCCCTAAAAGTATGTGGAGATAAACACCTGAAGGACTGGACAGGAAGGAATCTGGAAATTGTGCGCAGCTAAGAGCTCTTATTTTTCATCATACATGTGTGTGGGCTTCACGCTTGACTGGGGGTCGGCCTGTTGGTTGTACCCCCTCCTAGCTGACGTGTTACAGTAGTGGAAAGCCCCTTACCTGGTAGCTCTTCAATTCTCCGACTCCTCACCTTGAGAACTTGACAACTTGTCAGACGTAGTTGGGTTGATTTCGTAGGGTTGTTGGATTGCAGGTTTGTTGGGAGCTGTCGCAATAGGAAAACGCAAGCCCATGGGGCCCATCCCAAAGGACCATGTAAACACGATGACTACTATGGATGTTTTTCTGCAGCGAACTGTAGGGGATTTGGACAAAGAAATTGAGCTGGCCACTCGGCGCTTATCTCGATCTCCCATTCCTCCCTCCTCCCAGAGTTCCTATGCCCCACTACATTTAGGGTTATCAGCAAAAATCTCTCATGCGGGTTCGACAGACATGGTACAAGATCTGACTGAGGGTGTATGCCTGTTTACGTTACTAGCTCCTCCACAGGTTAGCGCACAGACATTGGCGACTCAGCCAGTATGCACAACATGCAAGGCTGGCCCTGGCATGGGGACGGGATTAGGGGGAGTAAAGAGGAAGGGCCCCCCAATGGGGGGGGGCATAGAAATCACCGGGAGAGCATTGGATCACAGCCAAACTCCTCGGGGTCCTTTGCAGTGCCTAGTACGGACATGCCTTTCCAGTTTGATACTCTTATGGCAACTTTGCTATCAGCGCAGGACTCCAAACTGGACCCAATTTTACACTGTCTATCCACGATTGAAAGCACCTTGACTAAATTGTCTGCTTCATTGCAAAGGGACTATATACTACCGTCTACATGTCCCATAAATCTAAAGATTATGACTAATAGTTCCAGTGGAAATGATGTGGAGCCTGGCCCTAGGTCTTCCCCCAGGTTTGTACCAGAGGCAGTCATGCTGCAGAAGAGCCATCCAGTGTCCACAGCCTGCCCTACAACAGTAGCTCCAGCCATGAACAGAACTGCACCCTCGGTATCGGTTTGGACAGCTAACTGTACGGCGGGGGTTATTCAAACTTAGAGCACCATCAGACTCAAGGTCCTGATGTAGGCGGGTCAAACAGTCTCCCTGATGAAACGTCACTCAGAGTTTGTGTACTGTCCACCTGCCACCAGAGTCAACCCCACTTGTAGTGGTTTTAGCTAATGTACCGTGACTCGACCAGGTATCAAGGAAGACTTTGACCAGTTCAAGAATAAGGTTGTACATTGGCTAAGCCTGAATACTGTCCCAGGGTCGAGGGTAGAAAATCATATCATTATGGTGCCCAGGGCATCCTGGGTGGGCATTGACTAGAAGAGATTGTGTCATTATTAACTTTAATGGTCATATTATGGTAAATAGTATATTGTGCTCATTTGGGCAATTTAACTATAGGAGACAAAAGTCAGCCATCGTGGCACTTCTACAGGGTTACTTTTATAGGATATTGAACCATCCATTGCCATTATCTGTAAATATGTGGGGGCTTTCCCAAGATGTGAATCACATGAACCAGCAGGAGGCAATGATGGGTGTGAACATGTCAAATAGGTTCAGGCTCCTGAGATCCTTAGAAATCTGTGATTGACTGGGCGCTGGCCCACAGGATTTAGACGTCACTCCACCACGGGGTTTGGCAGGACCATTGGGCATTCATATGGGGTGCAAGTTTATTTCCTGGAACATTGCAGGGCTTGCAAGTAAGTTTGATAATCTGGATTGGGTGCTTTACGTTAAAGGCTCAGATGTAATTTGCATGCAGGAGACATGGGATGTTGAGAACAGATTTTATCTGGACGGTAATAAAACTTTCTTTGTGCCAGCTATGGCAGGAAGAGCAAAGGGTGGCCTAGTATCATTCATCTCATTCACAGTTTGTGTCAGGTCTGCCAAATTGCCTCACACTTTTCTCGCTCTACAGGTGATGTTACTATCTAGTAGGACAAACAAGCTCCTGCTTTTAAAGTTCCACAATGTGGGAGTTCCCCAAATGGAAGTATGTAACATTACACGGCTGGGCTCTCTCTCGAGGAATATTACCTTGAGTGGGCCGAATTACTACAATGTAGTTTAAGCAAGGGACTTTAACGTTCATATGTGTAGAGACATAAGGCATGGAGGGGTGAATAATATGGGCTGCGCACTCCATGCTGGCCTGCACATGGAACACACCCTTCAGGTCTCCCTACTAAATGCTATTCTTCAGGAATTCGACCTAACATCTCCCATAAACAAGCTGCCCCCAAGGAAAACCGACATCACCCCTTCTTTCATTGGGAGAGAGTGTGAGACTTTTATTGATTTTATCTTCGTCTCTACACCATTCTATTTTTATATTGTGGATTTTTCCATCAAGGCTACCGCACTCACTTATCACAACCCTGTGTGGGTTTCGACAGGATGGCCTTAGGTAGATAGGCATATCAAGGTGGCCTTGGGGGTTCTCCTGAATGCCATGGAAAGAGGGAAGAGATTGAAGTGGAGTCAAATTGTTCCAGACCAGCTTCATGATCCCTTTAAACCCGGTGCAATAGGGTGTTTGCTATCTGTTTAGATAGTGAAGCCAACCTAGTGGACATTGTAAAGGCCTTCCACAGTATGTCTGATTCTATAGTGAACTTACTGTAGGAGCTGAGCAGGTGTTTAACGCACTCAGGACCAAGATGGTTTTATTCAGAGTGCTCTCATGCCTCTAGGAGATTGAAAGAGGTCTTGGGAATTACACCTCGAGATATTCTGGCTGTCAAGAGCCATTAAAGAGCCTATAACCCCACCCTAGCCAAGCGCAAATCTTCTCTGAAAGAGGAAGCCTAGTAAGAATTGGTACAGGCCAGCAGCTTGGGCAATAGTTCCAAGTTTTGGAGCATCATCAATAATCCTATTCTAGCAGGCGATACTGGCAATTAAATGGATGCCCACATCTCAGAGGATAATTAGGTCACCCACTTTGAGGGCATGTTCCAGTCTGACCTAACCACCATGGAAGGACAGGAAAGCGTGGTTGGTAAACCTGAGGACATAGTTACAGTACAGGAGATCAGAGCAGGTATTATAGGACTGGCTAAAAACAAGGCCCCTGGTCCTGGGATCCCACCAGACCTCTATATTGTGAACGTGGACACCTGGAGGCCTGTACTTATGGCAATCATAAATGCAGTGGTCAAAGTTGGCTGCCCTGATTCATGGGCCTTATCTACTATTGCCCCTGTTTTTAAAAATGAGGACCGAGATAGCACTCATTGCTATAGACCCATCTCCTTCCTGGCCTCCGTGGTAAAGGTGGTGAGTCGCATGGTTTTAAATCGGCTTGTAACCTGGGCGGATGAAAATAACATCTCATCTGAGGTCCTGCCCAGGTCGTTCAACAGTGGACCAATGTTTAAACCTGTATATTGTCCTGAACAAGTACACCGTGGCTCACACTGGCTTTTTCCACTTAGCATTTATGGACTTGTCTTCAGCGTTTGATCGTGTAAAAAGATCAAAGCTCTGGCAGATGATGCTTTCCGTTGGCATAGACAGGGACATTGTTTTGTTTTTAAGAGACCTCCATAGAGATTCTAATGTGGTTGTCCCTTACTCAAAAGATCTTAATGGGCGCCGCAAGTTCCCCATCAGGAGAGGGGTCCACCAGGGGAGCATCTTGGCTCCGTTTCTTTTTAATTTGTACATTAATTCCCTGGAGAAGGTCTTTTTGAACTTAAAAGTTGATTGCCCCCAGGTGGGTAAGAGTAGCTTGCCAGTCTTCTTGTACGCAAATGACACTGTCCTCATGGTGAAGACTACTAGGGGCCTACAACTTTAGTTAAATTCTTTTGTACATTTTATGGAGGACTTGGACTTATTGGTTAATCAGAGTAAATTGTTTGTAATGCATGTGGGACCTCGCACAGCCAAGCCTTATACTTTTGAGGTAGGAAATAGCTTAACTCCTAAGTCAAAAGTCTTTTCATAGCTAAGAGTCATGTTTTATGATGCCCTGAGTTGGGGCCCCTTGATTAGTCGTAAGATAGGGGACCTGGCTAAAGCAAACACTGCTGTTTTTAATTTTGCTTCGAGATTGGGCTGTAAACCGATTGGGGCTCTTCTGCAGATCTACAGAGCCAAATGTCTCTTGAAGGTTTCCAATGGAAGCGAGATATGGGGTTACATTGGGCTGGAAGCACTGCAAATTGCTGAAAATACCTTTTTGAGATGGTTACTATCTGTACTGCAGTGCATCCTGTCATATGTAGTGCACAAAGAATTGGGAATAGCCTTTCTCTCAGATGAGTTGTCTTTCTGCCCCCTAGCATTGTGGATGAAGACATGGATCCGGGTTGAATACTCCCTTAGCAAGGACATCCTAAGGGGTTGTCTTTCAGTAGATCACATTAACCGTATTTGTTTATAATGTATGTAAGGGAACGTCTTAGCAGTTTAGGAAGGGCAGACCTATTTTATAATACGCAAGCGATTTGTAGGAGGGGTTTAACTCAGTTGGAAGAGTGCTTTCATAAAAGGTGTAGTTGGGATAGAGAGGAAGCAGAGTTGAAAAAGCCAAGTGTGTGTAGGTACATTGTGTTGAAAACTGTGCCAACTACTGAACCATATCACCTATGGGTTGAAAGCAATCATGATCGTTTTTTATTGACTAGATTTGGGCTTGATCTTTCATTACTTTTTGACCCAGCCACGCGGCGCCCATAGAGGCCAGTGTCTCATACCCTGTGGCTATGATGGACAGTCTCCACAGGATATGATGCACTTTTTAATATTTTGTAGTTTTTATGAGGTTCCTAGAAATTATTTAATTATTCCTATTCTTAAAAAAGTATATGTTTTAAGAGGGTTGAACCTGCTTTTATCTTTTTACAACTCTTTTCATGTGATTCAGTACTTTATTTGCGCAGTTTTTCAAGGGCCGCTACTAGGCTCAGGTCTAGCTGTGATTAACTTTGATGGTGGGGCCTCTCTTCTGTAACTTTGTACTCATGGACCTACATTGGTTCTGCTGCACCACTTGTTGTACTTTATTGAAGTTATTTTAATTTTTGTTTTGATTTTCTGACTTTAATGGTTTTAATTGTAAAAACCAAATAAAGTAGTGTGTTGTTATTGTTGTTGATGTTGAGTGACCTCATTGCTTCAGAAACAATGTAATATTTTCCAAAGACAATGACCTTGCGGTTTGCAGCATTTTGTTCCTCCCGGAGGTTTAAAATGTCTTTTTGGGGATTCCAGCAGACAAGGCATTGCAGAAATCTCAAGAGGGGCAAGGCACGGCTTAGTGGCCAACATGGCAGGTGTTTTTCTCTGAGCTGCACACCAAGACCAGGGTACATCCATCTTAATCTGCATCTACCCTGTTGCTGCCATCGACATAACCACTGTATAAGATTCCCCAAAGTGCCTGAGCTGATACATCCCGAGTCTAGGCAGGCACAGCCCAACCTGCGGCTTATTACATTACAGCCTTTAGACTAGGAATACATGCCCCAAGGACCACCATGACACCATGGGCATTCATGGCACAGTGCAGATCAATGGAGGAAAAGCTGAGATTAAGGCTTGGGTGTGGCCGAGACATACTGTGGTTGATGCAGGTAGGCAGAAAAGGGAGGAAACCACTACCTCCTGGTGGCCTGAGGGCAGTGGAGAAAGGAGCATCGCTGGCTGGTGAGAGTCAGCCTCAGTTGACCTGCAGTAGCTCCAAAACCTGTACAAGAGAAGGTCTGAACCCATCAGAGACCATTAGCCCAGAACCAAGCATCCATCTCATTTGACTTTCTGTGATACTGTAGGTCAATTGGTGCTCCCCCTGCTCCATCTTTAATACTAAAAACTCACTGATTTCGGTGGGCACTTCCTCCACACAGAGAACTGGACCTGTGGGAAGAGTTCTCTTACCCAGACTTTGGTGCCCATTAGAGGTGAATGAGCACCAGAGGGATTTGGGGGTCATCGGATGAACTGTGAGGCTTGCTTGGCTCTTCACCTGAAATCAAAAAATTGGCTGGCATTGAATCGTTGAGACCCAATGATACTATTGCACTAATGGGTGATCTATAAGTGAGAAACAGAGAGGTGAGACTCATCAGTTAGGCTCACTGAGGAAGGGGGGGGGGGGTTTGGTAAACATACCTCCCTATCTGAGCCAAAAACTCCACAAGACAGATAGGAAGAAAGATGCCTCTTCCTGATTTGTGGAGGAGTGAGGCGTAACATCATAGACAGAAACAAACCAACCCCATAAGCGGGGAAGGACAAAATTGATACACCAAGCCTACTTGTGAAATTGATCAGCAGACAAAGGGACAACCTCCCATACCACACAGTAGTGCAGCCATTTCAGATGCCACTGCTACTATCCTACACGTGAAAAGGGAGGCTTCAATATCACTGGTAGAGAAGATTGTAGAAGTCAACCTAGACCTCACACTATTTAGACAAGATCAGCGCAACACAGTAGATAGAGTTACTGAAGCTGGGAGCCAAATATCTACAGCGGAAGGCGTAATACCAGTGAAGACAAGGTTAGGAGTCCTAACTTTACTACTCCTAAACTGAGAAAAATCCTAACTTTAAGACTTTCGGTATTCACAAAAGGCATTTAGGAGTCCTAAAGTTAGGACTCCTAACTTCTGTGAATACCGAAATGAGTAAGTGTCTTCTGTGAATACCAAAATAAGTAAGTGCCTTCTGTGAATACCAAAATGGTAGTAAGTTTAGGATTTTGTCTTAAGTTAGTTCTGTGAATCGGGCCCTAGGAATCTTAGTTTACGTGATAGTGGGTTCCACAACTTGGGTGCCAGATTTGAAAAGGACCTACAACCCCATCTAGTTCTTTTGATTCTAGTCATTTTTAGTAGGCATTCAGAGCAGGATCTAAGGCATCTGTTGGGGACATATGAGACCACCAGGTCTCTGATTTACATGGGCCCTTGTTGTATATGGCTTTGTATGTCTAGCAAAGAGCCTTGAATTTGACTCTAGCCTCAATCGATAACCAGTGGAGTCCTTTTAGATGCTTACCCACTGGTTCCTGTATTTGCACCTTACACAAAAGCCTAACTGCAGCATTCTATATGACCTCTAGTTGTTTAATAACATATTTTCGGGCCCCTAAGTAAAGGGAGTTTCCGTAATCAGGACGTGATGTAGCCAGTGTGTGTATTACTGTTTTTCTTAAATGATTAGGAATAAGCTCTAGAACTTTACGGAGAATTCTGAGTAGACCAAAGCATAAGCCTGTCCATCCAAAAACCGAGATTTTCAATTGAGAAGTTTGGAGCTGGAGACTTACCCATACAGCTTGGCCAACTAGACAGAGGCCTTGGGTTGCTTTATTTCTGAGGACCACCAGCTCTGTTTTGTCCCTTGTGAGTAGCTGACCTGGTATATGGTGTACACTTATGTAACTGGGCACATTGCACCAATCCAGGCAACCCTTATGGTGATTTTTGTGGTCTTAGACAACCTTAAAAAACTCTCTAAGTGGTAACTGCGGAGAGCAGCCTTCAGGCTTAGTCCAGAAGGAGTGTAAATTAGCTTGTTTTACCAGAACATAATCTTATAGGTATAGACTAAGTGAAAAATAACCACACAGTGTATTTATCAAAATATGTATTTATTATAACACACTAACTTACACATACAGATATCTCCTAGTCGGAGATATACACATTGCACACAATGCACATAATAGAAACAGGTAAGTAGCACGTAATGCACAGTGGTCCCCAGGGGGACCACTGTGTATTGTGAACCACAACTCAGGTCAAGACTATACCCAGAAGACGTAGAAGTGCCAGGGACCCAAGGAACCACCTGAGGCAAGTAACCAGGAGCCCCAGGAGGCCGTGTGCAGAGTCAGAACACAACCGTGGGATCAATGTAAGTCAATGGATAAGTCACGGTTGCAAGTTTAAAGAAGAATGACCTTCCCAGTGCACCCTGAAGAAACCATGTGGAAGACAGAAGGTTGGAAAGCCACCCCACCAGTAGATACATTAGGAACCAAGATACCTGCACCAGGGAAGCCGGGTGCAAAGGTACAAAGTGGCATCGGAAACCGCTGTCGAACCCAATGGAGGACTTCAGGAATATGCTGCTGCTGGGGAAGGTGAAACTTTCCCATGGAAACAAAGGTGGATTTGAAGTGTGAAGAACCTGCAAGCAGAGGGGACAGAGTCTATGCCACTTAGGAGTGACCAGGAGACAAGGAAGACAAATGCCTACCGATGATGATGACCTTGAAACTGTAGCTGTGTGGGCCAGGCGTTGCTGTGGAAGACCAGGAGCTGTACACGAGCTCTCCCACATCGAATGTCGAGAGTTCAGGGGTCGGTTTCCGGCAGGAGCACCAACAAGCCTTGGCAACTGCAACCAATGTGGAAGTTGAAGAAGGTACAATGTCTGGACCAGCAAAGTCCAGGAGAAGCAGGGTAGTCAGGGCAGGCACGAGCAATAAGGGAAGCCCAAAGAATTCAATGATGACCCTCAAGATGACCCACAGGCTGGAGGCACTGGAGTCGCAAGAGAACCTCGAGCAGCTCACCAGAGATCAAGCCCACTGTGCAAGTGATGTGGTGAGGACAAAGCTCTTATTCACAGGAGATGCTGGAGGTTTGGGCTACTTGGAGCCCAAAGATCTTGGGGGAAGAAGCTAACAGGCCTTTGCAACTGCAAGTTGACCCGGTGCACATTGGTTTGGTTCCTGCGGCTCCGACGAGGGATACTGGCTTCAAACTTCGTGAGAGAACAGGGCAGGTCTCAATGTTAAGAACCATCACCTATGTTGATGAGCCTTTCAGAGTCTGTGGGAACCCAGGATCAGCAGACCGGTCATCTAAGTTGCAATGCCTGCAGATGAACGGAAGCGACTCCTTCACTTCAAGGGAGATTCCTTCAGGTGTCCTGGATGCCCATAGGCCTTGGAAGGTTCCTGTCTGGTGCACAGGCATTGATATTGCAGTGGACGAGCAAGACAACGAAATCAGGAGCAGCAGAAGCCTTCCTGGTTGCAGCCTTCATGCCCAGAGTGAAGTTCAGCGTGCCCAGATGGTCAAAGAAGTAGTGGTATCTGAAATGAATCTTGCCCCACAACAAATCTAGGGACCCACCCACAGGTAAGCCCTTAAATACCCTAAGGAAAGGGTTGGGATGATTCAGGGATCCCTCCCTAAGGAGGGGCTGGTCAATGGAGAGGATACTCCCTTGTCCTTTGTCCAGTTTTGCGGAAGAGCAGGGGGCAGCGGCTCCCAGAACTGGTTTGGACTGGACTATGCATGGAGGGCACCAAGTGTACTCTGCATGCAGACTATGTGGCACTGGCAAGTGTTCCCACCCTGCTCCAATACACTAAACCCTGTCTGGGAGGTGTTTGCACCTCCCTGTGACAGGATACCTATTGGTCTGCCTTCCACTGCCCGAGCTTGGCTCAGCAGCGGAAGGGCAGAAACGTGTCTCTCACCAGCAGCAGCCCTAGCTGGCTGTTCGGGTCTGGAAGACTGGTACCGGGAGCACTGAGGGCCCCCGTAAGGAGCTTGGAATCGTACCTCCCACATACCTACGGTGTGGGGGTATGATTCCAACATGTTTATTTTTATTTATTTATAAAGTTTTATATAGCACATACGTGACCCACAAGGGTCTCAGAACGCTTTACAATATACAATTATTAAACATTAGATGATTGATGTAGTATACAAACAGTTGGTATTCACTATTCAGTACAAAAGAGGTATATAATATTATATGGATAGCATAGGTGACAAGTAGACAACCAAGAATGATCCATGAGGGAATCAAAACACTTCACAGTACACAGTTATTAGACATTAGGAGGTTGAGATAGAATATATACATTCAGTCATTTCCATACAATCCAAAAGAGGTAGACAGAAATATCTGGATATCATAGGTGACTATTAGTCAACATAGAATTAAAGCCTTAGGATGTAAATTTGTTCATAAGAAGCCTTTTTAATTCTTTTTTGAAGGAGGTAAAGGATGAGATTCCATGTACCAGTGGAGGTAGTCCAAATCTTCGGAACGATCCCTGAAAAAGCTCTGCAACCAGTTCTCTTTTTATGGAAGGATTGTGGTTTCAATAGTAGTGACCTCGCACTTCGCAATTGTCTGCATCCTCCCGATTGCTCTAGCTTTAGTGCTAAGTAAGTGGGGTATTGTTATGCAGGGCTTTGTGGGTCACGCAGGCAACCTTTAGGTGTATTCTTGCCTCGTAGGGCAACCAGTTTATAGCTCTCAAGGTTGGAGAGATGTGGTTATTTTTTTTAATCCCTGAGACCAGTCTGGCTAGAGAGCTGAGCAAAGCCAGCTTGTATTTGGGGAGACCGCATAGAGTGGTTCTTCCGTAATCCAATCTTGGTAACTCTAGGGCTTGTACTGCCATTTTTAAGTTGGTCTGTGGGAGGAAGGCTTTAAGTTTCTTAGTATACTCAACTGGTGATTGACTCCCTTGGTGGCATTAGTGATTTGCGCCTGCATGTTCAGGTGTTTGTCTATGGTGACTCCCAAGGATTTCGCAGAGGCAATGATGTGGGGAGCACAGTCAAAGGAAGTTATATGTCTCAACCAAAGGTCTATCCTGGGTGTGTGTTTGGGTAGGGAGATGAGAAGGAATTCAGTTTTTTTGGTGTTAAGCATAAGGTGGTTGCCAGTGAGCCAACTTTGAGTGTTCTGTAGAATAGCGTTGAGAGAGATGAAGTCTTCTGGTGAAGATATTTTCATATACAGTTGGGTGTCGTCAGCGTACAGGTGATATTGGATGTTCACAGAGGTCAATGCGTTTGCCAGGGGCACCATGAATAGATTCAAAAGAATGGGAGAGAGTGCTGAGCCATGTGGGACCCCGATGGTGACCAAAGAGGGTTGAGAAAGTGAATCCTCCATCTTGATTCTTTGTGTTCTGATATTAAGGAA
This sequence comes from Lissotriton vulgaris, assembly GCF_964263255.1. Taxonomy (NCBI): domain Eukaryota; kingdom Metazoa; phylum Chordata; class Amphibia; order Caudata; family Salamandridae; genus Lissotriton; species Lissotriton vulgaris. The sequence continues at coordinate 637,420,501 of NC_141689.1, read as the reverse complement.
GGAGGTGAACCATTGTAACACTGGATCAGTAAGGCCTATCCTTCGTTCCAGTAGGGACAGTAGGTTGTCATGCTTAGCGGTATCGAAAGCGGAGGATAAGTCAAGAAGTATCAATAGGCATGATTCGTTGTGGTCTAGGATTTTTAGCATGTCACCCAATATGTGGGTGAGAGCAGATTTCGTGCTATGACTTTGCCAGAAGCCGGATTGGTGTTTGTCTAGGAGGTTGAAATTCTCAATGTAATTAACTAGTTGTAATTGTACACATTTTTCCAGCAGTTTTGCTAGAGTGGGGATGTTGGTTATCGGGCGGTAGTTGTTTAGATCTGAGGGGAGGAGTCAGATTTCTTTAGTATAGGTGTGACCTGCCCTACTTTAAGACAGTCCGGTATGGAGCCTTGTCTCAGAGAGGCATTTACAATCTCCGACCATAGGGGTATGATAGAGGTTTTGATCATTGAATAGGGAAGGAGGTAGGGGTTCAGAGAAGTGATTGGAGGGGTTAATCACCAGAAGAGTGTTATAGATTTCTTGTTCAGCGATGGGTAAGAACCCGCGCCAAGAGGCATTGTTTTTTAGGGGTTTCCGTCAGAGTACTAGGATGACCTTGATCTGAGCGTAAAATTTAGTATCCTGAGCAATAGGTTGTGGAAGGACCTTCTTCGATTGGATGTCGATTTTAATGGATTTTGTTTTTTCAAGGAAGAAATTGGGAAGTTGATCACAGTTAGGAATAGCCAGATTGTTTAGTTCCACAGATGTAGGCGTATTGCGTGCTTGTTGTTTGACTTTTTCGAATAGTTTCTTGGGGCGGTAAATGGTTTGGTTCAACTAAGTTTTGAAAAAGTCTGCCGTAGCCTTTAGGATCTTCCTGTTGCATGCATTCCTCAGCACTCTAAGGTGATATAGGTAATCAGTGGAGGGGGCTGATTTCCATAATCTCTCGGATGATCTTAGCTTACGCCCATCAGAGTTCAGGTTCTCGTTGAACCATGATTTGGATATTTTAGAGGAAGCGTTTTTTTCTTGGGGGGCGCTGTAGAGTCAAGGATTTCAAGCATAGTGGAATTGTAAAAGACCGTGAGGTCATGGATGTCAACCATGTCTGTCTTGGGGGTTAGGGTGGAGATGCATTGGTTTACTAGGTTGGTGGGGTTAATATTTTGTATATTCCTTTCCCACTGTTTTGCTTTTGGGGGTTGGCCCTTTTTTGTAGCTACCTCAATATTGATGGAGAAGAGAATGCTGTAATGGTCCATCCAATCACTTGGGGTGATGGATTCTAGTGATACAGTGTTCGTTTTTGCTATGATGCGGTCTAAAGTCTCTCCCTTGTTGTGAGTCGGACTGTCGCAGAATTGAGAAAGATCCTGATCTGACAGAAAAGATTTGAGACAGCTTACAACATGGTCATTTGAGTTATTCCAGTGGAGATTGAAGTTGCCCAGCAAAATCTGTGGTACTTGTGAGTTGTCGTTGGATGTAATGACTTCCATTAGCTCATCGACGAACGTCAGCTTGTCACCAGGGGGGTGGTAAATTATGTGAAGTTTGCTGGTGATGCACTTGTCATTGGAGATGTTGATACAGAGATATTCGCAGGAGGATAGAGAGATGGAGTCTGCTTGATTGGCTGTGATTGTGTTACGATAAATGCAGGCTAGCCCACCTCCAGGGTTCACGTTTTTGTCTAGGCAGATTATGTCATGACTAGGAGGTACCAGTAGGTCTAGGATGGGAGAGGAGGAGCTATTTAGCCATGTTCCTGTGAGGACGATAATGTCTAGATCATTCTCAACGATGAGATTGTAGATGTCAGGAGCATGTTTGCAAGCGGATCTGCAATTGATGAGTGTACACTTCATCTTGCTAGATGAATGGGAGAGAGTAGTCTGCACTAAGTTGATATTAGTGAGGTTTTCTCTATTAATGGATCTGAAGTTGTGAGTGGATTCTCTGAAGGGATTGGTTTGTATGTATTGGATAACGATACATCGGGGCTTACTGTGGACATTCGGACTGGCATAGGTTAGGAGGAGTCATCTAAGTCATTGTCAGATAGTTTAGCAGTTGCCCTCCTGGGACAGGATGGGTCGTTGGGGGAAAGTATCCTACTCTGCCTAGTGTCCTCACAGTGTGATTGCTTGGTGATTTATCTGCTAGTTTGGTGACTAATACGGTTCACTGTGGCACTAGTGGCTCTGTGTGTGTTTACGATTTCCTAGTGATGCTTGATAGATTTTGCAACTCAACTTTGAGATGGGATAGGCCAGTGGCTAGCTCATAGAAACATGCAATCCAATAAAAATGTTGGATACCAAACATGACCGGGTTCATTACAGCCAATTTAGAGATAACCATTGCGTTATGACGCATGATCCTTCATGCAGGGCACCCTCACACTGAGAACCGAGCACCCTGCCTTCAGGATTGAAAGGCCTACCTTAGGGGTGATTTATATGTTTTAAGTGAAGTGACCTCAGATATAAGAAAATTTAAATCTGCTGTAAGTGGTGTATCAGCAGCTTACACAGACTGCAATATCAGGTCTGTAGTCACAATTTGAGTGGTCTCTCATGGGTGGCATAATACATGCTTCAGCCCATGGGAGACTCCTGGTGTACCTATGCCCTGGGTTCCTTAGTACCATATACTAGGGGCTGATAAGGTTGCACCAGTGTCCAATCAAGGATGTACCTAAGTACTTACCAAACCAATTTGGGGGAGAAAGCATCAAGACTGGGGTCCTGATTATGAGGATCCCAGTCTAGTCTGAAAACATTACAGCACAAGGCAAAAAGTGGGGGTAACCATGCAGAAGGATCCTACCTTCCTACATTTGGGTACTGGGTTTCAGTTACATTTTGTCAGATAGTTATGATTTTTAGATTTAAAGGAATCCAGAGGCTATATTGTATGACGGACACATAGCAGGACGTAACTCGAATATAGTGTGTACATGCTACAGAGTGCTTTCATGGAAGGTTAATGGTTACACACACATATAAGAGGGGTGGTTCTGCAATTTATGCAACTGTATACTCCCAGCATTCTGTTACAGCAAGAAACACCCATACTGGGTAACAACTGGTGTTCTTTGGTCAATACAGATTTCACAGGGTATTCCAAGCAGGCTTCACCTCCGGTTCTAGAGGAGGGACCGTTCATCTCCATACATACTTTAATTTCATAGCGGAAAAGACCATACCTAACAACTTGAGTTGCTTTATTCTGGTTTCAGCCTCATTACACGGGTGATTATGGTCTTGCCTTTTTTATATGTACATTGAGCATGCTGAACATGTTCTTTGACCAGATCACCTCTTTGTTGACAGGGACAGGCTTTTGCAGACTAATCATAGGAGGTGACTCTAGCCCTTTCAGTGCTCATGATGGAAAGGTTCAGTCATGAACATCAGTGCTCCTGTGCTCATGATGGAACCATTCTGTCATGAGAATAGGTGCACTAAATCCTATTTAGTGCCCCTGTTCTATAAAATAAAGGGATTTCCTTTTCTTTTGTTGGCCTTAGGAGCGTTGGGAAGAGCTTTCCCAACATCCCGAATCTGTTTTGCATTTCCAATGCAATGACAATTGTGCGCATGGTGTGCTGACGTCATTGAAAATAAAACGTAGTTTCTGTTTCATTGTTTCTGTGCGCATGGGGCTATCTCAGCCCCATGAGCACCGAAACACTTGGGAGAGGTAGCATTGGAAAGGGGAGAATCTCCCCTTTCCAATGATACTCTTTCCTAGAGGAGCCCTGCTTGATGATTGCCCCAGGAAGGCGATCCCAAAATAGGTATCCACCCACTAGCCACCAAGGAGGGGGGAGCGGCCCCTTGGGCGGCAAGGGCCTTTTCTCCCCCATAAAATGTTGGCACACTCTTTCTGCCACCCCCAGGGAACATATGGAGGCAGCAGCCCCCAATATGCCCCCCTTGGGGGGGGGGGGGCAGAAAGCAGTCTAGATGCCAGGGATGGGGCAGTAGCTCCTGATCTGCACCAGGGGGCAGAGAGCCCACTAGGCACCAGCGATTATGCTGGCTTTTTTAAACGTAGGGGTGGGGGCTGCCTATAATGACCATCCCAATGCCCCCACCACCAATCCCGAAAATAGCCACATTCTTTGTCCCCCCCTTTGGGGCATATCAGGGCAATAGCCCCCGATTTCCCCCTCTCCAGAGCGGCACTAGGCACTAACTGTTTTTTGGAATATGCCTACCTGTAGATTTTGGGTCCTAGCACAGCCGGCATCTAAGGAAATATAGCAAACTTGCATATTCTTTAAAACTAGACACCAAGGGAAATCCAGGACGGGGTGACTTGTGTGGCTCTCACAAGATTCTTTTACCCAGAATCCCTTGCAAATCTTAAACTTTGTAAAAAAAGAACTTCATTTTCCTCACATTTCAGTGATGTAACATTCTGGAATCTGCGCAGATTCACAAACTTCCATCCACCCAGCATTCCCCAGAGTCTCCTGATACAAATGGTACCTCACTTGTTTGGGCAGGCTTACTACCCGCGACAGGAAAAGGCCAAAAGCGCAACGTGGACACACCACATTTTTACAGTGAAAACGGACCCTTTCTGTACAAAGTGCCTAGCTCTAGATTTTTAACCCTAGTTCTGCCGGCACCAAGGGAAACATAGTAAACCTATACATTTTTTAAAACTAGACACCCAGGGAAATACATGATGGGGTGACTTGTCTGGCTCTCACCAGGTTCTGTTACCCAGAATCCCGTGCAAACCTCAAACTTTGTAAAACAAAAACACATTTTCCCCATATTTCAGTTTTGGAAAGTTCTGGAATATGTGTGGGTCCACATTCTTCCATCCACCCCATATTCTCCAAATTCTCCCGATAAAAATGGTACCTCACTCTTGTGGGTGGGTCAAGTACCCGCAATAGGCAAGGGACCTCACAGCCATACCTCACAGGGCTCCCCAGGGTGTTTAGTTTTCAGAAATGTGTGGGTATAGTAGGTTTCCCTAGATGGCCACTGAGCCCGAGGCCATAAACCCAGGTACCCTCCCCCTTGCAAACCCGCTTGTTTTATGATAGGTAATTCTGTAATCTCCAAAATGCTTTTAGGACCCTTACCTGTCGCGGGTACTTGACCCACCCACACGAGTGAGGTATCATTTTTATGGGGACACATGGGGGAACGCTGGGTGGTAGGAAATTTGTATCAGCCCGGTCATCCTACAACTTTCCCACATAGAAATTTGAGAAACATTTGATATTTTCAGAAAAATTTGAGGTTTGCTGTGGATTCTGGGAAGGAAAACTTTGGGGGATCCACACAAGACATACCTCACTGGACTCCCCATGGTGTCTATTTGTCAGACATATGTGGGTTTGGTAGGTTTCAGTAGCTGGCTGCCAAGCCTGGGCCGAAAACTCAGGTGACCCGCCCCCATGCAAAAGCAAATTGGTTTGTGATGGGTAATTTTAATGTCTCCACAATACGTTTTGGGCCCTTGCCTGTCACAGGTACTTGACACACCCACACAAGTGAGGTACCAAATTTTATCAGGAGACCTGGGGAAATGCTAGGTGGTATGAAATTTGTGTCAGCCCAGTGATCCTACAACGTTCCCACAGAGAAATTTGAGAAAAATGTGTTTTATTTTCGGAAAATGTTGAGGTTTGCAGGGGATTCTGGGTAGGGAAACGTTGGGGGATCCTCGCAAGTCATACCTCCCTGGACTCCCCGGGTCTCTAGTTTTCAGGAATGTGTGGGTTTGGTAGGTTTCCCTAGATGGCTGCTGACCTCAGGACCAAAAAGTGCGGTATCATTTTACTTGGGACACCAAGGGGAATGCTACGTGGTAGGACATTTGTGCTGCCACAGTGATCTCACACAAAAATGTGTTGAAAAAGTGATTTGTTCAGCAAAACTGTAGGTTTGCAGGGTATTCTGGGTAGGAAGAAATTGGGGGATCCACGCAAACCATACCTCACTAGACTCCCCAGGTTGTCTAGTTTTCAGAAACATGTGGGTTTTGTAGGTTTCCCTAGAGAGCCGCGAGCCCGGGACCAAAAAACCAGGCCCGCCGCTGCAAAACCAGGTAGTTTTATGATAGGTAATTTTGAAGTCTCCACGGTACGATGTGGGTCATTTCCTGTTGCAGCCAATATGCCTACCCACACAAGTGAGGTACCATTTTTTATCAGGAGACCTGGGGAAATGCTAGGTGGTAGGAAATTTGTGCTAGCCCGGTGATCCCTCAACTTTAACCATACAGAAAAGTGATGACAATTTGAGGTTTGCAGGGGATTCTGGTTAGGGAATTGCTGGGGGATCCATGCAATCCATTCCTCACTAGAATCCCCAGGGTATCTAGTTATCAGAAATATATGGGTTTCTCTAGATGGCTGCTGAGCCCGGGGCCAAAAACCCAGGTGCCCCCCTTGCAAAACCAGGTCGTTTTGTGATAGGTAATTTTGATGTCTCTACAGTACATTTGGCCCTTGCCTGTCATGGGTACTTGACCCACCCACATGAGTGAGGTACCATTTTTATCAGGCGACTCTAGAGAATGTGGACCCACGCAGATTCCAGAACTTTCCATCACAGAAATGTGGAGAAATGTGTTTTTTGACAAAGTTTGAGGTTTGCAAGGGATTCTGGATAACAGAACCTGGTGAGAGCCACCCAAGTCACCCCTTCCTGGATTCCACTGGGTATCTAGTTTTCAAAAATGTATAGGTATCCTAGGTTTCCCTAGGTGACGACACAGCTAGGGTTCAAAATCCACAGCTAGGCACTTTGCCAAGAAAGGGTCAGTTTTCACTGTAAAAATGTGGTGTGTCCATGTTACGTTTTGGGACAATTCCTGTTGCGGGCACTAGGCTTACCCACACAAGTGACATATCATTCTTATTGGAAGACTTTGAGGAATGCGGGTGGGTGGAATTTTATGGATCTACGCAGATTCCAAAATCTTCCATCACAGAAATTTGAGGAAAATGTTTTTTTTTACAAAGTTTAGTCAAAAAGTTACAAGGGCCTAAGGTCAAACTGCCCCAAATAGCCAAAAAAAGGCTTAGCACTGGGGGGCGGGTCCTTGCAGTGAAGGGGTTAATGCGATTATGCACATGGCACCTGCACACTTCACCCATTGCTTGTTCTAAAAAACGTCCTAATTTTGAGCGGACTAATTTAGACTAATAGATGTATGGAGGCTTTGGCATAGGAAAGATGTAAAATAACCATATTTCTAGAAGGCTTACCAATCATTCTCCTGTATCTACAATGTTGTTTCCCCAGAAATAGACTTGTCAGAAGTCGAGAGTCTACAAATATTCTATTGAGATATCTCCAAACATGCAGTTGTCCTGTTTCATTCATACAGTGCCAGTGCTAGACCCCATGGCACTTGGAGATTCAGATCTGATGGCAACAGACCAAGGTATTTCATGTGCACTGCGGAAAGATTCAATGGATTAATTTGATCTAAATATTCACTCTGTTCAGTGCCCGTCTACTATTCGAGAGCCTTTCTAAACAGTGATATGTGGTAGGGCAATGGCTTTCGTTGACAAGGGGAAGAGGAAGAAGAAAGAGGAAGAAGAAAGAGGACATAACATCTCTAGGCACATTGCTCGGCTGGAACAATCAATATTATCCTCTAGGGATCGAAGCTTTTTAAAAGATACAGAAAATAGTAATATCCCAACTGCTTCACCTAACTATGGATACTACCAAACACATCTGGATGCATCGCAAAACAGAATCTATAAGTCCAGTATATGTCATGCAGGTTGTTATATTGGTTGACGACCAGAGATAACATTTCCAAAATTGAGCCCGGCTTTCAAGTCTTAGATAATCAGAGGTCACTGGAGGCCTAGAATATCAGTTCAAACTTTGCATCATATTACCAAACTTTTTATCGTCCCGACACACCCCTATCATTGAGACACAGCTCCCATTATTCTCTGAACTGATGGTCAGACAATTCTTTCCATTTACATTAGATGCGATAGGGGTAGCCCTTACAGGTAAGTGGTCAAGGAAAAAACTCGGGTTTAAATGACTCTTGATTGACTTTTTAAGAGATGTACATCTATAGTGGCCGCTCATTTGCATTCCCTATTTAATAAAAAAGTTAAAGCAATCCGTGCTGAAAGACCTATGTGGGGAAACATAGTTATGGTTCTAAAACTGAGAAAGAACCCAGTCTACTAATAATCATATAGGCCAATTTTCAATATTGAACATCAAGTCCAAACAGTTGGCCAAGATTCTTGTAAATACACTGGTTAAGCTCATACGTTCCTTAGTTCATAATGATAAGAACGGCTTTATACCTGGTTGTGTACCCAGCAATGTATTAGAAGTTTACAGCTTGCCTTGGCTAGTCACAAAGGGACATATATTTCTCATATTATCATGCAGCACAGCAAGTCACCTTCGTATGCTGTGCTGTGTGATAGGGAAAGGGCAGGAATGCACCATACATAACAATATACAGCACATTATTGTCATTTCCTAGCACTGGCACACAATGTACTGCCTAGCACCAACGCAGGCATTCTTGCATTATGGTTCAAGGGTGCCTCCATGGTAAGCAGGATTATTTTTGTGCAAGAAGGCACACCTTTCTGCACAAAAACAATCCTCTGAGGCATTTTCCTCTTTCTATGTGTGCTGGCATTTTCCTCTTTCTTCGAGTGCTGCAGATTGCAGCACACACAGCAAGAGGAAGTAACAAGGAGTATTAAAGATTTTTCTCCTCACTAAGCCTCATCTGGGGAAGCATAGCATTTTGATGCATTCCCAGGTTTACACGTGTTTGGTAAATCAGGGAATGCGACAAAATCTACGGAACGCCTCCCCAGGGCAGAGTAATGCAATGTAGAGATTTGTGCTGCATTGTGTAACTCAGAATTTATCAAGCCATGCAAGGTGGTCTTGCGTGGCTGGATAAATATGACTTAGGCCTTGCGTCGCCCTTGCGCCCCCTCAAATGGCACAAGGGTGACGCAAAACCTACATAAATATGATCCAAAGAATTTAAGGACGCTGGTATTGATTATCATTGACTTTCAGAAGGCCTTTGATTCCAATTAATTGGAAATTTCTGCTCCAGGTACTTAACAAGATGAACTTTTGGCATAGTTCTATGGCAAATGTGAGAGGCAATGGAGCAGTATCAGATCCTTTCCCCATGCACAGAAGTACTAAGCAAGGGTGTCCCAACTCTCCTCTGCTATGCACACTCATTATTGAGACACTGGCACAGAAAATCAGAGTAAACCCATTGGTGAAGGGCTTCCTATGGAGGGACATAACTGATTGCATTTCATTTCCTTACAGGTGGACTATGGGCCTGATTTGTATTTCAGCGGACGGCTTACTCCGTCACAATGGTGATGGATATCCCATTCGCCAAAATATAAATCCCATACGATATAATGGAATTTATATTTTGACAGACAGAGTAGCCTGTTCACTGAAATATAAATCGGGTCCCTTGCCTTCTGCTTTACAAGACCAGTGGGAACAGGAGTTTGACTGATGAAAATCCTTCTATGTACGCATCAGCATCTGGTTTAACAGTCAATTTGCAGAAATCAATTCTGCTCCCAATTAGTTAAGGTATGACTACATGAGGAGTACTTTGGTGTCTCCAGAATAATAAGAAAGGGCTATTCAAATATCTGGGAATTTACATTTTTACATCTTTGCAGGCCTCTTGGGAGACACATTACAACATTTATAGACAGATCAATATTAGATCTAGAGAGGTGGTTGAGGCTCCCACCCTCGATCCATTGTGTTGTATGGAAACCCCACATTGAAGATACCATGGAGGGGCGAAGACTGGTTCCCCTGTTCTGCTAGAGCAGTGGACTTCAATAAATGAGATTATTTTGGATATCGAAACTAGGAGACATTTGGCAGGCATATCATATGAATCCTTTGCAGACCTTGGTAAAGAATTTTCCATGCATAAATCCCAATTTTTCCACTTTTTACAACTAAGAACCATGTTAGCCACAATCCAAAAGCACCATCGACCCCTAGAGGTCAAGCTAGTGGTAGACCCCGTAGGGCAGAACAGTATCTCTGAACATTATCGCTCCTTGGTGACCAACTTCCGAGACCCCCTGGTATAATAACATTCACTTTGACAGGAAGATTTGGGGATCTTGGATAAAGATGAATGGCGAGAAGACAAAATGTCCCCACAAGTATTGGCAATACCTACCCGTCCAACTTGTACACCTCAATTATTTACACAGAGCCTGCTTCACTTCTAAATAACTGTAGTGGATTAATAGGGGTGCTGGTTCATTATGCACACAAGTCTAGACTGAGGTCCGCACCTTCCTACACATGACATGGTCCTGTGCCCAACCTGCGAAACATCTTATCCGCCAGTAAACGCGCTTTGTCTGACATTTTGAACTGACCCATATCCTTGATAACTGCACTATTGGGTTTATTGAAGGAATGGGGGGGGGTGGCAGAACACACTGCATATAGCTGGGAATTGTGTGTCTGGTTGCAAAAAGAAATATAGTCTGGAATTGGAGATCAACAACCGCACTGTCAATTTAAGTATGGAGACAGGTTATGCACTGCTGTATCCTTAGAGAAAGGGAGGTTGCCCTGAAATATATGACAAGATTTTGGGCACATGGTGGGCATATTTCCAATCCTCATAACCCTCTGGTGACATTCCCTCAATCATGTTGCATCAATCTTAGAATAACGGGTAAGAGGCGTCCGGCGGTGTCCCCATACTTTTCCAGTGGCCTATATAAGATATGCCACTCCGATGATGTTTACTGGTTTAAAATGCTTGAATGTAACAGTTCTCTAGCATTCAATTTTATTTTCAATACGTCTTTTGTTTGTATTATTTATGGTAAAGAAAAACATTAAAAAATTCATAAAAAAAGAAATCTCAAAAGGATTATGTTGTACATAAATTAAGTAGGCAGCAGGACACGTCTTCTAGTAGTTAGGTTGGATTTATTAAGTTACAAAGAATAAGTTAAGACAGCAGAGCACAAAGCCTCACAGCTGACCAGACCAACTGCCAGGGCTCGAATCCCAACACACCAGATAGAATACAGCTAGGTAAGAAGATAGAAACACAAAGAAAGGACTAAAGAAACCAAAAAGCCATATAAAGCTAAGTATGAATTTACAACAGATTACACCAGCACAAATACAACAACGGATTTATCCTCTGGAACAATAGGATTCTCCCAAGTTTCTTTATCTGGCGGTGCACAGATTTCCGTCCTTGCTTAGGTAAGACATTAATCAAAAAACAATGACTTTTTGCTTTTCATTGGAGGCTGATAACCTCCCCGAAAATTACTGGAAGACACAGTTCTTTTCCAACCATTTCTACTATTTTTTAAGCCTAAATAGATTCATCTTTTTCTTCAAACTATTACATTGTAGCCAAAATCTGACTCATATAGGTCGGAATGTGTCAACATCTGACTGAGCTATAGCCACATCCAGTGTCAAGTGTAGGTGTATATCATCCACATAGGACTTAGGATATACCCCAGTGTTTTTTAATTATGTAGTCCTCTTAATAAATGCTTGAAAGTGGACAACCCTGTAAGACAAAAGACACACACACCCTATTTTGAATAGATTATGTTTAAAGGACGTGCACATCAGATCTTACCTCCACACCTTTAAAGTTACAAGTACAAATCATGATTAAAGCTAATCACAACTGGGGTCAAAGCTTCCAGTAAAAGATCGGAAAAGGACGACAGCCCACGAGTATGCTAATCATAAAGATTGTTACCTAGAGTCATTTTAAAGGAAATGAATCTAATTTCGAATGTTTGAAAACATTGTACATATAAAAGCAATCCATGTAAATAAATACTTCTCTACATCTGTCCCTTATAGTCTAACACGTTTACCGTTGTAGTCCGGAGCTCTGGGTATCCAATGTTTGTTGTTGTTGTTTTTTAGCTGTGTCTGCATACCCAGAAACAGATCTAAGTGTTGGCCATCAATTAGTTATTCTACGGGAAGTAAATGCTTTCTTTTCAATCTGGAATTCATAAAGCCATGCTAACTTCACTTTTGAGACCAGCATATTTCAAGAATTTAAAAAAGCTTTGGCTTTTCCCTAGAAGGCATCGGGTTACTGTGTATGAAAGTAGGTAATCAAGAAGAGTAATATACACTTTCAAGGGCAAATATGAGCACAAGCTAATGGACCTTTTGCCAACATCATTTGCCCTTATTGTTCAAAAAGGAGTACACTGGCCATCGCCTTGTAGGTTCTAAATGCATTTTGCTAGACCCCGACTTGAATTGGGTTATGGAAGGAGGCATAAGAACAAGTAGAACTGTGAGAATCTCAATCCTCAGACAGTGGATGATCAGGGGCTGGGAAAGGTATCATTGACTACTGCTCTGCAAGGACTTAACCTGTGTTAAGTGTCTGGTAAACGGAAAGGAATCAAAAGTTATCCTGTAGAGTCTCAGCAGTTATGTGATCGATGGACAACCATATGAATGGCATTGTCTCTATAGGTCTACAGAGTGGGTAAGCAAAACCAGGAAGGTGAGGGAGGACTTCTGCCACAACTCCTTTTCTGAAAGGGCACTGCACACCAATATGTTCAGCATTGCACAAGAAACTATTCCCACAATCAATCAATCAGAGTACTTGTACCGCGCGCTACTTACCCATGAGGGTCTCAAGGCGCTGAGGGGAAGGGGAGGAGGGGTGCTGCTACTGCTCGAAGAGCCAGGTCTTGAGGAGTCTTCTGAAGGCGAGTAGGTCTTGGGTCTACCGTATGTGGGTAGGGAGGGTGTTCCAGGTTTTTGCGGCGAGGTAGGAGAAGGATCTGACGCCGGAGGTCGTTCGTTGGATGCAGGGGACAGCGGCGAGGGCAAAGCTACGCGGGTGGAGGTGTGGAAGCTGAGTCTGCTGTTGAGGTAGGTTGGTCCGGCGTTGTGGGGTGCTTTGTGTGCGTGGGTGAGAAGCTTGAAGGTGATCCTCTTGTCGACGGGGAGCCAGTGTAGGTCTTTCAGGTGGGGGGTGATGTGGCTGTGGCGGGGAACGTTGATGATCAGTCGGGCGGAGGCGTTTTGGATGTGTTGTAGACGTCGTAGGTGTTTGGCTGGGATTCCTGCATAGAGAGCGTTGCCGTAGTCCAGTCTGCTGCTGACATGGGCCTGTGTTTCTGTGCTTCTTGTTTCGGTCGGGATCCACTTGTAGATCCTGCAGAGCATGCGGAGGGTGTTGTAGCAGGAGGAGGAGACGGCTTTGACCTGTTTAGCCATGGAGAGGGAGGAGTCGAGGATGAATCTTAGGTTGGGTGCATGGTCGGTGGGTGTTGGTGCTGTTCCCAGTGTGGTCGGCCACCAGGAGTCATCCCAGGCTGAGGGGGTGGGTCTGAGGATGAGTACATCCGTCTTATCCGAGTTCAGCTTCAGATAGTTTCTCCTCATACAATCGGCGACGGCCTTCATTCCCTCGTGGAGGTTGGTTTGGCGGTGTTTGGGTCCTTGGTGAGGGAGAGGATGAGCTGGGTGTCGTCGGCATAGGAGATGACGTTGACGTCGTGCTGGCGGGCTACTTGTGCGAGGGGGGCCATGTAGTTGTTGAACAGCGTCGGGCTGAGGGATGAGCCCTGGGGAACGCCGCAGATGATTTCAGTGGCTTCGGATTGGAAGGGTGGGAGGTGGACGCTCTGGGTTCTGTCGGAGAGGAAGGATGAGGTCCAGTCAAGGGCCTTATCTTGGATTCCGGCTTCTAGGAGGCGTGTCTTTAGAGTGCGATGGCAGACCGTGTCAAAGGCAGCCGACAGATCCAGGAGGATGAGGGCTGATGTTTTGCCGTTGTCTAGTTGGTGCCTGATGTCCTCTGTGGCTGCGATGAGGGCTGTCTCGGTGCTGTGGTTTTGTCTGAATCCGGACTGGGATGGGTCCAAGATGTTGTAGTCTTCCAGGTGGCGGGTCAGTTGCATGTTGATGATTTTCTTGATTACCTTTGCCGGGAACGGGAGCAGGGAGGTGGGCCGGAGGTTCTTGAGGTCCTTGGGGTCCGCCTTGGGCTTCTTGAGGAGGTCATTGATTTTGGCGTGCTTCCAGCTTTCCGGGAATATTGCTGTCTCGAAGGGGATGTTGATGACCTTCCGTAGTTGGGGTGCGATGGCTGCATCTGCTTTGTTGAATACGTGGTGTGGGCACGGGTCTGACGGAGATCCTGAGTGGATGGAGTTCATGACCTTTGCATGTCTCATCATCACTGACGTTGGACCAGGAGGTCAGGCGATTGGCTCTGGTGGTGTTCCCAGGGGAGGTGGAGTCTGGCGTAGTCGGGCGGTTGTGGTGTTGAAGCTGTTGTGGATGTCAGCGATCTTGGGGTGGAAGAAGATGGCTAGTGAGTTGCACAGTTCTTGTGAAGGTGGGATGTCATTGGTGTTCGCGTTGGGGTTGGAGAGTTCCTTTATGATGCTGAAGAGTACTTTGCTGCTGTGTGGGTTGTTGTCCAAAGGGTCTTTGAAGGAGGATCTCTTGGCTAATCCTGTGAGGTGGTGATGTCTGCGAGTGGCATCCTTGTGGGCTGCGTGGTTGTCCAGTGTGCATTGGTGGAGCCATATTTTCTCCAGTTTCCGGCATGCGCGTTTAGAGGTCTGGAGCTCGTCGGTGAACCAGGTGGCTCTCTTGCTGGAGTGGTTGTTGGAGGGTTTCTTGAGCGGGCGAGGGTGTTGGCGCAGTCCTCGATCCACTGTCTCAGGTTGCTGGCTGTGACGTCTTAGTTGGTGGGGTCGGTAGGTGGGTTCTGGACAAGGGTGGTGATCAGCCGGTCTTTGGTGACTTTGCTCCAGCAGCGGGGAGGGAGCTGTTGTGTGCGGTGGTGCGTGGTTGGTTTCTTGAAGGTGATGTCAGGAATCACTGCCGGTTGTCACGCTAGCTGCGTGAGAATCGGAAATGAGCAAAAGCAAGGGAAAAACTACATTTCCCATGATTCCTGATAGTGGCGCATAGCGCGTAACTAGCAAGACATGCCGGAAGCCGGATAAAGCCGGCAAAAAGAAGACCAGTGCTGCCGATAATTCCCAGTTGCTAGTGGAGCAACACTGCTGCCCTTGGCTCTTAGAACTCGGCGGGAGGAACGGAGTCCGCTCTTGACCTCCGCCCAACCCGGATTACAGGTACTGTGCCTGACTCTATCGTTGCTCCTCTGTTGGATGAGACGCATTTTCCGCGTTATTGTGCAGAGGAGACATTGCGCCCGTAGCGGCGCTTGGGCAGCGTAATCTCCTTGTTGGAGAAACGCCTTGCTGGTTTCTTGCAGGGAGGTAGTGGCGCCCGCAAAATTTTGCTTTTGTATTCCTTGATGGCAAAGGCAACAAGACTTTTGCTCAGCGAATTTGAAAGTGTTTAAGAATAATTAAGCACATCAAGATTATTGCCGTAAAGACAGAAATTTTACAGTTTTTGGATGTGATAACATTTCCATTCCTTCTTGGATAGAGGATAGTATTATCGTGAAATTACTGACCTGCTGATTTCAAAGTAGCTACACCTTTGTTCTTTACTTCTATGAGTTTGAGGAGAGAGAGAGAGTGCATGATGGGTGACAAAAAATCAGAAGTGCCATTCTTACTAGCTATAGAACCTGTGCTAGTCTGGATCGTGTTGCCGCTCTCATCCCTCTACTAAATGGATCCAAGAGCAGTTATTTTTATTTACAGGCAGGAGCTGCTGGTATTGAGGAAAGAGAAAGCTAAGTGGGTAGGACAGAAAGAGAACCTTTTGAGTTAGGGTTTTGATTATATGTTCTTGTCGCCCTTACAGGTCTTCCCCCGCTCAATAGCTCCCAAAAGTATGTGCATGCTTGCAAACCGGACTTGGGTCAATTCAGAGGAGGGCCCCCATTGAGCATCAACACAGCCCTGAGGATCTGGATTTCGGAAAGCCTGACAGAATTATCGGCCCAAGAATTGATTCCCTCCTGGTTGTGTTAATTGGAACATGGCCACGGTAGAGGATGTGGTGGCAGCTCTGGCGCTTGTTCAAGCGGAATTAGTCGCCTCGCGTCAGGAAACAGCATCCCTGCATACCCGGGTAGACCAGCTACAAAGAAACCCCTTTGAACTTGGGGGAACAGTCCGTACCACACCGGTTGTAGTGGAAATGCCAACACAGGTCCCACTATCCCCTCCAGAAAGGTTTCATGGAGATATAAAAAAAGGTACAGGTCTCCCTAACACAGGTGCTTTTACACTTCACATGTAAGCCTAAACTGTTCACCACAAATCAGGCTAGGGTAGCATTCCTAATATCCTATCTGGGGTGGAGAAGCAGCACAATGGGCTGTTCCTATAGTCCACAATGACGACAATTTGCTGTACCATTGGGATGAGTTTCGGACAAGTTTCGAACGCACGTTTGATCGGAGAGCGGACACATTCTCCGCAGATAGGGACCTCCTGGAACTACGTCAGGGAACGTTGGATTTGGTGACGTATCTGAACAATTTCCGAAGACTGGTCGCAGAAACAGACTGGCCAGAAGTTAAACAATCCGCAGTGTTCTACCGAGGAGTTGAAAGATGTGTTGGCACAGATAGAGCCTCAGCCATCAACTTGTTCTGCACTTATCGATCTTGCTCTCAGACTGGATCATCGCTTAAGGGAACGTTGAGGAGAGAGCAAAAGAAAGGAGAAATGGGTTACCATATAGCGAGAAGACGTCTGGAACTGAGAAAACCAGTACGTCAGCAGAGCCTATGGATATAGGAACAGTAAGGGCATCATTAACCCTCAGCGAAAGAGACCACCGTCGCAAACAGGGATTATGTCTTTATTGTGGCAAAAAAGGCCATTTCCTGCTGGAATGTCCTGTTAAGCCCAAGCACGGGAGAACAAGAGCAGGACAAGCGGCTGCCCTGTTGGCTGGAAAGGAAAAGGGAAACTCCAGCTCTTGAGGTACAGAGTAGGGAGTTCTTCGGGCGGTCGTGTTATCCCTTCGGTGAATACACTCGTCTTCAGAGAGAAAGACCACTTTTTCATAACTTTAACCATATTGATCGGAAATGAGGCACAAGACATTCATGCCATGATTAACTCTGGAGCCATAGGGTGTTTTATGGACGAAGGAGAGGCCTCACGTTTAGGAGTAAAACTCCTACAGAAAAACGTCCCTGAAATGGTCTACGACGTGGATGGCAAAGAACTGGACTCCGGGCCCATACAACACCACACCACGGAGTACGATCTCCTATATGGCGGATACCACTTGGAAAAGATATCCTTCAACGTAATACAAGCCCCTCTTTATGGGGTGATATTGGGTCTTCCATGGCTCCAGAAACATGAACCCTCTGTTAACTGGGGAGCGAAGATGATTCATCTTGACTCTCCGTATTGCAAGGACCATTGCAACTAGGAAATAACTCGACCTTCAGGTTTCATCGACTCCCAACATCATGTTGCAACGGCTGCAAAAAAAGAAGTATCCTTACCTTCTTGTTATAGGAGCTTTGCTGACGTCTTCTGCGATACCAAGGCTGAAGTGTTACCACCCCATAGGGAGGATGACTGCCGGATAGATCTGGTTCCGGGGTCAGTCGTCCCCTGTGGACGAGTATACTCCCTTACCGTCCCTGAAACCACATACCTACGAGAGTATCTGGACAAATTTCTGAAGTTGGGATATATACGTCCGTCTCGCTCGCCAGCAGCCTCTCCCCTCTTTTTTATTCCTAAAGCCAACGGGGACTTGAGATGCTGCATCGACTATAGAATGCTGAACGGCATCACCCTCAAGAATCGATATCCTCTTCCCCTAATCCCGGTGCTCCTGGAACAGGTGAGAGACGCTGCTATTTATACTAAGCTAGACCTGCGGGGTGCCTACCATTTGGTCCGCACCAAAGAAGGCGACAAATGGAAGACGGCCTTCAAGGCGCGGTATGGGCTCTTTGAGTATTTGGTGAAGCCCTTTGGGCTATGTAATGCCCCGGTTGCATTTCAGTTCTTTCTGAACTAGGTTCTCCGTTAATATCTGGACGTATTTACGGTGGTGTATATAGACGACATCCTTGTATATTCCACCACCGAACAAGAACACGTTGATCATGTCTGTTTAGTTCTACAAGCACTGAGGAAACACCATCTATTTTGTAAAATCACTAAATGTGATTTCCATGTATCGACTGTGGAATTCCTTGGGGTGATGCCAAGTCATGGCAGAGAGAAAGGTAAAAGCCATAGAGGACTGGCCTTGTCCTCACAACGTAAAGGAGATACAGAGCCTGTTAGGCTTTGCAAACTTTTATGGTAGGTTCATTGGACTATTCTCAGACATGGTGGCCCCATTGACCAGATTAACCAGAAAACGAACACCCTTTGTATGGACCGAAGAAGCTCAAAAGGCGTTTGATTGCCTCAAACAAGCCTTCACCACAGCTCCTGTTCTCACCCATGCCAACCCAGCACTACCGTTCATAATAGAAGCAGGCGCCTCGGAGGTAGATATTGCGGCAGTACTCTCTCAACGACAAGACACCACAGGCTATCTGCATCCCATAGCATTCATGTCCCGGAAGTTGAATGCCGCAGAGCAGAACTACACAATCACGGAAAAAGACGTTCTGGCGATACGATATGCCTTCTTGGAGTGGAGACATTGGTTGTTGGGGGCTGCTCATCAGGTCAGTGTTTACACTGATCATAGGAACCTCCAGTTCATGAAAGCGGCTCGACATCTCACGCCAAGACAGTTGCGGTGGATGCAATTCTTTGCGGAATATCATTTCATGGTGACGTTTCGCCCTGGAAGAGAGAACAAAAAAGCAGATGCCCTAACACGACAAGATACCGCCCGATGAGCGATGTTCCTCCAGAGGACTCTAACGTAGAACCCAGCATCGTGGTGTGTTTGACGCAAACCAATACCTTCCTTCAGAGAATTCGTCAAGAAATGCGTTCATTGGTTTGGAGGAGCTGGATCAGAGCGCATCCGGACTGGCAAACCTGTCAGGGTATTCCAATACGAGGACATCAGATTTTGGTTCCGTCCAACACGCTGCACCGTCTGGTGTTCTCATGGTGTCATACCCTTCCATGTGCTGGGCACCAAGGTGGTCGAAGACCTTAGATAAGGTATTACGTCAGTTTTGGTGGCCTTCTGTTCGGGGGGACGTGTTGTTATGGGTAAAGGAATGTACGGTGTGTGCACAGATGAAAACGGACCATCAGCGCAAACAAGGCCTTCTGCAGATCATGCCTACACCCGAAGTTCTGTGGGAAAGAATTTCCATAGACTTTATTGTGGGGTTACCTGTGAGTCAGGGCAACACCGCCATCATTGTGGTGGTGGATTACCTAACCAAGATGGGCCACTTTATAGCCTTCAAACAAGTTCCTTCAGCGAGCCATCTGGCCAAACTGCTGCTGAAACACGTTGTCAGGCTACATGGACTTCCCAGGGATATAGTGTCGGATAGGGGAGCTCAGTTCACGGCAAGATTCTGGAAAACCTGGTGTTCTGAATCACAAATGAAGTACTCATTATCCACAAGCTTCAACCCACAGACGGACGGCCAGACCGAGTGACTCAATCAAACCCTCAAACAATACCTCCGTTGCTAAGTCGATAACAACACTGACGCATGGGTAAAATGGCTGTGGGTGGCAGAAATCGCATACAACAGAGCTAAACACACTTCCACACTACATACCCCATTTTACAGTACATATGGGTTTCACCCTAGGTTTTCTCCTTTTGCCCTCCCTAACACAAGTGTCTGGCTTCCTGACCTGCGTAAAAGGCTACAGCATATGCGCAAGGTGCTCTTAACTACTAGGGCTAACCTATGCCGGGCAAAGGAGAAATACAAGGCCCAAGCAGACAAACACCGTAGATCCGGGCCACCATATGCCATAGGGGATTGGGTGTGGTTGTCCCCAAGAAACATCTGCTTTAAGCGGTACAGCGTGTTTGGTCCGAGATACATCGGTCGATACCGCGTGATAGGGATCATCAACCCGGTGGTGGTCAAACTTAAGCTCCCATCTCATATGAGAATCCACCCTGTGTTCCACGTCTCTCTCATAAAACCTATCCATGGTAAGATACCGGGGAGGCCTGCTCCGGTATTGGTTCAGGGAGAACCGGAGTTTGAAGTTAAGAGGATTCTGGACGCAAAAAGAGTAAAGGGAAAGCTATGGTACATGGTAGCTTGGCGAGGGTATGGCCCCGAGGAGAACTCCTGGGAACCCGGTGGGGCAGTGCATGCTCCAAGGCTGATAGTCCGTTTTCACCGTCTTTACCCGGGTAAGCCCTCAGTCAGCTAGCGCCAAGGTGAGAGAGGATGTACTGTCAGGAATCGCTGCCGGTTGTCACGCTAGCTGCGTGAGAATTGGAATTGAGCAAAAGCAAGGGAAAGACTACCTTTCCCATGATTCCTGGTAGTGACGCATAGCGCGAAACAAGCAGAACGCACCGGCAGCCGGATGAAGCTGGCGGAAAGAAGACCAGCGCTGCAGATAATTCCCAGTTGCTATTGGAGCAACACTGCTGCCCTTGGCTCTTAGAACTTGGCGGTAAGAACGCAGTCCGTTCTTGACCTCCGCCTAACCCGGATTACAGGTACAGTGCCTGACTCTATCGGTGCTCCTCTGTTGGATGAGACGCATTTTCCGCGTTATCGTGCAGAGGAGACATTGCGCCCTTTTCTGAATCGTTTTTGGCCACTATAGGTGTGGCAGGGTATACTCAGACATGAGTCCCTTTCTCACTGCACCATCAGGATTCAAGCAAGCCGGGCCGAAGAAGGCTGAAATGCCAGAAACCGGTCCCCGGTAGCTTGTCTCCTTTCTGGTGAAGAATTGGCTTGGTAGTTTAGTCTGCCCTGTTCCCATGATGCACTGGGCCAGGGACAGACTGATTTGCATATAGCCAGGTTCTGAGCTGGGATGGTGCAGTGAGATATATAACGGTGATGGATCAAGCCCTGATCTTTGGACTGGGTAAGAGTGGTCTGCTTAATTCAGACACTCTGTTCATCACCCCCCCCCCTTTTCTGAATCGTTTTTGGCCACTATAGGTGTGGCAGGGTATACTCAGACATGAGTCCCTTTCTCACTGCACCATCAGGATTCAAGCAAGCCGGGCCGAAGAAGGCTGAAATGCCAGAAACCGGTCCCCGGTAGCTTGTCTCCTTTCTGGTGAAGAATTGGCTTGGTAGTTTAGTCTGCCCTGTTCCCATGAAGCACTGGGCCAGGGACAGACTGATTTGCATATAGCCAGGTTCTGAGCTGGGATGGTGCAGTGAGATAAATAACGGTGATGGATCAAGCCCTGATCTTTGGACTGGGTAAGAGTGGTCTGCTTAATTCAGACACTCTGTTCATCACCACCCCCTTTTCTGAATCGTAGCGGTGCTTGGGCAGCGTAATCTCCCTGTTGGAGAAACGCCTTGCTGGTTTCGTGCAGGGAGGTAGTGGCGCCCGCAATATTTTGCTTTTGTATTCCTTGATGGCAAAGGCAACAAGACTTTTGCTCAGCGAATTTGAAAGTGTTTAAGAATACTAAGCACATCAAGATTATTGCCGTAAAGACAGAACTTTTACAGTTTTTGGATGTGATAACATTTCCATTCCTTCTTTGATACAGGATTGTATTATCGTGAAATTACTGACCTGCTGATTTCAAAGTAGCTACACCTTTGTTCTTTACTTCTATGAGTTTGAGGAGAGAGAGAGAGAGAGTGCATGATGGGTGACTAAAAATCAGAAGTGCCATTCTTACTAGCTATAGAACCTGTGCTAGTCTGGATCGTGTTGCCGCTCTCATCCCTCAACTAAATGGATCCAATAGCAGTTATTTTTCTTTACAGGTAGGAGCTGCTGGTACTGAGGAAAGAGAAAGCTAAGTGGGTAGGACAGAAAGAAAACCTTTTGAGTTAGGGTTTTGATTATATGTTCTTGTCGCCCTTACAAGTCTCCCTCCCCGCAGTCCGCTCCCTTTCCTTTCCCCCACTCAATTATTATTATTATTATTATTATGGAGTTTATTAAGCGCACGGCTACCCCCGCCGGGGGTGTCCCGGCGCTGTGGACAGTAACAGTAGTGACCAAGGCGGCTAGTAGCTAGGGAACAGGTATGTTTTCAATTTGGACCTAAATAGGGGTTCTGAATCAGTGAGTCTGAGGTTAAGCGGAAGGGAGTTCCATAGCTTAGCCGTGACCACCGCAAAAGCTCTACATCCTCTTCTGGAGCTATGGAAACGGGGAGGGAGTAAGAGACGGAGGTGGTTAGATCTAAGGGAACAAACTGATTGGACCTGCTTCAATCTGTTCCTGAGATAGCCTGGTCCATACCCATTTAGTGCTCTAAAGGCCAGGACCAGGGCTTTGAACTGGATGCGCTGGGATATCTGAATCCAATGCAAGTTCTTTAAGTACGGGGAAATGGAGTGGCGGTAGGGAACGTGGCAGATCAGTCTTGCTGCCGCATTCTGGACGATCTGTAGTCGATGACGTAGATATGCAGGAGCCCCTACATATAGACTATTAGAGTAGTCCAGATGTGAAGTGATGAGGGCGTGCACGACAGTCCTCATCGAGTCCCTAGATAGATATGGGGAGATTTTTTAAATCATTTTTAATTTGCCAAAACAAGCAGAGGTGACCTTTTGAATTTGCGTTTTGCATGACAGTTCGTTGTCAATATAAAACCCCAGGTTCCTGGCCGAATTGGCCGGGATAGGGGGTGGGTTCAACTCAGGCGGCCACCATGTGGAAGACAGCCGAGGGGATTTCAAATTAAAAAATAGCACCTCGTTTTATCGGTGTTCAATTTTAAAGTGTTAACTGTCATCCATTGAACAATGTTAGTGAGGCAGGATTTTAAATGTTCTAGTCCTTTGTCAGAGTGGTCTCTAAAAGAAAAGATCAGCTGAGTATCATCAGCGTAAGAGACCACTCTGACACCACAGGCCTCGATAACCCTTGCCAACTGGGACATGTAAACATTAAAAAAGAGAGGGCTGAGGGCCGACCCCTGAGGGACTCCACAGCCAAGGGGCATCTTATCTTTTGATAGGTAGGGACGACACCACACCTGTTGCGTTTTGCCAGACAGGAAAGATTTTATCCATGTCAGTGGTGTGCCCTGTATCCCTATGTCACGGAGTCTGTCCAGTAGTATGGAGTGGGACACGGTGTCGAAGGCCGAGGACAGATCGAGGAGCACCAACATGGCCACCTCATCTCTGTCCACGGTCTCTCTTATGGTCTCTGATACCTCCAGGAGGGCTGTTTCTGTGCTATATCCGGATCGAAATCCGGATTGGGTATCATGCAAGAGAGTGTTGCATTCCAGGTAGCCAGCCAACTGCTCCTGTACTACTTTTTCCAAAATTTTGGCAGGTTTGGGGAGGAGTGAGACAGGCCGGTAATTGCTAAGTACCGTAGGGTCGGCATCCACTTTCTTTAATATGGGGATTAGCATTGCCTGTTTCCATTCTGATGGGAATTGACCAGAGGAGAGGGAGGTTTTCCAGATAGAGATTAGGGGGGCGGTGATAAGTGGCACCAGCGTCGTGAATACTTGAGCCGGAACGGGGTCTAGGGGAGAGCCAGATTTACATTTTTGCAATAAAAGTGGGACAGAATCTCTTGAGAAGGGTTTGAACGCTTCAAATGTGGTTGCACAGGCCAGTGGAGGGGGTTGGGCTGATATCACCTCACCAAGCCCCCTTGAGGGTGTGAAAGAGGAGAAAATATCCACAATTTTGTGATGAAGGAAGTGCGAAAGTCCATCACAGAGTTCTTGACTTGGTAAGGAGAGACGGGTAAGGGCGGATGGTTTTGTGAAGTCCTTTACAATTTGAAAAAGAGTTTTGGCCGAATTGTCAGCAGAGTTAATTTTGATGGCAAAGTATTCTTTCATAGGTGCTTGTTTTATTTTGTGGAACCTTTTTAACGCAGCTCTATAGATATTTTTTGCGAAAGGATCATAAGTGATTCACCAATGGCACTGAAGTTTTTTACATTTGCTTCTTTCCGTGCATAGATCCGGGGAGAACCATGGGGCAGAGGGCTTCAAACGGGCAGAGGAGAGTGGTATTAAATGGGCGATCGCTTCTATCGCTGTAGTGAGAGTGGAGTTAAGTTTTTTCACATCAGCGTCTAAATCCTCTGACGGAAGCCACTCCTTATTAGAAAGTACTGGTTCAAGAGTGTCGCAAGTGACTTTGTACCATTTTCTACCCGAATTTGGTATTACACTCATCGTGATTAGTCGGGGGAATAGTCAGGGTGAAAGGAATGAGCGAGTGGTTGGACCAGGCTAGGGGACATGGTGCCAGAGTAGAAAGGGCAGACCGGTTCGTAAAAATCAGATCTAGGGTGTGGCCTGCCATGTGGGTGGGGCTATGAATTCTCAGGTCCAAGTTTATTCCAGCAAGCGTTTCTACCAGGGACCTGGCTTTTGGGCAGGAAGCATCATCCACATGTAGGTTGAAGTCACCTAAGATAGTAAAATGTGGGTGAATTAGGGATAGGTCGGCAAGGGTGGTTAGTAACTCAGTGAGATGAGAGGGCTGTGAGCCTGGGAGGTTGTAGATTAGGGCACCCTCTAGGATCAGGTGAATGGGATCCGTGATACTGAAGTATATTATCTCGATAGGGCCTGAGTTAGGCACTTTCCTGGAGGTTATTTTCCATTAGGACCGAGAAATAATGGCAATCCCTCCTCCCACTTTTGTCCCTGGCCGATTAATCCCTACAAAGTGGTAATCTGGGAGGATTGCCAGTGATATGTCTGGGTTAGACGACTCTTTGACCCACGTTTCAGTGAGAAACATCAGGTCCCATGAGTGGGTGGTAAGAGATAGCCAGATATCGCCTGCATGTCGCGGGAGGGAACGACAGTTGAGGAGACATGCCTTGACCTCTCTGGGCAACTCTGAGTCTGGTGCTTTATAGTTTTTTTTACTAGGGCAGATAGTAAGTGCCTCAAGAGAGAAGCAGCAGTCTTTGCACACAAAGTGATAGACGAGTAGCTGAGGGGGTTGCACTTGGAGCTGTAGCTCATGGCCAACAATTGAGCCCTAGACCAGCGTGTTTGCCTAGTTATGTGTCCTCCGGCAGCCTGCCTGGCGCTGGGCGCGGCACAGGCCCGGACGGGCGTAGACGGGCTTGCCTTAGGGGCGCCCGCTGCACGCGTCCGCTGCGCGTCCTAAAGTGCATCTCATTAAATGGTTGGTGCACTGACCCCAGACTCCACCCTCCCAGCGTCCCAAGATTGCGATTGGCCGCCCCGCCTACCCTCCACAGCAATTGGGCAAGCCCATGGTGGACCGGGGTAGAGGGCGGAAATAGCTGGTGGTTCGAGCAAGTGCCGGGGAGTCAGCCACACACACAGGTAAAAATTCAAATGTCTTTTAAAATCACCGGGAAAGGTTAAAACACAGCGTGACCTGAAGCCGCTAGCGCGTTAAAGACTAGCACGCGTCCACAGCGTCCAGGTGAAAAGCTTTGCCTTAAATGGCTGGTGCACTGACCCCAGACTCCACCCTCCCAGCGTCCCAAGATTGCGATTGGCCGCCCCGTCTACCCTCCACAGCAATCGGGCAAGCCCGTGGTGGACCGGGGTAGGTGGTGGAAATAGCTGGTGGTTCGAGCGAGTGCCGGGGAGTCAGCCACACACACAGGTAAAAATTCAAATATGTTTTAAAATCACCGGGAAAGGTTAAAACACAGCGGGACCTGAAGCCACTAGCCCGTTAAAGACTAGCGCGCTCAATTGCTCCCAAAAGTCTGTGCATGCTTGCAAACCGGACTTGGGTCAATTCAGAGGTGGGCCCCCATTGAGCATCAACACAGCCCTGAGGATCTGAATTTCGGAAAGCCTGACAGGTGGAATTAATGCAACGGTGGTCGGTCCAGTGGAGTTCGGTGGTGTGGTCGAATGCGACGTCGGTGCCTGTGTGGAGAAGACAGGGTCCAGTGTGTGGCCGGCGGCGTGGGTGGGTGCGGTGACGAGTTGTTTGAGGCCGAAGTTGGCGAGGTTATCGATCAGGGTGGCGGAGTTGGCGTTGCTGTTGTTCTCGAGGTGGAAGTTCAGGTCCCCGAGGAGGATGTAGTCTGTGGAGGCAAGTGCGCGGGTGCTGGCAAGGTCAGCGATGGAGTCGCTGAACTGAGCCCAGGGGGTCTGTAGATGACTGTTCCTCTGAGGGTGGTGTTGGGGTCAGTGTGGATCCGGAAGTGCAGGTGTTCGGCGGTGTTGAGGGTGTCGTCTGCGTGGGTGGACTTGAGGGTAGACTTGTGGACAATGGCTATTCCTCCTCCGATTCCATTGGCGTGATCCCTGTGGGTGACCTTGTAGCTGTTCTGGATGGCTATGGCGATGTCGGGCACCGAGGAGTCGTTCCACCAGGTCTCGGTCAGGTAGGCCGCATCTGGGGCTGAGGTGTCGAGCAGAACCCAGAGCTCAACGGCGTGTTTGCGTGCGGAGCGGGTGTTGAGGAGTATGCAGCGGAGGTTATTGGGTCCAGTCCTTGGAGGTTTGGTCGTTCTGTCGCAGGTGAAGCTGCAGGTGCGGCAGGAGAAGGGTCTGTGGGTTCGTTTCTCGGTGGCCTAGAAGCAGGTGTGGTTTCGGCCGGCGTTGAGTGCGTGGCGGCAGCTGGCGTCGTAGTGGAGTCTGGTGTTGTGGCATTTGCGGGTTCCAGTCGTTCTGGTGCTGGGCGTGGTCCAGGCGTGGACGGGCGCAGACGGGCTTGCCTTAGGCGTGAGCGGCCGTGCAGCTACCACCATTTTAAGGGGATTTAGGAGGGAGGAACAGCTGAGAGGTGGGAGGCGGGAGGCAGAGGATAGTGAATGGCATGGGGGGCGGGCTGCAGGTGCAGCAGCGGTGGGAAAGTGAGCAGTGGGTAGGGGGGTGGGTAAAAAACAGAACCCAGGAATGGGCAGCAAGAACCAGCAATCAATCAGGGAAACAGTGAGGCAGGGCACGAGTGCTGGCAGAGCTGCAGCGGGGGGGGAGAGACCTACCTGGAAGCAGTACTAGGGGGCTTTGGGGAGGGGGGTAACTTAATCAGGGAATGGGCCAACATGAATTTCTTGCCTTATGAGGAAGGTAGGCGTATGTCCACTTTTGCCCCATATATTAGCTATGTGGAGCAGTACAAGCAGGTTAATCACTGAGTAAGAGCTCTTGCCATAGAATGGTATGCAATAAGTGGAATGGCTACTGAACCAGACTCTACAATGCGGGTAAATGTAGAATAGGGAGCAAAAGTGGTTCAGATTTTGAACTGTATAGGAGTAAGAAAGGAAGAGTAGGAAGAACTGTGGTGAGTACTCTAGGCACAGATATAGAGCAAGAGAAGCTAGATGGCAAGGTAAAGAGGGCCTGAGCAAAAGTTTTAGGATATGTCTTGGTTGCAGCCAGATTTCAATCTGGCTTTGACCCAGTGTGGGCACTATCTCCAGCCACCCTATTAGAAATAGTGTTTATTGCTGATAAGAACACTGCCCTTCAATGCAGAAAAAACCTATCCTGATCTAATTTAGAGAAATGTACACCTCCATTTATCTCATTACTAGCTTACCCGTCACGCGTTGATGCGATCTCAGAAGAAAGGAATGTTGCTGCTGCTCAGAAAGATAAGTATCTCTCCGACATCCTTGTTATTGATTTACTCTGCTTTGCTCATCTGATACTTGTATATATTTAAATAGGATGTTATTTAGTATTAACAGTTTCTATATATGTAAATAGGATGTTATTTAGTATTAACAGTTTCCTATGTTTTCTGGGATTGGCCTATATCTTATACTTCAGAATGGCCTTTTAAGGTGAAATCTTAACTTTTTCTCTGGTTTGTATATGCTTTCTAATGATACTTGTGTCTTGCATTCGATATTGGCTCCTGTGTCTTTCACCCTAGACTATTTCTCCTCCGGTTCTATTTCGAACCGGATTAGGCCTCATCACATTTGGTATACTTTTGAACGCGAGCGCGAGAGCACAGCGCTTACACGCTCATACCTAAAGGACAAACAGACAGACATACATTCGTTTTTATACATATAGATTGCAAGCTGAATCTGCAGTAGCTGCAAAAGCAACATGAGACTGATGGCAATTTTCTGTCTTAGGGTGTCTTGTTTTCCAGGATAAGGTAGATTAACTATATGAATAGCATTGACTCTATTATTATTATTATTATTATTATTACATTTGTAGAGCGCGCAGCTACCCGACTCTATATACATGATGGGTAATGGTGGTGATTTTGAAAATGTTATGTTATAATGTATTTGATAGCGCAGAATTGGCCTTGGTGTAGCATTGCAGCAGTTAAACACTCTAGATCAATTACAGGCAAACCTGTATGTTTTGCTGAGAAAACAAGAGGTTGTAATATTCTGTGTGGGAAGAATTGGACGTGATGTTGGAGGACCAGTCACAAGGTCTGGTCAATTTGTGGAAAAGCTGTGATTGCCAGTATGTGTGCCAGTGTTAAAGGGATATGTGGAGTGACCTACAGCTTGCTTTAGGTAGCACTTTTAGAGCACATCTGACTTACAAACCACAGTGTGACTCATATCCTACCAAATTATTGCAACTTGGTGTGGGGAGACAGGATGATTAGGGGGTCTTCAGGCCACTAACTATTGTTTGTATAAGCCTGTGGGTGCTTAGTGTGGTATACTGAAAACTAGGTTGAAGGACTAATCAGTGTTATCTTTCAGGTTTAAGGATCACAGAGTGATAGAAGAATGGAAGAGCCAGATTGGTATGGTCTTTTCTAAAGTAAGGTGATTTTATATTTTCATTTATCTTTTCTTTTATATTTTCCTTTTTATAGAGAAAGGGCAGAGCATTTCAAAGTTGGCTGGCTTGAAATTAAATTATCTTTAGATTCATGATTTGTTAGAGATTGGCACATTCATTTGTAGCCAAGCAACAAAACAGAGGCTATTTTAAGGTCTGTTAGTTCTAGTTTTTGCCAAATGAACTTGGAGACAGATATACGAAGCTGAAGAATACTGAAATGCAAAATGCTATGAAACCTGAATTGCAATATGCCATTCGCTACTGGTTATGTATCATACTGTCACATACTAAATTAGTGAGTCAGCATGATTTGAACTCACAATTTACTGAGTCTCAAGTAGGTAAATTCTCAATGTAGTAAATTGCAAAAGCATTTGCAATTTTTTTAAGTCTCATTCAGGTACTCTTTGATTACCTCGCAATGAGGGAGTGGTATAACACATGCTCTGAGGAATAGATTAAGGCAGACATTGTTTCTATGACAAACACTAAAGAGGTTTTGTTTGGGATACCCACATATTGGCATCATGTCAAGAGATGAGGTGAAGCAGAGTCTAGTTTTTCCATATAGTGCCCCAGGCCCATTCTGTCCACATCTGAAGCTTGAGAGTCACAAATGTCCCTGCAAGCTCATAGACAGGGTTGTGCTAAAATTGTCCACACTGCCTTGAGCGTCCACAGAGGGTCCTTCAATAAATTATACTAACGAACAATAAATATAGACCAGAATCAGTGCTATATTGGTTCACTTATGTCCAGCCGGACATGGTTTGATTTAATAGATACAAATAATCAGTGCTAAAGTTCGAGACAGAAACAAAAGACAATATCCCAACAGGTTTAAATTCGACGCAAGTGGTTTCAGTGAACAGCGTAACCGGCGCAAAGTGAACAATTGTGTGAATAATATACAGTGGCTGGATCAAAAAATACAATTATATCGACTGTATTGGTAAACTTTCAATTTCAGTGAGCCATTTGTAGGAGATGCGCCTAATATTGCGCTGTGGAGTCAACTGCGTTTCCATCCTCGCGAATTGGAATCGTCTTCAGGACGGGGTTGTCCAGTTCGTAAAGTGCTGCGGGATGAAAAGGATAATTCAGGGGAGAGCAGGGGGAGCTGGGAAGCAAGCGCAGGAATCAGGACTGGAAAATACGAGGGGGTGCGTGGAAGAGCCCTGGTCCGGAAGCTGGTGAAAGGTTGATCTGGGCTGCGGTGATGGAGAGAAATCGTGAAGGCTGCTTGCTGGTGAATGGCAACGAATTACAGTGCCTGAGGTGGAGGACTCACGACGGTACTACAACAAGGTGATGAGAACAAGTGTGCCGGCAGTTCGCGGGCAAAACAGGTCATGTGTGGCCATAGGAGTGGGCATTTGACGTGAGCACGAGTCGACAGCAGCAGGCAAACCATACGTGGAAGGAGCGGTATAAATGATCGTGTCGGCGGTGGTGCAGAGACCACGGGCAGACAGTCAGCTCGTTATTAGGATCTGTCACTACGCGTATGCTGACTGAATTGCGCGGGGCCATAAGTACAGGCAATACCTGGGCGTGAGGTGCCGGGGGTTGGGAGCGTCTAAACTAGAGTCATAAGTGGATCGGTCAGACGTGGCTCAATGAGGTGAAGGGCAAGCATACCTGTGTGGCACCGCATTGAGGGCGGGTGCCTGAGCCGGTGGGAGGAAGCGGCAGCGTCTTCCTGGTAACTGAAAAAGGTGAATGAGAGCGTAAGGCGGTCGTGTGATCGTCCAAGGGGGTGATTGCGGGGGCAGGGTGGGGGGGAAAAACGGCGAGATACTAACTTATGTAGGTGGAAACGTGGAGAACCGTCAGTGGACGTCTCTAGGAGTCAGGGGGAGACGGGCGTTCCGTTGGAGCAGTACCTAGCAGTGAGGAAAGAGGAGGATAAATCAAATGAGTCAAGCACAGTTCACGATCCAGCGGAGCTGAAGTGGTGGCCAAAGGCTCGTGGTGGGAAGCGCCTACCTGAATTAATTGTGGTAACCGTTGCGGACTGGATCCAGGGGCCAGGTGAAGCGGCAGTCGAGCACACACACAATGTCAAAGGGGACTCTAACGTGCTCTGAAGAATATATCCAGTCTCTATTGGTTGGCCCTTCCATCCACTCTGGACCAGCCACAGCACCAATTACCTCCACCACCCCGAACACTTCCCGTGTTTTACTAGACAAACTGGAAAATTGAAGAAAAAACAGATCAGGACTGAACTTCACGCCCGCTTGTTGACAGACTATTTGAGGTCAGGCGTGATCCCTGTAGGTGTGCAAATTTGCAATACCCCAGCCATCTTCACCCAGGATCCCAAGTTCCGTACCAGTTTCAGCCACCTAGCTACAACTTGTTCTCGTCATTGGATGGTCCTCGGAATAGACACAGCCATCGAACACAGTCGCCTAGAGCTAGAGCTAGAAGAAATTGCAGAGCTTGAGAAACTCATCCTGGCAGACCCTTCACTCACGGACGCTAAAAGCCTTCTGGACAGAATTAATTCTACAATTGCCACATTCAATACTTTTGAACTCAATAAGAAAATCACCAAGATCCAAAAAGATATCAAATACTATAAAGTGGAACAGACCTACCCCTACCTTAGCGACGAGTTCTTCAACACACCATACATCCCCCCGAGAACACGCAACTGGGGCCGCTACCGCAACAATCAAAGAATCACCTTCTCAGACTCATCCAACACCTCGTTAGAAGATTCGGATTCTGGGAAGAACCCGGGTACTTCGGGAGCCACCAACAGACCCCTACTCCCACCTGGTTTTTTAGGACGAGGCCGTGGAGGCTATCTGTGCCTTTGGGGAATTGTAAGGGGGGCTTGGCACTCACCGCATAACCACACGAAGCCTGGGCTCAGTCATCACTCCTGCCCGCCCCGGTCCGATGCGGTAGCCAGTAACGTTGCGCGGAGGGCGGGTCAGAGAGAGCCAGGCACTTCCGCCCTACCACTGCAGCGGTTAGCGCTCTAGTCGTAGGATTCTCAGGGCTATTTAGCCCTCGCCTGACCTCGAGCACGCAGGGTAGTGCCGAAGATACACCGAAAAGTAGCCCGTCTGCGCCCGTCCGCGACTGGACGGGCTAGGGGCCATGGACTCTGCCCAGGACAGCACAGATTCTATTGTAGTAAACCGTATTAGTTACTCTACTCAGGAATTATTTGCCCTTCAATCAGTGCCTCTTCCAGGCTGTGTCCGGGACTCCTGGCCATGCCTAGAAGGCCCTTTCACATGCATATATTGCAGGTTTCAGGCTTCCCAGCTCTCCACCTCCACTGGAGGCCATAGAGGGGAAATACACCTGACAACAGGCTGGAAAAGCATTCTTTGTAACACCCGATCTCTAGTAAAACATCATACTGAAACTTGGGATTTAATTTCTCCTATACAGCCTGAAATATGTTTTCTAACCGAAACCTGGCTAAAACCTCATACAGTGCCTGCCATCACCCTGGCCATCCCTGCAGGATATAAAATATTGAGGATGGACCGTCCGGTCAAAACCGGTGGCGGGATTGCTATTGTTCATAAAGAAGGGCTGAATGTTTCCACATTGGAACAAAAAAGTAACCTCTCAATGGAAATTATGATCTTCAGGATCAATACTTCCTCCAAAGACCACTGGAAGGGGGCCTTGGTCTATCGTCCCCCAGGGTCGAGTGCTGGTTTTGCACTCTCCCTGATCGAACTTTTTGCCTCGTACTTTAAAACTGGAGATGATTTCCTCCTTTTTGGAGACTTTAACATACATGGAGACCTTCCCAACAACCCTGAGACTTCATCTCTTTTATCGGACCTCTCGTTATTGGGACTCATAAAGCAAAACAATGGCCCAACACATTTAGCAGGTCACACACTGGATATGATCTTCTCTAATTGCTCTAAGATTATATGCCGACCCTCGATTCAGGTGAACTGCACAGACCATTCCATAATTGAATTCTCCCTTTTAGGTTTGGACAAACCTAATATACACACCCCCCCCGCCCTTCATTTTGGCGCAGACAATGGCATAAAGTGACATTGGATGAATTTCAGAAGGTTCTAGCTGAGCATCACAGCTTCCAACAATATTGAGACAGCTCTATCTAAGTTTAATTCTGCAATCTCAGCTTCGGCTGATCTCCTGGCCCCCTCAAAACTGTGCAAGCAGCGTCCCGCCTCTCACCAGGAGGCATGGTATACTGACCAATTAAGATCGGAGAAGCAGGCTTGCAGAAAACTTGAAAAAGCCTGGAGAAAAACGCACTCTGAGGAAACTAAAATTTTTTATTTTTATGCTCTGTCAATATATCATAAAAATATTAGGTTGGCTAAAAAAACTCATCTCGTCCCTCAGTTGACGGAAGCTGGTAATTCTTCCAAGGCACTTTATTGGATTTTAGATGCCTTTATTAAACCTGTGGCTTGGAGAAAGTGCGGATGCTTCCTCTCAATCACTGTGTGATGACATCTCTATCTTTTTTAAAAATAAGATAGAGATGATATATGACAAAATCATCAAGGCTACACATTTTAAGGGCAGCTCCCCCACAACACCCCCCCCCCACCCTCCGACTTCTGACACTGCAACGCTTATTGCCTTTCCTGAAGTCAGTCAATGTGATATCCATACTTTGATGGGCCAAATCAAAACAGGATCTCCCCTTGACTTGATGCCTGCCAAAGTTGTTACCTCTCTAGGCAACCTACTCTGTCCCATGATCAAGACCCTGATGAATCTCTTTCTCAAGGAGGATCAGGTACCACAGGAATAGAAGAAAGCTCTAGTAAATCCTATCCGTAAGAACTCGGCTCTCCCATGGACAGACCTTTCCAACCTCCGCCCAATATATCTACTACCCTACCTGAGCAAGATGATGGAGAAGCATATCAATACCCATCTGTCGAATTTCATAGAGCGGTCCGGAGGTTTAGACCACTCTCAATCTGGATTCAGGCCCAACTATAGCACAGAATCGGCGCTCCTCTCTGTGACCGATACCATCAGAATGGCACAAGATAAAGGGAGCTCTATGATTCTGGTGCTGTTGGACCTGTTGGATTCAAGCAAGCCCGGCCGACGACGGCTGAAATGCCAGACACCGGTCTCCGGAAGCTTGTCTCCTCTCTGGTGAAGAATTGGCTTGGTAGTTTAGTCTGCCCTGTTCCCATGATGCACTGGGCCAGGGACAGACTGATTTGCATATAGCCAGGTTCTGAGCTGGGATGGTGCAGTGAGCTAAATAACGGTGATGGATCAAGCCCTGATCTTTGGACTGGGTAAGAGTGGTCTGCTTCATTCAGACACTCTGTTCATCACCACCCCCTTTTCTGAATCGTTTTTGGCCACTATAGGTGTGGCAGGGTATATTCAGACATGAGTCCCTTGCTCACTGCACCATCAGGATTCAAGCAAGCCGGGCCGACGACGGCTGAAATGCCAGAAACCGGTCCCCGGAAGCTTGTCTCCTTTCTGGTGAAGAATTGGCTTGGCAGTTTAGTCTGCCCTGTTCCCATGATGCACTGGGCCAGGGACAGACTGATTTGCATATAGCCAGGTTCTGACCTGGGATGGTGCAGTGAGCTAAATAACGGTGATGGATCAAGCCCTGATCTTTGGACTGGGTAAGAGTGGTCTGCTTAATTCAGACACTCTGTTCATCACCACCCCCTTTTCTGAATCATTGAACCTGTCCGCAGCATTCAACACGATATCGTATGAAATCTTGCTCAGCCGTGTGCAGGAGGTTGGGGTCAGAGGGTTGGCTCTGTCCTAGTTGAAGAGTTTTCTATCAGATCGCTCACAAAGTGTCAGCTTAGGTTCCTTTCGTTCTATGCCCATGATGATCACCAAGGGGGTGCCACAGGGCTCGTGTTTAAGCCCCACTCTTTTTAACATATATGTGGCCCCCCTAGCTGATCTTATGAGAACCTATGGATTTATCCCAGTATCATACGCTGACGATACTCAGCTGTTATTCCCTTTGCAGACTCCAACTCCTGCAGTCAAGCATTCTTTCTCGGAGGGCATGAGGGCGGTTTCTCGTTGGATGGCCTCAAACTTCCTGCAATGCAATGTAGGGAAGACCGAGGTCATGTTATTCGGAGAGGCCCAACTACTGTGGTCGCCAGATTGGTGGCCATTAGACCTGGGCCCCGTTCCCAGTCCTAAGCAGACAGTGAAGAACCTAGGGGTCCGGCTGGACCAAGGACTGTCTCTAAAGGAACTTGTCAACCAAACTACTGGTTTATGCTTTCGGGTGATTGGACTCCTAAGAAGTGTGTTTCCTTTTCTGCCTGACACCACCAGAAAAACCCTTGTCCAGGCCCTAGTCCTTAGCCGCCTATATTACTGTAATCGACTCCTCATATCAGCGACAGACAACCTGCTGAGTAGGCTACAGGTGGCTCAGAACACCGCGGCAAGGTTGGTTCTCAATGCCCCGCCTAGAACCCCCTCCCGTCCTCTTTTAGAAAAACTTCACTGGCTGCCAATCCGACAACGGATAAAATTCAAAACTTGTTGTGTCATCCATAAAAGCGTTTTTGGTTCCGGCCCCTTGTATTTGGCTGAAAAGTTCATCCCCTACAAAC
Source organism: Lissotriton vulgaris (assembly GCF_964263255.1). Taxonomy (NCBI): domain Eukaryota; kingdom Metazoa; phylum Chordata; class Amphibia; order Caudata; family Salamandridae; genus Lissotriton; species Lissotriton vulgaris. The sequence goes on along the minus strand of NC_141689.1, from coordinate 637,385,073 downwards.
CAGTACGCACTCTCCGTTCTAGCAATCAGTTTCTGCTACAGGTTCCTCCCTTCAGAAAGGCTAGACTGGGAGGCAGAGCCCTTTCGTATCTTGGCCCCAGTCTCTGGAACAAACTACCATTTGACCTTAGATGCTGCACCAACTATTTAATTTTCAGGAAACAGCAGAAGACATTCCTGTTTTAATTATCCCTCCCCCTCTCTAGCACACTCATGAGAACCACTTTTCCTTCCAAACCTGTTGGGCGAACCAAGCGCAGAGATACTCCTCCGGGAGTCGAGTCTAGCGCTATACAAGCCATAAATAAAACCACCACCACCGAATCGCCCCACCAGGACCCCACCAATACAGCCTCCAATTCGCAGGCGAACGCCAAACACGCAATCGCTACTACCAATGGGGACCCCCCCAATAACCGCCTCACACAAGAATACAGAATCCGACCTATCAATACCAATATTTAATTTGTTGGACCACATCTTGACCCACGAAGAAACCACACTCCTATCACGTGGTTTAACTTTTGTTCCTACTGAACGGACAAACTACCTTGAACTCCAATCCAACCTCTTGAAATTCTTCAGACGCATACGTCTGAAACAATTCTTTGCAGACAAACCTGATTCCACTACCGTAACCACCTCACCCTTCCGACCTCCCTCGCCCTTCAACTTGATGCCACCAGAAATCCTGGCTTTCGAATGCTTGGTGATGGAAGATGTGATGAACCTCAAGACCCAACCACGCTTCATCCCATACAACCTCCCCATGCCCGAGAAACAAGCCTTGAACTCCCTCAAAAACAACTCTGAAATCATCATCAAACCCACGGACAAAGGGGGTGGGATTGTTGTCATGGGAATTAACAAATATGACTTGGAAATACAGCACCAACTCTCTAATCCAGACCACTACCGCCCGCTGTCTAAAGACCCATTGAATGATATCAGATCCAAAATACAAGAAGTGACTAACCAGGCGAAGGAGCTGAATATCATTACCAGGAAGGAGTATGAATTCCTTAATAACCCCCATCCACGGACTCCCGTCCTGTATGTCCTGCCGAAGGTCCACAAAGACAGTGTCAAACCCCCAGGACGCCCAATCGTCTCCGGGAGTGGGTCAATCCTGGAACCATTAGGGAAATACATAGACGCTATCATCAAGGAATTTGTTCCCATCATGGACACATTTATTCGTGACACAAACATCCCCCACAGTGAAGGCCTACAAGTCATCAGATCACTTCTACTTTCCAGACCCCAACCTACACAGATCCCCACAGAATTCATCATGGACCTTCTACGCATTGCTCTACAAAACAACTACTTCCTATATCGTGACACCTATTACCTACAAGTGAAAGGTGTATCGATGGGCGCATGCTTCGCCCCCAACTTTGCCATTCTCTTTGTACATAACATGGAGAAAACACTCATCCTCAATCCCACCAACCCGTACTTGTCAAATATCGACCTGTGGCGCCGATATATTGACGACGTCCTCCATATCTGGAATGGGACCACTGATACATTGAACCCCTTCGTTGATTGGCTGAATAGCGCACAAGAACATCTGAAATTCACATGCGACTGCAAGGAAAATGATCTACCATTCCTCGATGTCACCATCCATGCAGAGGATGGTAAACTAGGAACTTCCCTTACCGCAAACCCACGGAAAGAAACACTTTGTTGCAATACTGCAGCCACCACCCACGAGGCCTACGTGATGGCCTAACATATGGTCAGTTTTTGCGCATCAGACGCCATTGTAAATGGCGCAAAGATTATTTCTCTGAAGCTGAAATCTTAATGAACAAACTGATACACAGATAATACCCCAGTTGCTTGGTTACCAGAGCGAAGAAAAGGGCCTGGTATTGCCACCGGGAGCACCTCCTGACCCCCCAAACCAAGGAATTCATGACAAGGATACCATTTGTGTCTACATTCAGCCCTGACAGCAACAACATAAGCAAGATCATTAAAAAGAACTGGCCTTTACTACGCTCCCACAAACAATTTCAAGACCAACCCCTGTTTTCCTATCAACGAGGCAACAATCTCGCCAGCCATCTGGTACATGCCATAACCTGGCCAAATCCTCCCAGTGACAAACACAATAACCGCAGCCTGGGGCTTTGGATCACTTTGTGGGACATTACAGATGCCAGAGTTGCAGTGTTTGCGAACTTACATTCAACACCAAGGAGTTTAGCTACAATGGCTGTGTCCATAAACTCAAGAACCAGACCAACTGTAGATCACAGAATGTGATCCACGCCATTCGATACCCATGCGAGCAGACGTACATCGGACAAACGATCCAGATGATAAAGCAGCACATCATCCAACACAAGAGCAGAATCAACTGTAAAGTTCTAAAGGCACCCCTGGTCACACACTTCATCGACCACCAACACCAGGACACAGACATGAGGTGGCAAGTGATTGAGAAACCATTGTTGCCCATCAGAGGAGGCGACATCAAGAGCCTATTGAATAAGGCTGAATGTAAATGGATGACCCTGTGTGACTCTGTTAATCATGGCTTGAACACCATTGACGAGTGGAATAGTACTGTGGCCACTTAGTCCTTAGCACCGTCTGTCCCATTAACCTGTTTTCTTCCCGCTCATGGTTGGACCCCCCACCATGTATCAGTACCCCTCCTCCAGCTTCCAGTAGTGCGATCTCTACTGACTTTCTTAACTCAAAAATACACAGCACCATGTAAAACACTATGTATCCGTGAACCTCCCTCACGGATTTGCCAATGTAATTTGTGTTGTTTAAATTGCAATTGTGACCTCGCGTTTCTCTGAGATTGTCTGTTTATTCTCCCATGCATGTTTTGTAATGCGGGACTACATACATGTAACTATCAATAGACTGTATTCTATTAACCAATTGGTATTTGCTTTGCTTTGCGCTGTATAATCATTCACGTCCTTCGTGACTCTGTTCACTCCCTACAACATTGATAAAGTTTGCTCCGGGATATTGATGCCTTCCCCTTTAATTCTTCTTCCCACATCTGGACCCGCCTACCGCGATACGTCACGCTAGGCGTCTCCACCAAGCACGTCACTCATACTTTTTACAAACATTCTCCGGCACCTAGCTGAAGCCGCCACAGCTCGACTGCAGCTTCACCTGGCCCCCAGATCCAGTCCGCAACGGTTACCACGATTAATTCAGGTAGGCACTTCCCTCCACAAGCCTCTGGCCACCACTGCAGCTTCGCTGGAACGTGGGCTGTGCTTGACTCGTTTGATTTATCCTTCTCTTTCCTCACTGCTAGGTACTGCTCCAACGGAATGCCCGTCTCCCCCTGACTCCTGGAGACGTCCACTGACGGTTCTCCACGTTTCCACCTACATCAGTTAGTATCTCGCCATTTTTTCCTCCCACCCTGCCCCTGTAATCACCCCCTTGGACGATCACACGACCGCCTTACGCTCTCATTCTCCTTTTTCAGTAACCAGGAAGACGCTGCAGCTTCCTCCCACCGGCTCAGGCACAAGCCCTAATGCAGTGCCACACAGGTATGCTTGCCCTTCACCTCATTGAGCCACGTTTGACCGATCCACTTATCATTCTAGATTAGACGCTCCGCACCCCCGGCACCTCACGCCCAAGTATTGCCTGTACTCGTGGCCCCGCACACTTCAGTCAGCACACGCGTAGTGACAGATCCTAATAACGAGCTGGCTGGCTGCACCATGATCTCCACGCCACCACTGACACGATCATTTATACCGCTCCTTCCACGTATGGTTTGCCTGCTGTGTCGACTCCCACTCACGTCAAATGCCCACTCCTATGGCCACAAATGGCCTGTTTTGCCCGCGAACTGCCGGCACACTTGTTCTCTTCACCTTGTTGTAGTACCGCCGTGAGTCCTCCACCTCAGGCACTGTAATTTGTTGCCATTCACCATCAAGCAGCCTCCACGATTTCTCCCCATCACCGCAGCCCAGATTCAACCTTTCACCAGCTTCCGGACCAGGGTTCTTCCACGCACCCCCTCATATTTTCCAGTCCCGATTCCTGCACTTCCTTCCCACCTCCCCCTGCTCTCCCCTGAATTCTCCTTTTCATCCCCCAGCACTTTACGAACTGGACAACCCCGTCCTGAAGACGATCCCAATTCGAGAGGATCGAAACGCCGTCGACTCCACAGCGCAATATTAGGCGCGTCTCCTACAAATGGCTTACTGAAATTGAAAGTTTAAGAATAGTCGGTATAATTGTATTTTTTTAGCCAGCCACTGTATATTATTCACACAATTGGTCACTTTGCGCCGTTCACGCTGTTTACTGAAACCACTTGCGTCGCCACTTGTATATATTGCTTTGCACCAAGTGCCTTCGGGTTTATACATGATTTCTTTCATACAGTGCTGCTTTAACTGTATACCCTGATGAATCATTGCTTGAAATATATGGTGATTAACACCCCAAACCTAATACAATTTGAGTCTCCTTTTATTCTTGTTACTGTAATGCTTTTTGCATACATACATAACTGTGTCTGAATTTACACCTGTTGGGAAATTGTCTTCTGTTTCTACATTGCACCCAATCCCGACGTGGTCTGTGGGCCCTACTCCTGTTATGTTTTACTAAAGTTTCAGACATAGCGTCATAGAATGGGACATAATCCTGTATCCTTCAAGGTTCAAAACAGAGAGACAATAACACTTACACAAAACATTTCAGGCACGAAAAAGAGCTTATCGCCAATACATGAGTCATGAGGGCAAGCTTTGTAAAGACGTAGACAATAATGCACAAGTTTTAACGAATCGGTTTAACATGCATTCTGTCTAAAGGAGTCAACGACGTTTCGATCTATAACGAGGTACATAGATCATCATCAGGACGGAAATTTACATAAGCCTGAAAATTAACAATGCCTCGAGGGCGAGTACGAGGGCTGATGTTACCAAGGTTTAGGGAATTCTGTCAAAATTGCAATAAAGTGAAAATGAAAGAGAGGGAGCCCTTGGTATTATCAAGGGAAATGAGGTACTCCTACCAAAAACAAGAAACAATTCCCTTGACCCAATGACTTCAAACACAATGGCCAGTAATCCATTAAAATATTGAATCTTATATTCAGTGTGTGATTATGACATTTTATTTCTTAAAAAATGAATTTTTTCGTTGTCGTACCAGTATACAAAAGCTAAAATCACATACAATGTTACTCGAAATACATTAAAAAGCAATTTTTTCTTATTTAAGAAACATGCAATACATTTAAATAAAAAAAATAATGTTTAAACAAATAACTATTATGGCCAGCATAATAGAAACAAACAAATGTATGACGCAACCCTTGTCAAATACCACTACACATTGAATTGGACTCAGGGACACCTCAGTTGATATGTTGATCCAATTGATATTCAACCCAATTGTGTCAGTCCTTGAATTATGTTATCAACAGCGTCAACGCGTTTCGATGGTTTCCAAATTATAACACCATCTTTATCAAGACCATAAGTTTCTGTCTCTATTCTTGTTTATCAATAGTTTTCTCTTTTTCCCTCTATCCAAATTTCTATCGGGTGATTCTTTAGACTCAAATTCTTTTCTTCAATCCTTTGTGGTGTACTTCTTCTTAAAAACCGTGTCTTTGTTTAAAAGATCTTGCTCGCATCCCACATTTGTAAAATTGGGGGGTTTGGCCTTTTAACTCGCCTAGCTGCTACAGTTGAAAGTATGATTCCTCCGTGAACTTTAACTTTTCAGCCATGTGCTAAACTTAACGTGGGCTTTCCAGTATTCGTTTAAAGTGGCTGCGCGGCTTGCTTATGTGTCTCCATTTGCAACTTTCTCGTAGTAGGTTATCCTTGCTGATACGAGTGTCAGGTAGAGGCAAAATGGGGAGCGAAATGTCTGCTGCCAGGACCGCCAATCCTGGCAGCGGACATTCCGCTCCCCAACCTGCCAATCCGGGTAACAGCATTCCCGCGCCCATCTTACGATTCCCTCGTGGCCGGCTCATATCACCTCCGACCTATCCGACTCATGCTGTCGTGACCCTTTGGAACTCTATCGCTCTTCAATCCTTGTGTTGTGACCAAGCCTGTTCTTTATTGCAATTTCGCCAGAATTCCCTAAACCTTGGTAACATCAGCCCTCGTACTCGCCCTTGAGGCACTGTTAATTTTCAGGCGTACATGCACTGGCCATAATCCGCCTTCCAATGCCCTCTTGGTAGAATTTTCTGGTGCCCCTCTATATCTCTCGCTAGCAATGCGCAAGCCCATTGGCAGGCGTGACCTAAAAAGGAGTGGTAGGGCAGTCTGCCACCTTGCTGTTCCCCTACCTAATTTAGAGATGGTCGAACCACCGAGTTTCTACTAATAGAGCCTTAGCCCGAACTGCTGGTGGAAACTCTGGACCATAAACACAATAAGGAGCACAGAGGGAAAAACAGGACACAGGTCGCCCTCCACTCATAAAGTCATGGAAACAATAATGACCTGGTCCACTTAGGCAGTGTTTTATACTTCCTCAACAAATGTACAACGTGTTGCAGTCATTTACAACTATCTCCCCTTTCTTACAGGTCTATGGGGTAGAGTGTACACCGTTACCACGCCAACTTTAAAAAGCCTCCATCCCTTCCAGGACAGTAGTGATTAATAGACAACAGACAAAAATGTGTACTGTGAAAAAAATGTGAGAAAGCAAGATGACCCCTCACGGGCGAACCACCAACGGGGAACCTAGTAGTTACTCACCAGTGTGGCCCTGTTCTCATCATCGGCAGTCATCAAGCTTTAAAGAAATGTGTCCCAACAACATAAATGTGTAAATGCAATTAAAGTGCAGTGGAAAACAGTGTAAAAACACTCAACAAACAAAACAAACAGCGAAATGCGAAAACATAGGGAGCTGCACGTGATAGCGACCTTTATTCTATTTCTTCGTGCGGCCTGTCTATTTAAAAAGCAGGGACTGGCTATTAATTATTTAACCACAAACCACACGCCAACATGTTTCATTGCCTTGTATACTGTAGGCAATTTCTTCAGGGCATTGATTTTCTTGCCACTGCATCAGTGTTGGACACACCATTATTCACGACGTCAAAAAAACACAAATATATAACATCCTTACAACATGCCCATAAAACTTGAATTCAATCAGACGTACCAATTGTACAGAAACAAGCTCAAGGCTTCTCATATTTACCCCTACGATGCCCAGGTGACTCCTACCGGCCGTAAGGAAAGATTTAAAACACAGGCACAACCCCTCCTGTGAGTTGTCCAAAGTCTCCTGTCGTTTTCTGACTGCAAAAAACATATAAAATCATATCTTTAAGATAGATACCTGCAATGTATGAAAATGTGGTAATGCCCCATGCCGCTGTCCTCCTGACCATGCTCTTAATCTACCTGGATTGTGCTGGGCACCCCCTCTCTCCTTACCGATATTAGGAGACCCACGCGTGTTTACTTCGCCCGTTAATCCTTAGAGAACTAACGCTGTTCTTAAAACGCTATCTCCGTATGGAATCCAGTTGGGGACGCGCCTACTCACGCAATTTCACATACCGGACGCGCCCGCTCTCGCGAAAGAACGCGTCTGAGATCTTTAAACTTGCAGTATTTCGCTCGGTAATGTGTATATATCGAGCACGCAATTTCTCATTACTGGGTGTACCTGCTTAAGTGATTATAAATTATGGCAAGATCTCGTTATTTATTTATTTATATTGTTACAGCTCACCAAATTTTTAGAACTCAGCATAGCTCTTATTATTTATAAAACAGGTGCAACTGTCCCCTCGTGCTTCTGCTATTATATGCTGCTGATTCTCACATATTAAAAAGATGCAAAGCTAAAACATAAGGGGGTCTGCAAGTGTACTGTGGCGGCCATGTTAGATTGTGTTTACTTGAAATCCCACCCTGGACTAGCATGTTACTTAAAGGTTGGAGGTGCTGTACAGATATATGAAATGGTATTATTAGACCAAAAGTGTAGCTTGTTGTCACAAATCTTTCATTACAGCTGTTTAGCAAACAACTATAGTAGTACCTTGCCTCAAACCCACATGCTAAATGGGGGGAAAGGAACCAGATACGAATGCTGTGGGGGCATACAAGGAAACAAGGGAACAAGTATTGCATTTAACACCTTCACCAATACCAATAATGAAAAGCCAAATTGTACTGTTGTGTTAAAGGCATGACAGATTCAAAACGGATTTTTAACATAAAGTTCATACTGGCAATGGAGGAAATATGTGATCATTAATGCACTTTATTCCATTCCAAAAGTTTGTTTAATCCCAGTTTTTCACTTTTCTCTTGGAAAATCCATCTCGCCTCTCGCCTCTTTAGACTGTTGATATCTAAAGGGGCGAGATGGATTTTAAGAGTGTAAGTATGTGTTAGTATATGTTTGAATAAGCCAGGTGTTGTGTGTATAACTGTATAGGTGAGTAAATGGGAGTGGGATTGATTCTTTGCATGACAGACTAGCTGTGTGAGTAAGTCTATGGATGAGTGGCGGTGTGTGAGTGTCTGTATAGATATGTGAGTGCATATGATAGTGCTGTATTGATGGTTGACTGCATGTATGAGTGACTGTATGGGTGAATGAGTGGATGTGTGTGTAGAACTAAGAATTAGTGAGTGGGTATGTACTAACTGGTATTGGTGTGTCTATGGTTTCGAAAATGGTAGTCTGTATTTTAGAGTGGGTATATCCACGGTTATATTAGGATATGAGGAGGTGCATCAGATTATCATGTGGATGATGTCATCAGTGATGTGACTGACCATGTCATGAATGATGTAATATGTGACGTCATCAGCAGTGCATTGCGGGGCGGGAGTTATAGTTAGCTGAACTAACTAGAACGGCAGAATATCTCTGGTTTTGTATGAGTGAAATGTCCAACTAACGTCCCTGAAACCTGTGGTTTTTTTCAGTGAATTTCAAAGGTTTTTTAAATGCTAATTTCTAACTATGCCTACAAAGGTAGGACATGTGCAGAAAGAGGTAGAAAGGCGCAGAAAGAAGCAAGAGAAATTCAGAAAGAGGCAACAGAAGTCCAGAAAGACAAACAAAGGTGCATAAAGAAGTAAGAGATATACAGAAAGAACCATTAGAGGTGCAAAAATAGGCCTTGTTGCAAAGTCATCCTGTGCCCCCAACTTTTTGCTGATTGGTACTGGTGGTAACTGACTCTGACTAACCAGGCCCGGAGCCAGTGCTATTGTGAAAGACACTTAGAATACAGTGAAAACCCCTACATACACTAGGGTACACTATGGGTTGGGGTACCCCTGTGATTGGCATTACCGCCCCTGTATGGCCCTAGTACATAATAGGGCAGGAAGATTAAAACTACCTCTAACTAAGAGGTGCAGAAGGAGGCAAGAGAAGTACAGAAAGCAGCACAGGTGCCGAAAGAGGCAAGAGAGGTGCAGAAAAAAGCAAGTGAAGTGCAGAAATAGGCAAGTGCAGAAAGAAACAAGACCTTGCAGAAAGAACCAACAGAGGTATAAAAAGACACAATAGGGGTGCAGAAAGGGGTATGAGAAGTGTACAAAGATGCAAGAGAGGTAGAGAAAGAGGCAGGAGGGGTGCAGAAAGAAGGAAGAGAAGTGCAGAAAGGGGCAAGAGAATTGCTGAAAGAGGCAACAGAGGTGTAGAAAGAAGCAAGACAAGTACAGAAAGAGGCAGGTAAGGTGCAGATAGAAGCAAGAGCAGTGCATAAAGAACCAACAGAGGTGCAGAAAGAGGGAAGAGGGGTGGAGAGAGAGGCAATAGGGTTGTAGAAAAAAGGTAAGTTAGGTGCACAAAGAGTCTAGAGAAGTGCAGAAAAAGCCAGGAGGGTGCAGAAGGAAAGAAGAGAAGTGCAGAAAAAGCCAAGAAAAGTTCAGAAAGAGGCAAAAGAGGTACATAAAGAGACAACATGGGTGCAGAAAGAAGCAAGACAGGTGCAGAAAGGAGCAAGTGAGGTGCAGAAAGAGCCAACAGAGGTGCAAAAAGTGGCAAGGGAGGTGCTGAAACAGGCAAGAGAAGTGCACAAAGAGCCAAGAGAACTGCTGAAAGAAGCAACAGAGGTGTAGAAAGAAGCAATAAAAGTGCAGAAAAAGGCAATTGAGATGCAAAAACAGGCCGGAAAGGTACAGAAAGAGGGAAGACGTGCAGAAAGAGGGAAGAGAGGTACAGAAAAAGTCAAGAAAAGTGCAGAAAGAGGCACAAGAGGTACATAAAGAGACAACAGGGGTGCAGAAAGAAGCAAGACAGGTGCAGAAAGAAGCATGGAAAGTGTAGAATGAAGCAACGGGTACAGAAAGAGGCAAGAGAAGTGCAGAAACAGGCAAGAGAAGTGCAAAAAGGGGCAAGAGAATTGCTGAAAAAAGCAACAGTAGTGTAGAAAGAAGCAAAAAAAGTGCAGAAAGAGGCAAGTGAGATGCAAAAACAGGCAGGAAATGTATGGAAAGAGGGAAGATGAGTGCATAAAAGAGACAATAAGGGTGCAGACAGAAGCAAATGAGGTGCACAAAGAGGCAATGCACAAAGGGGCAAGAGAATTGCTGAAAGAAGCAACAATGGTGTAGAAAGAAGCAATCAAAGTGCAGAAAGACAGCTCACTTCGCTATCGCAACATACACCTGACTTGACTCTGATCAGACAACAGTATGTTTTTCTGAGTGCCAGTCACCACCAATGAAAGCAGAAGATATTGTGTGAACCAATCATGCAGCAGCAACTCTACCTGCCAATCTTCCATGCTCTTCCTGTGTGTTATATACTACAAGTTTACATTAATGGTGAAAAATCTATTCATCACCTCATGCAGAACTTTTTGTTGGAAGCCAGAGTGTTACATACTGATGGTTAGACATCTCAGTGGGTTGAGCACCTGCTGTAGAAATCTGTAAGCAAAGCTGTGGGTCACATGAGCCTGGCAGCTCCACCACTCCTGCTTTTATATACCCCTTTGCATTCTGGTACTTGTACTCATACCTTTATACTGAGTGTATTGAAGCAGCATGCTACAGAGAGAACTCAGGGGTGAATACATTCTCAGTCTGGAAACCTGTGAGCTCTGGCTCCTCACTCTGTGAAGGAATTACCAAAGACGAATACTGTTCAGTGGGGCGAGCTACCAAGTTTCCTACGTCCAAGCATGACTAGTTAGGCCACGTCTGATTTTTTTTTCTCACAGAATTCTGGGACTTGTAGTCTTGGTTTTATGCTGAGATGACTGCGAGGCCCAGATTCTAAGACAAAAGCCTGGACGGGCCTAAATAGACCCGGGAAAGTTGGCAGCTAGGACTTAAGATTGGTACCTTTAGAGCAGGTCAGTATGTGGTCTGCAAAACAGTTAATCCTGTTAATTTAAAGTTTTATGATGTAATCCTGCTGTTCCCCTCCTCTCCCCTCCCCCAGTTGACATGTTCATCATTAAGGCACAGAAGCAAACAGAGAGAATGAATTCAAAACCAACTCCAGGGAATGAGAAAGCATAACAAAATGAGGCTGCAGAGATGGGGCCCTGAAAGAGCAGAACCTCAACACCAGCAACGAGCTGGAAGAACAAGGAACCCGCCTGAATGAAAACCCAATGTAAACACCACAGAAATGGGAAGCAGCAGCGCGGCTGAGAAATGACATTTAAACACAAATGGAACTCATACATTGAATGATATCACTTTCAGGGACGATGACACATTATGTTTGTGGGGCATACCTCGAAGAGTCTGGGTTGTGCTGAGGAGGTGACGGCATGATCTGCATTCTAACATAGCACTTGGAGCAGTTTTGTTTAACATTTCGTAGCACTCTAAATAACAAGCAGGGTTGCCAGATCGCTAAATAAACAACCTGATTACTTTCATTTAATAAATCAGTGCAAGCTGGGAGTTGTAGTCCGATCTGGTCTAATTGACACCCCCTACTGTACTCTTAACCTGAAAGGTGCACATGTACCCCCTAAAATCAATGACTGACACCACATCAAAAAACCAGAACGTCTACAAAACTTTGTAACTCATTGAATAGCGCTTTGAATAGTGGTGTCACAGGATGTTAATGATTGAAGGGACCATTGCCGATCTACGGCAAGATAAATGAAGTACATCGTATACTTCTTTTATTCCTAAATAATGAAGTTCTATTATGGAATGTAATTGATATGATATGTTCAAAAATCAATGCAGTAAAATGTACTATAAAGTATATATAATGAATTGAGAAACGGGCAAACAAAGTAAATATGTTGACAAATGGATATATTTCAAAATGGTGCCCGTGTTTGCACTACGGCGCTAGTCCCTTTTCTATTGTGAGCCACTTTGACTAATAAATTTAAACATGTTGCTTTCCGGTGTGATGTAAACACCGAGGAAGGCTGACGGCTGAAACGCGTCTGTCTGTTGTTGTGTGCTTGAAATAAAGGTTATTCAAGCGCCTCACAAGTGCGGACTTTTCTTTACAGAAGCAGAAAAGTAGAGCGATAATATATATGTATATATAGATATGAATTTGCACTAAATAAAATTCAAGCACTTAACTGGTCCGTGTCCGTGCTATCCTTTGCTTGGGCGAAGTTCTGCGTGCTGGGAGTGAGACGCTGCTTTTTGGATATATATATATATATATATATATGTGTATATATATATATATATATATATATATATATATATATATATATAATATATATACACACACGTGTGTAATATAAAATGTCTTAATGAGCAATGCAAATAATATGTAGTATAATTGAGCAGCATTAGCCCATTCATCGTCACCACTGCCTAAAAGCTAATGAACTGCCCTGTTATTATCTACATGGTTTCTCAACAAAATGCTCTAAATACTGTAAGAAATTGGATTAGTATTTGGAACGTAGAAAACCCACCTCATGGAACAATGACAGCCCTTGCCAGGGTGAAGCCTCAAAGTCACTAAATTAACATTAACTCAACCCTCTGATAGCTTTGGCACAGACTAGCGAGGTTTAACTTAGGGTAATGAGCAAAGTATTTATGCAGCATCAAAACAGTAATAAGGTCAAAATGCAAAACAGTAAAATACCATTGCAAATTAGACAATAAGAGTAAAATGTAATGAACAAAATTACAAAAATCCAATAAGGTGAACAGATATCAATTTTTTGTGTAACTAGATATAGCGGCAAAAACACAAAACACCAATGTTATTCATTGGTGACTGTTAAACAGGCTCTAGGAGCACATTGAGGGTGTCTGAGTTGGAGAAGGCCTGATACACCAACTATATTGGTACTAGTCAAAGATTTCACCTTCTGACTTTTTAAGTTCCATGCGCCCACAGTTGTAAACTTATACAGCCTCCCCGAGAACCTCATAGGACAATAGCAGAGTCCAGTCCAGATCCAGGTGCCACTCATCAGCTGAGCACTTCCAGGAAAACGCCTCACTCAGCTTGTTGTCTCCCTGTAGGTACACAGGAGATAAGCCAATTGAACCTTAGAGTCCACTTCTTTGTCCTGGGTACAAGAGTGAGCAGGTTATTTCCTTTAGGGATACTCTCTGATCACAGACAGCAGGTCTAGTCCTCTTCTGATCTTCCGCAGGTTCAGAAAGTGTTCTGAAGTGGGTGCCACATTTACGTCTGGAACCAGCAATGAGGTGTGGGTAACTCTTGGGCACCCCGTTAAAATGGGGTAAATGTTGCCAGGGCAAATCCTGCCACTTTTTCAATAGTTCCTGAATGCTTTACTGCAAACAAGCCCAAAATACCATGTGTCAGACCATGTTTAAGGTGGCAAAAATCATAAGCCACACTAAACTTGTGCTCTGAGGGTTGGGGGTGTTCGAGTACTATGGTAATCCTACCTTCCTCCCATATCTAACACTAAACTTTAGTTTAAAGCAGGCACTGTAGCCACAACAAAAACAGAGATTGAGATCTGGTAGAACAAAAGCAAGGTCCTTAAGCAACTAAAAAGGGGTCCACAAAAACTGTCTTGGCATCCTGTTCACCCCAAATCAAGTATGCCCCAAGTGTTCCATGTGGCTCCACAGACCCCTCAAAGAAGGTTTGACACCATAGTGTTAAAAAAGATCTTCACAGTCCCCCCTCCCCGCCTATTCTTTTGAATTCAGAGGTGTCATCTCTGCTCATTCAGGTCAGCCGATTGTGTGGGAGCCATTTCACATCTATTCCAGGCTGAGCAAAGGCTGAGAGTTGGCAAAGGCCTGTGCTAATTAGCTTTCTGACGGTTCGGGCAGGGAAAGGGTAATTTTTAAAGTTGCTTTTCCATAATATGTATGGAAAATACGACTTTACCATTTAATTTAATTTTTGATAAATATTAAAAAGTTGTTTCATTATTTTTCTAGCTGGACAGACTTCCTGAGACATAGTATTAGTATTTAATATTGCTTCTCAGAGTTTCTCTATGGACCAGCCAGCCTTATTACAGTGAAAATATCTTCTGAGGGCTAGTTACTATGATGACGGGCCAACTTTAAATTTCTACATTTCGTACTTTCAAATACTGTGCACCCAACCTTATAGGCTACAAGGCCTACATTGGAGTGGCTTATTAATATTTTAAAAAAATGTTTTTACCTTTCAAACGTTGTTTAGTTTGATAGGTTTCAGAGGATGTTTTCTACTATTGCAGTCAGGCTACAGGGGTAGGCTAGAAACCATGTTTGCACTGCCACTATAATGTGAACCACGTGAGGGACTTCTAGGCATGTTAAATATACCAAGTAAGAGTATGCCAATTCAACCAGGTTAAAAGGGTGAAGCACAGGGACTTTACTACTGGTTAGCAGAGTTCATGTATACAGAGTTTCGAGCTAGCAAATGAATTAATGCCCATGGCTGACCATGAAGAAAAGTCAGATATCCTACAAATACCATTAGAATATGTGCTGAGGTAGAATCAAGTAATGTTACATCCAATCAATCCCAACATGAGATGGCTGAGGGTCATATCTCAACTATTTCTTTTGAATTAATTTCATTGTCTTTTTGTACTTCTCAGATGAATAGTAATCAGACTCGCAGCTAATACCCATATCCGATAAAGTTACATACACAATTCCATGTATTACAGATACATTATGAATTCTTTGTTTCACTCCTTTAGAGCACCATTTTGGCATTGCTGAGGGGGTTTTAGGATCTATTGACTGGTAAAATCCTTCCCCTGTTGCCAAGGCAATTTTATATTTGTGCCAAGGGCACACAATGCAGGGCAGGCCACTGATATCCTAGAACGACACAAATGATAAAAATGTAAATCAGTTTACAGCCTGAAGATGGTCACATTTTTCCTCAGACACATTAAATATTAGTTTGCTTTTTAGCTTATCCTCATGTTCTTAATAATGCACTGGCAGGATTATAAAAAGCAAACACAAACCCATCACAATCGTGCAGTAACAATAACCATTCAATCATATCAATAGAGCAGCTCACTATCAATCTTTCTATTCTCAATGTTTTTGTAGCTGGGACAGCAGTGTTGGAGCTGAAGAAGGTGTTGGAGGGAGAGCTGTGGGGGGTGAGCAATGTGTAAATGTATGTGGGGGTGAGTAATGAGTAAATGTAAGGGCTCTAGGGCTGAAAGGTTCTGTGTGAAGGAGGAAGAGACTTCCGAAGGCTAAGTATGTGTTTTGGGGATTGTGTGAGCAGACAGAGCACAGCATGTGGAAGATGTTTTGAATTGTGGAAGGAAGAGCACATCTAGTGCTAATCTGGTACAGAATGTGCACAGCTAGACTGCTTACTGGCATCAGAAAAAGGAACCTTATCTCGCCTGCAGTCTGGGCCCAACATTGGTTAAATATGAAAAAGAATTATATTTAAAGCTCCGACTATAGTTCACATGGGTATGTACTACCCCTTCGTTGCTTTGCGGCTCTCAAATGCAATAGATATGTCCCACACCGAGCTTCAAGGCCCACTAATTTCAATTGGCTACAGTAACAATAGGTGTTAAAACATTTTCAATTGCTACTGCAATTTCTGGAAATCTTTCTTTTAGAATCTTCATATTGAATACTGCTTGACGTGGTTCAGTAAACACCTGGAGACCTAGCTATTAATGCAGCCATAATTGCCTTCATTGGATTTTTGTGGGGGGCTGGCTAATTCTTTTAGCTGCAAAGAATTACAGTGGGGTACTCTTGATAAATATCCTTGATATAACATAACAGGACTGAGATTAGGCAGGAGAAATAAAAAGATAGGTGTGAGTGTTGGTGTATATAGGAGAAGAAAGGGAAGGGGACTATATCTGCAGTGAAGAGGTAATATGTGCAGGGGGTAAATGAGGGTCAGATGTACTTATCATGAAGGAAAATGCGTCATGAGGAACACAGATGTTTCAATTGTGAGAGCTATCAGGGAAGGCGAATTGTAGAAAAGGTATCCATGTTTACGGGAACTGAGGTATGCTCACAGAAAGGACATCTGCTAATAGCTGCCCCTGAGTTTGTACCAAGGGTTGGAAAGTGAAATAAGATAATGGAAAGATAAAGAGTATGAAAGATTCTTTTAAATGCTGCAATTGGCAAATTGCAAATCATGACGGGAAGTCAGAACAAGCGTAAGGTAACAAGCTGCCGTGTAAGGAAATGTGACGGTCTGACTGGTCTGGTTGCAATCTTCTGCTTGCTTTTAACCTGCAGCTCCCAAGTTTGGGTCCAAGCTAGGCCAAATCATCCGTACATGTTTCCAAGATCAATAAATTCAAAATCATTGCACAGGATAACAGTAAGAGAACATAGATGGCTAAACTATAGTTGAATATTATAGAAAAAAATATTTGTTGTTATATATATATCCAATGAGTTAAACTTTAATAATTTTATATCAAGCAGACTTATCCGGCAACCACCTTCAAATTTCAATGAAGGCACTAAATTGCACATCTTCCCTTTTACTAGTTCCTACACCTCTTAGCACTTCTCAATGTTACTATTGCTTCTTTTTGTTATTAGGTAATACTGTGCTTTGTTGTTGCATAATGTACTGTATAATATAAAAAAAAGTATTCTACATACTGAAAGGAGTGTATTTTCTTTACCATAACCCGTGAATCTCTTTTACTGACAATGTGGTCTACAGTCACAGAAAATGAAAAATAGATTACCGCAATAGAACTCCCCATGGTTAATGTTTTAATTAACAAACCTTTCTCTTTCTTGCTTTTGTAATGTTTAAAATGCATTCATTGCCAGCTAATAAGCGAAGGCGCAGGCACAGAATGATAATAAAGGGAAACTAACACATGTGAAACTAACACATGACCCTACCCTCTAGAAAGTAAATTGATAGTGCAAGCGAATGATCAACTGGAGCAATAGTGGTTCTGAAAACCTCTTTCGTCTTTAGTTTGGAAAAAGCTATTAAACAGCGTGCTGTTGTGTTACCTACAAAGCAGGCAAATGTGGTTAAGAATAAGTGCAGTAGGACATCACATTGAGAAGCGTGATTTGCAGGGAGGAGCAGAAGAAAAAGCTATGACAGTTAAATGCTGATTGGCTTTGTGGAAAACACATCAGTTAAAGTCTTCAATGCACTTGACTAGACACAACATAGCATGAATAATGTTGTGGGAGTCACATCTTGTTTTATTTTAAACATAACACATCGCTGGGTGGTTCCCCTTCAATCAGTGATTTCAATTTGGGATCAACAATATTTACTACTTTACTTTAAAGAGAAGTTTCTTGGCAAACTCTTGGACATTTTTCCACAGGCCACCTAACATCCCTCTTGGCATACAGATTACTCAGCAGTGACTTTGGTGCCATAGGGCACTTGTGTTTTCGTTAGTGATCTTGCTGCATGCCAAAAGGAATGTGCAACACTTGATTTAGTTGCACGGAACACCACTTAGAAAATATTGTGATTTAAAAAAAAAAACAAATGACTGTATTTCACAAAATTTACCTCAATGTCTCCAAGATTCAGAGGCCCTCCTGCATCTGAAACATATTTTAAAAGGGAAGAGAAGACAGTGTGAAAAACAAGCATACTTATTGAGAGCATTACTTATACATTATATTAAGCAAGCGGCAAAAGTCTTACGATAACAACGAAGATCCATTGCATAAAATATTCCTTCGTGGTGGAAAACTACAATTTCTCTGTCTTTAATAACAGCTGTCACTCTTTTAGACTTTTTGATTTCTTCAGCTGTTCCTACTCCGATCGCAGATGGTTCCTCCTTCTTCTGAGCTACCTTATCAGGGCAAGTTGGGTTCATGCTGTTTCAAACTGAAAAGTATGCGAAGCAATAAAAACACATTTAATTAAAACAGTATTTTCATAGAAACAACCAATAAACAGGATCCACTTGATACCTCACAGAAAGGAAGTCAGAATATAGAGGCTCACACTACGTGTCTCGTCTGTAGGCTTTCATTTCTAATAGCAACAGTGTAACATCCATGTAAATTTCAGTGTTCTATAAATCAACTATTAATGTTTATTTGTCGATTTTCTAAATGCTCCAGCCTAGTTTTTCAGATCATGCAACTATTATGCTGCAAATAGTGTACAGCAGTAGTAAACCTCAGTTCAGTGGGCAGTTGGATCACACCTTCCTTACAGATATCTTTTTAAATAAAATACATCAATTTCTACCGCACTGATAATTCTGCAGATAAAACTCCATGGCTGCCACCTCCTGGCCTACTAACGCTATATGCTTCTGTGAAAAAAAGGAGAGTTCTCAGTCTTAGCTGTACACACCTATGAACTACTTCCTAAACCTCTGCACCATGTATGAAGCCCAAGTATCTGATGACATCTTGAGCTCAGTTACGTTATTTGAGGGGTCCTCTGCTGCTGCCACTTCTATTGAAGCGTCGTCCAGTCTTCAGCTGGAGTAAAGGGATTGAATCTTCTCTCCTGCCATCTCCCTCTCCTAAAGTCTTAGCTTCCTTGACAGTCTTAGATCTTTTCACAGCTGAGGGAGGGCCCCTCACACCCAACCCCCTCAAAACTCTTGAGGAGTACCCCTTCTGAGGAAGCACAGAGCCTTGACCAGCACTGTGAATAGGAGTACGCATGGTCCCCGCATCAGCAAAGAGAAACCCTAAAGCTTTTGACCCGGCCTCCAAAGTAGCTTATTTACTTAATTATTTGTCTATTCTCTAATAAGAGAGCATCATTCACACTGCCTAAATGGTACATGGTTCATTGTGCCCGACGAGTGAGAATCCCTAGATTATTATGCTCCCCAGTCTCCTTCATGCCCTCTGTCAGTTGCATATTTTTTGTCAGGGCTGCCATAAGTTCAGTAGTTTGTCCTGGCATGCATGCCAGAACCTAGCAGAACTCGTTTTGGGGCCCACAAAAGTCACAATTATAGTGTCTAGCCAAGGTATGACCGTGACTTTGCCATCAATCGAAGGGCATGGGCATTCCATCCTCATGATGTTCCTGACTGCTCTAATTATTGGACAATGCAAACTGGCACTGACCGAGTACGCCACCTTGGGTGTTCTCGCCAAGTCACCTGTTTCAGAACGTCATATACCGTTGGATAGAGCATGCAAAAACCCAAATTACAAATATGGTGCAGCAGTTAAAAGGCATAGGGAGCTGGCCTCATCTTTATGCCGAGAAATACCAATTGCTCATTCCTTTGGTCCTGTGGTGTGACTCTATGGATGCATAAGCATGCAAGATTGGTCTCCACTAACCAGAGTGTGTCCCCTGACCACTTTTAACAGAGGCTTTGGAGGTGATGGGGGGTGTGAGATGGAAAATCACTTGGTCTTGCCTGTTCCTCCGAGAAATACAGGACGTTGCTTCTCCAGTCCATCAACTCATTGCAGAACTTGACAAAAGATTTTGACTTCTATTCAGGCTCCTGGGCCTGTTGGGGAGTCGTCTACACACTCATAATGCATAGGAAAACAGATGCCATTGGACCCTGTGTACAGGAAAATTCCGCAATATCTTCATGGCAGCCTCCCTCGACTGCACAATTTGCACACACTATTTTTTAGGAGGGCAAACACAATGGCCTGCAGCTCATGTATTCAGGTTCCTATCACTAAGCTCCTACCAGCTGCCCAGTGTCCTGCTTAAATTTCAGGGTGCCAGAAACAGCACTTGTAAACCCAAGACAACCTTGAGGACACCACAAGGTTTAAATTTGAGTGGCACCTACGTATTTACAGAAAGGAAACCAATTTCCGGCAATCTGCGGCCTCTTCCAAAATGAGGGCCATTACAGATGAGATTCCGAATTAAAGGAGTTGCTAGTCAACCCCCAAAGCATTGAAGCTGTGATCTGATGAGAATCAGAAACAGCTGCAGTGAGTGTGGGAATGGCTTTTCCAGAGTGACAGTGGCCGTCTGTGGGGTTTTACCCCCACAGACTATAAGTGCCAGTTAGTCTGTGAGTGAAAGCCGCCAGACGAAAGGAGAGAAGCAGGTAGACAGGAGGCGATTGGGGAACAAGCGACAGAGGCAGTCGCTTTGTGTTCCCATGGAAGGCTCACCCTTACAAACACCCTCTTTGCTTGGAGAGGAGCTGCTACATGGAACGGGATGGCTGAAGTTGCTGGGGTGTTGAAGTATGGGGGGCTTGAAGCTGCGATGTGGATAGAAGCTATCCTGGCCCTCTTTGGAGCGTGCAACAAGGACAGGGTACGGAGAACTGAGAATAGCTTGCCTGCCTTGGCAGTGGTCCAAGGACCACATCACTTACTGACAATACTGTACATAGTTATTCCCAAATTTGTGCCCACTGCTGTGGTTGCAGTGACTAGTCATATAATCCAAGTGGCTTGCAGCAATCAACAAGAGCGCAAAAGAGCAAGGTTCCTTTCCAAAGCACAAGAATAATCCATCTGGTGCATCGTGTTACAGATCTCTGAGCATCACTGGAATACAGTTCACAACATTGATAAAGTAATAAATATTCTTCACTTAGGAATCAGTGAACTTTATGACAATACCAGTTGTGACACTTTGAGGTGAAAAGATCAAAATATACTGACGGCCTACAGAACCCACTACACAGGACTGCGTCTCCTTTAAGAACGGAGTTTATCAACTGAAACAGCAATGGCAACATGGGAAACCAAAAGCAGCAAAAAAAAGACAGGACACTCACCACACCACCCACAATCGCAATGCCCCACTGGTTACAAGAGTCCACCTTTTTCTACCACTGACACTCATGACAAAGAGAGACATAAAACACTAGATAAACTTGATAACATTCTGGCAGAAGGCATACACACAAAAGTGGTGGTGGAGAACGAAATCGACTCAGTAGCAGTTGAACTGAATGTTGTACAAGATGATCAAACAAAATCTGTGAAAAATCCAATGAGATGGAAGATGTGCTATAGAGACTTGAACGGAGACTACAAATATAACAAGCATTTGTAATGCAATAGGTCTCGCATTTGCTAAAGTTAGAGCGGTTGCCGGGCACGTTGTGCTGTCGGCATTATGGCTGTGTATTATAGAACTATACATATGTGGAATTAAGTTGCTGCCTGCCTTCGGGTTGTTGGCTTAAAGCTGTGGAGTCTGTGTGTACATCAAAAAAGGTTTTTAAAAACAAAAGTTAGAGCGGTTTGTGTTAAAAATGACAATGTTTTAGACTTTTTTATTTATTTGCAGTGGAGTTATTATATTTGCATTGCCCTATTATCACTGGTGTAAAAAAGTAAAAGTATAAAACATTGACATTTTCAACGCCAAGTGCTCCAACTTTAACAAATGTGAGACCTATTGTATTGCAGATGCTTGTTTTATTACATTTCTCACTGGTCTATTTGGGTTCAAATTCATAAACAGAACGGCTAACAACAAGCAACCTAAAAATATAAGATGGAACAACGGAATATCTCGGGCGAATTTTTAGCTACCAAACCAAAAATCAATACTTAGCAAAATATGGGAAGACCGTTAGGGACCCAGGATATCCTTTAATTAGTTGATAAGCTGACTATTAACGAGTAAGGCAAAAAGTGGGTTGCCTGAAGCACAAATATACGAAATAAGTTTCCTAATTAGTGTCTGAGATGTCGCAAAAGATGGAAGCCAGTCTGTGAGGCGAAACTTCCAGGCGGTAGTCAGGTTGATTGCTTCCTGCACGCACCCGAATACAATCATTTGATGGCACTGTCGAGAATGGCTTCTCCGAGGTGGTGTTTAAATTTGAAAACACCTTTCCGGATCTGAAGACTGCCATATTTTACGTGGTTTGTTGTATAATTTGGCTTATACATGAGGCTGTAAGAGTCCAGGGAGACGCAGAATCCGCTAGCCCAATTAACTTGTTGGCTCACCCATCTCTAAAGCTAGGTGAAGGAAATCTCTTAAACTGGTTGCTAGTGCACACATGCCCTCTTCTACTGAATTACTTTTTAGGGCTCGCCTGCTGATGCGCTTGCGCATAGCTGGCGAGCTATATTGTGGCTTAAACAGAGCTTAACCATCTCGGCGATTTGTTGAAGTGCCCGAGAAAAACAAGCTCAATGCGCAAGCGCATTGGCAAAAAGCGTGTGCACATCAAAGCCACCAGGCATCTCAAGCTTCCCCCAGCCGACATTTCTCCTCCCCTAATTATTCACTGCACGGCTGGCCGGCACATCAAAGGCTATGGCCGGCCCTGCTGCCGTGACTCGCATTTCTCCTCCCTCCTCCCCTTTCACTGCCCAGGCAGGGCTACATTTGTTTGTTTCTACGACACTTCTTTACCTTTCCACTTAACTCTCCTTGCCCCGCCGGGAAGCACGTTTAGCCTAACATTACTTAATTTTGACTGAAGTCTATCAATCTGATGTCAAACAATCATGACAAAGTAAAGAGCAGCAACTGAATAAACAAGCTTTACACAGTTGCACAAATACAAACAAAAATATATTTAGTTACTCCCAATTTTGGCAAGTAATGGGGTGTGGTACTAAGAGTTAAAGTTAGTTGCTCACTAGGGTATGCTGGCTTTTAAAATTCTGGTCTTCTGGTTCCAAAGTGGACATGTTAGAGACTTTAGTGAGCCGACCTGCACATCAAAGTCTGCTGCTGCCGTGACTCGCATTTCTCCTCCCTCCTCCCCTTTCACTACCCAGGCACGGCTACATTTGTTTGTTTCTACGACACTTGTTTTCCTTTCCACGTAACTCTCCTTACTCTACAATTAACCCCTGGAGTTATTGGTGGTGTTTGCAGTCGGGTATCACAGAACAGCTTTTTAAACTTTAATTAACCTAT
This sequence comes from Lissotriton vulgaris, assembly GCF_964263255.1. Classification (NCBI taxonomy): domain Eukaryota; kingdom Metazoa; phylum Chordata; class Amphibia; order Caudata; family Salamandridae; genus Lissotriton; species Lissotriton vulgaris. The sequence goes on along the minus strand of NC_141689.1, from coordinate 637,361,821 downwards.
GCTCACTATTGGCCTAGTTTCTAAAACGAACAATGGAAGAGGCTGATGGCTGCAGAATTCAGATGTATTTAGTTGAATTCACAAAGTCTCATAGGTGGCCTTATATGCTCAGTCATGCCATGTGTACAACAGTCTACTCACTTCTCTAAGTGATAGAAGCCCCAATACAAAATGTATTTAGGCAACGCAGAGGAAACCAAGACAGATTTGGTTATTGTGCCAATCTAATGCTTCAAGGTAAATGACAGCAGAATTGCATTTAGCTTTCAATTGTGTCTCCCCCGTTCGCCCTTTTCCTCTCATCCCGTCTCTGTGCATCGCTCTTCTGTCTCTGTTCCCCTGCAGACGTTTCCTCCGGCCCCTTAACGCTTGTTACGCGGTTTCCTTTGATCTAACTAACTCCGTTCTTCAGTCATCACCCTATTAATTCCCCCGACGGTTTCTTCACACCAGATACCAGCTTTAGGACACCACGCTCTAGCACGAGTTAATATTACCTTTTGACACTTTCACCAACTCGTTGAGCACCCTGCTCGTTGTTGAAACCTTAATTGCCCACCACAGCTTTCAAAGTAGCACGGACCTCATGTTCCATCGTTCACGATATGCACAACTTATGGGTTAGAATTTATTTTTCATTCAAGAGACTTTGTGTATATTACAAATGCTATAGGTGTCACATTTGCGAAAGATTGGTATTGTAAATGACAAAGCTATTAATTTAGCTATTTTAAAAAATAAGCTACCAATAAAGTTGTACAGAGTTCCCCAGGGGGAGCTAAAGAATTTTAGCTCAGCCTTTCTTCTCTCTCACTCAATAAAAAAGTGGGGGTTGAGTGCATGGTGTAGACCCTTTTCAGAATGTAAGGATACCTCACACAGGCTAACGGCAGGACCACAACTGTTGTCCCAGCCGATGACCGTCCAGCGTCATCATCGGTATCCTGCTCCTACGACAGGCTGGCGGTGCAATGCCCGTCGGGCAGCAAGAGAAGCTGCACTTTGGCGGAGATCTTCTATTCCGAGCCAACGGGTGTGTGGGTGTGAGGGGCCTATAAAAAAGTGCAATAGTGAGCGTGGTGGTGTGTCTTTAAAAAAAGTCAGTAGAGTCCTAAAATAGAGAAGATTTTATTGGTCAGGCTCACTGCTTTAGTAAAAAAGTGAAGGGGTATTAAGGAGTGGTGAACAATGAGACCAAACCTTTATTCAACCCTTATTGTGGAAACGGTCAACATGTTTCTCGCCCTAAGGGCGATTCATCAGGACCTTGTGCTCATATGATTGCTAGTATCCCCCAAGATTGGGAGGACACTGGTATACGACCTGTATAGTGTCGTTCGCAAATGATTCCTTGAGACGGACCTCCTGAAAGAATGAAGAAAAACAAGCAAACAAACAATGATGTCAAAAGTAAATCATTTTTGTGCCTATATCCAGGGTGTCGTCGGATACGTGCCCAGTGGTTAACGTTCCGTTTAGGTGGTGGCAGGGTCGGGTAGTGCTGTGAGTGAGAGTTGTTTAGAAATGTGTAAACATATATATACAGTGCGCCTAGGTGAGCCACTCTGCATAGTGCTGCCATGCTGCATCGCTATAGCATGCATCTAAGTGAAGGCGTCGTATTCTCGCCTGGGTATTTGTACAGGGAAGTGGTGCATCCTCATTTAGTCGAGCGGTGAATTTCACCAATAGTAGAATATTTGTATAAGCATTTGTAGGCTAAGGTTTGAGCCGCAAACGCTGAAAACGCCGCACAGAAAAACCATTAGAGGTAATTTGATGTAATATTGACACTCTGTAACTAAGTAAAATCAACGCTGGCGGGGAGATCGTGTGTCCCAGCGAGAAAACATTAATTAAATAAACAAGTTAAGCAAATCAACATGCCATGCTGGACGTGTGCGTCTGAGAAAACGCGTGCGTCTAAATAAACGCCAGTTTAAGAGTCACTATCCAACTTACCCGTAGGAATTCCTGTTAAAAGCCTCACACGCTGTCCAGGTGGGGCCAGCAGCGATTGAGGAATTCCTATGAGGAAAGTAGCGTGTTTTAGCGGGATCGTTGGGAAAAGTATTAGGCCGGTAACCCAATACCGTAAGTGGGCTAACTGCGTGTGTAAGCAGGAAGCAGGCTGCCCATCAGACCCCAGATCCCCACCTTACCTCAGACGTCGCTGGTGGCAGGCTTCTATACACCTACCCCTCCCACTGGAATTCCGGTGGCTGGACAGCTGGCACCGTAGTACGGCAAGGTCCAGTGTTGATAAGGGAGAGTGAAGCGCGCGCAGGGGGTGTGTCACTCCAGTTGCTGGGTTACGGCGCTCGGGAGTAGAAAACAAGGAGGGGTTGGTTGAGGATAGCGCGGACCTAGTCAAAATAAACCGGCGCCATCTTTGAATGGGTTTGGAAGGCTCGCAAAGCATGTTTAGGGCACTTGGGAGTGGACAACTAGTCCAGGATGATAATAATAATGACACTCTAGCGGGTTTAGCCCTGGCATGCGCGAGTATAGAGCATTGGAGGCATGGCCGGAGAATGTGCTGAGGCCAACTCAGAATGGGTTTAAAAATTTATATATACATCTATATTTATAGGCCCCTCACACCCACACACCCGTTGGCTCGGAATAGAAGATCTCCGCCAAAGTGCAGCTTCTCTTGCTGCCCGACGGGCATTGCACCGCCAGCCTGTCGTAGGAGCAGGATACCGATGATGACGCTGGACGGTCATCGGCTGGGACAACAGTTGTGGTCCTGCCGTTAGCCTGTGTGAGGTATCCTTACATTCTGAAAAGGGTCTACACCATGCACTCAACCCCCACTTTTTTATTGAGTGAGAGAGAAGAAAGGCTGAGCTAAAATTCTTTAGCTCCCCCTGGGGAACTCTGTACAACTTTATTGGTAGCTGCTTCTCAGGACGAGTACATTGGACCCCACTCAAAAATCGTCCACCCCTATTCCCCCTACTTGATACCATTTTAAAAAATAACACATAAATAAAATAAAAATAATTTATAAGACCAATAGCTCAAAATTCCCTATTGCATTTCCAATGCTTGTTAGGTCTTTGGTCTCTCTTTTCATAAATAACTGCCAAGTTACTGACCTTCTCCAGGTCTCCCTGGAATGCAGAAGGAATACATAACAAAAGAAAAGGGCAACAAAGGGGTTAGTAGAGGAACGGGCCAGATATTTTTTTAAAAAGTAACACTTTCGATGCAAGTCACATCTGTATTATAAACGGCCGGATTTCATAGGCGGAGGCCTCTTTGACCGGCTGACTCATGATGCATACAAACAGAGGAAGAAGCAGTGGTAAAAGTAGAAATAGAAGATGGACACCGTGGGGGAAACGTGTCTGGAGTAAAAGCATTAGAATGTTAAACTGTGCAATTTTATTTTTTTCATTTCCGTAAATCCTCGGTTTACAGTGCAGCACCCAGGTGTAAAGTTGCGTATTGGGTCCTCTAATGACGCTAATCTGCGAAACCGCCACAATGTGCAAGCAATATGTGCAGGAAAGAAATAAAGTATCCTTTTTACTGTTTCATATATGGTTGCCCATGATGTACGCACGAATTAGCAGCATCCTACATTATTAATTTATTGTTAAAAACCGGCACTAAGTGATCGAAAAAGAACGAAGGGCTGGGAGGAAAAGCATAGATGTGTACAGTCTGCAGGAGCGCCCCCAGCTGATTGCCTTCAGGATGTTTGTGCCCGGCCAGGCTCTATGCGCAGCCTCTCCACTGTCTGAGCAGCCCCTGCCTCGTTTACCCAGGGTGTCTTTTGCGAAACAATGCTGCTGATAATCTTGCCCTGAATTACTCGCACTTTATAACTTTGAAGGTCGGATGTGGATGCACACGGCAACTAATTACCGCGCACAGTTCACATTTTATCGGTCTCATATTCGTTAAAGTTAGAGCGCCTAATGTCTCCGATCACAGAGACCTGGGGGAGAAGGACAGCAGAATAAAAACAGTTCACCTACTCCAGCGATGAACTGAACACGGACGGCGTAAGGAAATGGTACTTTACCAGTGTCCTGTAGCCCTCAAAGGAAGTGACGGTTTGGCATATGAGCCAGTGGAAGCACCAGAGAAGAGCGATACTGGGGGGATCAACCAATGGTCAGCAGGAGGCGGGAATAAAGTAATGTTATTCAATGCAAATGAGCCTGCAGAGAGCGCATGCGCTCTGTGATTCTATCGTGAAAGATGTGTAAGCACTGATAATGCATTCAAAGACCTCTCAAAATGTTATCTCAACTGAACACACGCATAGGGTGACCAGATCTTGAGAACCAAAAATTGGAACATTTGGGAAAATTAGAAGAAGGACTAAATAATTTCATCCACGGATTGGTGCAGAATGACAGCTGTCATCAACATAGGATCACAGAAGATGCATAAAGAAAGTAAATAAAATGTAATTTCTACAACCAAAATCGTACCTACTAATTAAATTCCCTACTTATAACAGCTGTTAACTTACAACATTTTAAAACACCCACAAAAAGTGCCTCTCACTGTTGTAGTAACGGGATGGCCCCCCAAGGATCACACAATACTGTTGCTTTGTTTCAGGTATGTTTATTGCTCTTTGCGGCACAGCTCGCCTTGCGTCCTACCTCTGGTCCTCGTCCCCTGGAATGTTCCCTCCCCTGCCCCTTGACCGGATGTGGTGTCCAGTGTCTCCTCCCCACATCCTTGACCCCATGGGTCCTAGTGACCACTGTCTGGGCATGACATCTCCCCCTTTGTTGCAAACAAACATTTTCCGTGACGCGGCCTGTGGTCACTATTGGTGAGTGCTGATGGAGAGAGCTAGAGAGAGAGAGAGAGCGATCCTCACAGACCCTCGTCACATTACATCTCTTCAATCAGTCTCTGTGGTTTCTTGCACGTTCTTCTCGGTCTTGTTTCTCTGTCGTCCCCTTGTACATTTTCTTCCTCGGCATTGGTGCCGGCAGTTCTTCTTCTTTCATTCTCAGCTCTTTGAAGTGCGAGCTGTTCCTTGTGATGTGATACCGCCCTGCTGCCCCTGTTATCATTGGTCCTTTCACCTCCATCACGGTCAGCGGTTCTTTTGAGAACACACTGTCCGATTTCCTCTGCTGTCGTTGCTGCACTACCACTGTGTCCCCTTGTTTTAGTTTTGTTTTGGTGGCGTGCCTCCTTTGACCTGCGTATGCCTTCATTTTTTCTTTTGCCTCTTCATCCTTGGCAGCTATGTTGCTTCGCTCCACACTTGTCGTTGCTTCCATCTGTGGTAGCCTGGTCCTGCTCGAGCGTCCCAGGACGAGTTTGGCCGGGCATCGGCCTGTGGAGCTGTGAGGGGTTTTCCTGTAGTCCCTCAGTATCTGGCATAGTGCTTGTCCTATCGATATTTGTGTTATTTTCGCCCTCTATACCGCCTTCTTTATGGTCCCCATGAACCTTTCCTCCATCCCATAGTGCTTGTGGCCACAGAGGTGTTATTTTCCGATGTCGGATTCCTAGGTATTCCATGAACTTTCGGAACTCTTCTCTTGAGAATAATAATAAAATATTAATAATAAAAGCCTTTTATGTAGCGCCTTGTTACACTACAAAACAGTGTGTCCCCTCGCTTTATGAACAAGGACTGGGCTGAATTGGGAAAACTAGGGAGGGAAGAACTGATGGGGGGCGAGAGGAAAAGTTCATATTTTCGGGAATAGATATGTTTTTAGTTTTTGGCAAAAAAAATTTCTGATTGTTCCATTCTGAGTTCAGTAGGTAGTGAATTCCATTGTTTACTGGCCAAGTATTTAAAGGATCTACCGCCCATACGTGTACGGTAAATTCTGGGCACTTGAAAGAGCATACTGCCTTGGGATCTTAAGAGTCGTTTGGGTTGGTACTTGGTCAGTAGTTTTTGAAGGTATATTGGTCATTTTTCTTGGGCAATACGGTGAGTCATGCACATTGTTTTAAATGTAATGCGTTCACGTATGGGTAACCAGTGAAGGGTGGCTAAGGCAAGTTTCCCTGAGGACCTTCTAGATAGATTAAGTGCCAGTCGGGCAGCTGCGTTTTGGACGCACTGCAGACGCTGGAGGCCTTTTTTGCTTAAACCCATGCACAGTGAGTTGCTGTAATCGAGATGGGGTGTAACTAGAGCATGGATCAGAGTTTTCCTATTAGTTGTGGGGAGGGAGTTCAGGGTTTTGCGTAGAGTCTTAAGGATTCCGTAACACTTGCCTGCAATTCCTCTGGTGTGGTGTTCAAGAGACAGAGTAGAGTCTAATCTGACCCCTAGGTTTTTCTCCTGCTCAGAGGGTTTTGGTATGGCGCCAAGATCAGATGGCCACCATGCAGACGACCAGATGGACTGAGTCTTCATCAACACAAGAAGCTCAGTTTTATTTGCATTTAGGCATAGACAGTTGGTATTCATCCATCTGGCTAGGTCGCTGAGGCATGCCGAGAAGCTAGCTGAGGCTTCCTCGGATGGTCGAGATAGTGTCACTATTAGTTGGGTGTCATCCGAGTATGACACTATTTCGACCCCAAATGCATCAACTATCCTAGCCAGGGGTGCCATGTACAGGTTGAATAATGTGGGGCTCAATATAGAGCCCTGGGGCACCCCATGTCTGAGTGCTCGAACTTCCGATTTAAAGGAAGGGTAATTAACTTGGAATTGTCTGTTAGCCAGGAATGCGGCCATCCATTCGTGAGCCAAGCCATCAATTCCCACCTTGCGAAGGCGTGAGAGTAGTATGGGATGGGAGACGGTGTCGAATGCTGCACTCAGATCTAATAGAAGGAGCGCAGCTGTCCTCCCCTCATCTACTCTGCTTCTTAATAGCTCTGTGGAAAGTGGAGTAGAATGGTATGTTCTAAATCCTGACTGCGTGGGGTGGAGATGGTGGCCTTCTTCTAGATGCTTTATCAATTGGGCATTGACTATCTTTTCACCACCTTAGCACAGAATGGTAGGAGCGATATGGGACGATAGTTTTCCAGTTGGGTTATGCTGAGGTTGGCCTTTTTCTTAATAGGGATAACCTGCGCTGTTCTCCAGTCTTGTGGAACGCAGCTCGTTTGGAATGATAATTTAGCCATATGGCTTATATGGTTTACCAGTAATTCAGCCTGGTTTTTAAAAATCATGGGGCGAGCTACGTCTTTGGGGGAACCTGATTGTATGCTACAGATAATTCTCAGCACCTCAATGTCATCAGGCACAGAAAATTGATTTAGATGACAGGTGTTAGTTGGTTCAGCCTTAGTAGCATGGTCGGTAGGTGTGTCATCCATGACCTTTGGGAATGTTCTATAGATATTTTCTACTTTTTGGACGAAGAAGTCCGCTATCGCTTCACAAGTTGCTGTAGAATGAGTGTCTGGGGCTATAGTCATTTCAGCTGAAGTGAGTTCTTTGTAGATTACAAAGAGTTCCTTGGTAGAATTTACTGCTGTTTCAATTCTTTTGCTAAAAAAGTTTCTTTTGGCTATTCTAATCTTTTTATGATAATTTTTTATATTGATTTTGTATTCAAGTTTGGCTGTTTCATCATATTTATTGAGCCAGATGCGCTCTAGCTTTTTGCATTTTGATTTGATAGCTTTTAAATCAGCATCAAACCATTGTGCCGATTTAAGACATCTTACATGTGTCTTAGTTGTCCAAGGTGCAGTTGCATCTAGCGCTTTAGTTAGCCAATTTTCGTAGTCTGTTCAGGCTTCCTCTATATTTTCTTTCAGAGGAGGACAGCCTGCTTTAAGGGCAAGTTCTAAATCAGTTTGTTTACGTTTTCCCCATTGTCTGCGTTTGGATGTTATCTGTTTGGTTTGTTGGGGTTGTTTATGTTCTCCTAGGATTGTGAATTTAATCAAGGAGTGGTCTGACCATAATACCTTGATAGATTGTGAATTTAATTAAGGAGTGGTCTGACCATAATACCTTGATAGGGGGTTGGACCGTCAGTCCCTCCCAGTTCGCAAAGATCAGGTCAAGAAGATGACCCGCCTTATGGGTAGATTTTAGGGATTGTAATTTAAGTTTGAACATTTCTAGGGATGCAAGTAGTTCTTGGGCATCTTTGTTTTTTTCATCTTCAATGGCGGGTCATTGTCAGTCTTTAGTGTTTGGGGCGAGCCCCATGCTGCAAACACATCATCCATGACGGGTAGTGTCGCGTTTGCTGACGTTGACGCTACTTGCCGGACAATTGGAAAACGGGAGAACTCATCTATTATTACCAGCAGGTAATTTCCTGTCTCCAGCGGTCCATAGAAATCTGCCGCCAGTTCGGTCCACACGGCCTTCGGTAGTTCAGACACCTGTAGCGGCTCCAGCTTGGGCGGTGGCCCCGTCACTTGGCAGTCGTGGCAACGCATGAAAGTCGCCTCAACCATGCTGTCTAGCCCCGGAAACCACACTTTTTCTTGTAGCATTTTCTTGGTTGCGACCATTCCTCGATGTGACTCGTGCGCCAGTTCTATCGTCTGCTTCCTCAGTGTTCGGGGCATAACTATTCTTGTTCCTCTCATCATGGTGCCATTTTCGGTCTCTGAGAGCTCTTTGTGGATCTTCTTGAATGCCAACAGTTCCTCTTTTATTACTCCTTCATCCAGTATGCTGTTGTTGTTGATGTGTCTCCACCTTTGCTGTCTTGTCACTTTCTGTATCGCTCGCATGGTGGGGTCTCGCTTCGTCTCATGTTCCAGCTCTGCAATTGTTATTGAGGCCGGCGTGTTGTGCTTGAGTATGAAGTTCAGATATTCCTCCGCCATTTTCGTGGCCTCAGTTGCGTGTGGCAAAGGATGTCTTGACATGTAGTCAGCCGGGTTGTGTTCTTAGCCAGGTTTATGTATTTTTTTGAAATTGTAATCCATTAGTCTTATTCCCCACCTCTCTATCCGGGGTGGTATCTTTGCGTTGGGATTTCCATAGATTGTTATTAGTGCTTGGTGGTATGTTATTATCGTGAATGGCTTCCCATATATGAACATGTGATAATGTTCACAGACCCACACAACTGCCAGGCTCTCTTTCTCCGGTTGAGAGTATGCTTGCTCAACGTCTGATAGGCTCTTACTTCCGTATGCTACCACACATCTTGGTGAGTCCTTTCCTGGTCTGTGTTGCACCAGTATTGCCCCCAACCCCACTGGGCTCGCATCTACGGTCAATTCAGTGTATAGTAGCGGATCAAAGTACGCCAAGTGATCTACTGCGGTCACAGCTTCTCTGAGCTCTTCAAAAGCTTTACTGCATTCCTTTGTCCATGTAAAGCTCTGTCCTTGTTTTGTCAGTTCTCGCAACGGTGCGCTCACTGTGGCAAAGTCTTTGATGTACCTTGCACAGTAACTGGCAAGACCAAGGAATGACCTTACTTCTGCAACATCGCTTGGCTGCTTGGCTTTTTCCAGTGTGTCCACCTTGCTGCGATCTGGCCGCATTCCTTTTTTGGAAAAAATGTGTCCAAAGAATACCAGTTCATTTCGCCCCAGTTCACACTTGTCTTCGTTTAGCGTGAGCCCTGCCTGCTCTAGTTGGGAGCATACTTCTCACAGTGCCTTGTCGTGCTCCTCATCCGACTTGCCGAACCCCAGAATGTCGTTGCTGTAGTTCAAGCTATTCTTTACTGGCCTTATCACTTGTCTTATTGTCTCTTGAAATATTTCAGCGGCTCAGGATATCCCAAAACTCAGACGCTTATAGCGGAACAAACCCAGGTGCGTAGAGAATGTTGTGATATACCTTGACTGAAGATCGAGCTCTAGCTGGTGATATCCTTTGAACAAATCTAGTTTGGAGAATCGTCTTGTGCCTGTTAGGCAGATGATCATATCGTCGAGGTGAGGTCCAGGGTGTCTTTCCCGTTCAATTGCTGTGTTCGGTACTCTCATGTCAACACAGATGCGAATCTTGGACGTGTTTTTCTTTGTTACGGCCACTATTGGCGACACCCAGGGCGTCGGTCCTTCGGCTGATTCTATGATGTCCTGTTTGAGCAACGCTTCAATCTCTTCTTCTACTTGCGGTTGCAGGTGTATTGGCACTCACTGGTGGTTTTGAGCTACCTGCTTTTTTGCTTCGTCGATGTGCAGCGTTATTTGGCGCCCCTTTACCTTCCCCAGCCCTTTTAGTAGTTTGGGATATTCCTGTAAGACATATTGTACGTCATCCCAAGCAGGCCCATCACTTGGGCTGTGACATTGCTCAACAGGCACAGTGCTGGAATGTCACCTCTCAGCACATGAATCTCTTCTTTTGTCGTTTGACTTTTGTATGTTAGGTTCTCTGTGAATTTTCCCAGGTTGGGCACGGGCTTTTTTGACCCCATGTGAACACCTCAACTTTCGACGGTTTCAGCGCTGGTTTCACTTCCATCCTTTCATATTCCGACGCACACATGATGTTGCATGTTGCACCACTGTCAAACACAAACCGTGGTCCGTGTGGTCCTACATCTAAGGTCACAGACTCCGTCTTCTTTATGGTGCTTTTGTCTATGAGGCGGATGCTTTCTTCAGTCTTGCCTTCATCCGTCAACATGACAGCAGTGTCTGACATGAGGTAGAGTCGATCCACCTTTTCTTCTTATCCTTAGTATCCCGAGCTTCTGTTTACTGTCTCGACATGCCTAACATGTCTGCTTGTCGTCATCCGCGGTCTTCCCGTTCTTCCTCTTTCACTTCTAAACTGCAGCCCTTGGCAAACACTGGCAAAGTGGTTGCTCCTGTTGCATTTCCTGCAGGTTTGGCCAAACGCTGGGCACGCACCTCTATGTGGGAATTCAAGTCTGCATCTGTAGTATGATGATTCCGGTTGTTTTCTTGTCGCTTGTTCATTTTGTCCCTTCTTCCAGTTGCTGGTTCTCCGCGGTGTGCTTGTTTGACTCGTCGTTCTTTTCCCCGCTCCTTTTTTCTGATGAAAAAACGAGGGACAAGCGGAGCAGGGAGGCCGACAAGATTAACAAAGAACTGGTCAATTGCATAAAAGGACCGTTATAATTGATGAGGAGGACGTTGCTGGAATTGTTGAAAGGATCCAGTCACACGCAGCCCCCACAATCCCCGATGCAGGGAAAACTGCCCACAAAACTTGGTGGCTCCCTTGACATCGGACAGACCACAGAATATTAGAAATTTGAAGGAATCTGTGTTGAATAATGAAATCAGTATTGAATTATACCAAGAGGACCCAAACATAATAAAGTGATCTAGTGAAGAATACCCTCTAATTGATTAGAGTTGGAATTCAACCTCCTTTTTTAACTAAAAAGAACAATGTCCTGATGAAGGTGTTATTACACAAACCGAAACACTGCATCGACAACTTGTATTTTATTGTTCTTTAATTGAATTGATATATTTTTATCTTATTGTGATAACCTGAATTGATACATTTTTAATCTTTTTGTATGGCACTGTAACTTTGTATTTTTTAATACATTATATGTAATAAATTGTACAATTTCTATATCGATTTATTTTTCACTCACTTGCTTTTATTTTTGAAACGTGGTTGCTAATTGTTTGATACTTTGAGTTATGAGGGGTTATATAATATAGGTTTTTCCCCTTTGGGAAGTATTGGGACTTCTCCCTTTTTGATTACATATCACTCCTTGTCCCATATTGAACTTGTAAGGAGACCTCCCTTCTCTTTGACTATTGTGAAATCTGTGTCACAACACCCTTCAATGATGCGCAGGTGAATTGCTTGTTCGTTGTCATATTTATCGAACTCGCAGTGAGTTACTAGCTTCCTTAGTCGTGTCGCAGTCATCTAGCGACTCATCTGTGTGTTGGAACGCTATGGTGAAAGTGTATCGCTCGAAATCAATGTTTCTTTGCGGGTCAAATTTGTTTGTCAAGCACTTTATTTGGTCTTTGTACGTTGATATCTCATTTTCTGGTAGGGTCACTAGTAGGTCATCTACTTAATCGCCCACTAGGTTGAGGAACACACCTAATTGCTTGGCCTCTATTACATCAGTGGCCTCCATGTATCTCTCAAATCTCTTGACCCATCGCTCCCATCTTAACCCCACTTGTGGCTCTGAGAGGTTGAATGGGAGAGGTCTGCGATATTGTGCGCTCTGCCTTTCGCTCCTTGGCTCTGCCATTTCTTATTTCTGTGTTCTTGGTCACTTCTTGTGCTTTCTTCTTGCTGTCACTATTTATGCCCCGCTTTGTGTTGCTTCTTCTATTTATTGTCTCCTTTTTGGCATCTCTTTGTGCCCCTTTTTATTTGTACTTTCCTGTTCCTATTGTTCTTATCTTTTGTTTGGGCTTGTTTTTTACATTGTGGTGCTCTTCCTGGCACTTTTTAGTCTTTTGGTGCTCTTCCTGGCCCTTTTTTTCAATGTTTTTCGACTTTGCCTGGTTTCAAACTGGCCACCAGCCCTTTCCGCTTTTCTATTGGCCCTTTCGCCTGACTTCAAAATGGCCGCTGATACTCTTGCGAGACTTCGGGACCAATCCGAGCGTTGCCTGGTTTCAAAATGGCCGCTCGATGTCCTCGCGCGCTGATTGGCTCTTTCTGCCTGTCCTCAGGATGGCCGCCGAGACTCTCGCTCCAAACTTTCTTCAGATCTCGCGCTCACGCTCGGCTCTTACCGGGTATTTGGATCTTGCTGCTGCAGCGGTCGGGGTGGGCTCCCGCGTCGTTGCTTTTCACGGAGGTGCGAACCAGGGTGGGCTCCTGGCTTCGCTGCGATTCTCTTTCCTCACACGACGCGATCCAGGGTGGGCTCCTGGTTTAAAGTTGCGAGGCAAACGACACACACGTGTTTTCTTCAACCTTCGTCGCCAGTTGTAGTATCGTGATCGCCCCCCAAGGATCACACAATACTGTTGCTTTGTTTTAGGTATGTCTATTGCTCTTTGCGACACAGCTCGCCTTGCGTCCTACCTCTGGTCCTCGTCCCCTGGAATGTTCCCTCCCCTGCCTCTTGACCGGATGTGGTGTCCGGTGTCCCCTCCCCACATCCTTGACCCCATGGGTCCTAGTGCCCACTGTCTGGGCATGCCATCTGTTTTCAGATAACCCCCAGTAAAAACCGGGACATGAGTCAAAATTATCTAAATTTGCTGGGACAGCTGGTGAAAACCCAGGACTGTCCTGGCAAATCCGGGGCGTCTGGTCACTCTTCACACGCATAAAGCTCCCACATGTTCAATACAAGGATTGGCAGTCATACCAGTGGTGGCTTATAAACTGAATGTTGTAGACAGACATCTGATACTGCAAAGACCGAGACCACTTACCTCTAAATCAGTAGAAAACCACAAGGTGGTAATATTTCCAGATTATATAATAGCCTTTTTCAAAACCGAAGGAACTAAAAGTGGAAAACAAACTTAGGGATATGTGAAAGAACTCCCTGCAGTGATTCCCGACTTTAAATGTCACACCTGCCAAAACACGAAAATGGTTACTGGTTGAGTGGGTCGGAACCCTACTCAAGCAGCAACCACAATTCTGGTTAGGGTGAGTCACAAGCAGCCTCAAATTAACCTTTGCTCAGCTCCTTGGTAGCTTGGCACAAAGCATTCAGGCTAAACTTAGAGGCAATGTGTAAGGTATTTATGGAGCATTTCAAAAAGTAATAAAGTGAAAATAGAAACACTAGAAAAATCACACACCAATTTAGGAATACAAAGAGGAAGAAAATGTAAGAAATATTTGAGTCCAAAAGAAACAAAAACCAGTAAAACCGGAGATCTGCACTTTCAAAGATTACAGGTTAGCACAGACCTTAAAAGCAAAAAGTGTCATTTTCGGTTATGTGGTCATACAAGATCGGGTGAAAGTCACAAGTTCAGGCCAATCGCGATTGAGAACGGGCTAGATACAGGAACGAGGTTAGTTCCACTTAAAGAAGTACCTTCAAAAATTGAGCGCAAAGAGTTCCGTTCACGTTAGAGGGGAGCTGCAAATGCATCAGGGATTGTCGTCAATGTAGCGCGAAGAGCCTGTCGGGCATCTCAGATGGTTGTTGCTAAAGATTTGTGCTGGCGGTCACCACAGGCTATCAATACTGTGGTTAACACCAAGATATCACGTTTCTGGGCATCGCTGGCAGTTACTGTGATGAGAAGAGTCGGGTTCACTGGGGTTTTGTGTTGGCTGGTGGCACAGGGGGCAAGTTCTTGGCACTAACAGGTCCCTTTGCTGTTACAAAGTGCCTCAAATTTTACAATTTCTCTTTTTCATTGAGAGGGAGCTCAGCTGATGTCACATCAAGGGTGGAGGACCTGAGAGGCACTTCTTGTGTATCAGGAACTCATTCCAGCAGAAGCCAGCAGGGCTCCAGAAGGTCCAGTTGCCAGATCAGCTGAGTTGGTGCAAGGGCGTCTCTGGTGGTTGTTAAGTCCCTGTAGCTTAGAGCAGGAGGTCAGTCAGCTGATCCGTGGAGTCACTTCAGCCTGGGTTGAAAGGTGGAGGTCTCAGCAAGCAGAGCAGCAGACAACAGGGTAGCAGCCCGTCTTCTGTAGTATCTACTGCCTTCAACCGCATGCTTCCAGCAGCACTCCTCCTAACGGGGAAGCTAAATGGTCAGACTCCAAACTGACCATTTCGTCTTGGAATGTGGCTGGGTTAAAGTCAAACTTCTCATCCAAATAAGCTGTGGAATTTCTGAATAAAGTGATATCATTTGTTTTCGAGAGACTTGGTCTCTATCTCCATCGCCTCTCCACGGCTATTACAAACTTTTTCAATCAGCTTCCCAGCCTAATTCCTATGGAAGACCCTCTGGGGGCATCTCTATTTTCATCAAACACAGGTGCAAGATCGCGGTCACTCCCATTTATCGGAACATAACGGCAGGGCAGACGGTATTAATTACCGGTCTTTCAACCTTAGGCATGGGCTTTTCCTTGTTTTTAATTAACTGTTACAACAACATAGCCAAAACTTCAAAATCAATGGCAACAACTTTATTGGTTAAACATCTGGAAGAACTTTTATTGGAATTCGCCTCTGCAGAAGTACTGTTACTAGGGGATTTCAACATCAGAGACCTGACTACCAACGCCCTTTCATTCACCAAAACTAAAGAGCAAGAAGCCATGACTACTTTTTTAACCAACTACAACTTACGTTCTGCAAAGCAAATCACATTGGAACAGAATCCTGGCGCCCATCTGTCGCCAATATTTAAGAATCTTTCGACCATTGACTATATTTTTTTATTACCATCTCTGGCGAATAAATTAATCATGATGAAAATCCCCACTCGTACGGAGAGCGACCATAACCCTTTAACTTTAACAATGGGCCTGCAAGTGACTGCCGCTGCTGAAATAACTGAAGTGGGGCACTCAACGCAGGTCGAACTCCACACCCTAGTCAGACGAATTAAATGGGACGCCTCGGGTTCTGATAAGGTGGGCTCCTGGCTTATGGGAGAAAGTCCAAACTCCACGTACAATGCCCCCACAGACTTTCATTACTGGTGGGACAACACCATTGTCAAACTACGAGACCTCTTAACAGGCCCTGAAGCTCACCACAGACCCCACGGGCCTCGCCCGAAGCAGACTTCTCACCCGGTGTTAGCAAGCCAAAGAAGAGCCCTAAGGAGGGCTGTGCACCTGCACAAATCTAAAGGCACTGCGCACTCTGCTAACAATATGGCCTCAATGCGCAAAGCCTTTAAAAAATCTTCATGGGAAGCTAAGAGACAAAAAGAACAGAATGAGTGGCTAAAAATATTTGCCTTGCTAAAGGAAAAAAACCTGTCCCAGTTCTGGAACCACATTGTAGTTCCGTGGTTCGAGGGTCTGGTTTGATGGTTCCGAACCTGTGCAATAAAGATCGTCGGAAATAGACGATTTTGGTGTCAGCAGACCGCAAATCACGAGTGTAGTGTGTATGAGTGTTTTCGCAGTAATCGATCAACGAGAACACTACGTATTCAGGGATTTCGTTCAATCCCTCGGGTTCCATTTTGTGTGTGGCAGCCATTTTGTGTGGTTGCCCTCACATAGGCCGATGACTACGGCCAAGCGAGTCCTTGAGGCACGTACACCATAGCTGACTTCTGATTGACCTGCCGAACTGACTCCTTGCCCGAGGCTGACCTCGCTGAGCCAGTTCCTTGTTAAGCAGCTGGCCAGATAAGGATCAAAGAGCAGGACATGCCAGAGTTTATAGTACACCGCACCCACCTTTCTATCTTGCTTCCAATCTGTTTCTGCTCCTTCCTTTACGACATAATCACTGATTTGGGTTGAGGGTTTTATGATGGGTTTGTCTGGCCTGATCGAACAAGAAATTGGAATGTGCTTAGTCATTTCTGGTGGGCTGGACAACGGAAAGTGGGATTGTCGTCATACGCTACTTATAAAATGTCATGTTTCTATTGGTCAGTTTGTATGAACCCAATGCTAATTTGGAATGTTGCTTGAGGCTTGATTTTTGGCATAAAAGACCATGCTCCGCTCATTGAATTTGTGCAGTCTCTAGCGAACCACCCGTGTTGTGCTTCGTAGATCTCTGTTCCTGGTTGCACTTGCAGCCAATAAACTTTGGTCTTTGACGTCATCGAGAAGTATCCTGTGTCTCTGTTTGCCAAGGCAGGGGAACTCGAATGCATCAGGCGTTTTCCCTGATGCCGCTGGATTCTAAAACCCGGTCCTTCAGTTGGCGCCCAACATGGGGCGACTTCAGCGGTACCGGTCCAAGCCCGAAGATCGTGGAGAGCTTTGTCGTGGTCCGAAAGTCTTTGCTGCGAGGTTCCCCGCCTTCTGACGGCTACAAAGGACTGCTGCCCTGACTGTCACCCTGTCTTGGAGCCTTAGACGTTTGTAGAGCGAGACGATAGACAGGTCTTCTGGTGCCGCCATTGACATTTCAGTTAAGTATGAGTGGAGCGTCTCCTGGTCCTTAGTTTGTTTTGGTATCCTTTAGTGGATCGCTTTGATTTGGTACCTGCAGGCCCCAAAGCCAAGGGACTCGTGTATTCGCGAGACTATCGTTTTGAGATTTCCCTTGTTGTTTGAAGCTAGACTAATGTGCAAGATGCCTGGTCTTAGCAGACTTGGAAAGATATTTGGTTGTGGTTGTTCTAAGGATTCCCGGTTAGAGGATTTGTATCCGGTTCCTCCAATTGGAACTCCTACATATGAATTATACGTGAAGCATGGTGTGGGCCCTATTAGTTATAATGAGATCTGGGTAAGGTATACGAGAAAAGACGGTGTCCTACAGTGGCCCCGTTACGGTAGGTTTGAAACTGAGATTCTAGATAATCTCGAAGTGAAATTGTTCAAGAAGAAAGCCCGGCCGGCAATGTTTGACTCTTTCCGCATATGGCGCAAAGAAGCCAAACAGAAAGAAATTAAATTAGCGAAGAAGAATAAACGAGAACGAGGTTTGTCAATGGTGCAAGCTGCTATTGCGTATAGGGATAATGAGGAAGAGCAAGAGAGCAAACAGATGCTTAGGGTGAAGAAGTTAGTGGTAGATAGATGCTACCCAGTTTTGCCGCCTAAAGAACAGGAAGAAAAGAAAGATCTTGCAAAAGATCCTTTAATGTCCCATCTATTGAGTTCGCCACCCCCTTACGCACAAAGTGCTATGGCACCACCACCGCCAGTTCTAGTTTTGCAACCTCCAGTTGTTGTGCCACCTGTAATTCCTCCACAGCCAGCTCCTCTTCCGTTGGCTACTGTTCCTTTGGCGCAGCCTCCTCAGGGGCCACCAACTTTGCCTCCCCCTTCGTTTGCTACTCCTACGCCTGTTTATGATACTCCTTCTGTTCCGACTTTGTATTCTTCTACTTTTGTTCCGTCTTCCCATATTCTTCCATCTTCTCCTTCTACTAGACAGCAGGTGACTGCTGCTTTTACTGGTTTTCTGTCTCCTTTGTTGGGACAATTGGGTATGTCCCCTGTGACTGAGCGTAGACAATCACGTAGTCAGTTGCCTGATACAGATGAGCGTACAGTTTTGGATCACATGGCACGTAGATGGGTTACGTATACTTCTCAGTATGATCTTGAGGGTATCATGGATGTTTTCCTTCAATGGAAATCACCAAAGCAACGGTACGTCTTTGAAATGATGTGTGTGTTCCTCCATGAACAATGGATTGACGAAGTAGGTAAAGCTCATGAAGAGTTGTATCGAGTGCGTTCCGAGTTTGCGAAAGGGACCATTGTGAGTCTCCTCGACATTGAAAGAGCAATTGCGACGTTGTTGTCGTTCCGTAATAATGCCCCTTCTGAGCGAATGTTTGAGCCAGATTCATCAGTTAGGAGAAAAGCGCGTCAATATCCGATGCGTGAGGTTCCTCCAGTTTGGAGACCTGCTGATGCAAATGCTCATCCACCTGTTGTTGCGCACTTTCAGCGAGTTTGGGTACATGTTCCTTGGAAGCGTGCTGAAGTCTTAGCGCTTAAGCAGACTTTACCTGATCCGTGCAAAAATCCAGCGGGATATTATAAAGAGCTCACTCAAACTGTGGGTTCGTGTATCATGAATTTAGCGGACATAGATATGTTGTTTGGTAATGTTGTCCCGCAGCCTATCTGGCATACGATTCGACATACGGATCATGATCAAGAATTGGGTGATACATGGGTTAACATTGTTGCTGCAGATGATGTACAAGTTGGAGGTGCTAAGCCTGAAGAACTTATTACTCAACTCCCTGGTAGAATTATTAATTATATGAAGACTTTGATGCCCGAAGTGCGTGTTAATTGGGACAAGTTGTCTGCATGTAAGCAGAAGAAAGATGAGACTGTGTCCAACTTTTTCACGCGGTTTGAAGAGACCTTTGTAGATCCTAGTGGTCAGGATATGGCTACTGAGAGTGGCCAGAGATTGTTTGTTGATAAATTCGTGCATAATCTGCTTCCCGAGTTGTGCACTAAGTTGAAGGATTCCGAGAGTGCTTGGGCTGTTTCCACGTCAGCGCAGATTCTAGCTACGGCCCAGTACTATGAAAATAGGCACAAAGATGAGTTAGAGAAAGCGGATAAGAAGACTAAGGAATTGAAGACTAAAGTTCTTCTACAACAAGCTTATCCACCCCGTACTAGTAATCAACGCGATTATCAGCAACCTCAGCAGTATTCGAGAAACTCGCAAAGGAACGAGTTTTCTCAACAGCGTTTTCCGTATGGGCCTAATCAGTGTGCGTATTGCAAAGAAGAGGGTCATTTCAAGAATAGTTGTCCGGTTTTGTTGCAGTGCACAAATGGTGTTTCTGGTGTACGAGGTAGAGGTGCTCAACAGGTGCCTAGAGGTAGAGGTCACGGACAGAATGTGCGTTCTTTGCCTCCACAGAACTTGATGAATAGTTTTGATCAGCAGCAAGGTCCGTCTGGTAGGACAGCACAGTACTATGTAGATGATTACTATGTTGAAGGTGACAAAGTGAATGGTAATGATTGTTAGGACAGCCATAGACAAAGAGAGGGAGTTGTTTCAGTTCCAGTAGATCAGAGTGGACCCTATGTTGAAATGATTGCATCAGGTGTGTCAGAACCTTTTCTGCTAGACATTGGTGCCACAAAGAGTTCTATTATTCACTCTAAACTCCCTGGCACACCTTTGTCTGGCTTCGATAATGTTTCTGTAGGTTTTTCTGGCGCCCCGGTTACAAATCCGATTTCTGCTCCATTGTCTCTTTCTGTTGGACCTCGAAGTTCAAAGCACCCCTTCTTTTGACTACCGGTTGTAATGAGAATCTGTTGGGATTGGATTTATTGAAGAGATTGTATGCGACGTTGCATTGTTCTCCGTCAGGAGTACATCTTACCTTGGGTGAGAGAGTGATTTCTCCAATGTACATGTCGCAAGACAGACTTCCACCTGAATTGTCTTCTTTGCCAGATTCATTGTGGGCTACTGGTCTGAACGATGTGGGCCTACTGGAAATTCCTCCATATGTTGTGACACTGAAGGCGCATGCTAAGTTACCGAGCATTCCACAGTACCGTATTTCGAGTGATGGTGAGCGTGCACTTTTAGCGATCATTTATGATCTGATCAAAGAGGGTGTCATTGAGGAAACGAGAGGTAATGTATGCAATAGTCCCGTTTTGCCTGTTCTAAAGAGAACAGATTCTTCACAGCCTCCTGTATATAGGTTTGTGATCGATCTTCGTGAAGTGAACAAGATTGTTGTTCCACAATTTCCTGTTGTTCCTGATATCACCGCTTTGTTGACTCTGATTCCGGCTACAGCCACATGGTTTTCGATGATTGATTTGAAGAATGCTTTCTTCAGTATCCCGAAAGTAGGGACATCTTTGGATTCTCTTTAGGAGGACGAAGTTTCCGCTTTAAGCGCGCTCCTCAAGGCTATTGCGAGAGTCCATCGATCTATAGCCCAGCTTTGAAAACACAACTTGATCTGTTGGTTTTACCTGATGGTGCAGCCCTTATCCAATATGTTGATGACTTGTTAGTTGCCGCTGATACTGAAGAGATTTGTAGGGAAGCCACTTTGTCATTGTTACGTCACTTGTCTGATTTTCATCACAAAGTTTCTCTCTCCAAGTTGCAATATTGTCGACAAGAAGTAACCTATTTAGGTCACCTCTTATCGAAGGAGGGAAGGAAACTGACCCCAGAGAGAATTCAAGCTATTGCGAAAATGAGTGTGCCTACGACACAGAGAGAAGTACGTGCGTTTTTGGGTATTACGTCGTACTGTAGACAGTGGATTCCTAATTTTACTTTGTTAGCGAAGCCTTTGATAGCCCTCACTGTTAAGGATACTCCAAATCCTATTATTTGGACTGACGAATGTCAGAAGAGCTTTCCTGAATTACGCAATGCGTTATGTTCGGCTCCTGTGTTGGGTACCCCTGACTACAGTAAGCCTTTCACATTGTATGTTCACGAGAGAGAGGGATGTGCATTGTCAGTTTTGACTCAACAGTTTGGCAATAAGCAATGCCCATGTGCGTACTTTTCGTCGACTTTAGATCCGGTAGCTAGAGCGTTGCCGAGTTGCTTGAGAGCTACAGCAGCAGCAGCTGTTTCAATTCGACAGTCTGCTGGTTTGGTTATGGACAATATGTTAGTGGTATTGGTTCCACATGCAGTGGATACCTTGTTGAACCGTACCAAGACACAGCATTTAACTAGTGCTCGGTTGTCGGGTTAAGAGTTGACGTTGTTAGCGAGTCATGTGCACATTAAACGATGCAACGCGTTGAATCCTGCCACGTTGTTGCCAATTTCAGTTGAGACAGATATTGAAGAACAACATGATTGTTTTCTGAGAACTGAAGAAGAAACGAAAGGGAGAGTAGACTTAAGAGATACTCCTCTTCCAGAGTGTGATGGTACCTTGTGGGTTGATGATTTGTGCTTTAAGTTGCCGAATGGTGATACTACTGCGGCATATGCTGTTACGACTTTGCATACGATTGTTGAAGCTGCACGTATCCCACATAATTCAGCGCAAGCAGCAGAGTTGATTGCATTAACAAGAGCATGTGTGTTGGCAAAAGGAAAACGAGTGAATGTGTATACTGACAGCCAGTATGCATTCGGTGTGGCTCATAGTTTTGGACGTTTGTGGCGTGAACGTGGGTTCTTGACTTCGCATGGAACGAAGATCCAACATGGGCAGTTAGTGAATGAACTTCTTGAATCTCTTACTTTGCCATTGCAAGTAGCGATTGTGAAATGCAGTGCCCATAAGAGAGTTACGGATGATGTTGGTCGCGGAAATGCGTTTGCGGATGAAGTTGCGAAAGAAACTGCGAGAAATGTGATGAGTCGAATGTATGTTGCAGGTCCGGCGAGATGGGTTCCAGGGAAGAGTATGTGTGAAGATACGATTGAGAGTGTGAAATCCATTCAAGCTGAAGCTACAGAGAAAGAGTTGAATGAATGGAGAGAATGCAAGGGTAGATTGGATTCGAATGGTTGTTGGACTGATTTGTCCGAGCATCAGAGATGGTTGTTGCCTGACGCGTATGTGCTTCCGGTTGTTACAATTACTCATGGCATGGCACATATCAGCGTGAAAGGGATTTGCAAATTGTTGGCACCGGTTTGGCAGAATGCGGGAATTCCGAAATGTGCAGAGAACTTGGTTAAGAACTGTATGGTATGCTTGATGTATAATCCTGGTAAAGGAACTCCAACACCAGCTGGTCATTTTGCTCCTCCTACGTATCCGTTCGAGGCTTTGCAGATAGATTTTATCCACATGGAGAGATGCAACAACTTGAAATATGTTTTAGTGGTTGTTTGCTCCTTTTCTAGATGGGTAGAAGCTTATCCCCTTAAGGACAATACTGCCTTGTCCACAGCGAAAGTCCTGATAAAGGAATTTTTCCCTAGGTTTGGAATGCCGAGAATTATCTGGAGTGACAATGGGAGTGAATTTGTGGGTCAAGTCATGAAGAGAGTGTGTGAGGGACTAGGAATCCGGCAGAATTTCCACGCTGCAAATCACCCCCAATCAGATGGTTTAGTTGAGTGCTATAATGGCACTTTAAAGCTAAAGTTAGCCAAAATCCAAGCGAGCACTGGTTTACAGTGGCCAGATGCTTTGCCTTTAGCACTTTTGTCCACAAGAATGACTGTGCATTCGAGAATGGGTCTGAGTCCATACGAGGTGGTCTTTGGTCGCCCAGCGAATATTTGGGGTGTGCCAAGGCCAACTAGGTTTAGCGAAATTGAGTACCCTGTGTTGCTTGATTACTTGCGCGAACTTACAATTAACTTGAGTGTTTTACACCAACAGGTGCATGATAGTCTGCCACAAGCTTCTGAGGATCCAGGCCACGCAATTGAACCCGGCAGTTGGATCCTTATCAAGAATTTTCAGCGGAGCAAGAACGATCAGCCCCGATGGACAGGACCCTACCAAGTGCTCCTGTCTACACGTTCTGCAGTTCGAGTGCAAGGCAAGAAAAACTGGATCCACGGCGTACACTGTAAGCGAGCACCATTGCCCTTACCGTACGATCAGTGGGTCCAGGAGGGACTTCCAGACTCTGAAACAGAAACTGTTCCACGATTTTTGCCATTCAGCGATGCCCGTCTGATTGGTACGAACTCTGAGAAGGAAAGTGATGATATTGGTTCAGCTGTAGGGTCGCGGTTGCCGAAAGTTTTTGGAGTGCAAGCCTGAGACACTAGGTCGACGGTTCTGGTTGGCCTAAGGGAGTTGCCCTGGGTTGACAGAGGCATTCCTTAGCGTAGAACACCCTACCATCGTGAGCCGCATATTAGTTGGGATGGATTTCTTCGAGTTGGAGAGACCTGCAAGGACAATGGCTTTTAAAAAGAAGATATGCAAACTGATATCAAAGAAAAGTTTTTTAATACCATGTTTACTTTTGCTATTGAGTTTAATGATATTTTTAATTGGTTATGTGACATTCTCTTTTAAAGTGACGTTTATTCCCACTGTGCAACCTATATCTCCACCTTCTATTTCTTCTCATTCTTTTCATCCTTTGCCTGAACATGAGGTAGTTAGACGATTGGAATTTGCCAACAATTCCTTTATTCAACTTTTGCACCAACACCAGTTAGTGATGAACACGACAAACTGTTGGATCTGTGGTCTAATGCCCCATACGACTGATAAGGGTATTCCGTACTTGGTTTTGCCTTTTAGTTTAAATGGTTCGATTTGGGCTTACAGAACAATGTTCATTTATGCCCATAGTGTTTATCCCCTACGTTCACCGAAGGACAATCCAAAGAATAGTGCTATTGCTAGAGGCATAGTCGACATGGTTAAAGGGACTAATGCCGTTGAAACTATTCCGACAGATCACAAGCAACCATATAGTGGTTGGCATATTACTGGGTATGGAGTTAGTCTGAGTGTTAACCAGCGAGCGAAAAGTTCTCCACCGATTGGGATAGTGCCCTATCAGGGTCACTATTGTCTGCAGGGTAATGGCAAGAATCCGAGAGCTCAGCTAGGGAAGAGCGTTTGTACTGACACTTACGTATTTACGTCTCAGTCTTCCCCAGCATTTTTAGCCGCTAAGGGTACCTACTTTGTCTGCTATGACAAAGCATATACATGGTTGCCCCATGTTTATTCGGGCACATGTTTTGTTTCTTTCCTGTTGCCTCCCACTTTTACAGCTGCGGCAGATTACCATTAGACAAGAGTTGCTAGAGGTGTCTTTAGTCAAGAAGACACTGCAGGGCAAGAGTTGGGAGATTTCCTTAAGGGTTTTCTGCCGTTCTGGGGACCGATGGCTAATATCAGGAATATTCGCCAGTTGACGAGAGTGGTTGAGTCCACCATAGTCGAAACTGCCTGTGCCCTTAGTAACTTGACTGCTGAGCTCCAGTCAGATAGACTTATGGCACTTCAGAATAGAGTTGCCCTTGATGTCATACTAGCAGACAGAGGTGGAGTATGTAAACTGATTCAATCGAGCTGCTGCATTTTCATTCCAGACAACGCTCCGTCAGTCTTCCAGGCTATTTCCAAGCTACATAAGATCTCCGATTCTGTCCATTTGGATAAAGGAGATTGGTCGTTGATGGGATGGTTATGGGGATTGATTGTCATGTACGCTCCACAGGATCCAGATGTTGATCATAAAGCCCACCTCCAAACGTCACAAACACTCCGATATATATATCAACTGAGTGTTTGAGCCATTAGGCGAGGGGTAAATACAAAATAATAAACAGGGAAGGAAAGAAAGGGGTCTGCAGGGAAAGGGAAATACCTGAAACGACAAAACATACAGAGATAAGAACACAGTTCATCCAGCACTGCCAACACCTATGTACTTCCCTGATAAACTAAATACCTGTGGATATAAGCAGGAATACGGTAATAGGTTTTCTCTGATTCCCCTCTTGGCAGTGATGCTTGTGTCCTATATGGAATATGAATATGGTAAGACCAATATATAACTACAACTGAAGAATTAGGACCTGGTAATATACCGCCTCTCCTACCTTCTATATGAAGTTGCTCTATAGTATATGGGGTTCCTGAGGTGGGATTCCACCAATGACACAGAAGAAATGGACTGAGGGGAGCAAGGGTATAAGCACTGAAGTAGAAATGCAGAACACGGTAATGCGTGGGAAGCAATAACCACAGCACTCCGCTCTGCTGAATCCACAGGACACTACCAAGGCAGCTAATAATCCACAGTTATCAAAATGAAGATGTCCCAAAAGAAAGAACAGAATATTGTTGAATAGTTTTATACCAGGCTAATACTATTAGAGCACAACATCCCATGAATCCATAGTTGGCTTACACGGCAACGCGTAGCTGCGACCGCCACCGCGCTCCGCATGCGGGTTTAATAAATGCACACACTTTAACAAGACTCTTGTTCTGGTGTCACGTAGCTGCGACCGCCACCGTGTACCATCTACTCACAGTAGCCAGGAATAAGGGAAAGTCAAAATGCTTTTACACTAGATACATGAAGACACGGCGGCGTGTGGTGCTTTCAACCACTCCGCTCCGCTCTTTCACGATAACTCAATGCCAGGAAGTAACATCCGAAACTCCCAATAGACACGGCAGCGTGTGGCGGAATACCACCACGCTCCGCTCCATCAACCAACAATCCAAGGATAATGCGCTGCAGTTCCTTCACTGCACGCAAAGTGAAAACGGCAACGCGTGGCAGCCACCACAACGCTCCACTAAATGACGGTTACCAAAAGGCGGAATACCGCTCCTACCTTCTGCCACTGGTCCCAACGACAGTGCCCCAGACGTTTCCTCAAAGCAGCGAGAAGCGACCTTCTTCTCCACTCGAACTCAAACACTGGAATAACACGCAACAGGAAGCGTGTCATACAGACTGAAGTAGCCTCAGCCGAGGCTTCTGGGAAATGTAGTCTTACCTGCCAGAATCGGAATTGACGTAATACAGTCCTCCCAGCAAAGTCATGCAGGCGCTTAGTCAGACCCTGACATTGATATCCACTTGAGGATGGAAAATTCTGATGGTCATTGGGATGGTCTTAGCTATCCTTTTTCTGTTCTGTCTCTGTGTACAGTGTGCTCCTGCTATTTGTGGCCTCTGTGCTACTTCGTGTGTAAAGAGACCTGTCCAGAGAGAGTTACTAAGTAATAGGATGATGCTACAGCAACATATCGATGACCTGATGAATATAGATCCAGATTCAGACTAACATGAGTTTGGGTTTGTAAGGGCAAAAGGAGGGTCTGTAGTTCCGTGGTTCGAGGGTCTGGTTTGATGGTTCCGAACCTGTGCAATAAAGATCGTCGGAAATAGACGATTTTGGTGTCAGCAGACCGCAAATCACGAGTGTAGTGTGTATGAGTGATTTCGCAGTAATCGATCAACGAGAACACTACATATTCAGGGATTTCGTTCAAACCCTCGGGTTCCATTTTGTGTGTGGCAGCCATTTTGTGTGGTTGCCCTCACATAGGCCGATGACTACGGCCAAGCGAGTCCTTGAGACATGTACACCTTAGCTGACTTCTAAATGACCTGGCCGAACTGACTCCTTGCCCGAGGCTGACCGCGCTGAGCCAGTTCCTTGTTAAGCAGCTGGCCAGATAGGGATCAAAGAGCAGGACATGCCGGAGTTTATAGTACACTGAACCCACCTTTCTATCTTGCTTCCAATCTGTTTCTGCTCCTTCCTTTACGACATAATCACGGATTTGGGTTGAGGGTTTTATGATGGGTTTGTCCGGCCTGATCGAACAAGAAATTGGAATGTGCTTAGTCATTTCTGGTGGGCTGGACAACGGAAAGTGGGATTGTCGTCATACGCTACTTTTAAAATGTCATGTTTCTATTGGTCAGTTTGTATGAACCCAATGCTAATTTGGAATGTTGCTTGAGGCTTGATTTTTGGCATAAAAGACCATGCTCCGCTCATTGAATTTGTGCAGTCTCTAGCGAACCACCCGTGTTGTGCTTCGTAGATCTCTGTTCCTGGTTGCAGCCAATAAACTTTGGTCTTTGACGTCATCGAGAAGTATCCCGTGTCTCTGTTTTTCCAAGGCAGGGGAACTCGAAGGCATCGGGCGTTTTCCCTGACCCCGCTTGGTTCTAAAACCCGGTCCTTCAACATGAACAAGCTTCGTTCCTCCAACAAGAACAGAGGGAACGCGGTTCGTGAAGAAGATTAGGCCCAGCATGTGACTCAACAATACTGTTGTGACACCGTGGACCCTGCGGAGACCGAACTTAGAGACTGTGTCGATACTACGCAGATAGAAATCCATGAGCTGACTACTCCAGCCGAGGTCTCTAAGTACCTGAAAGCCATGAAAAACGATGGCGCTCCCGGGTTCAACGGCCTTCCATCTGCGGTATTCAAATGTGCTCTGGAAGAGTGGGCGAAGCTTTTGGTCCCCTTATACAACAACGTGTTTACTACCTGTCGGCTACCAGACTCATGGTTAGGCTCGATCCTATGCCCAATATTTAAGAAAGGAGATCCCTCTCTTCCAGCTAATTATCGACTCATTGCCCTATTAGATCTTGAGGCTAAGGTATACGCCTGGTGTCTTCTCAGGTCGCTGGAAAAATGGGTAGCAGAAAACAACATCCTACCATATTTTCAAACTGGGTTCCGATCCTCGGCCTCTACAATAGATAACATTACCACTCTAGCTATCCTGAGTCAACAAGCAGCACAAAAAAATCATATACCTCTTTACTGCTGCTTTATAGACTACAGCGCTGCCTTTGATAAAGTGTCTTGTAACACCTTATGGAGAAAACTAGACAAGTTGGGGATCCCTCAGAGTCTGTTAGGAGCCCTTATCTCCTTGCATAAGAACACATGGGTGCGGGTTAGAACTGGCCCAAACACAGTCTCTGCAAAAATTCCAACCCAGGCGGCCTAAATCAAGGTTGTGTTCTCGCCCCCCTCTTGTTCAACCTTTACACCGCTGACCTGGGAACATTCCTGGAGAAAAGCAATCTCCTTCCGCCAAAATTGGGCCTTGCAAAAACAAACCTGCACATCTTGCAATATGCAGATGATATTGTTATAGTGGACCAGGCAATATCTGGCCTTCAATGAGCTTTAAGCATGCTCCACAAATATAATACTGCTAATACTTTAAAAATCAACCAGGAAAAGACAAAGGTTCTGATATTCGGCTGTTGTAAGAGCAAGAAAAATTTAAGGTGGAACATCGGGCCAGCAAAGACTAAAACAACATCAAAATAGAATTACCTGGGGGTCTGGTTTAGTGAGTCCTCTAGACCATCAGCTCATCTAGCTGCCTTGAAAAAGAGAACAGGAGCAATAACATACTCTATGATCCGACTTAACCAGTCCCTTAGTAGTCCTTCTGCAGAACCTATTCTGAAGGTGATTAAAGCCACTCTTCTCCCCGCCTTAAATTATGGGCATTAGCCCTTCCCCGGCGCATGCTCTGCCAGTCTCGACCACGCCCAAGTTTCCATTTATAAAAAAATCTTTCATCTTACGAACTTCATCCTCAGGGCAAGACTACGACTGGAGCTGGGCCTTGAAAGACAATCTATTTCTTGTGAGGCTGATACCCTGAATTTCTTTATAAGGACACTAAAAGCCGCAGTCAACACCCGAAAAGCCCGGCTAAAAGAAACTCTTGCCAGCCCTGGGAATCCGAATCCTCAAATCACAAAGGCCATAAGATCACTAGACATCGATAACTCATTACTAACCACAGACACTATTCCATACACAGTCTGGAAAAAGGTTATCAATAAGCAGGTTAGACAAATGTCCCATTGGATGGACTCCCAGTCTTCAAAAACATCCACTATCTTGCTCCCCCTGAATAACTCATACCTCCCTGGGGTACCTCAATCCTACCTGCTGGAAAATCTGAACGCAGTGGCTCGGAAGAATATAATGTTCATGCGTCTCCCAGGTCTGCGCTCCACTGCCTTCAACCGATGGGCTCCAACAAGTGAGGATGGGGCCTGCAGACTGTGCAACTACAGGTCCGAATCAAGGTTGCATCTTCTGTGCTGCTGTGCCGCCCTTGACACTCCCAGAAGACTTCTTTTAAAACCCTTATATTTAAAATGGGGCATCAGGTCATGTTGGGAGGCATCGGCCCTGTGCTTTACTTCCTTAGACACTCAAGTGCTTATAAGGACTGGAAAATATGTGAGACTCCGGGACAATCTTTTTTTACCCTCCTTGGGCCCTGCTCTTCCAGTTCCTCCCCCCAAAAAACTCATCACAGACTTTTTTCATCCCCTGGCCTAGTATTCCTGTATTAATTAATTTTATTTTAGGCTTTTGAATTCTGTATGTGATTACAATGTTAACTTCAAGATTGCCTTTTTAGTTATATGTATAGGAACTCAAACCTTGATGTTTTTTTTAGTTTTGCTTTTTAACATGATAATTGCGCTAATGTTGATACTCTATAGCAATGGTTTTAATTAACTGTGCTAATTTAATAAAACCTTCAACCTTCAACCTACTGGACCAGAGGTGTACTGAAGAGTTGAGTTTAAAAGTCCAATATTAACACTTGGTGCCAGCTTTGAAGTAGGAGAAGGTTCTGGAGATTACCATCCCCAGAGGAGTTTGGAATTTCCTGACTCCCTGCCCTGGCCCCAGCTTGTGTAGGGGCTCAAAAGACTGATGTCAAACCCTTCGTGAGTGTGCTCAGGGAGAGGCTTTATGATGACCCCCCTCCCCCCCAAGTCAGAGATGACCCACCCTGCCAACACCTAGTCATGTGACCAAGGGCACAGGCACCAAATGGTTAGGACAAGAAAATGGGCACTTTCTAAAAGTAGCATTTTCAGAATGTGGCTTAAAAGCCATCCTCATAATTAAATAGGGTTTTAAATTACAATTCTTCAGACACTAAACTCGATATTCCTACTTGCTCTCAGTGGACAGTTATCATTTATTAAATGTAATACAGTAAACCAATGTTATCCTACAGGAGAGGGATTCCTTGTAGTAGTGAAAGACAAATTTAAGCGTTTTTTACTACCAGGACATGAAACGATTAAATATACATGTCCAACATCTTAAATACACAACACGCTGCCCTGTGGGCTCATCAAACCTACCCAAGGAGTTACATATGTATCAAAAAGGAAGACCTGGCAAAAGAGTTATTTTGACATGTTGAAATGATACTTTAAAACTACACACACAGGCTGGAATGGCAGGCCTGAGACATGCATAAAAGGGCTACTGAAGTGTGTGGCACAATTAGCGCTGCAAGCCCATCAGGAGCATTTAATGTACAGGCCCTAGGTACATAAAATACCACTTTACTAGGGACTTCCAAGTAAATTAATTCTGCCAATTGAGTTTATGCCAATATGAAATGAAATGAAATGAAATGTCATTTGTAAAGCGCAATGGCTACCCGGAGGCCTCCCAGCGCTGCAGACGAGTACAGCAACCAGAGCAATGAAAGAAGTATACAGATTTAAAAGAGCCAGGTTTTTAAGAGCTTTCGAAATGAGAACAGATTGGGCTCTTTCCGCAAGCAAATGAAGTGGAAGGGCATTCCAACCAATGGCACCATTATATGAAAAGAAGCGCCCACCACATCTGGCTCTCCTTATTCTGGGTTGTAAGGTGAGAAAAGAGGCAGTTGAACGAAGGTCTCTCCTCGGTTAATAGGGAGTGATCAGCGATTGGAGAACGGACGTGCCGTTCTTCCAAAAGGCTTTATGGGCCAAGCACATAGCCTTGAACTGGATCCTTTCCCTGACCGGCAGCAGAACAAGCTCCTTAGAGCTTGTTTGGCGGACTGCCAACGTGGAATCTGGAGAAGCCTGCGAGCAGCAGAGTTTTAAATAATTTGGAGCTTATTGATGGTGTACTGTGTAGCTCCCAAGAATCAGGCATTCCCATAATCCAGGCAGGAGAGGATCAGCGCTTGGACCATGATCTTTCTGCCATGAAAAGGGAGAAGAGGAAGGACCCTGCAAAGCATCCTTAGTAGGCCGAAGCAAGTCGCTGAAAGCTTAGCTGCCTGTGTTATGTTATGTTATGTTATTTTTTATTTAATATAGCGCAACGGTTACTCAAAAAGAGAATCCCGGCGCTTTAGGTAAGGTGAAACTGGTTACAGAATAACACAACACAGATAAAAACAAATTAAAAGTCCACAAAAGAAACAGGGCAACCGGCAAGGCTATTGAGAGAACAGCCAGGTTTTGAGGCCTTTCCTAAATTCAAGAAGACTGGACGCCCCTCGCAAAGGGAGCGGTAAGGAATTCCACAACTGTGGGGCCAAAAGACTGAAGGAGCGGCCACCTAGGCGGGCCCTCTTCACACGCGGAACCGCCGCGAGAAGTAAAGATTCCGATCTCAATGCGCGAGTAGGGTGGTAGAAAGTGAGTCTCTTTCGCAGATGTTTGGCTCCCACCGCATGGAGAGCCTTGTAGGCTAGGGTCAACGCCTTAAAGGCAATCCGTTTGCGGATGGGTAGCCAATGTAGCTTCACCAACAACCCAGAGGCGCTGGTGCGTCTACTTAGGCCAAAAATGGCCCTGGCCGCCGCGTTCTGTGCCACTTGAAGCCTCTGCAGCAAATACTCTGGTAGGCCCAGGTACAGACTGTTGGCATAATCCAGCCTGGAGCCTATCAGGGCCTGCACCGTCAGCCTCTTGTGATCCTCAGACAAGAGAGGCAGAAACTTCCGCAACATTTTTAGCAAGCCAAAACAAGTGCCAGTTACCCCCAGAATCTGGGCTTTCATTGTCAGCCCCTTGTCGATCTTAACCCCCAGGTTTTTAGCCATGGGAGAAGAGCCGGACGGAGGGAACATGTCGATGGGCCACCAGGCCTGCCAGCTGGGCTCCGAATCGCACCCGAAGAAGAGAACCTCCGATTTATCGGAATTGCACTTGAGGCTGTGCAGTTGAAACCATGCGAACACAGCCCCAAGGCAATTCTGGATCCTCTCCCCGTCAAAGTCAGCCCCCCTCTCGCAAGAGAAGAGGAGCTGAGTGTCGTCGGCATACGACACGATCCGGGCACCAAAAGACTCCGCCAACGCCGCCGATTAAAAGTAGGGGAGCGGTCAAGCCAGATACCGAGGCTCTTAATATGGTCTTTAGGGACTGAGGCCGGGCCTAGACAATTGTGTCAAGGTGATGCCGGGTTGAAAGAGGGGGAGTTGCCTAGGAGCATAAGCTCTGTCTTGTCACCATTAAGTTTAAGGCATGGGAGTTCCATCCATTTGGAAACCTCCTCTAGGCAGCAGCCTAGGGTGCTAGATGATCCCTCTGGGTGGTTAGGTGCCACCAAGAGCTGTGTATCATCTGCTTAGGTGATGATTTGTATGCCAAATGAATGGACAATCTCTGCCAAGGGTCTCATATAAATTTATCAAACAGCGTGGGGCTTAGGGTGGAGCCCTGGAGAACCCCACAGCAGAACGGCAACTGGTGAGAGAGCTTCATCTCCCTCAGAAACCTTAAAGGAGAGTTCACTGAGAAAAGACTGCCGCCAGGCTACCGCTGAGCCGGCCACTCCCAGGTTCTTGAGTCTGAGGATCAATGTATTATGGTTAACAGTGTCAAATGCGGCACTGATCAAGGGGCATCAAGGGGGCCGCAGTGCCCCCTTGATCTAGGATCCTTCTTGCTTCCTCTATCACTGCAAGGAGGGTGGTCCTTGTGCCAAGCTGGGAGTGAAACCCAGTCTGGGAGGGGTGAAGTAGATTGTTAGATTCCAGACAGGCTACAAGTGTAGTATTTATGTGTCTCTCTCTAGAATCTTGCTCACCCAGGGAAGGAGGGAAGTGGGACGGTAGTTAGCCAAATTAACCTGATCAAGATTAGGTTTTTTGAGAAGGGCTTTAACCATCACGCATTTCCAGGCCAATGGAACTATGCCTGTAGAAATGGAGGAATTCACCAGGTCAAGAATAGCAAGGCGGATAGTATCTGCGACCAGAGTAAGGGCCTGGTGGGGAGCAGGGTCTATGGGAGAACCCGATTTTTTGTTTGCCATAATTAAGTACAATGAGGCAGGATCCAAGAAGGTTCCTACGATCGGCTCAGGGGAAGGAATAGTAGAGTGAGTGATCTGAGAGGACAGAAAAGACAGGTAAATATTTTTAATTTTCTTTTGAAAAAACTCTGCCAGGTTATTACAGTGTGTAAAGGCATCATCCAACACAGGAGGTTTCTGAGGCAGTTTAATAAGGGTCTTTGCAATTTTAAAGATTTCTTTCAGAGAATTCGCAGCTGACTTTATTTTCTGTTCATAAAAGACAGCTTGGGTAACCTTAATTACAGATTTATAGGATCTAATAGATTCCCTATGTTCTGCTTAGCTGAGATCTGAACAATTCAGTCTCCATCTCCTTTCAAGCCTTCTGCACCGTTGTTTAAGTTCCCTCAAATTAGGAGTGAACCACGGCACAGTTTTCAACCTGTTAGTTATATGGGATGGTTTCTTATGGAGTGCTATAGCCAAAGAACCTTGGATCCAGGAGTTGAACTTCTCATTGGCATTGGCCAGGTTGAGGTTTGGGTCACAGGTAGAGCTAGTCGTTTCCAGAACCGAGTTCCACTGATCGACAGGAAGCCTGGACCAATTCCGCACTCGGACCGGAATTATGTTGGGGGCAGTCGGGTCCGGGAATTTCCCAAGTTAAGGGGATCAAAGAGTGGTCAGTCCGGGGGAGAGGGACTGGGAGTCCTACAGTAAGTTCACTACAATTACTGAAGACAAGATCTAATAGGTGACCTTTACTATGAGTGGGTTTCAACACTTTCTCCATGAGCTGGACTGCTAAACAATTCTCAATCAGCTCTTTAGAGAGGTTGTCAGAGGGATTATCCAAGTGTACATTACAGCCTCCATGCACAGTCAAGTTAGCTGACCCCAGAGCTAAGTCGGCAACAGCAGTGGGAAGTGCATCAAGGAATTGTCTGGGACTGCCTGGAGGGCAATAAATTAGGAGACCGGAGAAGGTGTTAGTCGACGAAACCTCTAAGGAGAAAGCCAAGCTTTCGTAGTCTGGTAAAGGGTCCACACTGATGCGACAGTTAAAAGGATAGAGCGCAAGCACTTTCACACTGGTTTGCAGTGATAAAGTGTGCAGAGTCCTACAGCCAACAAAATATAGGAGCAAGGCAAAATGTATGGGGGAAGACCACTCTAGGGTTGACAAGTCTAAGAACTAGCTTTTTAACTGATGCCAAAAACATAGGAGACAGAGCAGTGCAATGGACTGCGTCTAATGGCAAGGCGGGCATGTTGGATTTCAACAGCAACACGCATTGTCAAATCAAATAGGTCTCACGTATGTAAAAGTAATTCCCCAGGGAGAAGAGAAAATTACTTTTATTTGATTTGTTAAAATCATAAAAGGGTAGAACATACCATCATGTGGTAAACAACAACATATAGAATAAAACATGCCCCGTGTGCTGGGCAGCATTGCAGAAATGTACATGATGAGTAAAAACAGGGAGAGCGCTTTTCAATATGCAAGATGAATATAAACAGGAGGAGAACTTTATAATGCAATGGCCCTCTCATTAGAAGATTGGGGTCAGCAAATGACTATTATAACAAGGATGGACTTGTGTTTGATTAAAAGTGTCTGTCCCGCCTGTCTCAAATAAAGTGCTTTAAGTATCTTAGAATAAATGGAAAGAGAGAGGAGACTAGGCTGTAAAGTGCATCAAGGAAGATCTGGGTCTTGCTGCAGAGTGTCCATATGTCCCAGTTCCTGTTTTGCTGCTGCCTTTTTTTCGAGCTCTTGAGCTGCAAATGTCAGGAATTTTATCGTTTTGCAGGAAAGTTGTATCGAAGACCCACTGAGGCATTTTATCACGGCCACCCTGCAGGTCCTGACTTGTGTTTCTCTTATGGTTGGCCTCAGGAGGATCTTCCTCAGTTTGTGTAAGGCCGGGTGTTGGACTTGTCCCTTTTGGCAGGTTCACCCCGAAACTTTTTGCATTTTCCTAGCCTGTCTCTGTAACCTGGTGTTGGTGATTTTAGGCCTCTGCGCACTTTTTCACTGTGGACAAGTGTAAAGTGCATGTGCTCTCTGTGTATGTGTGGTGAGAGTGGCCTGCCCTCCCATAGGAATGCATAGGGATATGTGTGTCCATGGTAGTTCCTGATGTGTGGGGAGTGCAAGGTTGAGTTTGGTATGTGCGAACTCGTGAGATTAAATGCTGCACGATGATGTGCGCAGATTTATTGTGTCTAGTGGAGAAGTGCCACTTTTAGAAGTTGGCATGTCTGTGCAGTGAATGTGAATTGACTGTCTGGCTTGTGATTGGCTGGAGCTGGCTGGTGTGCCTGGTTCCAGGAGTCAATATGGGCCTGCCCAGTGGTGAATGGGGAGATCTTCATGTTGATGGCAGGGAGGAGTGCACCTGGGACCTAAATAGGGCTAGGCCTTTCCACCACAATCCTGGCTCCACCCCCTGTGGTGTGTCTGATGTCCCTGGCCTGTCCTGTGAATATGGAGAGGGATGGTGGCCAACCTATATTATTGCAATAAAATATAGGACTTTTTTTAGCCAAAGTCAAAGATATCCTCATTGAGATTGGCAACACTAGTATAACCCAGTGCCCCTTCTCAGTGACAGATCAACCGGACTTCCAAGATGGAATGCTCACAGGATTTCCTGCTCTGGATTCTGAGGGCCTAGCACACATCATGGCCAAAGTGAAATCAGGCTCGCCAGAAGACCCCAGACCGCCGAAGGTGCTAAAAAGGGTCCTCCCTATGATAGAGCCAGAGACACTCTCCCTGTTAAACTTCTCTTTGACATTGGGGAAGGTTCCTCTCAAATTTAAGGAAGCTACTGTGACCCCGCTGTTGAAGAAGGCTGGGGCAGACACTAATAACCTGAAGAATTTTTGACCTATATCTAGACTTCCATTCCTGGCCACAATACTTGAGCAGCATGTGCTCGGAGCACTCTCCTCCTTTTTGGAGACACATCAGCTGTTAAACGTCCGACAAGCAGGCTTTAGGGCCCACAACAGCACAGAGCTGGTAATGCTCTCAGTGCTGGATAAGCGGAGGCTTGCAGCAGATAAGAAGGAATCATCAGCTTTGATCCTTTTGGATCTCTCTGCCACATTCGACACAGTGAACCATACTCAGCTTTTGCCACGTGTTTGGCGGATGGGAATCAGTGGCAGAGTACTCCAATGGATTGCTTCTTTCCTGAAG
Organism: Lissotriton vulgaris; assembly: GCF_964263255.1. Classification (NCBI taxonomy): domain Eukaryota; kingdom Metazoa; phylum Chordata; class Amphibia; order Caudata; family Salamandridae; genus Lissotriton; species Lissotriton vulgaris. The sequence continues at coordinate 637,325,714 of NC_141689.1, read as the reverse complement.
GATCGGTTACAAAGAGTACAACTGGGGGAATGCCTATCCAGGAAGGGTGCCCTGCTATGTGGGGTCCTGCAGGACTCTGTGCAAACCCCCTCTGCTCTTTAACATTTACCTCCAGCCACTGGTTGAAGCTCTGGCAAAATTGGACTGCCAGGTGTTTAACTAAGCCGAAGACACCCAGGTAATCATGAGGATTGACAGCTCCTCACTGACACAGGCCAACGTGCAAAATATTCTCCGGTTAATCATGAATTGGTTGACTAAAAATTATTTGAAAGTAAACTCTGATAAGACGGAGGTACTCAACATCACTACAGGGGTTATCCCTAGTCTGATGCCTTCTGGCCGTAAGAGCTAGGCACAACTTAATTACCAGTGCTAGTGGTAAAGAGTCTGGGCATTAGATTGGACTCCAAGTTAACACTGAATAATCAGGGGACCTCTGTAGTGGGAAGCTGCATGAGTCTCATGAGGCAGCTTCGGAGACTGGTACCTCTGTTATCTTTCACCACCCTGTGTACGGTGGTGTTGGCCTTAATTGTGTTGCGTCTGGGCTACGGTAACGCAGTATATTTAGGGCTACCTGACAAGCTCCTGGGTAAACCTCAGGTGGTAATGAATGACGCAGCACGACTGATTTTTAAGCTGCTGAGAAGAGCACCTGCCACACCTTTGTTACAACAACTGCACTGGCTCCCAATCAGGCAGAGAGTCAAGTTCAAGCAGCTGTGCATTGCACACAAGGCCCTCCATGGAGCAGCACCCGGCTACATCAAAGTTTGTCTGAAATATGTGCCAGGACGTTCCCTCTGATCAGCTGAGGCAAGCCTGCTGGCATGCCCACGCTTTCATAAAAATACTCTGGAGGGGCGTGCCTTTTCGGTTGTGATTCCTCAGCTGTGGAATAAGTTCCTGGATAGCCTGCATAGGGAAACTACTATACTCCCGTTTAGGAAGGGTCTTAAGACCTTCCTTTTCACGCAGGCACTCGGTTAGGCTTGTTGGGTGTTGTGAAGCTTTATGAAGCATGTTAAGTTCCAGGTTTAGGGTTTGTTTTTGCGCTGAGAGACCTGTTGGTGATTTGGCGCTAAACAAATATGAATTAACATAACATAACATAACAAATTTGTTTTAAGTATGTTGTACACAAGCTTGGCTGCTGTTCACCATAGCTAAAAGTTAGTGGCGTAGGGGCGAGTGGCATGAAGTGTCGAAGAGTGAAGTGTTGTAGAGTGGATTGGTGTATTGAAGAGCAGAGTGGAGTAGAGTGGCATATTGATCATTACCGAAAATGCCCCCTCTGACATATCGGCTCTGTCATCACTCCAACAATTCTCCGAGTTCTCTTCTCAGGGTATTCACTTAATAAAGACAAATCAGAAGTTAAACTTCTTAATCAACAAGATAACAAAGGCTAGCCGATCTGGGCAAGTTCTTGCTTAACCTCCCCATGGGTATTTTGGTACTGGGGGGTGACTTTAACCAGACGGTAGATGCTCAAGTTGACCAACGGCCTCCTAGATGAGAACCACACAACACTTCACAACTGATGGATTTTCTCTCGGCCTTCAGCCTAGCTGATCTCTGGTGGGATTTTAATCCCCTGGCGCGCCATTTTACATTCCGCTTAGGCGCCCCCGGTAGTCAGTCTAGGTTAGACTATCTGCTCACACATGTTGGTGATCTTTCTAATTTTACCGAAGCTAGGTGCTTGGCACATGGTATTTCTGATCATTTTCCTGTCCTTACCCAGATAGCACTGCCACATGAGAATAGACACACTACCCTGACGATAAACCCAAGGTGTTTGAAGATCCCACACGTCAGGAGTGACATTTTAAAAGGGGTAGATCACTACTTCACGGAGAACGCAAACACAGCTGATTCCCAATAGATCCTATGGGCGGCATTTGGAGCAGTTATTAAAGGCCAATCACTCTCATTAATGGCATGACATAAGAAACAGCTGAGGGCACAGTTAGAGGCCTTAGAACATGATAGTCAAGGGCTGGAGGATACAGTGGCAAGTACAGATGATGATTTAGCCATACACACTCTTTGCAGACAGGTCACAAGCAGAGGTAGCTAGATCAAAACAGAAAGCTACATTACACAAAATCTATGAGTTGGGCGACAAAAAGGGAAAATTGTTTGCATGGTTGGAGAGGCTGGAAGCAGCACAAAGATGGGTGACCCTCATTGAGGAGAAAAATGGGGAGTTGTTGAGAGACTCTCAAAAAATTGCTGAGGCTTTCCCATCCCACTTTGCCTCAATATATTCCTCTGAGGAAATATAAATTTTATGGTCAAGTTGTGTTCCCTAGCGTGTACCCCACCGTCTCCATGTACGAGTTAAAGTGCATGTAACTTCCCTCCTGTACCAGCTATGAAGATGCAAATACATTTGCGTCCAACGTTAACATGTCCTCTTTCAGACCCACCCTGAATGGGTTGAATGGTCCGTTCCTAAGTATGCCATGCCAACGTCTTTTTGTGGTGTACTTCTCCGTTTTTCAGCTCTAGCTGAGTAGGCCCTGAATTTCTGCCACCGAGCCTCTTTTCTGGCTTCTGACTCCAAGGGCCTCTGCCCAGGCTGCCTCTGTACCCGTGAACTCTGACTTACTTTCAGCGCGGCCCCTCGCGCTCAGCTCAGCCTGCTGCCTGCCAAGATTGACTATAACCTTCGAGTTATCTGTTCCGCTCCCCGACAATACATTCCTGCCTGCTAGTTTCAGTAAACATCCCCCTCAGCTGCAGAGCCAAAGGGCCGGCCTGTCTCTGTGCAAGTAATTCAAGTAATTCATAGCTTCTGTTACCATGCTTCCATGGAAGGCCCCGTGCCCCCACGCTTCTCATGCAGACACTTAGGCGCTTATACACGCATCCACAGTTAGTATAGAATAGCTTCTGCCCTAGAGACCTTTCCGTCCAGATAACATGGTTCCTAAACATCAGATATCAGATATGATAAAAGTACAAGTTGATCTGACATGCCAGACTTCTGTCTCTTTCCGTCAGTGTAAATGTCAAGTCCCCTGCACCCTCCGGCTTCATGTCATTCACACGTCATGCAGCTGCGCGCGCATCCAAGTTTCCAATTTCTGCTGACATTGCAACATTTCTGTTAGTGCCACCCCTTTTGTGACACCTATCTATGACGTTTCTAGCACACACCTCCAGTTCACGCCTAGTCCACGCCTTCTGATTACGTACTAGTAACACGTGTATACTGTTATCTTGTCTTCTCTCAGCTGTTACGCCTACTATAACTGTTTCCTATGACATGAATTAAGTATATAAGCTATGTACTGTCAATAAAATGTAGCGCTCTATCCCTTCTTCCACCCCTGCGGTGGGAAGAACATGATATTATGGTCCTGACCATTCCTTTTTGAGGAATAAAACCCCTAAGAACTCTAACACCACGGACTCTGGTTCTTTCTTTCCGACTTGAGTTATTATTGATTAAATACTTACCTGCATAGAAATTAAGAGAGTAAATTAATTATTTACGTCATTTTGGCGCCCGAATAGGGACCCCTCCCCCACCTCACGCGCCGGTTGGTGCGTTGCAAGCTATGTCCCCTGCCATCCGTTAGATGGAAACTACGCGTACCGGCAGGATTTCCTGCATCTCCCTCTGACCTACGGAGGTGACGAACGCTGCGATCAGTACCCAGACGAGGCGGTGAGGAGTGCGGAGGATCCCGACCAGAGCCTAGCCGAAAGAAGCAAGGTCCGAGGTGTCAAGAGGCCCACCAGGTTTCCGAAGTTTTTTCCGAAATTTTCCGAAGTTTTCCGAAGTGTCAAGTCGAGTCCAGTCGAGTTTTCCGAGGCCTTCTGTTTCCGTGCTTCCCGGTGAGTACCATTGCTGGGACGTATCTAGACGGGTTTGGGTACACAAGTCCGGTCTGCACTGTTTTTAGGCAGTGTATCTGTACTGTTTAGCAGTATATCTAGTATTCTGAATTTCTGAATTTCTGCACTGTTACACCAGTGTATCTGTACTGTTTAGCAGTACATCCAGTATAGGGGGTAGTCATCTATGTCTCAAATGTCTTTTCATGTGATTAATGTCGTGGTATGAATGTGACCGTTTTAATGTGCATCATTGTGGTTCTTGTAAAACTAGCCGTATCCAGTATTAAGTAGTAAGGATTGAGCATTCAGTAATAAGTAAGCAAAATGCCGTTTTTTAACAAGTTAAAGCAGATAGGAAATAGGAAAGGGATACTGGAGGAAGAAATTCCTATTCCCCCTAGGGACACTCCAGGTAACTTTATGTACCATAAGCATGGCATAGATGCCATATTATATCTCGATTTATGGACTGACTATACCAAACATCTAGACGAAAGACACAGATGGCCCGCTACCGGAACATGGGATGCCGAGTGCATCATGAAGGTAGAAGAAGCATTATGGAAAAAGAAAGCTAGACAATCTCAGAAAGACGCCATAGAATTTTGGCGTAAGGAAGCACATAAGCGTGCTGAGAGAGCATTACGTAGAGAAGATAGACTTAAAGAATCAGAGAAAGCCCAAGAAAACGAACTAGTTACCGAGGGGATCTGAGTAAAAACAGAACAAATAGACCGTGCACGAAACAATCTCGTAAACGGTATGTATCTCGCTGCCGAGGGTACTCCTGAGGCCCTATCAGAAATACCGAAAAACTTACCGCCACCATTAGTTCCAACTAAAGTAATGCATAAGACTACTAAAGACATATTCCTAAATTCTTATCTAGAGGATGTAGCACCGGCTTACACCAATCTGCCTGTTCGTGCCTTGCCTACTGACAGGGACGGGGGTGGCACCCTGCCCCCAGATCATGTTCCGCCGGTACCGCGACAGACCTCCCCCGTTCCGCCAGCCCCGCCACTTCCCGCACCCAAAATTGACCTACCGAAACAACGTTTACCTGATCCAACTAAACGACAAATTCAAGTTCAGATACAGACTCCACAGGGAGATAATGCACAAGCCTCCGCTTCAGGAGGTGCGACCGCGGGTCTTCGGACCCCGCCATTAACACACAGATTCAATCTCAGGGATATGCAGAGTCCTCTCACGTTCAGGTCACCCCGCCTTGACGCATTAAAAGAAAACCTTTCAGTTTGCAGATATGATCCAGTACCCGGAAAAGACGATCTAATGATATTGGCATCACTACGGTTAAGATCTGCTACTGATATCTTGCTATGCTATGTAGGAATGAAGGACCGTCTAGATAGAATATATGAGTTTGTTCAGACAGGGAAAGACCCTGACAGTATTAAGGAGGCCATGGAGAAACAGAAAGTTGACATTCAAGCACAGATACTACGTTTTTTTATAAATTGCCTAATAAGAGAACGAGACAGGCCTGGAACAGATCAGAGTGAATTAGATGCACTGAACAAGTGGGGTCAAAATATAGCTGAAGGAAAACATGACAAGGGGACTTGCATAGCCAGTATGTGTAGAAAAATAAGAAAAGCAGTGATAGCAGTACACCAAAAAGAGAAAGAAAAAGCTTCCTCCGAGGAGGAAGAAGAACAGGAAGAACCAGTAAAGACTACAGATATTATAGCGTATGTAGGTAAGGGAACTTACCTTAGGAAGGGTATCCGTCCGGAAAACAAGAGAGTTTTTCTCTCTGCTTTAACAAATCCGAATTCTTCTGAACATCAGTTTCAGGAGACTGATAAAAGGCTTCGAGATCGAGTAGGGTATCATGTACTCAACTCTATGGATGAACAAGAACTAGCCCGATCAGCCATATTATGGGCCGAAAATCCAGACATATATAATGATGATACCTTAGCACAGACGTTTCTGAACCTTTCCCCAGACGAGCAGAAATTAGCAGGTGTATACATGATTCAGCACCTCCTCACGAAATACAGAAATCAACATTCTGATCCAGGTCCCTTACACGAAACATTAGAAGCACTACTTATGGACAGATGGAGAGGTTTCAGTACCAAGTTAATACAAATAATTCTAGAACAACGACATAAATATAACACTTTCGTAAGCTCTGAATATGTTCCCGCCCCGCCTCCAGAAAGGAAAATGTACCACATGCAATGCGGGAGTGGCATTGAAAGCCAGAACCCTTTACGAGAAGTACACCCAATTATGGGTGAGGATCACCGTCTGAAACGCGTGTATGTTCACACTCCTCTGACTAAATTAGAGCTGTTAGAAATGAAGAAACTAGTCCCGTGTCATGATAAAGATCCTGCAGGTTTTCACAGAGAGCTTAAAGACATGTTACTAATGGGGGATTACACGTATGAGGATATCATGAAAATGTTGAAGGTACTGTTGCCCACGGGCATCTACGAGAAATTAAAAGAAAAAGACTGGGAGGTGGGAGACACAAAGATTGCATGGGCAGAAATAGAAGACGAAGAAAATAAACGTGTCCCAGGGGTAGGCCTTGGGGACAAAACTAAAGCATTACCAGGTTTAATAGTACAGGTTCTGCCAAGACTATTGGCAACTAGAAAAGAAGACTGGGATGCAATATCGTCCTGTAAACAGAAACATGATGAAGATACTAGTGACTTCTATTCAAGATTCGAGAAATGTTTCATTATTAATAGTGGCCTCAAACCAAGTAGCGAGTCATATCCGCACCTTTTTGTATCAAAATTAGTCGAGAACTCCCTACCATTAGTTAAAAACCGAGTGTACAAAGTTGAAAGTACTTGGCAGGCAAATACGCCATCCCAGATGTTACAGATGCTCCAATATCATCAGAACAGAATTAGAGAAGAACAAGATCAGGAACAAAAACGCATGAAAGACACGAAGATGAAAATGTTAGTAGCTCAGACGGTCCCAGCGGACGGTCAGAGAAAGGGTGGGACCCAGACAAGTCACACTACAGCTCCCGTTAAAGGGACATGCAATTACTGTAAGCAGCCAGGTCATTACTTACATGAATGCCCAGTCCTGAAACATAACATAGCAACAGGTAAAACTAAAGAAAGACCGCATCCGCCTAGACAAGACCATAACCAGCATCAGTCTTCACAGAATACACCTAATACACAGCCTATGCATGCTTCTTCACCTCCAGCACAGACAGTAGCGGTATCACAGCCACAGCCCATTGCCACGTCCCAGCAAGTTTCACAACAGATGTACCAGTATGCCCAGTCCGCTTACCCTGATTATCAACGATATACATGAAACAGCCTAGAGAGGGAATTTGGCTTGCCTCTTATTGAAATTCCTGTAGATCAAGAGGGTCCTTATGTACACAGTCAAGTATTGGGAAAAGACAGAAAGTTTTTAATTGACACAGGGGCAAGCCGCACCACAATAAGTCATAATGAAGTCCCAGGGGCACCCCTCTCAGGCTCACAGAATGTTTCCCTTGGCTTTTCAGGACAGCCCATTGTAAATGAAGTATCAGAACCAGTCCCCCTGGCTGTGGGTCCATTATCACGTGTTACAGACTTGTTACTTACAAAATCATGTCCAGAAAATCTGTTAGGAATTAAAACATTGAAGGCTCTAGGAGCTATAATCTGCTGTTCCCCGGAGGGAGTTAGACTCTTTCTACGGGATTTCAAGGGTTATTATGTTTTGCGAGAATTCGATGTCAGATTGAAAAATGTACCAGATCACTTGTGGGCAAAAGGCCCAACTGATGTAGGTTGTATGCATATCACACCATACCGTGTTACACTCAAGACAGGAGTTGTACTACCCCGAATCAGACAATACAAGTTACCACCCGATGCTGTAGTGGTTTTACTGGAAATCATTGAAGAGCTTATAGCACAAGGAGTGGTCGTAGAGACCGACTCCAATATCTGTAATTCACCCATTATTCCGATTCTTAAACGTACTGACCCCAATGCACCGCCAGTATATCGGCTGGTGATTGATCTTCGAGAACTGAATAAATGCATTATTCCACAGTACCCTGTGGTTCCCGACATCTCATCCTTATTGACTGCTATTGACTCAGAAGCAACGTTCTTTACTGTAATTGACCTCAAGAACGCCTTCTTCAGCGTGCCTATTGATCCAGAGAGCCAATATCTCTTCGGATTCAGTTTAAATGGACGCAGTTTCAAATTTTCACGCGCACCTCAAGGGTTCACAGAAAGCCCCAGCATCTACAGTCAAGCACTGAAAAGACAGCTAGATTGTATTCAAATGCCAGTTAACACCGCTTTACTGCAATACGTCGATGATCTGCTGATCACCGCACGAAGTGAGCCCGAATGTGAACAAGCATCACTGACAGTTTTACATTTTCTGGCCGACAAGGGACACAAGGTGTCTCCTTCGAAGCTAGAATTCTGTGTTCAGCAAGTTGTGTACTTGGGTCACTTGCTGTCCAAAGTGGGGAGACAGCTCACTCCCGATCGCATTCAGTTAATTGTGAATATGCCACAACCCCAGACACAAAAGGAAGTGCGGGCCTTTATAGGCCTCACCTCATACTGCAGACAATGGATTCCTCAATATGCATTTCTGGCCAAACCACTCATCCAGTTAACGACACAGGAGGCAGCGACTTCGACTGCCCTCCCTTGGACTCAGGAACACACACAAGCTTTTGAAGAATTAAAGAAAGCCTTATGCCAAGCACCAGTTTTAGCGACACCATGTTACAGCAAACCGTTTACACTTTTTGTTACAGAACGTGATGGTACAGCATTGTCTGTCCTCACTCAAGGTCAAGCAGGTTCACATAAGCCTTGCGCTTATTTCTCAAGTACATTGGATTCAGTAGCCCAGGCACTCCCTGCGTGCTTGAAGTCAGTAGCAGCAACAGCGTTAGCCATCAGACAGAGCGATTCAATTGTTTTAGGCCATCAATTAACAGTACAAGTTCCACACTCTGTAGAGGTTCTGTTAAACAGAACCCAGACTCAGCACCTGACTATAGCACGACTGACAGGTTATGAATTAACGTTATTCCAGCCACACATAGAAATCAGGCGCTGCAGCATTCTGAACCCCGCAACACTGTTACCTACAATTATGACAGATCCAGCCCCGCATGATTGTATAGAAATCATTAATGCAGTAACAAAGCCACAACGAGACTTAACAGATGTCCCACTGACAAATCCAGACCTGACACTTTATGTGGACGGTTCATGCATGAGAACAAGTACAGGAGAATTAGTGGCTGCATATGCAGTGACCACTGAAACTGAAGTTAAAGAAACACATCGTATTGACACACTGTCTGCTCAAGCAGCAGAGCTCATCGCTCTGACCCGAGCTTGTATACTAGCCAAGAACAGAAATGTTAACATATACACTGATTCCCGTTATGCGTTCGGAGTCGTACACGACTTCGGCATGTTATGGCAAGAACGAGGTTTCCTGACCTCTCATGGTGCCAAGATACAACACGGCCCCCTCATTCAAGCACTGTTAGAAGCAATACATTTGCCCTCGGGCATATCAGTCATGAAGTGTAAAGCACATACTAAGGTCACAGATTCTGTTTCCCAGGGTAATGACCTGGCAGATCAGACAGCGAAACATACAGCATTGACTCACACTCAGACAGCTGACATGATAAAGACAATAGTACCGACAAAGTGTATGGCAGTCAAGGATCCCGCTCTAGATGTAATTGATATTCAGGCACATGCTACCCCAGAAGAAATAAAGAGATGGATTGAACTAGGAGGGATTCAGACAGATCAAGGTTGGATGACGAAGGGAAAATCTACATGGTTTCTCCCTGACTCTATGGTTCAAGTCATGATTAATACAGCACATAGCCCAGCACATCTAGGAGAGAAAGCGATGTTAGACAGTTTACAAAATCTTTGGAACAATAAACACTTACGAGCAGCAGCAAAACAGAAAGTGCGTACTTGCATGATCTGTTGTCAGTTCAATCCAGGTAAAAGCGTCCCTGTAGAGCAAGGTGGATTTCATCCTCCCGATCACCCTTTTGAAGTCCTCCAGATGGATTATATCCAGATGAACAGTTGTCGAGGATTCAAGTATGTCCTTGTAGTTGTTTGTGCACTATCCCGTTGGACCGAAGCCTACCCAGTCCCAGATTATACTGCTCCGACCACTGCCCGGCAGTTGGTTCGTGAATTCTTCCCACGATACGGTTTGCATCGTGTCGTGTACTCAGATAACGGACAACCCTTCTCGTCCGAGCTAATGAAACAAGTTTCTTTACTGTTAGGATAACAGTGGAAATTTCATTGTGTCCGACATCCTGAAGCCGCAGGCCTTGTAGAAAGGCATAACCAGACACTAAAGATCCGCCTTGCAAAGATATGTCAGGAGAAAGGGGTCGACTGGATAGTCGCCCTGCCCGTGGCACTGTTCTACATGAGAATGGTCGCCCACTCGAGATCAGGGCTATCCCCGTACGAAGTGGTTTTTGGCAGACCACCGAATATGTGGGGGACGCCCATTCCTAAAAAGATCACTGATGTTGATTGTAATATGTTGACAGATTACCTTGCCTCCTTGATGTCTGCACTCCAATCATGTCGTTCACAGGTTGCCGCAGCCTTCCCTGACAACACTGAGGTAAAGCCGCACGATGTCCGTCCTGGGGACCTAGTATTGGTGCGAAATTTTGATAGGAAGAGTCCACTGGAGCCCCGCTGGAAATCCCCGAAGACCGTCCTTCTCACCACGAGGACCGCCGTGAAGATCGAAGGGAGAAAGGGGTGGGTCCATACGAGTCATGTGAAAAAATTCCATGAACTGAAAGCAGACCGAGACTCGTCCACCCCCACCAAAGACTGTGTTGAGCCAAAAGACTTTACAGTTACCGAACGAGAAAAAACTCCCCAAGAGGAGTACAGGTCGAAACTCCGATCTAGCAAGTCAGACAGTTTAATTGTTTAAGTCCTCCCCTAGGTGAATCGGTTAAATAGTCTCTGACATGTATCCCCTAGATCGAGATAGAGAGAGAGAGAGACGATTCAAAAAACGTGCATATTGTAAATCACTTTGTAGTCACTGTATAGTGACACTATTAATCATGTTTTTTCTAAGTATTCTGATAATTGTTGCCAGCGTTCTTCTCCCTATCTATTGCCCTATTTTCAAGAATGAACAATCTGCTTACAATGTTTCTGCTGAACACTCTTTTAGCAAGTTACCTCCACACGAACTCTCCTACAGACTTGCGCTGCGCAACAACACATTCATTAGTATGTTACACCACTCCCATCAGACTAACAATGCTACAGACTGCTGGATATGTGGCCGACTCCCTCCCTACCAGAATTACAAGGGAGCCCTTCCCCTCTTTCAGTACCCGTTCACTCACAATGGCTCCTGTGGGGCATGGTTTAAAATAATTAATTCCTTAGATCCTGATATTGCTGTCTTCGATGGGGGCTGGGTTTGGGGAAACTTGAACTTAGTCCTGCTCGACGTCTGTTACCCTGATAAGGAGGGACTCCCCACTCGAATAGGAACTGATCTAGAAAATGAAGTATATGGATTAGGTAACTACACAATTAGCCTTATGATCCTTACTGTTGAATCCGAGGCTGCACCAGGTCTGCCCCATATGCTAGTATTACCAGTCACTGGTGAATTATGTGTCCGAAAGAAAGGTTCAGTACACTTAGGTCATAGTAAATGCACTACTGTGGTCGAATTCAGTGATCATGGTAAATCGTCCTTTAAAGCTATCAGTCATTCCTATTTTGTTTGTGGTCATACCGCATACATACGCCTACCTCCAGATTGGGATGGTACCTGTTACATTGCATTCCTTCTGCCACCTGTTTTCCTAGCTCCCCCTGATTACCATAGAAATACAAATCTAGTAAAGAATAGACCCAGAAGAGATATCCCACTTGTCGACTACACAGAAACGGCATGGGAACAGTACACTGATTTTAATAAAGGATTCTTTTTCTTTTTAGGACCTGTCCAAAACAGTAAATTAATACGTAGATTAACTAGAACACTTGAAGCTGTAGTACATGAAACTGCCTCCGCCTTAGGTAACTTAACAGAGGAGCAATCTGCTATGCGGGTTGTTGTCCTTCAAAATCGTCTTGTTATTGACGTCATCTTGGCAGATAGAGGTGGAGCCTGTAAGGTCATCGGGTCAAGTTGCTGCGTTTTCATCCCACAAAACGCGCCATCTGTCTATCAAGCTATTACCCGTCTGCATAAAATTGCAAATCAGATACATCAGAATCCAGGCACCTGGACTTGGTCCGGTTGGTTCTGGACAACGTTAACTGCTTGGGGATGGAAGATCCTATCCTTCCTAGGTTTTGGCCTTGTCATAGTATTCAGCTGCTGCCTGTGCCTACAGTGTGGGCCGGCGATATGTGGACTGTGTGCCACATCGTGCATTGAACATTCCAGTTTTCTCTCAAATAGACAACGGAAGAGAGATGAACAAATTATGTTACAAGAACAAACTGATCAATTTATGATGATCGATATATCATGAAGGGTCCGTAGGGAACAAGGAGGGAATGAGGAAATATAAATTTTATGGTCAAGTTGTGTTCCCTAGCGTGTACCCCACCGTCTCCATGTACGAGTTAAAGTGCATGTAACTTCCCTCCTGTACCAGCTATGAAGATGCAAATACATTTGCGTCCAACGTTAACATGTCCTCTTTCAGACCCACCCTGAATGGGTTGAATGGTCCGTTCCTAAGTATGCCATGCCAACGTCTTTTTGTGGTGTACTTCTCCGTTTTTCAGCTCTAGCTGAGTAGGCCCTGAATTTCTGCCACCGAGCCTCTTTTCTGGCTTCTGACTCCAAGGGCCTCTGCCCAGGCTGCCTCTGTACCCGTGAACTCTGACTTACTTTCAGCGCGGCCCCTCGCGCTCAGCTCAGCCTGCTGCCTGCCAAGATTGACTATAACCTTCGAGTTATCTGTTCCGCTCCCCGACAATACATTCCTGCCTGCTAGTTTCAGTAAACATCCCCCTCAGCTGCAGAGCCAAAGGGCCGGCCTGTCTCTGTGCAAGTAATTCAAGTAATTCATAGCTTCTGTTACCATGCTTCCATGGAAGGCCCCGTGCCCCCACGCTTCTCATGCAGACACTTAGGCGCTTATACACGCATCCACAGTTAGTATAGAATAGCTTCTGCCCTAGAGACCTTTCCGTCCAGATAACATGGTTCCTAAACATCAGATATCAGATATGATAAAAGTACAAGTTGATCTGACATGCCAGACTTCTGTCTCTTTCCGTCAGTGTAAATGTCAAGTCCCCTGCACCCTCCGGCTTCATGTCATTCACACGTCATGCAGCTGCGCGCGCATCCAAGTTTCCAATTTCTGCTGACATTGCAACATTTCTGTTAGTGCCACCCCTTTTGTGACACCTATCTATGACGTTTCTAGCACACACCTCCAGTTCACGCCTAGTCCACGCCTTCTGATTACGTACTAGTAACACGTGTATACTGTTATCTTGTCTTCTCTCAGCTGTTACGCCTACTATAACTGTTTCCTATGACATGAATTAAGTATATAAGCTATGTACTGTCAATAAAATGTAGCGCTCTATCCCTTCTTCCACCCCTGCGGTGGGAAGAACATGATATTATGGTCCTGACCATTCCTTTTTGAGGAATAAAACCCCTAAGAACTCTAACACCACGGACTCTGGTTCTTTCTTTCCGACTTGAGTTATTATTGATTAAATACTTACCTGCATAGAAATTAAGAGAGTAAATTAATTATTTACGTCACCTCCACCACCACCACTACCCTTACTGACCCCAGGGACCTCCTAGCCACCATTCTTCCGGTCACTACTCCTTCTCCAGGGGATCATGAATCCTTGGAGTGTGATCCAACAGAGGAGGAATTAACACTTGCCATACGAGGAATGCAATCGGGGAAAGCTATGGGTCCCAACAGACTCCTAATAAAGCTGTTAAAACTAGTGACCTCTAAGATAACACCTGCCCACCTAGCTATGTACCTAGAGAGTTACCAGAATGGTCCGTTCCTAGTGACTTGATGCAGGCCTATGTGGTTGTTATACATAAGCAAGGTAAACTAGCACCGAGGTGTGACTCCTATCGACCAATCTCACTGTTAACTGCTGAAGTTAAAATCCTCACTAAGGTGTTGTCCAACTTGTTAATTCCTGTCATCTGTAAGCTCGTACAACCAGATCAAACAGGCTTCATGCCTGGCTGGAATACGGCCCTCAATCTTAGGACATTGCATGGGGCAATGGGGAGGATTAGCACAATCCAAGAAGATGCCGCCCTGCTGTCATTGGATGCAAAATTGGCATTCAATACAATCAAATGGCCTTACCTATTTGCTCTCCTCGAGTGCATGGGTTTTCTGCCCCACATTCCTAAAATGGGTAAAATTGCTATATACAGGACCGACCGCCCAAATAGTTGTCAATCAACAAACATCCTGGCGATTCCGATTAGAGCGGGGAACTAGACAGGGCTGCCCCTTGTCTTCCATTATGTTTACCCTGATACTGGAACCATCAGTGACTTGGTTTAGGGGCGACGAATGATCAGGGGGCTGAAATGGACTGAACACCACAAAAAGAGAATCTCTCTCTATGCCGACGATGTCTTACTATATGTCACAGTCCCATCAGCCTCGATCCATAGGATCCTTCATATTTTTGCAAGTTTTAGTAAACACTCAGGATATACTATTAATTGGGCAAAATCCGTTCTACGTATGCATCAGGGTCCCTTACCACGGATGCCCAAAGACACAAACATTACGGTTGCGACTGAGGAATTTCGATACCTGGGTATATATATATATAACCCAGCAGCACTCCCAATTCTATGACATCAATCTTAAGGCCCCACTGACTAGACTCCATAATGATGTGCTCCACTGGAGGTCCCTACCCCCGACTCTCCAGGGCAGGGCAGCGCTGTTCAAAATGTTGAAATTGCCCCGATTTCTGTATGTGTTGCAGAATTCCCCCTACAAAGTACCGAATACATACTTCACCAACATAGAGAGTGAGATTAGGACTCTTTTATGGGACAGAAAAACCCCACGTATCGCGACACATAAACTGACGAGAGGGTAGTACGATGGAGGACTCGCTTTGCCCGACCTCAAACAATATTACTGGGCCTCCCAGCTTGCAGTCATTAAACAATGGGCCTGCGCCTCACCATCGGAACCGGCATACCGAACGGACAAATGGATAATGAGCCTGGGTGGTTATGGGAGAGCACTCTATTGTAACCCCAAGCACCAACCTCTTATGGGTCCCGCGGCCCAAACAGTCGCAATTTGGCATAGAGCAAAAAAACACTAGGGTGGTACAAGAAAATAACACTGACCACTTCTCTATGGGAGACCCACCAACTCGCCACTCTGAGTAAATGCCTCAGGTTCGATAAATGGGACATAATTGGAATCTCTTTGGTTGGTGATCTCTGGAAGCGAAACAAGTTAGTTCCAGACCTACAAGTAGAATATCAACTGGCTGGGTCGGAGGCTTTCCGATATTTACAAATACGCCATGCTATAACTACCACTGTAATGAGAGGTGAAGCCTTGCTTGAGTCATCCCCACTGGAGGATAGACTCCTAAAGGAACCCGTGTCACATAAAGCAATATCCCTTACATACTGTAAATTAATAAATAATAAGCCAGACCCATTAATATGTCTCCGGCAATTATGGGAAATGGATATTGGGAATCTGGAGGAGGACGACAGGCAGGAAGAACTTTCTTCCCCCAGAGATATTGCTTTTCCTATGAGGTTATGCACATATCTGTCTGCAAGTATGTTGGTTAAAATGGGACGAAGACCTGAGCCTGGGTGCCTTACAAGGTGCGCTGAGGAAGGCACATTTTTCCACACACTGTGGGATTGTCCAAACATCCGCCCATACTGGGAGAGGATCATCTCCACACTTAAAGATGTGGATGAGAAGGACATTATCAATTCCCCATGACTCTGCCTACTAAATATATGGGAGGCACCTACCTAACCCAGACCGAACATTCGTGGGTCTCACTGGGGTTCAGCCTTGCTAAACGAAATATTGCTCAGATGTGGGGGACTGGGGATTTGCTTGCATACCGGAGATGGGCAAATGATATGGACAGTGCGATGATCGCGGAGAAAGAGGTATTTAAACACAGGGGCTGTCCTAAGAAATGGGATCAAAAATGGGCCAAATGGAATGTATCGAGGGGTGATTTATGTGTTTCCCCAGCAGAGGAATTGCGAAGGGCAAGAGAGGTTATTGATCTTATCTTGAGTTAATGGTGTAAGGAAAATGCGTTTCAATCTGTAAGTTCCAATCAAGCATTGCTGTACTGTTGTAGAAGCTAGATGTTATAAGACCTCGCATTCTGTATCACTGTACTGTCACAACTGTTCAATAAAAAGAATGTAATAAAAAAACAAGGTAACAAAGACATTCTATGATTGGCTTGGCAACAGGGATGCATCAAGTACTTAAAGCCAGAATTCACCAATGATCTAATCACTACACACCATGATAATGAAAAAACACTACTTAATATTAACTCGCTACTGGAGGGTTGGTCCCCCGAATTTCTATCCTGGTGGGGCAGAGTGGAAGAAACCTTGAAAATGATGATAACACTGTTATTTAACTATCTCACTAGTATGGTTTCCATGGCGCTTTCTGAAGATTTCCTGAATAAGATAGATAGAACTTTAATAATTTCCTATTGCAAGGTAAGAAACCAAGAATCTCACTGAAAAAAATCAAATTAGCCAAATCAAAACTACCAAACAGCCTAAATCTGTAAGCAAGGCACCAATTGGTTTATCAACAATCCGGCATATGAACCTCCATGAGTGGCAGTGGAAAAGTCTCTCATATATACCTCTTGCAGCTCTCAACTATGCACTCACCTCCTGCACTCTAAGCATATCATACAAAATTCACAGAATGCCCTCCTACGCTTAGGTATTCAATCACAGATTAGAATACAGAACTCCAAGCTAGCTTCTATATGGATTAACCCCAAGATCAAAACTGATGGTCTTCAAACCTACTGGCCAGAATGGGAGGATAAGGGCATCAATCTAACCAAAAACATTTATGAAGGGACCTCCCTGCTGCCGTTCTCGGCATTGCAGACACGATTCAATTTATACTTCTGCAAATTCCAAAATTGAAAGTACACATTACGAAAAATCACTCTCTGCAGCGGCTCCTTCACTTCCTCCTTTGTTAGGTCGTCTGTCCGAAGCAGGCCATATGGTTTCCAGAATATACAAGCTCCTGCTACCTAGCCAAAGCAAGAATCTTTCCCGAAACCAATTAAAATGGGAATTGGAACTCAACACAAGTAATATCACTACCGATTGGGGAAACATAAACAAAACCCATTTTCCAAATACAATCTCGCTAGTCCTCTCCCAGACAAAGTATATGATCATTAACAGCGCGTATTGGACACCTTCTAGACTTTTCAAGAACTGTCTTACCCAAAACCCCAATTGTAACTCCCTGAAGGCAATCTATCTCACATATTATTCTATTGTCCTTTCCTCAAAAACTACTGGGACAAGATTTTCGATTGTATAAAAGGTACACAGACAAAATATCGAGTTTTAAATATCGATATACAATAATATCGAAGTTTAAATATCGATGGGACAAAATATCGAAGGTAAGTAATATCGACAGTCTTAATATCGATATTAGTATGATATCAGTAATATCGAAGTTTTAAATATCGATGTCAATAATATCGAAATAAATAACTTCGATGTTACTAATATCAATTTTTAAATAGATTTAGTCTATATTATATTGTATTTATTATGTTTTATTATTTATTTTTAATGTAATTTAATTAAATATTGTCTTTTACTACTGTAGCGGGTTGTGGGTTTATAGGGGAATAGGGTGGGAAGTAATTTAATTATGTTAAATTAATTATTAATTAGTAGGAATTATTAATTAATTGAGAAATAATTTTTAATTAATTTTAATTAATTGATTAATTGATAAATATGTTCTGTAGCCGGTTATGGGTTTATAGGGGAATAGGGTGGGAAGTAATTTAATAATAATTAATTATTTAATATATGTTTGTACATATTTAAATTAATAATTAATTGGTAATTAATTTATATTAATTAGTTAATTATTAATATAATTTTGTACATATTTTTTATTATTAATTAGTTGGTAATTAATTAATATTAATTAGTTAATTACATTAATTATAGTAATTTTTTTATATATAATTTTTTGTTATTCTTAATTAATTAATTTGGAAAAATAATATTAATTATTAAATTAAATTAATTACAGCTAATGTGCTAATATATTTACTTTATTGTTATTGTTAATTAATAATTAATTGGTAATTAAATAATATTAATTAATTTTGGGTAAAGGAGTATTTTTAGGGTTCAGGGTCAGTTTTCAGTTTTTGGGTAAAGGGGTATTTTTAGGGTTCAGGGTCAGTTTTCAGTTCTTGGGTAAAGGGGTATTTTTAGGGTTCTGGGTCAGTTTTCAGTTTTTGGGTAAAGGGGTATTTTTAGGGTTCAGGGTCAGTTTTCAGTTTTTGGGTAAAGGTGTATTTTTAGGGATAAGGGCCAGTTTTCAGTTCTTGGGTAAAGGGGTATTTTTAGGGTTCAGGGTCAGTTTTCAGTTTTTGGGTAAAGGGGTATTTTTAGGGTTCAGGGTCAGTTTTCAGTTTTTGGGTAAAGGGGTATTTTTAGGGTTCAGGGTCAGTTTTGGGTTTTTGGGGTACAGGGGTATTTTTAGGGTTCAGGGTCAGTTTTCAGTTTTTGGGTAAAGGTGTATTTTTAGGGATAAGGGCCAGTTTTCAGTTCTTGGGTAAAGGGGTATTTTTAGGGTTCAGGGTCAGTTTTCAGTTTTTGGGTAAAGGGGTATTTTTAGGGTTCAGGGTCAGTTTTCAGTTTTTGGGTAAAGGGGTATTTTTAGGGTTCAGGGTCAGTTTTGGGTTTTTGGGGTACAGGGATATTTTTAGGGTTCAGGGTCAGTTTGGGGTTTTTGGGGTACAGGCGTACAGGGTAAAAACAAAAAAAATTACATTAAATCAATTAAATAACATTAAAAAAAATAAAATTACATTAAATTATTAAGTGTTTTATTTATTTTAAATCTATATGTATTAGTTTTAATTTTGTTTTAATATTTTTATTTAATATTTGTAAAATTATATGTATTTTAAAATTATTTTTACATTATTATTAATCCATTTAAAAAAACGATATTTTTAATTCCGATATTTTTGTACTACGATATTTTTCTTTCGATATTTTTGTACTTACCTTTATGAAGATAGGATTCCGATATTTTTGATGTCGATATTTTTGTTCCGATATTTTTGTAGTTCGATATTCTGTCTGTCGATATTATGTCAGACATTCGTATAAAATACACCTTCAACAATGTCCCCACTAAAAGAATTTTCGTACATAATTCTAGGCCTCTTATACACCCAGCTAAAGAATGACAACGATCGTCACCTACTAGACCTTATCCTTACTCTGGCCTGCATACTAAACAACTGGAAAAACTTCACTATAATATCTTTCCGAATGTGGCAAGAATGGATCACCTTCCTGAGAGGGCCTTACAATGTCGCATTACAGATCTCCACATGGCGTTCCCCCACAGACCTATAAGGGATTCACTTAATGCCACCTCTTTCAACATCGAACCCAAATGAATTCAGCAGACTGAGGTCGTCATCTAGGCGTTCTCCAAAATATTTCCTCTCACACTCAGGAACCTAGTGAAAGATCCAAACCTAACGCATACACCTGTACTTCACTCATTCCTCCTTCCTCACTGAATGCTGATTGTTCCGTTCACCTCTGTGCAAGGTAACCCAGATTCTTCTAAATTCTCTCAATGCTGATATCATGTCATGCATGTAAGTTCCTTGGCGCAATCAAAATTTCCTTATCACTAACAATATGATCAGATGGTTCATCTCTATCCCCAAACCTTGTTGAATCAGATATATGGTATGTAGACTGAGGTTTAGTCAACTTACACTCAGCACAAATCCATACATATGTGGAAGATAATTGAAAGAAATTAGATCACTGAGCCATTGATGGAAAGTTTATATAGTCTTTCCCTTCTGTATAGTCTTTCCCTTCCCCTCTTCGCTGTATCCCCTACATACCGGTGCATTGTACTGCACCCTACTGTGGGCCTCATTTACAAGAAGTGGTGCATCGCTGCTTAATAGCAGTGAAGCGCACTTCTCAGTGCACCCTCCTTGCAACACCAATGATGCGTATGAAGCATCATGTCACAAGGAAGGACAGAAACGTCAGTATAACTGACGTATCAGTCAGTGCAAAAAGTGGCGCATTGCTGGAGTTGTGTTGGAAGTCTGACGCAACTCCAGCAATGTTCCTTTTACATAGGGCAAGCTCCATGTGAAAGGGCCTGCTTCACCCTTATGCCTGCCAGTAGGCAGGCATAAGGTTTTGACGCATTGGCGTCCTAGAAGTGGCACAGCGAAATCTCATAGATTTCGCTGCACCACTACTACGACCCTTTCCTGCGGGAGTATGCCCACCCTGCATACATTATACCTGGCGCGGGTATAATGTTGCACTGGGGTTTACGAAGGGACGCATCTACCTAGATGCGTCACTTCGTAAATATGGTGCAACATGGCGCATGTTTTACGCCACTTGTGCGTCACAAAAAGTGATGCACCGGTGGCCCAAAAGTGACGCAGGGGCTTATAAATGAGCCCCTGTATATTTATTTGTTTTACCACTGAATCATTGTTTGTGTATGCTGACTGCAAATTCAGTAAAATACGTTGAAATCAAAAAAATATATATATTTGTTTCCACCAGACTTCAGGATAACAAAAAATGCTTCATTTCACAATTCTGATGTATTCTGAAATGTTTGCACAGTTCATTTACAGACATCTATATTTTGTGTTATGCTATAAAAAAGCTTATTTCCTGTCCCACTCCCAGTAGCCAACAAGATTGTCACATAATTTCTCTCACTTTGAAGTCAGCAAAAGAAAAGTAAACGCCAAGCTCCCCAGGAAGACAGAGCCTGACTTTTAACCTCTGTCTTTGAATGCACAGCAAATGTGATAAGTTAAGAATACCATTAAAAAAGCCTGTTTACAGAAAGCAAGCACTCGTGGAAGAATGCAAGGAGCGAAGGTAAACAAGCTATGGGCCAATGGAGGTAAAAAGACATGCTGGACAGCCTAAAACAAATAAAGCCTTCAAACCACAAAGCCAATATTAAGCAAAGCACTACAGTAAGAGATGGGCACAATGTGTATGTATTCTAAATTTGATATTCATATATTTGTAAATATGGCAGTGTGATTAAATAACACTGCTCAGTCCTTGATTGTACATATTGTTTTTGACGTATTGTGAGTACTTGCCTATTATATTCTCTTACTAAAATACTGTTTAGTGGGACCATCCCTTACTGTACTGCATAATATTCAGGTTACAGTACCATTGGGTCTACCCTATATGTAACAATATTAAGCAAAGGGTGTAATGTATTCCCTGGGAGGCTTTAAGAGTATTCCCAACAAGTCTTTGCATCCCAGACAGCTGTGCTGTCTGGTAGCTTTGCCCTAACAAAAGGAGAAGCCAAAGCAGAACAGATTTTAATCATAGGCCCAACCATACACCAAAATAGAGAGGCAATCTGCAATTTGGGAGGTAGGACAGAGCAGACATCACAAACTCAGAACAACAGTCTGAAATATCAGATGCAGAAACTAAATCAACAGAAGAAAGCCAATAAATGCCCATAGTCATCCCCACCGTGATGGTGGGTGAAATAATTAACAATTACTACTATTAAGACACTGTGTTTATCACTTAACGCAGGAAAACTCATGTAATTGCTGTGTTGTTATTGAGTTTAGAATGAGTGGAAATGTGATGTGGGGGTGGCAGTCGTGACATAGAGTGTATGTAACCAAACACGCTCACCTGTTTCCTAGTCTCAAAGTGGATACTGGATTAGTTGAAAATACAGGTTGAATTTGGGAGGGAAATGTTGTTTGATTGCCGGGCAAGATCAATGTTACTGGAGGGGAGTTTTATTAGGGGTTTTGATCAATGCCTATACTTTAAGGCTAAATACATGAAAAGATTATGTCTAGAAAGGTACATGTATACTGTGAGAGGAGATAAGTAGGTCTCAAGGCACCAAGGGCCAGATGTACGAAGTATTTTTGCATGCGCAAAAAAGTTTGCGAACCGTTTGAGCATGTAAAAATACCTAAGGGCTGTTGAAAAACCCTATTTAGCGCAAGGAGGTCTGCTGAGGCCAACAGGCCAACATTCCTGGAAGGACCAGCCATTCCCAATGGGGTTGCAAGTTGCAAGTGGCTCATTAATATTCATAAACCTCGCTTCTTGCTACCCAATTGGGAACCACTAACAGTGTCTCTGACACTGTTGTACATTTGCTTTTGCGACTTGCAAATTGAGACTCGCAGTTTTTTGCAATTTGCAAGTCGCAAAAGCAAATGGTCATACATCTGGCCCTAAGTTACCAACAAAAGGGTCTTACATTCCAAAACCTGATCCAGTGGGACAGAAACTTAATTAAAAGTATTTCACATGGGGGCGTGGCTAGCGCCCGAGGAAGAGGGGGGCGTGGCTAGCGCCCGAGGAAGATGGCGGCTTTCCCGTAACTTGCCTGGGGAGGCGAGGCAGTCTGAGGGATTTTCCTGCGTCAGCCGTCTCATAATTCACCACTAACTGAAGAACTGACAACCGGAACACTGGCGCTACAAGGTGATAGCTTTTGAAATCTGTTTGGGGCGTGAAAAGTCTTCTTTTTCTTCATCACGCATTCCCTGCTGCTCTGGTAATCGTCACCGTCACCTCAGTGCTTCTCACGTGTGAGGAAACGGCTTTCACAGTGCTGTTCGTCTTTACCGGCAAACGTGAAAATTCAGAAACAAAGCCTGTCACATGAAGGCTAACTAATTGATTTAAGTCCTGGCTGTGTTTTACGGCGCAGTGCCCCATTTCTGCTCCTCATTACACTCTGACAAAAACATTTCATTTTACAGCTGGCAGCGCGAGGAAATTCACTTCCATAACGTGATGTTTCTTTAAAGCCTGCAATGAAGTATTTATGACAGGAAACTCACCAAGCAAAGGTCGGAATTCAGGTCTAAGGCACAAAGTCAATTCTAACCGCATATTAACCCACAACAGTAACCTGCATGCTGAGGAGATTTATTTTCAATGCACATTGCGTCTTTTTAAAGTAGCATTGTTTCAATCATTTATTGACTTTCACTTACTGAGAAGAGTTTCTCTTCATTGTGTGCTGAATTTCTTCAACAGCACAATTGTTTTATTCATTTAATGTCTCCGGTTTACTGACTATGGATGTTTCATACTAAATAGTCATGTAGGAAAGTGTTTTTGGTCATTTTTTCCATGCGCTTATATTAACAGATTTTGGATGGGCATTTCTGTAACCATATTTCTATGTTGCTAAAATATGGATGTGGAATTATCTGCATCTTTTCAGTATGTTTCACAATAGAAGTCATATAGAAAAATGATTTTGGACATTACTTTCATGCGCTTGTACTAACAGGTTTTGGATGGGCATTTCTGCAACCTTGTTCCTGTGTCATTTAAATGGTCGCCTGTTTTTCCATTCACTCCTTGTAAGGAGCCTGATTTCATTGATGCGCTGGTACTTTCTTCTTTGCTCTATTTTACTCAGCTGATACCTTCTGCACAGCACTGCTTCTTATTATTCCCCTATATTGGGTCTTACTTATGGGTAAATTGCTCAAGGAGTCTTCTCATGCTAAAACCACTGCCCGTAAGTTCCTGATCCACACAGGCTCACAATATCAATGTTTATCCATGGCTGAGTCAAATACCTCCTCTTCTCAATCCGCTTCTCCTACGAAGACCTCTTCACCAGCAAACACGCCCACTACTCTTAGTGGTAAAGCTTCCTCGTCCTCCTCCTTCATCAACCTCTTCAGTCACCATGGATTTACTCCTTGAGGAAATCAGGGCTCTACGCCCCTTTGTTGAAGAAACTACTACCACTCTCCAGGAAACCACTTCTACTCTTCAAGAACTTTCTAACAAATGGTTGACTGTGGAAGGTCGTGTCACAACGTTGGAACAAAATGTGGACTCCTTAAATGCCTCCGCCTCCAAGTTGGACTCCCTATACTCTCAAGTCTCCAGCCTGCACAAACAAATTGAAAATTTGGAAAATAGAAATCGTCGCAACAACCTTCGCATTTATGGCATAGTGGAAAATTCAGAGGGATCGGATCCATTTTCTTTCTTTAAGTCCTTCTTGCCTAAACTTTTAAAGCTTCCAGAAAGTCCTCCGCTGAACATCCAGAGAGTGCATCGACTGGGTTCTTTGCCACATCATACATCTACTCCTTCAATGAGTAAGCCCAGAGGGATGATTCTTTACTTCCTTGAATATACAGACTTATTAAAAGTCCTGGCAGCCGCTAGGGCACTGAAGAAGATTACTTGGTCTGGAAATACTTTATTTTTTGTTCAAGACTATGCTAAATCAACTGCTGATCGTCGTAAGGAGTTTTTGGCACTGAGACCCCAGTTACGCTCCATCGGTGCCAGATATGGCCTATATCATCCATGCCTCTTTAGAGTTACTGTCAACAATAAAACTACTTCTTATGAAGATCCACTGAAACTCAAGAGCTTTCTTTACTCCTTCAATGCTGACTCCATGGATACTGCTTCTTCATCTGCTGCTCCATAATATATCTTAGCCTTTGTTACACTTTTGCCATCTGCATATGTGTTCTTCGCTTTGTTCTAAGATGTGCATTTTTATTTCTTCCTTCTCTCTTTATTGTTCTTGCAGGTTTAATCTTATTGGCTCCTTCCTCTTCTGTTTTCTATTTCTTCATCTCCTCTCGCTGGGATTTTCCTTCTCTCTTTGCTTTCCAATTATACTTTTTCTAGTTACTTGTTTTCTTTCATATGATTAACATGTTTCTTCATTTCACAGGTTGTCTACCCACTACTCCTTCCTCTCCTATGTTCATTAGTGGCTCGTTAGTGCTGTTTCCCTCCTCGCCTCGCTTCTCCTCCATGAGTTCGGATGAGCGTCACTCCCTCATATGGCCCCCCACCCTCCCTCCCTCCGTTTGACCTACAGTTTATGTAAGTTTTTCTTCAATGATCCTTCCTCTCTTCTTTTTTCTTTTCTTGCCCTTTCTACACTTTTCTCCTTGCTCTCTCTCTCTTTTTGCTTTACTTCTTCCTCTACCTTTTTGCTTTATTTCTTCACTATTTTTTTACCTGATCTGTTCATGCTCCATTCCCCCTTTTATTTTGTTTTCTTTTTCCCTTCCTTGCTATTTCTTTTTCATGATTTAGCTATAGGTGTTTATTGATTCCGTTTTATTATACCTCCTTAAATTTCATTTCTATATCTCTTATGCCTCTCGTTGATTGACTGTATTACATTTTGTATTTATGCTATGTTTTTGGTTTCAATAAACTTGAACTTAAAAAAAAAAGTATTTCACATGGAATTTCGGGGTATAAGCACAGTAGTTAAAATATAACACATGCATTACCATCTGAGAAGGCACTGTGTGCATTTTTCATTTTTGCAGGAAACACACTGTGATGATACTGAAGTGACAAAACCTAAATAGAAAATGAAAGTCTAAATATTACGAAGAAAGTACTCTAAGTATGGCAGGTGCACCTTTATTTGGATACCGAAAAAAACCTTTTCTGCAAACAAGAGACAGCAGCTCAGCAGGGAGATATGTGATGGCTGAAGGCAAATTGGATGGTAGATACATACTATCAATATGTATAAATGCACAGAAGACAAATTAATTAGTTGATGACGTTGCAAAACACTTAGCAAATAGTGTTCAAGGGCCATCCATAAGGGGAAGTGATTTTAACTGTGTAGCTAACCCCATAATGGATAGGTAACAACCACCTTTACCTGGGTCCCCAACTCTGAAATTAACGAAAGCATATAGAGAATGTTCAGCAAGCTGAAACCTGAAAGCTGATTCTCATAGACAAGAGTCCCCCCTTGGGACACTAAGATGGGGAAAGCTACAAAGTATAATACCCCCGCCCCAACTCCACATGCACATTCAGCCATCAGTGCCAGATTATGCAGCACTTAGATATGATATCACAGAGAAACTATTTTACTGAGAATGCAGAGTATGAGCCCTTTAAAGTGGTAGAGAGAGATGACGGCATTTGGACTTCCTATGGAACAAATTAAGGCATTACGCCAGAGGATCTTAACCTATTGACTTCTGTGGACCCCAATTTGATCATTATAGGAATCTGGGCCCCCACTGAATCCTTACTGGGAGCTGGGAAAATCAGTTTAAACAATTCTGATTATTTGAACAATAAACCAGTACACAAAAATACAGAAACAAGCATTCATTAAATAAACAGAAAAATACAAAAATTATTCAATATTTTATTTCATTCAAAATAGAGAAATCATTTTTTTCATTTTAATGGGAAGGTTGGAGCTTTTCTTAAATTCAACTGAAGCCACCCATCGTCAATAAGGTAATATGGTTGATGCAGCTGCACTGCTCCCACAAATACATTGGATGACACCAACTTCATTGTAAGGCTCCAACTTCAAGTTCCTTCCCATTTACTGAATGATTTAAATTTTTCAATTTTACATTTTGCTTCTTTATTTATATATACACACCGTAATAATCTGTTAATATTATCTAATTTTCTAAGCATACATGGACCTACCGAGTAGACATCGCAGACCCCCAGTGGTCCCTAGGCCCCAGGTTAAGAACCACTGCATAACACAATAGAATTAACATAGAAGATGACTTAAAATTGATTGAACTACAAGTGCAGACTGAGGATGACATACTAAAAGAAAGGGTAGAAAATGTTTTGTAAGAAACTGGCTCTATTTATACTGCACCAAAGACCAAAGTGAGGTACAGGGTGTATAGAGTCCAACGATCTCCAGAGGTAGGTAGAGGTTAAAGTTAGATAGAACCTTACTCTATATAGTGGTAGCTTGGCCGAGCAGTAAGGCAGTATCAGAGGACAGTGTTAAGCATTTGAGGTACACACTCAGTCAGCAAATTAATTTACACACTCAGGAACTGAACTCTAGGCCAACTGTTGTTGTATAAAAAATATACTGTTGTTTATTTTTAGAACCAAGCAAGCCTGGTACAGGTAAGCATTAAATACCTTTCATTAATAAGTTACTGGATATGGAACAGTTTGAAAATGCAATAGAAATTGTCGTTTGTTTGATTTACAGGGGAGCAGTACAATGCAACACTTAGAAAATACAATACATTGGAATGAATAGGCTTCTTCAGTAAATTGCAGGTAAGTAACTTTTACGTGACTTTTTCTAACTCAGTGCTGGATGCCTAGATTCAGCACTGGGACATTTCCTGGAAACTGGTGAGTAAATGTCTTTTTGTTATTTGTGCCATTTTTAAAGAATAATTTCAGATTTCAAAACTCCACACAAAAACATTTTGGAGCTGTACATTGAAATGAATATGCTTTGTCAACAAATTGCAGGTAAGTTACTTTTATGATACTTTTTCTAACTCAGTGCTGGATGCCTACATTCAGCACTGGAACATGTCCTGCAAACAGGTGAGAAACCACGTTTTGGTTATTTGTACGATTTTTTAGAAATACCTGTAGTTTTCAATACTCCACACTTTAAGTCGTTTTTTGGAGGGAAAATTGTCAATGTTATCCTATGGAGGAAAAACAGGTTATCGGTTTGCAGGTAAGTAAATGACTGTGGAAGTTAAGGTTCTGGGGTTAGACTCAGGGGTCTCCCAGGGTCAGTGATGCACTGTTGTTGCACGCTCAGCGGCACTAGGGCGGCCGGGTTGCAGTGTTGAGGCCCAATGTTATCCATAGGGGGAAAGGGGTCCTCCGGTTGGTGGCTGCTGGCAAGCAGACCACTGGGTTGTGGTGTCGTAATTTGGCCCGGCCGCATTAGCGATTAGCTGAACCTACACGTTGTCCTCCTTAACTTGGCTATATATGAAAACGCCATTTTGAATGTTGCGGCGGCCATCTTAGGTCATGAGCGGCCTCGTGACCGGCGTGCCTTTTAGTCCGTTGTCCGTTCTACTGACCACTCCAATCTGCCCAGCAACGAGCTATTTTTAGTATTGGTCAAGCCACACATGCGCAGTTCCAGCTGACCCGTAAACCTTCAGGAATGTGCACCAAACTGACCAGCGGAGTTGTGCCCCTTCAATGAGCTGGCAGTATTCCAAAACATGACCATATATGTCCTTAAAATGTGTCTTAAACTTGTGCCGCCTATCTTTTATTGCCCCAAAACTGTATATAACTGGGGTCACACCGGTGTTCGGTGTGATACCTTTTGCATTACCGAAGGGTGCTGTTTGAGTGTACCACCACCCCATGGGGTCTTAATAAACTTGTTCTTTGCCTTTTACAGTTTCCGTGCCAACAGTTCTTGAGTGTAAGTGGGTTATCTCTGGAGCGTGTAGGCCTTGGGAACCCCGATTTACTTCAAATTGGCGACCACGAAGGGACTCATCGGCGACTCGGATGCCCGAAGGAGAGGTCGTGACGAAGGCTTGGAAACCCGCCATGGGCGCGCGCTGCCACGAGTGACCCGAGTCTTGGCTGCCACGGTGTTTTTTCCTTTCCTTCCGATCTGACCTTCCAGGTGGCGCCGGTCTCCGACTGAGTTTTCGAAGTGTCTGCATCGCTGAGAAAGTGCCGTTTGGCTGATTTGGCTTACAAGACCTTGGCAGTTGGAATCTGGACATTTGAGACTTTGGGTAAGCTTTGTGTTCGGTAAGGTAGTCTTCGGACGCTTACTGAAGTTCTATGATTTGTGTTCAGTAAGGTAGTCTTCGGACGCTCACTGAAATTTTGTGATTTGTGATCGGTAAGGTAGTCCTTGGACGCTTGCCGAAGTCCTATGTTTTGATTTGAGTTAGCTAACATTGTGAATTTGCGATCTTTGAACTTATATGTGTAGTGCACTTCACATAGGCAGGCATGTAGAGATGTTTCTCTAACTTTGTTTTTCCCTTTGAGCGGCACACTTGTGTGAAGTACTGTAAGTGCCTTTTTTATACGGTGTCACGCTTTCGTGATAACTTTTGAACATGCCTGTTTTCAGCACACTCCGAGGGATGTGCTGTCTTGGAGAAGGTACCTCAATTAGGTTAGCAGAAGCACAGCCGGCTCCCCAGAGGGAACACCAAATAGGGAAATGTATATAAAATTTGGCCTTCCCCCTATTATGTACAGTAAAATATGGCATAAGTACACCAAGGCCGATCCTGAATTACAATGGCCTCTACACGGGTCGTTTGATTTAAGTAAGATACAATTTGTAGAGCAATGTCTGTTTCAACGTAGGTCTAGACAAAATATGTTTGATTGCGTGCGAATGTGGGAGAAAGCGGCGCGTGAGCGAATGAAGCGTGAGGTTGCCTTGGCGGACAAAGAGCAGCGCAAGGCTGCTCAGGATAAGGCTTTACAGCTTGAGGAAAAGGAGGCTCAGGAGAAGAAAGAAAGGGAGGAACGGGAACGTAAATTGCAAACGACTGGTCAATTTCCTATTCGCCGACCACTTTATCCTGTCCTTAATAATGAAATTGATGATTTTTCTTTGTTAGATCGGTCACCGCCTCCGTACGTATCGCCGACGGCTCCGGCTGCGGATTCAGAGGACGATGGACAGGATCAGTTGGGCCAGAAGGGTGTATCGGCTCTCAGGTTTACGGCGGAGAGGTCCGCTCATTTACGCAGTTGGGCTCGTAAAGTGAATAAGCATTGTGTTACTCAGGAGCAGTTGTTAACAGAAAAGAAAGGGTGGTCGGATCTTGAATTAATGTATTTTCTGTCTAGTCTGGCGGATGAAGTTGTAAGCGCATATCGTGAACTTTCTGATACGTTAGAGCCTAAAGTGTTGTCAGTGTATCGTGAGAATTTGGCTAAAGGTGATTTTGATCTTTCAGATGTTGATGACCTGTTCAAGCAATTGATCAAGCTGCGGGATGAGACAACCCGATTGCGGGAGGAACGGAAAAGGAGGCAAAAGGAGTCCGAATTGGAGAATAACGGGCAGGCTAAAGAGTGTTCTCTCCGTGGTTCAGATAAGAGTTCTGCGTTGCATGTTATGCCTATGCGCGAAGCCGCGCCTTTGTATGTTCCACCTAAAGGGGAAGGTAGGGATGATGATAAATTGTCGAAGGATGCGAAAGGGTATTTTGTGTATAATTGGGTATATACACCGTGGAATAGAGCAGATGTCATGGCCTTGAAAAATTCTTTACCTGACCTTCGGAAGAATCCGGCGGCATTCTATGAGGGGGTGGAGGGGGCTATTTCGTCTTGTGTGATGACGCTTGTGGACATAGATTTGTTCTTTGGGTTAATTCTGCCACCTGATATGTGGCGGCAAATTCGTAAAAATAATGATGAAACGATATTGGGGGGAACATGGAAAGAAATAAATGCTGCAGATTTAGATAGAGAACCAGCATGTAAGCCTTGCCAGCTAATTCTAGACCTTCCGGCAGCTATCTTGAATAAATTAAAAACGCTTGTTCCCTCCAAAAAGATTGATTGGACCATGCTAACGTCGTGCAAGCAGAAACCCGATGAAACGGTCTCAGATTTCTTTACACGCTTCGAGGAGGCATTTCATGATTACAGTGGTCAATCTTTAACTGACGATACGGGTCGGCATTTGTTTGTAGATAAGTATGTAGCTAATCTCCTACCAGAGATTGCAAAGCGATTGAAGTTGAGTGAAAGTTCCTGGGCCACGGCGACCCCTGCGTCCTTGTTAACTATGGCTCAGTATTATGAGCAACAAGGGGTGGTGAGGGACAGAGTCTCTGAATTAAGCAGAAAGCTCTCACCCAGTCAAGAGATCAGGGCTAGATCCAACACCGTTTTTTAGCTCACTGCACCATCCCAGTTTCAGAACCTGACTGTATGCAAATTAGTCTGTTCCTGTCCCAGTGCATGATGGGAACAGGGCAAACCAAACTACAAAAGCCAATTCTTACACTGGGAAGGAAACAAGCTCCCGGGGACCGGTTTCTGGCATTACAGCCGTCTTCGGCCCGGTTTGCTTGAATCCTGATGGTGCAATGAGCAAGGGTCTCACATCTGAGAATACCCTTCCACGCTTAGGGTGGACAAAAATATTTACAACAAGGGGTGGTGAGGGACAAAGTCTCTGAATTAAGCAGAAAGCTCTCACCCAGTCAAGAGATCAGGGCTAGATCCAACACCGTTTTTTAGCTCACTGCACCATCCCAGTTTCAGAACCTGACTGTATGCAAATTAGTCTGTTCCTGTCCCAGTGCATGATGGGAACAGGGCAAACCAAACTACAAAAGCCAATTCTTACACTGGGAAGGAAACAAGCTCCCGGGGACCGGTTTCTGGCATTACAGCCGTCTTCGGCCCGGTTTGCTTGAATCCTGATGGTGCAATGAGCAAGGGTCTCACATCTGAGAATACCCTTCCACGCTTAGGGTGGACAAAAATATTTACAACAAGGGGTGGTGAGGGACAGAGTCTCTGAATTAAGCAGAAAGCTCTCACCCAGTCAAGAGATCAGGGCTAGATCCAACACCGTTTTTTAGCTCACTGCACCATCCCAGTTTCAGAACCTGACTGTATGCAAATTAGTCTGTTCCTGTCCCAGTGCATGATGGGAACAGGGCAAACCAAACTACAAAAGCCAATTCTTACACTGGGAAGGAAACAAGCTCCCGGGGACCCTGTTCATCACCACCCCCTTTTCTGAATCGATTTTGGCCACTATAGGTGTGGCAGGGTATACTCAGACATGAGTCCCTTTCTCACTGCTCCATCAGGATTCAAGCAAGCCGGGCCGAAGACGGCTGAAATGCCAGAAACCGGTCCCCGGTAGCTTGTTTCCTTTCTGGTGAAGAATTGGCTTGGTAGTTTAGTCTGCCCTGTTCCCATGATGCACTGGGCCAGGGACGGACTGATTTGCATATAGCCAGGTTCTGAGCTGGGATGGGGCAGTGAGATAAATAACGGTGATGGATCAAGCCCTGATCTTTGGACTGGGTAAGAGTGGTCTGCTCAATTCAGACACTCTGTTCATCACCACCCCCTTTTCTGAATCGATTTTGGCCACTATAGGTGTGGCAGGGTATACTCAGACATGAGTCCCTTTCTCACTGCTCCATCAGGATTCAAGCAAGTCGGGCCGAAGACGGCTGAAATGCCAGAAACCGGTCCCCGGTAGCTTGTTTCCTTTCTGGTGAAGAATTGGCTTGGTAGTTTAGTCTGCCCTGTTCCCATGATGCACTGGGCCAGGGACGGACTGATTTGCATATAGCCAGGTTCTGAGCTGGGATGGGGCAGTGAGATAAATAACGGTGATGGATCAAGCCCTGATCTTTGGACTGGGTAAGAGTGGTCTGCTCAATTCAGACACTCTGTTCATCACCACCCCCTTTTCTGAATCGATTTTGGCCACTATAGGTGTGGCAGGGTATACTCAGACATGAGTCCCTTTCTCACTGCTCCATCAGGATTCAAGCAAGCCGGGCCGAAGACGGCTGAAATGCCAGAAACCGGTCCCCGGTAGCTTGTTTCCTTTCTGGTGAAGAATTGGCTTGGTAGTTTAGTCTGCCCTGTTCCCATGATGCACTGGACCAGGGACGGACTGATTTGCATATAGCCAGGTTCTGAGCTGGGATGGGGCAGTGAGATAAATAACGGTGATGGATCAAGCCCTGATCTTTGGACTGGGTAAGAGTGGTCTGCTCAATTCAGACACTCTGTTCATCACCACCCCCTTTTCTGAATCGATTTTGGCCACTATAGGTGTGGCAGGGTATACTCAGACATGAGTCCCTTTCTCACTGCTCCATCAGGATTCAAGCAAGCCGGGCCGAAGACGGCTGAAATGCCAGAAACCGGTCCCCGGTAGCTTGTTTCCTTTCTGGTGAAGAATTGGCTTGGTAGTTTAGTCTGCCCTGTTCCCATGATGCACTGGGCCAGGGACGGACTGATTTGCATATAGCCAGGTTCTGAGCTAGGATGGGGCAGTGAGATAAATAACGGTGATGGATCAAGCCCTGATCTTTGGACTGGGTAAGAGTGGTCTGCTCAATTCAGACACTCTGTTCATCACCACCCCCTTTTCTGAATCGATTTTGGCCACTATAGGTGTGGCAGGGTATACTCAGACATGAGTCCCTTTCTCACTGCTCCATCAGGATTCAAGCAAGCCGGGCCGAAGACGGCTGAAATGCCAGAAACCGGTCCCCGGTAGCTTGTTTCCTTTCTGGTGAAGAATTGGCTTGGTAGTTTAGTCTGCCCTGTTCCCATGATGCACTGGGCCAGGGACGGACTGATTTGCATATAGCCAGGTTCTGAGCTGGGATGGGGCAGTGAGATAAATAACGGTGATGGATCAAGCCCTGATCTTTGGACTGGGTAAGAGTGGTCTGCTCAATTCAGACACTCTGTTCATCACCACCCCCTTTTCTGAATCGATTTTGGCCACTATAGGTGTGGCAGGGTATACTCAGACATGAGTCCCTTTCTCACTGCTCCATCAGGATTCAAGCAAGCCGGGCCGAAGACGGCTGAAATGCCAGAAACCGGTCCCCGGTAGCTTGTTTCCTTTCTGGTGAAGAATTGGCTTGGTAGTTTAGTCTGCCCTGTTCCCATGATGCACTGGGCCAGGGACGGACTGATTTGCATATAGCCAGGTTCTGAGCTGGGATGGGGCAGTGAGATAAATAACGGTGATGGATCAAGCCCTGATCTTTGGACTGGGTAAGAGTGGTCTGCTCAATTCAGACACTCTGTTCATCACCACCCCCTTTTCTGAATCGATTTTGGCCACTATAGGTGTGGCAGGGTATACTCAGACATGAGTCCCTTTCTCACTGCTCCATCAGGATTCAAGCAAGCCGGGCCGAAGACGGCTGAAATGCCAGAAACCGGTCCCCGGTAGCTTGTTTCCTTTCTGGTGAAGAATTGGCTTGGTAGTTTAGTCTGCCCTGTTCCCATGATGCACTGGGCCAGGGACGGACTGATTTGCATATAGCCAGGTTCTGAGCTGGGATGGGGCAGTGAGATAAATAACGGTGATGGATCAAGCCCTGATCTTTGGACTGGGTAAGAGTGGTCTGCTCAATTCAGACACTCTGTTCATCACCACCCCCTTTTCTGAATCGATTTTGGCCACTATAGGTGTGGCAGGGTATACTCAGACATGAGTCCCTTTCTCACTGCTCCATCAGGATTCAAGCAAGCCGGGCCGAAGACGGCTGAAATGCCAGAAACCGGTCCCCGGTAGCTTGTTTCCTTTCTGGTGAAGAATTGGCTTGGTAGTTTAGTCTGCCCTGTTCCCATGATGCACTGGGCCAGGGACGGACTGATTTGCATATAGCCAGGTTCTGAGCTGGGATGGGGCAGTGAGATAAATAACGGTGATGGATCAAGCCCTGATCTTTGGACTGGGTAAGAGTGGTCTGCTCAATTCAGACACTCTGTTCATCACCACCCCCTTTTCTGAATCGATTTTGGCCACTATAGGTGTGGCAGGGTATACTCAGACATGAGTCCCTTTCTCACTGCTCCATCAGGATTCAAGCAAGCCGGGCCGAAGACGGCTGAAATGCCAGAAACCGGTCCCCGGTAGCTTGTTTCCTTTCTGGTGAAGAATTGGCTTGGTAGTTTAGTCTGCCCTGTTCCCATGATGCACTGGGCCAGGGACGGACTGATTTGCATATAGCCAGGTTCTGAGCTGGGATGGGGCAGTGAGATAAATAACGGTGATGGATCAAGCCCTGATCTTTGGACTGGGTAAGAGTGGTCTGCTCAATTCAGACACTCTGTTCATCACCACCCCCTTTTCTGAATCGATTTTGGCCACTATAGGTGTGGCAGGGTATACTCAGACATGAGTCCCTTTCTCACTGCTCCATCAGGATTCAAGCAAGCCGGGCCGAAGACGGCTGAAATGCCAGAAACCGGTCCCCGGTAGCTTGTTTCCTTTCTGGTGAAGAATTGGCTTGGTAGTTTAGTCTGCCCTGTTCCCATTATGCACTGGGCCAGGGACGGACTGATTTGCATATAGCCAGGTTCTGAGCTGGGATGGGGCAGTGAGATAAATAACGGTGATGGATCAAGCCCTGATCTTTGGACTGGGTAAGAGTGGTCTGCTCAATTCAGACACTCTGTTCATCACCACCCCCTTTTCTGAATCGATTTTGGCCACTATAGGTGTGGCAGGGTATACTCAGACATGAGTCCCTTTCTCACTGCTCCATCAGGATTCAAGCAAGCCGGGCCGAAGATGGCTGAAATGCCAGAAACCGGTCCCCGGTAGCTTGTTTCCTTTCTGGTGAAGAATTGGCTTGGTAGTTTAGTCTGCCCTGTTCCCATGATGCACTGGGCCAGGGACGGACTGATTTGCATATAGCCAGGTTCTGAGCTGGGATGGGGCAGTGAGATAAATAACGGTGATGGATCAAGCCCTGATCTTTGGACTGGGTAAGAGTGGTCTGCTCAATTCAGACACTCTGTTCATCACCACCCCCTTTTCTGAATCGATTTTGGCCACTATAGGTGTGGCAGGGTATACTCAGACATGAGTCCCTTTCTCACTGCTCCATCAGGATTCAAGCAAGCCGGGCCGAAGACGGCTGAAATGCCAGAAACCGGTCCCCGGTAGCTTGTTTCCTTTCTGGTGAAGAATTGGCTTGGTAGTTTAGTCTGCCCTGTTCCCATGATGCACTGGGCCAGGGACGGACTGATTTGCATATAGCCAGGTTCTGAGCTGGGATGGGGCAGTGAGATAAATAACGGTGATGGATCAAGCCCTGATCTTTGGACTGGGTAAGAGTGGTCTGCTCAATTCAGACACTCTGTTCATCACCACCCCCTTTTCTGAATCGATTTTGGCCACTATAGGTGTGGCAGGGTATACTCAGACATGAGTCCCTTTCTCACTGCTCCATCAGGATTCAAGCAAGCCGGGCCGAAGACGGCTGAAATGCCAGAAACCGGTCCCCGGTAGCTTGTTTCCTTTCTGGTGAAGAATTGGCTTGGTAGTTTAGTCTGCCCTGTTCCCATGATGCACTGGGCCAGGGACGGACTGATTTGCATATAGCCAGGTTCTGAGCTGGGATGGGGCAGTGAGATAAATAACGGTGATGGATCAAGCCCTGATCTTTGGACTGGGTAAGAGTGGTCTGCTCAATTCAGACACTCTGTTCATCACCACCCCCTTTTCTGAATCAGTATTATGAGCGGCAGGAAGTGGAGGCTAAAGAAAGTGTAGAGAAAAAGGCGAAGGAATTGAAAACGAAGGTGATGTTGGTGCAGGTTCGGGGAACACAGGGTAGAGGGAATGATAGAGGTAGACGAGGTGGAGGAAACGCATCGTATGGTCGTACGGACATAGCGGAGGATCAGTGTGCGTATTGTAAGGAGTTTGGGCATTGGGCCGACGATTGTCCGGTACTTCGTGAACAGCGTAGTCAGCGTGGTCGAGGAAGTGGAAGGTCAAGAGGAGGTTATACTGGAGCGAGAGGTGGTGGATGTGATCGTAGGCAGGTTGAGGAGAGGGGCCGTGGCCAGGACGAACGAAATACGTTTGATAGACGGAATCAATATCAGATTTCGGAGGGAGAGAATGTGGAACATCAGGATTATGTGCATGCATAGGACTGCGTAGGATGGGGTAAGGAATCAGTTGAAGTGCCGGTAGATCAGCAGGGTCCATATGTAACAGCGGGCATTCTGGGTTCTACTGATCAATTTCTAGTCGACACAGGAGCTACTCGTAGCGCTTTGTCGAAAAACTTGGTTCCGAGGGCTCCCCTGTCTGGCGAAATGATTACGTGTGTAGGGTTTGATGGCACACCCTCCCCCAGCCCTTTGTCCAAGCCCCTTGCACTATGTATTGATAAATACTTCAGTTTTGGCCAATTTTTGTTATCACCCCATACCCCAGACAATATCCTGGGTATTGATTTGCTTAAATATTTTCGAGCGACAATACGTTGCGCTCCAGAGGGAGTGCGGGTTATCCTGAATGACAATTACCCTGACCCTGACAGATTTTATGCTATTTTAGACATTCCAGCTTTGGCCTCTCTACCGCATACGTTGTGGGCGACCTCAGATACGGATGTGGGAGAGATGCGTATTCCACCAATACACATTACTGTTAAGGAGGGGGCCCCTCTACCACGAGTGCCACAGTATAAGATTTCGAGAGAAGGTGAAATTGCATTGACACACATTGTTCAGGATTTGATTTCTGCAGGGGTTGTGGAGGAGGTCCCTTATAATGTTTGTAACAGTCCTATTCTTCCGATTCTTAAGAGAGACACTGACGGCAAAATCTATCGATTTATTATTGATTTGCGAGAGATCAACAAAATTGTCATTCCCCAATACCCGGTGGTGTCTGATATTACGACCTTGCTTACCTTGGTTCCACCGACAGCCACCACCTTTAGCGTTCTTGACTTAAAGAATGCGTTTTTTTCCATCCCTGTTCATCCTGATAGCAGATATCTGTTCGGTTTTACGCTCAATAATAAATCGTATAGATTTTGTCGTGTTCCCCAAGGATATACTGAAAGTCCTAGCATCTACAGCCAGGCTTTGAAAAGGCAGCTAGATTCTTTTCAATTGCAGTCTGGCGTTGCGCTCATCCAGTACGTGGATGACCTTCTGCTTGCCGCTGACTCCTATGCACAATGTGAACAGAGCACACTTGCGTTGCTTTCCTTTTTGGCACAAAACAATCATAAGGTTTCCAAGAAAAAGCTTCAATACTGTAGACCCCAGGTGACCTATCTCGGTCATCTGTTGTCTAAGGAGGGGCGTGCATTAACATCTGATCGAATTCAAGCAATTTTAGACACACCAGTCCCCCGCACGCAGAGAGATGTACGTGCCTTTATAGGGTTGACGTCCTTTTGTAGGCAATGGATCATGGGGTTTTCACATATCATAAAACCTTTGCTAGCATTACTGTCCAAAGCCACACCAATGCCTCTTGAGTGGACAGATGAATGTCAGAAAGCTTTTGAGCAGTTGAGGCAGGCCCTTTGTTCCGCACCCGTGTTAGGTACACCAGACTACACGAAACTTTTCACATTGTACGTGCACGAGAATGATGGGTGCGCGTTGTCAGTGTTAGTGCAATTACACGGGGATAAGCAGAGACCATGTGCATACTTCTCTGCCATTCTGGATCCTGTAGCACGAGGGTTGCCTGGGTGTTTTCGAGCGGTAGCAGCAACAGCGGTGGCCATACGACAGAGTGAGGGAATAGTGTTATCGCACAAATTGTTGGTGTTAGTTCCTCACGCAGTAGATGCCCTGTTAAACCAAACAAAGACCCAATATCTCACGAGTGCACGGCTAACAGGGTATGAGCTGACACTCTTGGCGCCACATATTACACTGAAAAGATGTGCTACTTTGAACCCTGCCACTTTATTGCCCTATCCGGCCGAGGAGGGTCAGGAAGAAAAACATCACGATTGTGTTTTCCTGACCGAGGAACAGACAAAGGGTCGTGTTGACTTACAGGATGTGCCACTTCCAGATGTGGATGGGGAACTGTGGGTCGATGGGTCATGTTTAAGGCTGCCAGATGGCACGACTTCCGCAGCCTATGCGATCACGACACTTAAGACAGTGGTAGAAACAGCTAGGATACCACAAAAGTCGGCTCAGGCAGCAGAGCTGATAGCCTTAACAAGAGCCTGCGAACTGAGCGCTGGTCTATGTGTGAACATATACACGGACAGCCGGTACGCCTTTGGAGTGGCACATGACTTTGGGCTACTTTGGAGAGAACGTGGGTTTTTGACATCTCACGGAGAGCACATTATGCACGGAGAACTAGTGCGTGATCTCCTAAATGCGCTGTTAGGCCCAAAGAAAGTAGCGATAGTAAAATGCAGTGCCCACAAAAAGATTACGGATAAAGTGGGTCAAGGAAATGCCTTTGCAGACAGCATAGCTAGACAAACGGCTATGTCCCGAACTAGCTCCCCCATGTATGTGGTACAATCGCAGGCTGAGCGATGGAATGATGCTAGAGCAGAAATATTGGATATTCAAAAATCAGCTACTGAATCTGAACTTGCAGCTTGGGCAGCAGATGGGGTACTAGACGATGAGGGTTGTTGGAGAAGCAAAGACATGGAGAAGTGGAAATTGCCTGCGGCTTACTTACAGGCGATGGTCCAGATGACACATGGACTGGCTCATGTCGGAGCTCTTGCAATCACTCGGCTTTTAACACGAGTTTGGGAACATCCCGAGATTGCTAATACTGCAAAGAGAGTAGTGCAGACCTGCCTGGTATGTTTGCAACACAATCCTGGAAAGGGGACCCATACTCCGAAAGGAGGGTTCGTTCCACCTTCTGCACCAATTGAGGTGCTTCAAATGGATTACATCCAACTTGAGCGCTGCAATAACCTGAAGTACGTCCTAGTGGTGGTATGTGCTTTTAGCAAATGGGTTGAGGCCTACCCCACGAAAGATAATACGGCTTTGACAACAGCTAAGGTGTTGCTTAAGGAATTCTTTCCTCGCTTCGGAGTTTGCAAATTTCTGTGGAGCGATAATGGGCCTCATTTTGTTGGAAAGATTGTGGAATATGTACTGAAGGGGTTAGGGATTCAGCAGAAGTTCCACGCTGTATTCCACCCTCAGTCAGCAGGTTTGGTCGAGCGGTACAATGCTACGTTGAAGCTTAAGCTGGCCAAAATTGTGGCGTCTACATCATTGAAGTGGCCAGATGCTTTGCCGCTAGCGCTGCTCTCTCTTAGATCAGTACCCCACTCACGAACTGGCCTTACGCCTTATGAGGTGGTGTTTGGCCGCCCGATGAATATCTGGGGGGTGCCCAAGCCGCGATTAATACATGATGTGCCTTGTGTTATGATGAATGATTATTTGGCAAGATTAACAAATGATTTGCTCTCTATTCATCAACAGGTTCGAGAAGCGCTCCCTGACAACTCTACTGGAGAGGGCCATGATCTCCGTCCTGGTGATCATGTAATGATACGCTCGTTTGAGAGAGCAAGCAGTCTGGAGCCCAGGTGGAAGGGCCCCGAGCAGGTCCTTCTTGCGACCCGCACCGCAGTACGAGTGACGAACAGGAAGCGGTGGGTGCATTCGACACATTGTCGCCGTGTCTCTCCGGATCTGGTGACTCCTGCTGTGCTGACTGATTGCAAGGAGATCTTGGAGAAAGAAAAGAGCCCAGCTGTGACGTCGACCGAAGTTGAGGGAGCCTTCCCGGACCAAGCTGCTGCCGGACGAGAGCGCTACAACTTGCGCCCACGATAAGAAGAATTTTTTTGCCTTTTATGACTGGTTGGTTACCGCTCCAGGTTTGTGAAACGGAAACCGGGAATTCCAAGGGGGGGGGATCAGTTCTGCCAGAGTAGCGACACCCGTCTTGGCCCGGAGAAGAAAACAACGGCTACCTCGGAGTTCAGCACCGTATTTTTCTTTTTTTAGGTATACACGTATGTGTATCTGAGACATTGTGAACACTTTGTGCTATTTGAGACTTTGCACGAACATTCCTGAACTATGGCATCAACGGCATCTCGTGATAAGAAAATATTGGGTGCCTTTCTCTTTGTTCTGACTATTGTGGTGATAGCTATTATAGCCTGGGTAGTCGAACTTGTGGTGCCTGTACGTGAACATTTGCTGCCAACTACCCCGGCTCCGTCTGAACATTTTCATTTTACATTGCCCTTTCATGAAGAACGACACCGACAAACGTATTTGAATAACAGTTTCATTCAGATTCTTCACCACACACATAACATGACCAATACTTCAAATTGCTGGGTGTGTGGGATGCTGCCAGGGCACCAGAAGAGAGGGGGCACCCCACTTATTCCACTCCCGTTTTTGCATAATGGGTCATGCAACGCTTGGTACACCCTCCTCTTTACTTTGAGATGGCCAACCAAAGGGGGGGTGCTTTTCCGCTTGAATAAAGTATGTTCCCATGACAAGGATGGGTTTCCCCGGGCTGAGGGCACTCGATTTGAATGGGAAGAGTATAGGCCTGATAATGTGTCTGCCCCACGTGTATACAGTAACCAGCGGAACATTAATGTATCTAGTGCCCATGTTATAAATGTCATTGCTACAAAAGCCGATTTATGTATCAGGAATAAGGGCTCAATTGCAGTGGGAAAAAGCGAGTGTAATACTACTTTCACGTTTGATAGCCCGAATGGCATTTCATTTGTTGCATCACGAAATACATATTTTATCTGTGGAACGAAGGGCTACCATCAGCTTCCATTGGGGTGGTTGGGCACGTGCTATGTATCGTTTGTGTTACCTCCTGTATTTATTGCCCCTCCAATGTATCACAATGATTATACGTTGTACCATGACTTCGTCTTGAATAGGGTTAAGCGAACTGTTGTCCTGGAGGACGTTGACCAAACAGACACTGCATTGCAACAGTATGTGGACTTTAATCTGGGACTATTCTCCTTTGTGGGGGCTGCACTGAACAGCCGGAAAATCAGACGACTGACACGTGTTGTCGAGGCTGTAGCGAATGACACTGCCATTGCCCTGGGGAATATTACTGAGGAACTACAGATTTCCAGGATTGTTACGCTCCAAAACAGGATGGTGTTGGATGTCGTTTTGGCTGATCGTGGGGGGGCATGTAGAATTATCGGAAGCAGCTGTTGCGTATATATTCCGGACAATTCTCCATCTGTGTATGATGCCATCTCCAAGCTTCATAAAATTGCAGCTGAGATACACCCGGACAATGGAACTTGGACACTTTCGGGATGGTTCTGGTCCATGCTTGCAACTTGGGGCAGGAAACTGTTGACGATTCTCTGTATACTTGTAGGAGCCATGTTTTTCATATGCCTATGTATTCAATGTGGCCCAGCTTTATGTTCAATGTGTTTATCAGCTTGCATACCATCAAGACGAGCTCTTGCCCATGACAAAATGATGCTTCACAAAGAGGTAACACAAATAATGTTAATAGACATCGAGGACGAACATCCTGATTATGTTCACTATGAGGTAGATTCAGCTAAACGCTAAAAGGGTCGTCTGTCGTAATTTGGCCCGGCCGCATTAGCGATTAGCTGAACCTACACGTTGTCCTCCTTAACTTGGCTATATATGAAAACGCCATTTTGAATGTTGCGGCGGCCATCTTAGGTCATGAGCGGCCTCGTGGCCGGTGTGCCTTTTAGTCCGTTGTCCGTTCTACTGACCACTCCAATCTGCCCAGCAACGAGCTATTTTTAGTATTGGTCAAGCCACACATGCGCAGTTCCAGCTGACCCGTAAACCTTCAGGAATGTGCACCAAACTGACCAGCGGAGTTGTGCCCCTCCAATGAGCTGGCAGTATTCCAAAACATGACCATATATGTCCTTAAAATGTGTCTTAAACTTGTGCCGCCTATCTTTTATTGCCCCAAAACTGTATATAACTGGGGTCACACCGGTGTTCGGTGTGATACCTCTTGCATTACCGAAGGGTGCTGTTTGAGTGTACCACCACCCCATGGGGTCTTAATAAACTTGTTCTTTGCCTTTTACAGTTTCCGTGCCAACAGTTCTTGAGTGTAAGTGGGTTATCTCTGGAGCGTGTAGGCCTTGGGAACCCCGATTTACTTCAGTGGGAGCAAAGCTCCTAGTGTTAAGCTCAGGGCAAGTTGGGGGCCAAAGTAGCACCAAAGGTGCACCCTCAGCGGCACTAGGGCGGTCGGGTGCAGGGTGCTGTTTTGAGGTCGGGTGCCCTGTTGTTTTCAATGGAGTTCCTCCGGGACAAAGAAACACTGCAGGCTCGGGGACGAGGATCTTCCAGGTGCGACCACCACTTTGAGTGGTAAGTTGGGATGTTGAGGGTTGATTAGGCACCATTGGTTTGGGCACTCAAGGCCGTGGGGCGTGGGGTGCAGGGGTGCCTTGGGATGTCAGATTTTCTTACCCGCTCTAGTCTCGGTAGGGAGGGTCCTTTGGATTGAGGCTGCAGCCATTGTCAGGAGATTTGAGGCAGGGCAGGGGTCACTGGATCTGAGGGAAGGATCACCGGGGGGACCTCCTCGGGGTGTTTTTACACTCGAGCTTGGGCCAGATTCGGATGGTGCAGAGTAGGCTGGATTCGCAGTTTCTGGCTGGCACCAGAAGCTGCCGTTTAAACACGTCCGGTGTTCACAGGAGAAACAGTCTGGGAAGTGAAGGCAGGCAGGTCCTCCGGGGTTTGTGATGTTTCTGGCTGCTAGACATGCCAGGATTTTGCAGGAGCAGGTTAGAGGGGGGAGAGGACTGTAGGGCTGGGGCCAAGTCAGTGGGAGTCGTCCTCTTGTTAGCTCTGCACGGCTCTTCGTCCTTCTTCTTCTTTTCTTCTTTTCTTCTTTTAGGTAGGCTGCATCTGAGGAAGGAAGATTCAGGGTGCCCCCTAAATACTAAATTGCAGGTAGGTAAAGGGCAGGGACCATTGGTCCCTTCCCTGGGATGGGTACACCCCTTATTCCGCCACTCTCCAGTTGGAGGGGGGCAGGAGCCTGTCTCTGGTTGGCTGAGTCCCCCCCCATCCTCAAGATGGCAGGGACTCGAGGTCATGCTTCACCTCGCCTCCATCACCTGAGGGGTGGAGTTGGCAGCGGTGGACACACCTCTCTTCCTCACTTGTTTTTCCTGCCAGTTCTCCCGCCCAAAGTGGGGGGTAGAACCAGTGGGGACCAGTTGCAGAAAGCAGCAAATGGTCTGGAGAGGCTCACAAAGGCGGTATGCCTTTGAAGCTTCTCCTTCATGAACCCTGCCCATCCTGGAAGAGAAGGTTTGGCACCTTGTCCCAGGATGTGCTTTGTTTCAGGCCCCTAGGAGCAGCAAGCTCTCGACCCATAGTCCAGAAACATGTCTGGGGGTGGCAGCCTAAACAGCCACTCAGTCAGGTCACTAGGAGTTGGTTGAGTTTCAGGGGGCATCTCTAAGATGCCCTCTGTTGTGCATTTTACATTAAATCCCACACTGGCATCAGTATGGGTTTAATGTGGTGAGAAGTTTGAGACCAAACTTCCCAGTCTTCAGTGTAGCCATTATGGTGCTGTGGAGTTTGTAATGACAAACTCCCAGCACCATTTACTCCTAATGGCAGCACTGCACATACAGCGCCCATGAATGGACTTGGGCACTGTAGGGGTACATGGCTCATGCACCTGTACCCTCACCACTGGCATAGGGCACCCAGCTAGAGGGGTGAGAGATGTATGCAATGGCAGTGGTTTGTGGGCCTGGCACACAGGGATGTGTAACTATATAACAAAAGGAGGAGTACCACCATAGATAAGGCTAAAGAGCGATATCGGTGGGATGGAATTCTAATGAGAAAAAAGAAGAAGTCCTTCTTTGTTTTTAATGAACCCCTCACTCACCGACATGGTCGGTGACATGCTTCATCATCGGGGCCACCTTGACAGCCGAGTGCCATCAAGGTGTGCTGCAACACCTGGGATACAGTGGAGCGGGTATGTGAGTGATGAATGTAGGGAAAAAAGGAATCAGTGAGTTAAAAATTGTCCTGGTATGGCTTAGACAATATTTTATTCTAAGACTACTGGACAATAATAAAAACAGTGCGTGTCGATACAGTGATGGTTTTATTCTGACCAAATGTATCTGTGAAGTATGTGTGAGGTCTACATGTTTCAAACCGTTTACGAAATTACCGGTTTTTCATCAGGACCAAAATAAATAAAGGTGTTGGGTGGTCAGGGTACACTAACA
The DNA here is from genome assembly GCF_964263255.1 of Lissotriton vulgaris. Lineage (NCBI taxonomy): Eukaryota > Metazoa > Chordata > Amphibia > Caudata > Salamandridae > Lissotriton > Lissotriton vulgaris. The sequence goes on along the minus strand of NC_141689.1, from coordinate 637,280,880 downwards.
CCCTGCCATACCTGCAACCCTTTGTTCCCAATTAACAAAAGTATTGTTAAAGGGCAAAGAAAAAAGCAACCCAAAGGTGGTTGCATTAAAAGCAGAAAAAACCTGTGGAGAAAAAGAAATTTTATTTTAAGTCAACAAAACTAGTTACATGCCTGCAACGTAGTGAAGTGACGAATCTGCTCTTTCTGTGAATCATCCCACATCCAATTAAAACGAACTACTCAGGTGCGGTGGTTGAGTGTTGTTTAACAGTGAAGTTTAGGGTTGATTGTAGACACACCTATCAATATAAGTGTGAAAGAGAACGAGCAAAGTCTATTTACTGCAGGTTCGTTACGGCTAACTAGTGCGTGCCTAGGTATTACTCATATTTTAATGGTGCCAGGGATTACCGACGTGCTAAGAGTACAACTTGATCCAAAATAAACAATACAAAACAGACACAACACATAACACATATTGTAAATAAAGCGTGCTCACTCCTCTTTAGGGGTTTAGAATGCTGCACGGGATTAGAGGGAAGGGAGGCCACAATACAGGAAACGTATTCTGCAGAATGGAAAATTTTAGGAGATCAGCAAAATGGCTGGGTGAAATGCTAGTCGGCACCATATATGATGTTTGGGTAGGGTAACTAGAAACAGACGTGTTTCTTTTTAGTGCAGACGGACCTATTTCGCCCCTCCGTACGTCCGCTAAGAGCCAAGTGCGGGGTTGTATTTAAAGGTAGCTGCCATTGAATTCGGGGTGGGCGTGGCTACCGTGACGTAAAGACGTCATGCGGTAACAGGGGAATCTATGGAGGCCCTTCAGGTTAGAGTTTACCATAGAAACGGAACACAAATTTATAACAGAGCTCCAAAAGGAGGAACGTTCAGACTCAAGGGGGGTAGTCATGGGAACGTGATCTCATACACGGAAGTGAAACAAGGGATAGCCATTCAGCATGGTATAACGGGATGTATACCACTACGGGGTCTGACAAAGGTATTTACGAGAGTACATTCGCCCAGGGTATATTATCGTTCAGGCCGTTCACGTGTGTGGATAATCTGTATATCCATCTTTATTCTTTTTCATACAAACGTTTTTGTATGTTTGGTCCAGGGGTCATTTGCTCAATGATGGTCCAAAACATATCGTTTGGTGTGTGGCCTTTCTCAATAAAATGATCGGTAAGTCGGGTCACATTTTTCTTGCAGCGTATGGTGCTGCGATGTTCGCATATCCTTTGTTTGACTTTTAGGGTGGTCATTCCTATGTACCGCTTGTTGCAAGTGCACTCGATAAATATACCACATTGCTACTGTTGCAATTGGTGTGTGACATCTGCCTCCAGATTTTGCCAGGCTCCAGATCTAGTGTTTTGGTATTCCTTGTCAAATGACATACACTGCAATCTCCGCAGCGGTAGTGACCGATTATATCTGGTAAACCCCAGGTCCTGGTTATCGATGGTGTGGTTTGTGCTGTTCTTGCTTTTGGTCTGGTATTAACAAGAGTGTCTTTTAGACTTTGTGAATGAAGGAATTGTCTGAAAAATTAGGTAACCACGGATACCCGAATAAAATAGTGAACAAATGCCAAAAGAGAGCCAGAAATCAGCCTAGAGACGCCCTTCTCGAAGAGAAAACCGAGAGAAATGAGAAAATACCCTTGACATGTGTGACCACATTCAACCCAATATCAAATCAAGTGACCAGAAGCATAAATAAACACTGGGCAATCGTGAACACTGGAAATCTACACTGGGAGAAGCCTCTGTTCTCTTTTAAGAAATCACAAAGTCTAAAAGACACTCTTGTGTGTGGGGGGTTTACTGCAACAGAAACCCACTTTCCTACATGCTTCAATACTTAAAGGCTTAAATATATGGATTGTAGAGAATATCTAGTTGGGACTCCTCCATTACACCTCAGGAGATACACAGGAACACTACTAAGTGCACAACGTTGCAATGAATTCTGAGTTTGTTCCATACTTCTCACAATTGTGCACTTCATGCTCAGATAAAAAAATCAGAGAAATGCGATAAAGGAAGCAAATGTACAGGCCATTGTGCTGGAACACAGGGACACATTAAATGTCCCTATGACTGCACCTGGGAATATTTTTTTAACTATTTCCGAATAAGACAGAGAGAAGAAACCCCAGACCACTACCAAGACTAGGAGGGAAAGAATTAACAAGATCATGGGCAGGAGAACCCGGAGGTAGAGGAGGAAGAGAAAATGATTAAGAAGGATGGATTAACATCCAATGGAACAGTACCAAAAGGATAAAGTTAAGGACCTAAAGTATAAGCAGTGGGGGGCATTAGTAGAGGTGTCAAAAGTAAAGGCACAAGGAGGGCCAGGACCCGGAAGAGGACCAAGAAGAATACAAGATGGAAAGGAAGGAGTGAGACGCCCTGGGAAAACGGAACCTGAGCAGGATAAAAAAGTTGTAGAGGAGGGTACCAAAAGGATTAGGACTAAAAGAAGAACCAAGAATGGGAGCAGCATAAGAAGCAGTTGAGGTGGAAGACCAGTAGAAGGAACACGCCAACGTGATACATAGGCCATGCCACCTTTTGTTACTTTTAGGCAATAATCCCTTTGGAGCGCCGCCGACCCCAGGCCTTTTTCAGCCCACTTACAGCACTTAACCACTTCAACTATCTTAAAACACAGAAAATAAGTGGTAAACAAAAACAGCCTTAGTATCATTTATTTTCTTTGTTGATTTATTTTCCTTGGGGGCAGAATTGGTAAAACATTTGTATAAATTGACTGTCGCACCAGGTCAAACAGGATTACTTCCCAACCCCTCTGCCACCCGACTTAAACAATTCCACACTAAACATTTCTGATTTCCAGCCGTGCTCGGAATAGTGCAGTTTTCTGGCACTGGATTTCACGCAGCGGAGTTGCTGATAACCCAGTTTAGTTAGTTTACAAGGCAGCAAGTCTCGGTGTTCCTGACACGAGAGGGAGATGTTGAAGGAGGAGAAAGTTGCCTGCTTTACTACTACGTATGTGATGCTTGTTCTTTGTGTTGGAGATGGCTGGTAACAATCGTTTCCTGAACATAAGTTAAAAAAAAAAATGACCAAAGTTTGTGTAAGCGTACACAAATAATTACCCATTTCATATGGCAACGAAAGTCATGCCAAAATGGACACATGAAACTATCTAAACTGTGGTTCAAGTAGAACCTACTAAAAAAATCTGTCTCAAAGTGCTACCCACCATCAGGCCTAACATGTACATTATTGATTTACAGAGAACACTACTCATCAAAGTGAAACCGAATGGGCAATCATTTTTTTTCTAGCTAACGTGTCAAGAATTTTCAATTCTATTAAGGACATGGAGACGAGGATTATGCTTCTCGTATCTTTACTAACATAAATAGCAGCCAATAAAGTATAAATCAGCATAACCCCAGAAGAAAAACCCCCTCCAGTATGCACCAATCCCATAACATCCATCAGTATAAGAGTTTCTGATGTCATACAACTTCCTCTTTCTTTTCAAAAAACCTTTAAACACGGTCCTTAAACTTGACCTTTGAACATAAGAACTTGCTGATCCTTCATCGACCTGGAATGGAACTTATCCCCAGGAAACACTCCTCTTGATCCAGACTGAAATACCTCTCGACTCCTTAAGCCGGTTTATTCTGCTCTCCTGAAAAGAGAATATAAGTCGTAATAACCGTTCATTGAATTTAATTTCATCTAGTATACGGGCGGGCAGAAACACATCGTCAAACGCAATGCTTGTATAGAATCACATTTGTCAATCAGACCCTTAACATATATAAAATTATTTTCTAGGGAGGGATAATCCTCGCTTCCGTGTTCCTAATAGAATTGAAAATTCTTGACGCATCAGCTGGAAATTCTTTTATTCTATGTCAGTCCAGAGAGGCTTCAGATTATGCTAGTGTAAAGTTGATCCACCACCATAGTTGCTACATCTACAATTGGTTTATGATAAAAACATATTGAAAGTAGAATCAGAAGACCAATCGCCGCAGTCATGATATCTTCCAAACGTGAGCCTGTAGCAAAAGCTTTAGAAGCCATAGCTCCTCTTACAGAATGGGCTCCAAAGGCCGACGTATCAATACCTGCCAAATTCAACAACCACATGACCCACCTGGCCAATGTTATGACAGTGACTGGGTGGAAAGGTTTCTGCAAGGAAATCAACAATTGACCTGCAAAGTCATTTTTGAACTCTTGAGTGCAATCCTCATAACATTTCAAACATTGTACAATACACAATTTACTGTGATGTGGAAATGCAGGGTAAGAAACACATTTAGAATTCGTTTTAGTTCACTTTGAAATATTAAATGAAAACTCAACTCACATCATTGACATACACACATTCACTTAGAGCTTGCAATGGTCGCTTCCCGGGGGATAGCCCAGGAAGGAGTACTTATAGTGGAATGGGCCATTCATCAATAATAGACTATCTCATGGTTAGTATGTCTTTATGGCACATGATTCGATACTTTCATGTGCCTGATCGCTCAGAAAGTGACCACAACCCTTTGGTAGCAGAGTTAGAGTTGCCACTTCCCGATGGGGAGTATCAAGTTGATGATATCCCCTCCAGTAATATTAGGATCCTACAGGGTGGCAAGAGAATCCGTTGGGCCTCCATTAAATCATCAGTAGATAATTTGGCATCACTGTACAATAGTGTCACTGCCCAACTAGAGCGATTAAAAATATTGTTTGAAAGTGCCCTCACCCTTGACAAAGATGCCCAACTCTTAAACATACATAATGATTTAATGCTTATCCTAGCGGCAAGCTTCTATAAATCGGTAAAGCAGACTAACCGACAGGTACGTACCACAAATCCCTGGTACAACCAGTCTTGTAGGAGGGCGAAGACTACTCTAATCTCTGCCCTAAGACAAGGCCATAGAGCTACCATTGTGGTAGCAAGGAAAGCCTATAAGAATCTCCTTTCCCATGCAAAATCCGAATGGGAAACTGAGAAGTGGCAGGCAATTAAACAGGCCCTAATAACGAAAGATGCCCGAACATTTTGGAACCTGGTCCATACTGGGAAACCAGAAGGCACGGCAAAAATCGATCCTAACATCGCTGAGGAAGCCTGGCGAGCATTCTTTGGTAAACTCTACTCTAGCCCTGCTCCTCATCATAAGGTACCACTCATTATATCTTCGAGTTTGGACCTTGGATGTCTTCCACCACCCTTTACCATGTCAGAAGTCACAATTGCAGTCCAAGCATTAAAATGTAACAAAGCCCCAGGGCTGGACAAGATCCCCGGTGATCTTTTTAGAGAAGAGCCGAAGATCTGGGTCCCCTACCTGACCGTCATATTTAATGCTATTCTAGACGGTCAAGAGATTCCAAATACTTGGTTGGGGGCCGAAATCATCCCGATTTATAAAAAGGGATCACCGTTGGATCCATCAAATTATAGGCCAATCAGTCTTATCGATGTCACCCAAAAAATCTACGCCAAACTACTTTTGCAGCGCTTGCAAGATTGGATTAGTGAGAACAACATCCTCTCCCATCTGCAAGCAGGGTTCCGTGCCAAAACATCTACCATCGACCAACTACTACGGCTTCAGGTATTATACTGGAAGCATGTGGTCATGGAAGGGGGTAGTCTCTACCTGACATTTGTGGACCTCAAATCCGCATTTGACATGGTGGACAGGAACCAACTATGGAGTATATTAACAACAATGGGCATCCCACCCTACTTATGTCACCAATTTAAAAGACTCCATGAAGGAACCTATGCAAAGGTACGTTATGGCAAATATGGCCAGCTGACGAGAGCTTTCCCTATTGAGAAGGGAGTTAGGCAGGGATGCGTACTTGCCCCTACCTTATTTTCCCTTTTTTTAAATGGCCTTGTTGATGATCTAAATAGTGTGCATAATATTGACGCTCCTAATCTAGCTGGTGGTAAATTCCCTGCACTTATGTTTGCGGATGACACCCTGCTCCTCTCGAAAACACCTATGGGGATGCAGCGGGTGTTAGACCAATTCACCAAATTCTGTAGGAACAGGAATTTGGTGATTAATATAGACAAAACTAAGTATATGGTGTTCAATGCCAACACAATAAATTGCCCACGCCCGCTAATGGATGGACGACCTCTGGAAAGGGTAAATAATTTCACTTACCTAGGTCTGACCTTAAACGATAAAATGAGTTGGGCTACTCAAATGACCAAGGCTAATTTAACCCTTTCTCAGTCCACGGGTGGGATCCTCAAGGTGCAGAAGTCCTGTGTCCATAAAGTAGTCAGTGTTCCACTGGAAATATATAAAGTCCAAACCAGATCAGCTACCCTCTACGGAGCTGAACTCTGGGGCCACTGTCCAGCGAGTGAGATTAGTACAACAGAGAATAACTTTATTAGGCATCTCCTCTCCTTACCAAAAAACACTCCTCTTGTTCCTCTAAGGCTGGATTTAAATTTGAGACCCATTGCAGAAGCTATTGCTTCACGCCCGCTCCTTTATTGGCGCAGACTGTGGAGCGTCCCGGAGCTTGCGTGTTATAGAGAGGAATTGAAGACTGTGATGGCACGCCCGAGTGTAGGGAGGATAAAGTGGTTATCCTTTATAAGGGAGCAGGCGTCCAGGATCGGCATGGAGAACCTCTGGTCCAACCCGGAGGACACATGCAAATCTATCTCTAAGAAAACCCTGGCTGAGTCTATAAAATATTACAACTTAGAAGAGGTCCTTCGTTCAGCCAGGTCTTCTAGTCTCACCGACACCTTTTTGGATTTTAAAAATGCCTACAGCTTTGAGAAGGAATTAGACAGCATAGAACCTGTTTTAGCAAAAAAACTGTATCTACAGTTTAGATATGGCACACTACCCCTCCATTCTTATACTAATAAATGGAAAGCGGGTCCAGTTCACCCTTGCCCAGGCTGCAACGATCCAAATGAATCCCTAATCCATGTGATATTGTTTTGTCCTGCTTATTTTGCTAGCAGGAAAAATGGATTTTACAGCTATGTAAGAACCTAGAAGTCAGGAACCATGTAGAGTTTTTTAGAATTTTAAAATCCGATACTAATACACTAATAGTTACTGCTATTTCTAAATTCTTGTTTTCAATGTGGCTAATTAGACGGAGATTGACTCAGTAGTATTAAGCTACTCTAACTCAGCAAGATCATGCTTCTACTGCGTTCTGAAATATTTAATCAATGCACTTTCTTGCTGTAGTGTTTTTTTTTTCCCATCACCCTAAAAACCACATACTAACTGCTTTTATTCAAAATGAGAATTAATTGTGTATTATTTTACTATTGTAAATGTATTTTTCATTATTTGATGTACTTTTATGGTTCTTAAACAAACCGAAATAAAGTTAATTTGATTGATTAAATGAAAACCCCAAAGGAGTGAATACTCTAACTGCTTAGTCCAGTGCTCGTACGTCAAACACCAGTCTACATAAAATTAAACATAACAAAATTGTCAGTTTCACAGATAACTGCTTACAGGATAAGCCCTCATTAGCTGGCCAATTCCTTAGAAAACTTAGAACTATATCAACATCCCACAATTGTGAATATCGAGATTTAGGAGGGTTCACCAACCTGATGCCTCTCACCACCTTGCATGCAAAGGGATATCCCCCACTGGTTTTCCATCTACCTGGTGACCTGCCGAATTTGCAGATCAGAAATTGTTAACTGTCCTATAGGCCAACCCCTTACTCACCATATCCGACAGCAAATTAACTATAGAATAGATTCCGGATCCCACAGGATCCCCCTACCGTTCAGCACACCAATTAACCCACTTACGCCAAGCTGACTCATATCGCTTATGTGTACCGTGGATCCATGACTGGGACAAGAAAAACATTGCGTTTTCCGAAACTCCTGGCATTTGCCAACATCTCCGAAAAGTCTCCATGCCATGAGGGACAACTGCTCCTGAACAACCAACGGGAGCGTATGACCCAGAGGGTCCGTCTAAAGTTCTGAGAACGATATCAGACATATTGGAGGCGCACACCACAAGGCCAGTACTACTGGGAACCACGCTTGTGCTCTCCAACATGGGGATATCAACACAATTTCCACCCCCTGTCTGTCATTTCCCGTGGAACTAGAGAAGCAGGCAGTCCTTCGTGACACACCAGGAATAGAATCCCAAAACACGAGGACATGATTTAAGTGCCTCTGGTTCTGCAACCTAAAGATTATACGTAACCAGAGAAGCGAGCAGTCCTTTGTGGAAAATTTGTAAAACTGAAGCTCACTCTGCAAGGACAAGACTTTGGCGCCTCTGGGTTTTAATATTATAAAGAATAGGAGCAGTACACTATTGGGCACAACATTTCTGGACTGTCCATACTCTATGCCCATGAGCCTCTATTACCAGGAGCACTTTATTGGTAGCCTGACCAACATTTCCGGTTTTAATAATTCGCACACGAACATGGAATAAGATAGAAATCTAAAACTTCCTTCCAATTCGGACTCCAAGGATAATTATATTGACCCCTATACCCCGACAGAAATCAAACGGTGTCTTGATAAAGGTGGACATAACTTTGGAAAACCACCGAAACGCGTCAACGCTTCACCCAGTATAATTCATGATATCGACATCTTTGCTGACATACAAAATTATGGTGTACTTAGCTTAGGTGTTCAAAACCGAGTCCGAATATACAACCAGTATTGTACAGATTTTTTGTCTTACAGTTCTTTCTGTCTTTGTGCTTCAATCTTGCTGGCCAATATTGAATGTTATTTGAACAACATTTTATTGTTTTATCTGTGTTGAGTGGGTTCCCTTCTGTCCACTCTTCTTTTAAATTTTTGTTTGTATTTTCAATAAATTGTAAGAATTCTTGATATAAACCTGTTTTTTGTAATTGTTCTTCCCTGACCTTCTGGCTCATTCCATTTAAATACGCTCAAGGGAACACTCTGTTTCATTGGCGCACACCAGAAGGCCAGTACTACTGGGAACCACACTTGTGCTCTCCAACATGGGGATACCAACACAATTTCCACCCCCTGTCTAAAAATCTGCGTTAGTCTCTCTGAATCATGACGAACAGAAGAAATGCATACAGCGTACCTGTCATCCATAATTGAAGGAATGCGTCCGAGTTGATCGCCAGAGTATCCAGTTGCCAACTGTAAAACTGAGGCAGTTGCAAATTCAGCCTGGACACAAACAGATCTGATCAACAAGGGCCCCACTTGTCATTCAGTTGAGAGAATACCCATGGTGAAGATGCCAATCGCTGGAATCTTGAAGGAAGAGTGAGTCCCAATCGCCACCACATTGGTGCTGCCGGGAATGTACTCCGCCGTCACCAAAATGTGGTGGAGGAGGCAATAATGCCAGAAGTCTTTGGTTATCTCCACTCACAGTCGGGATCTCGTGCCACCCAGATGATTGATATATCTCACTGCCCAGACATTGTCCATACTCAAAGGTATACAACTCGCTTTCTGTGGCGAAAGTTTCATGATTGCAAATGAGCCCGCCAGACGCTCCAGACAATTTATGTGGACTTTCAGCCCCTCCAGGGATCACTGTCCCTCGTCTCCATGGATCCGCAATGGCTCCCCAGCCCCATCTGCTGGCATCCAATTCGATCATGACTTCTGGGACTGGCACGAAAATGGACTTGCCATTCCATGCATCCATGTGTCCCAACCACCAAGAAATTCCTGATTTAATAAAATCTGTTCTGTGTAGCTCAGACCCTTGCGTAAGTGCATCATTTTTAACCTCTGGAGTGCCCTATAATGAAGGGGACCCAGGAAGATTGCTTGAATCAACAAGGCCTACAGGTCCACCAACCTGGTTAATGTCCGTAAGGATATAGTCTGAAGGGCAAGCGCTCTACTCAACTCCTTCTTGATGTCAATTCTCTTCTTCATTGGTAGTAATAATTGTGCCTCTATCTTGTTCACTTGGAACCCCAAAAACTCCATTGACTGTGCTGGAGTTATTATATACTTGTCCAAATTGATGACAAACCCTAGCTTCTGTAGGAATTGTGTCATCCTTGTTAGATGTTGAAGAACTGTAGCCGCACTGTTAGCCATTATCAGGATGTTGTCCAAATAGATTATGAGTCTGACCCCTGACCGGTTTGAGGCGTGTGGTGAAACACCATGGGCGGACGAGAGTCCGAATGGCATTGTGAGAATTCATACCATCAGGACCTCTATTGGAACTGCAGGAACCTTTGGTGGGGCATGAAAATAGGTACTGCTGGATATGCGTCTTTTAAATTGAGCCTCACCATCCAATCTCTTTCAAAGAGCAAGTCTTGGAGTAAGTGTATGCCCTCTACCTTGAAGTGGTGATACAATACCAAAGAGTTGAACTCCCTGCGATTTAGCACTAGGCGGAAGCCTTGATCCTTCTTTGGGACTAGAAACACTGTGCCTATGAAGATGTGTTTGGGAGGTTCTGTCTCTACTACTGCTCCTTTTTGCATCAGGGATGCCACTTCGTTGTCTTTAAAAGACCTCTCTACCAGGGAAAAATGTAGTGGTTGTGGTCTGAAAGCTTGTCGAGGTGTTGCGTAAAAGTCTATCTGGAAACCTTGAACTGTCTAAAGTACCCAAGGATCGGTTGTCAGGGTCTCCAACCTGTGCATAAACAAGGCAATCCAACCCCGCACCTTGACATCCCCCCACTGAATCATGAGCAAATTATCTAAAGAATGCCGATTGATCCTTTAATTTGTCAAAGATTTCCATTCTCAAGGTGGCCCTAAGGGTGCCCTCATCTCCCAAAAGAGGGAGTTCCCCCACCTCAGGACCGCTGACAAGGATGAAATATATGAAGAGACTAGACAGAATTCCAAGTGTAGACCATGTGGGGCAGCCAGAGAGTTTAAAATACAAATTTGGCGGAAGAACCGGCCTTCAGGCATATCAAAAGCAAGCCAATAGTTCAAATCCAATACTTCTGCAGCATAAGTTAATAAAGGAGGAATTTTAACCTTAAATACTGACAGACATGACTAAAATGGTGTCTCCCACAGGTTTTTATAAAATCTGTTTAAGGCTCCAGCCTGGGAGGTGGCCTTACCAACACACACACGCTCCTTTTTTAAAAAAACCTTCCCCAGATACAAATACGAGTCAACATATTCTAGTTCTTCCTGCACGATCGACCAATTATACCCTTTCTTTATTCTAAGACCTTTCTTGCGGGAGACTAAAATTTTGCTTTTAGAAATATTGATTTTCAAAAAATGGTCCTCTGCATATTTAGTTAGGGCATCCAGACAACGTTACAAGCCAATAGGAGTTAAATCGAAAATTGAAACGTCATCTGCATAGAATAAGGAACCGATGGACATTGTACCAATTCCAGGGGCATCCCCCTCACTGAGTTTAATGTGCCGGGGTGCTTAATGTGCCGGGGAGCTCATATATAAAAAGAAAACAAAAGAGGGGCCAACAAGCAACCCTGCTTAAGCCCATTATCAGTCTAAATCCTACAAGATAGCCCTTGCAAGCCTCCCATCATCACTTGGCACCACGTGTCTGTATATAATTCTATTATGAGGCCCAAGAGGTGGTGTGGCATACCAAGATGGGAGAACTTTCTCCAGAGTGTTTGAGGATCCACTTTATCAAAAGCTGTGGAGAAACCAATGAATGCTGTATAAACCGACATGCTTTGTGAGAAAACATATTTCTCTACAATGGTCTGGACAGCCACAATATTGTCCAAGGTTCCATGATTCTTTCTAAAACCAGCCTGTTCCGGTGGTAAGAAGTTCTAGTCATGGGCCATTTGCTGCAGGTGACAAAGTATACTTTTTGCAAATAATTTGCCCGATGGGTCCAACAGCGCAATCTGTCTGAAACTAGTATGTAGACTTTTCGGGCCCTTTTTATACAAGGGGACCATAAAATTCCCCTTCCAAGAGGAGGGAATATTAATCGTTCGAAAGCAGGAATTAAACAATGGCCCCAAAAAGGCTCCCCATGCAGCTGAATCCTTTTTAATGAACACAATCTGGATTCCATCCGGCCCTTGTGAGCCGGATGGAACACAAGGTTCTAGCATGCTTTATGTGACCCACTACTTCATCCCTTAAGGGGAGTCCATATTCCAGTAAAGAAGACTCTTCTATGGCGGGCAACAAAAAATGTACTGAACCACTTTTTTTTATTAAAATAGTAAGATATAATCCACCCACTCCCTTTCTGGGATCAGAATAGCGAGAGCCCTCTGTCTTGAATCACAATATTCTGCGATCAGGTGCCGGTAGTTTGTTTAATCTTTGTCCCTTGCAGCTTCCCTCAGCCCAATCCATTTGGCATCAAACTCTGTTCTCTTGGGAGCGTGGCTTGGACGCCGATGGGGATGGCGGCGTGAGCCTGTAGCTCCGCGCCCGATCCCGCAATTTCTCCTGATAAATCTTGCCTAAGTGCCGTTCGCGGTACAGGCGCTCTGCCCGGAAAACCGGGGGAAGCTGAGGAGCACACTTTCGGTGAAGCGGAGAGCCAAAGGGCGTGATGAGAGCCGTCTCGAAGCTGGAGGTGTTGCGATCTGAGTACAAGATGGCGGCAGCCCCGAATCAGGGAGAATAAATGGAGAGGAGCGGAGTGACGCAAGATCGCGAAAAGACGAGGAAAGAAGCTGGAAGGGCAAGCGGAGCGGGGACCATACCACAGAGAAGCTGAAAGAGGGGGTTGGAGACGGGTGGAACCCCCCGCAGCCTCAAAGGACCAGGAATGCTGATGCGACGTCTGCTACCTAAGACGGTGGCCGCAAGAGGAAGGCCTCGATTCCTGAGTGCGGTCCGAGACAGCTACTGCTGAGGAGGTGCTGACCGTGGATTGCCGAAGAGCGGCTGTGAAGATGAGCACCGCTCTCGGGGGTCCACGGGTGTGTGATCACCTGGAGCCGCCACTCCGGACTCAGAGGCGGTCGGCAGCTCCACGCCGAGACACTTTCGGCGAAGCGGAGAGCCAAACGGCGTGAGGAGAGCCGATCTCGAAGCTGGAGGTGTTGCGATCTGAGTACAAGATGGCGGCAGCCCCGAATCGGGGAGAATAAATGGAGAGGAGCGGAGTGCCGCAAGAGCGCGAAAAGATGAGGAAAGAAGCTGGAAGGGCAAGCGGAGCGGGGACCATACCACAGAGAAGCTGAAAGAGGGGGTTGGAAACCCCCGCAGCCTCAAAGGACCGGGAATGCTGATGCGAGGTCTGCTACCTAAGATGGCGGCCGCGAGAGGAAGGCCTCGATTCCTGAGTGCGGTCCGAGACAGCTACTGCTAAGGAGGTGCTGACCGCGGATTGCCGCAGAGCGGCTGTGAGGAGGAGCACCGCTCTCGGGGGTCCACGGGTGTGTGATCACCTGGAGCCGGACTCCGGACTCAGAGCGGTCGGCAGCTCCACGCCGAGACCCCGATAAAACTTCGCACCCCTGTGAAGTGCTGCGGATCGCAGAAGCGAATGATAAGCTGAATGCAGATGGGACGCTGAGAGGTCCATCCCGGTACATGCTGAGACACGGGCCGATGCCCGATAACGAGAATAGCGACTTGAGGCGGCTCTTTGGCGTGGCGTGATCGGACCGAGTGAGGACGCAGATAGATCGGTTGAAGAAGAAAGGCGGCATCCTAGGATCGCACAGGGTGTCTCCCTGGGCAACAACGAGCAGTTATTTACTGGTACTAACACACCTAACTGGCACTCCCGCCCTTGCATTGCTACTACAGTGCTACTGTACGGGGCCCCACCCAACCATTGATTTTGGGGGGTGCAGATGGCATGTAGAAGGGGACCACCAAAAGGAGGAGGGCTCGTGAGCCGCTGACTCCCTGTTTGAGAGAGGTGAAGAACTTTTGGGGGTGTTAGACGAGCCACCAGACAAGGACACATCCGACCGTGAACGGCCATTTTAGACGCGAATGCGGAATCCCGGATTGAACGCACCTGGAATACCGTAACGATCTACCACCGGGTTCCAGCGGCAGGTCTAGCGCTGTTGCAAAGTGACCATGGCTGGTGCTAAGAGATAAATTATGAGAAGAGAATACGGTCTGACCCATGTGTATCCCGGAAGCCTGAAAGGAGATCGCCCTTTAGATGGTGGAGCGGTAGGAGAAGCCGAGGTTCGTGGACGACTCAGATCCCTGAAGTGGTACGCACGAGCTGAAGGGGGGACAAGGTCGTCGCAGAAACCTATCTGGAGAGATATCGATCTGGCATTCTAAAAAATGACAAGCGAACTGCATGCAAGTGTAACGGAAACTATGATTTTGGCGACCAAGATGGCCGTGAATAGCCCAGAGTTGAAAATGAAACAGGGGCAAGATCAGGCGAAAGGGCTGGAAATAGACCGTAATGCTCAAACCGACCCAGAGGGAACGGCGCAGGAGCAAAGACTGAACAAACGGTTGGATGGGATACTAGAAGCCATAACAGCGACCAAGGAGTCCCTACATCAGGATATTGCGCAGGTCGCCACGGACTGGGTCTCTTGAGGGCGGATCACTCAAAAGCTAGCAGATAGAGTGAAAGAAAATGAACTACTGCTTCAGGAACTCAAGCCAGCGGTGGTGACAGCAGAGCATAAGTTGAATGATATACTCGATCGCTTGGCGACACTGGAAAAGAGGGCAGAAGATTATGAAAGCCGTAATCGGAGGAACAACGTACGGGTAGTAGGTCTGCCCAAAAAATCTGAGGGGGATGACGCAGTCGCTTACATGGAGAACTGGTTCAAAACGGTTGTTGTGGCCTCAGAGGGCCTGTCCCCCTTCTTTTCTTTGGAGCGGGCGCATAGGGTTCCAGCCCGACCACCTTTACCGGGCCGCCTGCCTCGGCCAGTGGTGATCCAGGTATTGCATTTCAAAGACAGAGATCTGTTGATACAGAGAGCGCGTTCGACGGGTCCTTTCCAGGTGGACAACAGTGCAGTCACGATTTTTCCAGACTATACACAGGGAGTCCAAAAACGTAGGGCCTCTTATTTGGCTGTGAAAAAAGAACTGAGGGATGAGGGTATACAATATTCCTTGCTCTTCCCAGCTAAGTTGCGAGTGATTATGGACGGGTCGACACATTTCTTTCAGACCCCCGAAGAAACATGGACTTGGCTTGAATCATACAGGGCTGGCACGGACCGCAGAGGTAGAGGGGACAGAGAAAGCCAGAAACCTGTCCAGGTGCGCAAATCACAACGCATCCGCAAGTGCAACATACTCATGAAAACGATGCAGGATGGCCAAATGGCAGTGGACAGAAAAGGGGCTCTGGTGGTGACAGCAGTGATAACGGGCTCACAACAAGAAGGGCAGTCGGTGGGCTCGGAATCTGAAGATGGAGGAGGAAAATCTGGGGGAGACCTCTTGGACGCAGACAGCGCTGGAGGGCCATTGGTCACCCCCCAAACGGCAGATGGGATTTTTAATGAGTGACAACGCCGGGTGTGTACCACTGATAACTAGCTCTGGTGGGATTGTTGACCGTGGTAAACTACAGAGCAGCAGGTACTGTGACGGACCATTATATGAGATCTTGGGCTCGGGGTGAGGGCGCGGCCCGCCCCCGGTTGGCCCTGAACCACCCTCCTATTGCCCTTAAGGCCATCTGTAGTGGCGACTACAGAATAGAAGAATGTGTGCTGTGTTGGAAGTTTGGATGGGGACTGATAATATGTTATTAGGTCCTGTTCTGGGGAGGGGGGTTGTGGGAGTTTTTAGGGGAGTTTTGATTGTGGGGTTGTGTTGCAATGATGTGGGCAGTCGAGAGGTACTGTTGGGGCGGATGAGAGATGGCTACAATGGGGACCTTACCTAATTTGAAATGTCTTACATGGAACATCCGTGGACTTAGAACCATGTCAAGGCGTTATAAGGTACATGCTTATTTGGTGAGGCGTGGCATGCTGCAAGAAACTCATCTCACCAAGCATGAATGTCCTGCTCTACAGAGGAGGTGGCATGGCCAGGTGTTTGGCACGACCTACTCAGCATTTGCCAGGGGAGCGTTGGTATGGGTGAGAGCGGGAGTCCCTTTTCAGGCCACGAACCATCTGGTAGACCCTGAAGGTAGATTTGTAGCGGTGGAGGGGAGGCTATACGGCCGCGATGTGGTTTTATGTAGTGTTTATGCTCCCAATATGGATCAGGCTCGCTATTTTAATGGATTAACTGGTTCGTTGGCTCACTTTTTGGCAGCTCCTATAATACTGGGGGGGACTTCAATTCCATTACAGATGTGTTGTTGGATAGATCACACCCACCACTGACCGACTCTCCAGTGCGCAGACTAGCCAAACATAGGAAGAACTGGCAAGAGAGATGGGGCTTTATTGACGTATGGCGAGAGCAACATCCTGACTTCAGTCCTTTTTCTCGGCAACACATGCTTTACATGTGCGAATAGATTCTATACTATGTAGTGGACCGATAGCTGCCATGACGACACACACAGGATATTTAACTAGAACCATATCAGATCCTAATCCATTGTTGATATCTGTTCAGTGGCAGAGAGTGAGATCAGCCGTTCCCACATGGAGGTTGCGGCCTGATACATTGGAGGACCAGGTGTTCAGTGATACTGTCCGTCTGGGTATTGAGCATTATTTTGGCGAAAATGGAGGTACGGCCACTACTAGGTCAGTGGAATGGGATGCCCTGAAGGTGGTGGTGCGGGGCCTCTGCATTGGTAGGTTTTCGAATGAGAGAACTACGGTCCTGGCTGATGTGGGGAAAGCGGAGAGTGCACTGAGGGACCTAGAACAGCAAAGGCCTGAGCGACCGGAATTACAGGCCCGGTTGCAGGAAGCAAGGGAACTGGTTGCGATAGAAACGGAACGATTGTGGTGTTATGACTATAAGTTGTATACTACCAAGGTGCATGCAGAAGGGGACAAGGTGGGTACGCTGCTGGCGAAACTTGCGAATCCGGAACCTAGAGGGAGCCCAATCATGAACGTACGGGAGGTGACGGGAGAGGTGGTCTATTCGCAGGCTGCAGTCTTGTCGTGCTTCTTGAATTATTACACAACTTTGTATGAGAGTCAATTGGAAGCCGAAGCCTCTGATGTTGAGAACTATCTGGCGGGCGTTCAACTCCCGGTGCTAGATGAGGATAACGCGAAGGAATTGGGCTGTGACATCACGGTGTCGGAGATTAGGGTAGCCATCAAGCAGATGGCTAGGAACAAGACGCCAGGGGTTGATGGCCTACCGATCGAATTCTATGCGAAATATATCGATGTCTTGGCACCCAGGCTGTTAGAGGTATACTCTGAAGCCTTAGAGCTAGGGACGCTGTGCTGCAAATTTTGCCATCTGCTGGGACTCGGCGCTCTTGATTCTTACTCACCACTCCTTGCGGAACCCGCTTCGTGGGGAGACTTCAGTGCTTTGCTGGACCTGACCTCATTGCTGGAGGCACCGATTGGACACTAATTGAGGGTGTACTGAAACAGCAGGCAGGGCTGCGAGCGAGTAGCGGGTCCTGGACTCCAAATCCCAGGAGCACCCGTTAGCCCACATTACCGGCACCTGGGGCGCTCTCCCTGCTTGCCCCCCCCTCTGAACGTGTTTAATACCCCCAGCCCTTGGATAGAACTCGGGACGCTGTGCTGCATATTTTGCCATCTGCTGGGACTCGGCGCTCTTGATTCTTACTCACCACTCCTTGCGGAACCCGCTTCGCGGGTCCCGCTTTGTGGGGAGACTTCAGTGCTTTGCTGGACCTGACCTCATTGCTGGAGGCTCCGATTGGACACTGATTGAGGTTGTGCTGAAACAGCAGGCAGGGCTGCGAGCGAATAGCGGGTCCTGGACTCCAAATCCCAGGAGCACCCGCCAGCCCGCATTACCGGCACCTGGGCCGCTCTCCCTGCTTGCCCCGCCCCCTAATCTTCTCCAATCCCTATATCTCCAATAAGCCATTCCCGCTGCGCGAGAGCGCGCGGGACCGCGCCCGGGAGAAGCCCGGGACAAGGGCGGGACCGTCTGTGGCCATCAGGGGCCGAAGGAGGCTGGGCTGGACCCACTCTCTGACATTGCGCCTTTCGATTTATTGTCATAGTTTGTTCCTGTGTTTAGAGAATTCTGTTTTTTTGCTTACATAGTATTTTTCTTCTTAAAGTATATTGTCTGCTAAGTATGCCTTCCCCTCCAACTACCACTGCCCAAAGCTCCCCCCAGCCCGAGGCGGGGTCAGCAATCTTGGGTCCTTTAGATAAATACTTTAGTCGGGCAACCCAAGACATTGATAAAGAGATCGCTTTGGCGGAGAGACGTGCTGAGCGTAGGCTATCTATTGAACTCCTTAAAATCCCCTTGGAGAAACGGCCACCTCTGGGTTTCCCGGCATTGGTCCCTCCCTTATCATCCCTAACCCTGCCAGCTGTACTAGAAACGCCTTATGCTATTTCCCAGGCATCTGGCCCATCGGCTAACTCTTCTGTGGGTGATGATAGGACCATTCTGGTTCCTACCTCGCCTATTATACCAACTGATTTATCTACTGGTACGGTAAACACTGCCCAAACGAGTGTGTCATCTCACGTGGTTATCAACAAACCGTGCACCAAGCGGAGAGTGCACTGAGGGACCTAGAACAGCAAAGGCCTAAGCGACCGGAATTACAGGCCCGGTTGCAGGAAGCAAGGGAACTGGTTGTGATAGAAACGGAACGATTGTGGTGTTATGACTATAAGTTGTATACTACCAAGGTGCATGCAGAAGGGAACAAGGTGGGTACGCTGCTGGCGAAACTTGCGAATCCGGAACCTAGAGGGAGCCCAATCATGAACGTACGGGAGGTGACGGGAGAGGTGGTCTATTCGCAGGCTGCAGTCTTGTCGTGCTTCTTGAATTATTACACGACTTTGTATGAGAGTCAATTGGAAGCCGAAGCCGCTGATGTTGAGAACTATCTGGCGGGCGTTCAACTCCCGGTGCTAGATGAGGATAACGCGAAGGAATTGGGCTGTGACATCACGGTGTCTGAGATTAGGGTAGCCATCAAGCAGATGGCTAGGAACAAGACGCCGGGGGTTGATGGCCTACCGATCGAATTCTATGCGAAATATATCGATGTCTTGGCACCCAGGCTGTTAGAGGTATACTCTGAAGCCTTAGAGCTAGGGACGCTGTGCTGCATATTTTGCCATCTGCTGGGACTCGGCGCTCTTGATTCTTACTCACCACTCCTTGCGGAACCCTCTTCGCGGGTCCCGCTTCGTGGGGAGACTTCAGTGCTTTGCTGGATCTGACCTCATTGCTGGAGGCACCGATTGGACACTAATTGAGGGTGTACTGAAACAGCAGGCAGGGCTGCGAGCGAGTAGCGGGTCCTGGACTCCAAATCCCAGGAGCACCCGTTAGCCCACATTACCGGCACCTGGGCCGCTCTCCCTGCTTGCCCCCGCCTCTGAACGTGTTTAAAACCCCCTGCCCTTGGATAGAACTCGGAACGTTGTGCTGCATATTTTGCCATCTGCTGGGACTCGGCGCTCTTGATTCTTACTCACCACTCCTTGCGGAACCCGCTTCGCGGGTCCCGCTTTGTGGGGAGACTTCAGTGCTTTGCTGGACCTGACCTCATTGCTGGAGGCTCCGATTGGACACTGATTGAGGGTGTGCTGAAACAGCAGGCAGGGCTGTGAGCGAGTAGCGGGTCCTGGACTCCAAATCCCAGGAGCACCCACCAGCCCGCATTACCGGCACCTGGGCCGCTCTCCCTGCTTGCCCCCCCCCCTAATCTTCTCCAATCCCTATATCTCCAATAAGCCATTCCCGCTGCGCGAGAGCGCGCAGGACCGCGCCCGGGAGAAGCCCGGGACAAGGGCGGGACCGTCTGTGGCCATCAGGGGCCGAAGGAGGCTGGGCTGGACCCACTCTCTGACATTGCACCTTTCGATTTATTGTCATAGTTTGTTCCTGTGTTTAGAGAATTCTGGTTTTTTGCTTACATAGTATTTTTCTTCTTAAAGTATATTGTCTGCTAAGTATGCCTTCCCCTCCAACTACCACTGCCCAAAGCTCCCCCCAGCCCGAGGCGGGGTCAGCAATCTTGGGTCCTTTAGATAAATACTTTAGTTGGGCAACCCAAGACATTGATAAAGAGATCGCTTTGGCGGAGAGACGTGCTGAGCGTAGGCTATCTATTGAACTCCTTAAAATCCCCTTGGAGAAACGGCCACCTCTGGGTTTCCCGGCATTGGTCCCTCCCTTATCATCCCTAACCCTGCCAGCTGTACTAGAAACGCCTTATGCTTTTTCCCAGGCATCTGGCCCATCGGCTAACTCTTCTGTGGGTGATGATAGGACCATTCTGGTTCCTACCTCGCCTATTATACCAACTGATTTATCTACTGGTGCGGTAAACACTGCCCAAACGAGTGTGTCATCTCACGTGTTATCAACAAACCGTGCACCAAGCGGAGAGTGCACTGAGGGACCTAGAACAGCAAAGGCCTGAGCGACCGGAATTACAGGCCCGGTTGCAGGAAGCAAGGGAACTGGTTGTGATAGAAACGGAACGATTGTGGTGTTATGACTATAAGTTGTATACTACCAAGGTGCATGCAGAAGGGGACAAGGTGGGTACGCTGCTGGCGAAACTTGCGAATCCGGAACCTAGAGGGAGCCCAATCATGAACGTACGGGAGGTGACGGGAGAGGTGGTCTATTCGCAGGCTGCAGTCTTGTCGTGCTTCTTGAATTATTACACGACTTTGTATGAGAGTCAATTGGAAGCCGAAGCCTCTGATGTTGAGAACTATCTGGCGGGCGTTCAACTCCCGGTGCTAGATGAGGATAACGCGAAGGAATTGGGCTGTGACATCACGGTGTCTGAGATTAGGGTAGCCATCAAGCAGATGGCTAGGAACAAGACGCCGGGGGTTGATGGCCTACCGATCGAATTCTATGCGAAATATATCGATGTCTTGGCACCCAGGCTGTTAGAGGTATACTCTGAAGCCTTAGAGCTAGGGACGCTGTGCTGCATATTTTGCCATCTGCTGGGACTCGGCGCTCTTGATTCTTACTCACCACTCCTCGCGGAACCCGCTTCAGGGGTCCCGCTTCGTGGGGAGACTTCAGTGCTTTGCTGGACCTGACCTCATTGCTGGAGGCACCGATTGGACACTGATTGAGGGTGTGCTGAAACAGCAGGCAGGGCTGCGAGCGAGTAGCGGGTCCTGGACTCCAAATCCCAGGAGCACATGCCAGCCCGCATTACCGGCACCTGGGCCGCTCTCCCTGCTTGCCCCGCCCTCTGAACGTGTTTAAACCCCCCAGCCCTTGGATAGAACTCGGGACGCTGTGCTGCATATTTTGCCATCTGCTGGGACTCGGCGCTCTTGATTCTTACTCACCACTCCTTGCGGAACCCGCTTCGCGGGTCCCGCTTCGTGGGGAGACTTCAGTGCTTTGCTGGACCTGACCTCATTGCTGGAGGCACCGATTAGACACTGATTGAGGGTGTGCTGAAACAGCAGGCAGGGCTGCGAGCGAGTAGCGGGTCCTGGACTCCAAATCCCAGGAGCACCCGCCAACCTGCATTACCGGCACCTGGGCTGCTCTCCCTGCTTGCCCCGCCCTCTGAACGGGTTTAAAACCCCCAGCCCTTGAATAGAACTCGGGACGCTGTGCTGCATATTTTGCCATCTGCTGGGACTCGGCGCTCATGATTCTTACTCACCACTCCTCGCGGAACCCGCTTCGCGGGTCCCGCTTCGTGGGGAGACTTCAGTGCTTTGCTGGACCTGACCTCATTGCTGGAGGCACCGATTGGACACTGATTGAGGGTGTGCTGAAACAGCAGGCAGGGCTGCGAGCGAGTAGCGGGTCGTGGACTCCAAATCCCAGGAGCACCCGCCAGCCCGCATTACCGGCACCTGGGCTGCTCTCCCTGCTTGCCCCGCCCCCTAATCTTCTCCAATCCCTATATCTCCAATAAGCCATTCCCGCTGCGCGAGAGATTCTTACTCACCACTCCTTGCGGAACCCGCTTCGCGGGTCCCGCTTCGTGGGGAGACTTCAGTGCTTTGCTGGACCTGACCTCATTGCTAGAGGCACCGATTGGACACTAATTGAGGGTGTACTGAAACAGCAGGCAGGGCTGCGAGCGAGTAGCGGGTCCTGGACTTCAAATCCCAGGAGCACCCGCCAATCCGCATTACCGGCACCTGGGCTGCTCTCCCTGCTTGCCCCGCCCTCTGAACGGGTTTAAAACCCCCAGCCCTTGGATAGAACTCGGGACGCTGTGCTGCATATTTTGCCATCTGCTGGGACTCGGCGCTCTTGATTCTTACTCACCACTCCTCGCGGAACCCGCTTCGCGGGTCCCGCTTCGTGGGGAGACTTCAGTGCTTTGCTGGACTTGACCTCATTGCTGGAGGCACCGATTGGACACTGATTGAGGGTGTGCTGAAACAGCAGGCAGGGCTGCGAGCCAGTAGCGGGTCCTGGACTCCAAATCCCAGGAGCACCCGCCAGCCCACATTACCGGCACCTGGGCCGCTCTCCCTGCTTGCCCCGCCCCCTAATCTTCTCCAATCCCTATATCTCCAATAAGCCATTCCCGCTGCGCGAGAGCCTTCCCCTCCAACTACCACTGCCCAAAGCTCCCCCACAGCCCGAGGCAGGGTCAGCAATCTTGGGTCCTTTAGATAAATACTTTAGCCGGGCAACCCAAGACATTGATAAAGAGATCGCTTTGGCGGAGAGACGTGCTGAGCGTAGGCTATCCATTGAACTCCTTAAAATCCCCTTGGAGAAATGGCCACCTCTGGGTTTCCCGGCATTGGTCCCTCCCTTATCATCCCTAACCCTGCCAGCTGTACTAGAAACGCCTTATGCTTTTTCCCAGGCATCTGGCCCATCGGCTAACTCTTCTGTGGGTGATGATAGGACCATTTTGGTTCCTACCTCGCCTATTATACCAACTGATTTATCTACTGGTGCCGTAAACACTGCCCAAACGAGTGTGTCATCTCACGTGGTTATCAACAAACCGTGCACCAAAAGGAAAAGAAGTGCTGCCCCAAAGAAGTGTTATCTTCCCAAACAGCCCCAAAAAATAAAGAAAATTGGAATAGGCTTGCGTCCCCCTTGCGAGCCTACTGGGGTTGGTTCTGACGGGGTCGAGATTGCTAAGGACGGAGTTATTCAGGCTAGCCCTGTATCCAGCCTTAGTGACCCTTCAGCGATGGGATCGGCCGAGACCTTACCTTCTGCTCCACCCCTGCTCCTCGAGTTGGAGAGGCTGATGAGGTCTCTCCTGACTCCCATCGAGGAAAGAGTCAAAAGACTAGCTGATCGATTAGACCATTTCGAGCAGGCTACCCTAGATAACTTCTTTTCCACTAAATCCCTAATTAAGTCCCACCTTAGGACGGGGATAGTAACAATCTTCCAAAATTAAGTGGGCAGGCAAATAGTGTGTCCGCCGCTGAGCCTCCTCCCCCTGTAGTTACTATTACAAATAGGCCTCGGCCGACGGGACAAATCCCCTAGACTAATTTACATTTATCGGACCACCCAAGTAGCAATACTCCTAAACATAAAAAGCAACCTGATACTGTAGCTATGGGTACCAAAGATAGCTCCAAAACTGGCAATCCTGTATTGAATAGTTCCCAACCCCCACCAAGCATTCCAACATCCCGTCCTGTTGTTTCTGCCCTTAGTCTGCCTAATACACTCCCTAGGAGGGCGCCCCGTAGGATACCCCCTATGAATCTCCGCCCAGATTCTTATCCTTTCGTAGCTATCCTCACCAACGTACCACCTTTGCAGGTTGGGCAAAGAGAATCCTTCCAGATGCTAAAAAAACAAGGCAATGCACTGGTTAAAGACAAACAGACCATTGCCCAGGGAAGTGGACGGGCTGATTATTGGAGTAAGAAGGACAGACTGGATAGGTTGTACTCCTAAGCGCTTTGAGGGGGACTGTATAGTTGTCAATTTCCAAGATCCCAGGGTGGTACGTTTGATCACGAGGCACAATTGGGGCATAAGTAGTGGTGGTATTGGTGTTGTTGATCTCACATTCTTCTACCCAAGACCAACAGGTATTCAATTTAGCACGGTCACTTAAGTAGGTTGTTACAACAATCTCCCCTCCCCAGGATTTGTTCCTTTCGCTGTACCCTTACAACGGGGAAACTATTGTAATGTACCAACGTATAATCGTTTTGAAGTGAAGACAGATCCGGGGTGGGTTCATTGACCAAATTTTGATTATTCCACAAACAACTGGGAAAATATGAATCTTTGGGATACATGTGGGGAGCCTGTATTAACTCTTTTGACTGAAAATGTGGAAACAAATGAAATAAAAACTAGTTGGGAAACTGTGAATCTGGAGGCAAAATGTGGGGAGTTTATTCCAATTTCTGGGGAATCTGAAAATGAGGATCTAATTACACTTAGTACTGTTGGCACCCAGGAGGTTGAGCACAATAATGAGGATAAAAACAGAGATAGGGAGGGGTACGAAGGAATCCTAACAAGCCACTCTGGGATGTCCTCTGTAGGAGCAGTACCTATGGATGGCCCCTGTTTAGGGAAGTTGGTTTCATGGAACATCGCGGGGTTGAGTAGCAAGCTGGCATCCCAAAACTGGATAGACTTCATTAATGGTTTTGATGTATGTCTATTCCAGGAGACATGGGCCTGCGACCCTATATTTCTTCCTGGCTATCTAAAGTTTTCAATCCCGGCTAGTAGAGGCGGCAGGGGTCGACCGATGGGAGGCCTTACAATTTGGATACGGCAACGTTTACAAATAACAATCAAAGTAGTGGATCTGGGTTGCAAGGACATCTAAATGTTAAGAATAGCATCAGAAAACTGGGGAAGGATAGATATTTATAACATCTATGCCAGGGGTAGTACCATAGGGAATTCACCCATTCTAGAGGCTTTGTCCACTTTTCTGGAAATGCAGTCCTTGGGAAATAAAGTTGTAGTAGCTGGCGGCTTAAATAGGACCTTTGAACCATTGGACAGCTCGGATGATCCCTTGGGGCAAGAGGAGGATATGCAACGGGGCGTTCCAATTCTAAATCTGGCTCTGGTTAAACGGTGGACGAAAGATATATTACAACTGAATCCCATTTGCCTGGAACAAGGACTAGGAGCCTTAAATGGGAGAACGAAGAGCGATAGGGAAGGTGCCTGCACATTCAACAATGGTCGTAACCAAAGTCGGATAGACTATGTCCTTTGTAGCCTCAATTTGTGGCAGTTGGTATGCGACATGAAAATTGAGGGCAGACTGGAGAGTGATCACAATCCTCTCTGTGTGACCCACAATTGGAGGTTGGCCACATCAGGGAATCCTCAATTGAGTGATGGTCCAATGCCTATTATGGCCAACGACATGCGCAGACTTAACTGGCCGAGTGCATTGGCTAATGCAGAATCTATGGCCTTTATAAGTTCTGAGGTGGATATTGCAATCACCGCTATGGAGGCTGCAAACCCTGTAATCCCAGGGTCTAGGGAAATAACTGACATACATGACAAGCTCTTTTCCCTTTTAAAACCACACTTCCTGAGGCCCCGCAAGACAAATAGGAAACAACCACCTAAACCAGCTAGGTGGTTTGACCATCAGTGTAGGGAAGCCAGGTTAAGCTTGGGAAGAGCAATTAGGAATAGGGACAGGGCAGCGATTAGTGGGGCTAGGAAGCACTACAAGGCTAGTATATCCCTTGCAAAAAAAATATGGGACGAAAAGCATTGGGTAGAACTAAAGGAGACTTCGGGGGCTAAGGACTCCAGGTTATTCTGGAATATTGTTAAGTGGGGTAGAGGTGGAACTCCAGACAAACCCGACAATAATGTCGCTGAGGGTGCCTGGGTGGATTATTTCAAACACCAATATGCTGAGACTACCGAGTTTAAGGATGTGGAAGCAATTTCAGCTGTATTCCCTATTGGGAATTTATTTACCCTTAAAGAAACCAAAGTCGCAATATGCACTGCCCCCAGGCGAAGGGCCACGGGTCTCGATGGGATACCCTCTGATGTCTTTATCAATGACAAGGCGAGGTGGGCCAGGTATGTATTCCTTCTGGGAAATGCTATTGCGAAGGGAACGGCTGTCCCAGAATTATGGAAGGGAGCAACCATCATACCCATATATAAAAAAGGGGATCGGTCCCTCCCGGCCAATTACAGGCCGATAAGCTTGATTGCCACTATCCAAAAAGTGGTAGGGAGAATGGTGGTAAACCAACTAATGGATTGGGTTGACGAGAGCAATGCCCTGTCCCCTTATCAGGCTGGTTTTCGGCGGGCTACAAGTACAGTCGACCAGGTGTTTGGCTTTGCTCTGCTGCAGTGGGGGACGGTGATGCTTGGCGAAGGCAGTCTGTATGTTGCCTTTGTTGACCTGCGGGCTGCCTTCGACCTGGTCCCAAGGAGAAAGCTCTGGGCAGTTCTGAGCGAAATAGGTCTTCCGGCTGAGTTACTTACCCTGACAATGAGGTTACATGAATGTAACTTCGCCAAAGTCCAATGGGGTACGAATGGCGAATCATCTGCCGACTTCCCGATTGAACGCGGAGTACGACAGGGGTGTGCAATGGCCCCCCTGCTTTTTTCCTTATTTATTAATGGGATAGTGGCTCGGATGCTGGACACCAGTGTCGACACACCTTCGTTGCCGGGCCTCAGGGTTCCGATCCTGATGTTCGCCGACGATACGTTGATTCTATCCAAAACGCTGGCTGCCCTGCAGCGAGCTCTAAACATTTTCGACCTCTTCTGTGGGGAGCATGGCCTGGAAGTCAACGTGGGCAAGACCAAGCTGATGGCTTTTACATCAAAACGTAGACCCCGGCTAAAAATATTCTTGAACAACTGTCAGCTTGAGGTGGTTACTGTATTTACCTATCTTGGGATACAGATAGCAAATAATTCAAGATGGTCCCAACATATAGAAAAGGCGGTTTTGAGGCACCAACAGATCTCGGGGGCACTTCGAGTGGAACACAAAAAGTCGAAATCCAAGCCTATAAAACCTGTCTTGGCTGTATATGACGCCAAGACTCTTGGGTCTGCCCTCTATGGGGCTGAGCTGTGGGGATTTGGGAAGCTCCTCCCCTTGCAGATATCTGAGAATAGGTTTCTTAGGGGAATCACAGGACTCCCGCAGAGTACACCATTAATCCCACTTGGTCTTGATTTAGGGAGAAGATCAGTTAGCGGCCAAGCGAGGTTGCGCCCGATTCTTTATTGGAGATGCCTCTGGACTACCCCGGAGATCCGGCACTATGCAGAGGGGTTCCTGGCCATAATTAAAGGTGATACTTTTCACAAGATAGTCTGGTTAAAAAATCTCAGGACTGCATTAGGTGATCTTGGCCTCTCTAATCTATGGGACAATCCATCTGGGGAACCCTTCCCAAGCAAAAATATGATCAAAGGCTGATATAGGGATTGGGTAGATGGAAGACTCTGGAGTAAAACGGGGCGTTTTTTTGAAGTCAAACTGTTTCCTGCATTGGAACCATATTGGGACAGCATCACCAACCCAGGGGATAGGAAACTTTTCTTCCAGTTAAGATCAGGTGCCCTTCCTTTGAGATCATTGACAGGTAGGTGGAGGAGCTCCACCACCTCTTGCTGACCAGTCTGTGGTGCAGCAGATGAAAGTATAGGCCACTTTCTATTCTCGTGCAAAGCTTACGCCACTCCGAGAAGAGTCTGGTTAGCTCCTGTCTGTAGAAATCTAGGGGTGTTGAGGCACTACGAATACTCTGTACCACCACCGATATGCCTATTGTTCAAGCAACAGCAAAGTATTTGGGGTGGGCATGGTCCATTAGACGGAGGGCAATCTCTACTAATGTAAATTGATTGGGGTAATTTTTGTGGTTCTTGTGTAATCATACATCAAAGATTTTTATTGTTTATGTCTGCACAATTGTTTTAAAATTTTCTATAATTAGGAAAAATCTTTTTTAAATGATGTATTTTAAATGTATGTTTGTGCTTCTATGAGTATAATTCTTGAATAAAGCTTTGATGACTTAGAGCTAGGGCAATAACCTCAATAAATGAGGGAGGCGCTGGTGGTCCAGTTGCTGAAGCCTGGTAGGGAGGCTACCGACGTCACATCATATAGACCGCTATCCATGCTGACGGTGGACTAAAAAATGTTAAGTCGTATTTTGGCCACTAGACTGTTGCCACACATGACCACACTAATTCACACAGACCAAGCCGGGTTCATTCCCACTAGGAACACCTCAATAAATATTTGTCGTCTAATCCGAGTACTGGAGAGCCAACTGGATACAGACCAAATGCCAGCAGTGTTGTCTGTTGAGATCGAGAAAGCTTTCGACAGCCTAGAATGGATGTACCTTGATAAAGTACTGGAGATGTTCGGCTTAGGTGAAAGATTCAGGCGCTGGACGAGAGTTTTCTACTCTTTCGCGACGGCCAGGGTGAGATTGGGTCCTGTGATATCCTCCGACTACCCGGTGTGTAGGGGGACGAAGCGGGGATGCTCGCTCTCTCCACTGTTATTTACGCTAGCAATAGAACCACTAGCGGCTCAGGCGCGTTTTGGGGAGGTGTACAATGTGATCGTAAATGGTGGGGAGTCGCATCATATTTCATTGTATGTGGACGATTTGTTGCTGTACCTGGAAGATACAGGAACGGCGCTAGAGGGTGCAGTTGCAATGCTGTCGAGTTTTGGAAGACTATCGGGCCTTAAGGTAAATTGGAACAAGACATGTGTTTTTCCTTTGCGGGTGAATATGCCCCATCCACCTCTAACAGTAGATATCATCTGGGAAGGATCATGCTTTACATATTTATGGGTACGCATATATCACAAGGCTACAGATATGCTAGAAGGAAACATAGGACGCTGTATTAGGGCTCTGAAGGGGTGCATGACCTTTTGGGCGTCCCTCCCCCTCTCGGTGCAGGGCCGGGTGGCACTGCTAAAGATGGTAGCTTTGCCCCGGTTGCTCTACTATTTTCGCACATTGCCGGTGTGGATCCCCCAGCGGGTTTTTAAAGAATTGAGAACACTGACGACTGATTTCCTTTGGGGACATGGGAGGCGTAGGGTGGCACTGAATAAATTGATGAGACCCAAGCTTGAAGGGGGGATGGCTGTCCCTGATTTCGAGTTATATTATCTGGCGGCACAACTACAGATACTAACACAAAACATTGCTAAAGAGTTTAGAGGTCCGGACCAGGACAGAGGGACAGGCATTCAGAGACATATCCTATCATATATAATCATGCAAAAGAAGTTAGAGTTAAGGGGCTTAACCATGGAGGAGAGGACTCTGCGGTTGTGCTGGCATAGGAGCTTAAAGAGGGCGAAAGCAGCGCGCCCGTATGCACTGGAGATCCCCCTGGGTATGCTGACAGCGCTGCCTCATGGGGGAGACTGGTCTCCTTTACTGGAATGGGAGGATTTGGGCCTTCAGGTGGTGGGAGACCTGTATGTTGATGGGGTGTTGGGGTTCTTTAGAGTGCTCCAAGATCAGTTTGGCCTCCCGGATGGGAGTTTCCTATTACATGCGGCGGTGATAGCGACGATGCAGAAGCACTGGAAGGAGGGGGTAGCAGAACCCAGCACAACCATGGCCTGTCAATATGTAGCAATGGCTGCGGGTACAATTAAGGCGGTTACCTGCCTACACTCTAGAATGTTGCACGAGGGACTGGAGCCGCTTACAGCTCTGAAAGAAAAATGGGAAGAGAGCATAGGAAAACGCATACCGGATACGATCTGGGGACACATTTTGAAGAGAACCTGGAAGGGATGCAGAAATGCCCGCTTTCAGCAAGTGCATTTCTTTGTAATACATAGGGCCTATTTGACCCCGGGGAAGATACGGAGGTATTTCCGGGTACAGGACGCAGCATGTCCGAGATGCTTGACACCTGAGGTAGAGTTGGACCATTTACTATGGGGCTGCCCGAAACTAGGGACGTATTGGTCGGAGGTGGGGGAGCTTCTTAACACAGTCACTGATCGACAGGTGGAGTACGACATGGCGACATGTCTGCTGCTCTGGTTCCCTCACACGGCCAAAACGAAAAGCACAAGTAAATTCATTGACTTAGGACTTATACTGGCCCAGAGAGGGATCAATTGGCATTGGAAATCAAAGGAAGGCCCATCAGCCAGGAGATGGATGAACAAATTGCAGAAATGGGCCAGGAGTGAAAGTGTGGTTAGGTTACGGCAAGCCACTCGTATCAATCAATCAATCAGGAGTTTGTTAAAGCGCAACTACTCACCCGTAAGGGTCTCAAGGCGCTAGGGGTGGGGGGGGGGGGGGGGGTGCAGGTTCCATTCCATCAAGGAGGGGGTCTGTCGAAGAGCCAGGTTTTGAGGTTTCTTGCAAAGATAAGGAGCTATGTTGTCTGTCTGAGGTGGAGCGGAAGGGCGTTCCATGCTTTGGCCGCGAGGAAGGAGAAGGAGCGGCCTCCCGATCTGGTCTTTCTGGTGGGGGGGACCTCGGCGTAGAAGAGCTGGGCTGATTGTAGGATCCTTTGGGGTGCGTGGAATTTGAGCCGGCTGTTCAGGTATGCTGGTCCGGTGCCGTGGAGGGCCTTGTGTGCGTGGGTGAGCATCTTAAAGGTGATTATCGCCTTGATGGGGAGCCAGTGGAGTGTGCGCAGGTGCTGGGACATGTGGCAGTGTTTTGGCAGGTTGAGGACCGTTCTGTATGTTCTGTAGCTTGCGGATGAGGTTTTTGTTTATTCCGGCATAGAGTGCGTTGCCGTAGTCGAGTCTGCTGGTGACCAGGGCGTGAGTGACTGTCTTTCGGTGTTCGAGGGGGATCCATTTGAAGGTTTTACGAAGGAGGCGGAGAGTGTGGAAGCAGGAAGATGAGACAGAGTTGATCTGGCGGTCCATTTTGAGCTCAGAGTCCAGGATGATTCCCAGGTTGCGTGCGTGGTCTGTGGGGGTTGGCGGGTTTCCGAGGGCGGTGGGCCACCAGGTGTCGCTCCAGGCATCGGGGTTTGGGCCCATGATGAGTGTTGGTATTTAGTTATAGGCAGCTGTTTTTCATCCATTTGGTGACAGCTTCCATGCCTTCTCGAAAGTTGCGTCTGGCGGTGTTGGGCTTGTTGGATAGGGAGAGGATGAGCTGGGTGTCGTCTGCGTATGCCACGATGTTGAGTCCGTAGGTTCTGACGATGGGGGCAAGTGGAGTCATGTAGATGTTGAAGAGCGTCGGGCTGAGGGAGGAGCCCTGGGGTACTCCGCAGGTGGTAGGTGTGGGGTCTGAGAGGAAAGGGGGGAGTCTGACCCTTTGCGTCCTGCCAGAGAGGAAGGAGCAGATCCAGTCGAGGGCCTTGTCCTGGATTCCAAACGTCGTAGAGTCTGTGTATTAGGGTGCGGTGGGAGACTGTGTCGAACGCCGCTGATAGGTCTAGGAGGATGAGGGCTACTGTTTCTCCTTTGTCCAGTAGGGTGCGGATGTCGTCTGTTGCGGCGAGGAGGGCGGTTTCCGTACTGTGGTTTTTTCTGAAGCCGGATTGGGAGGAGTCGAGGATGTTGTGTTCTTCAATGAATGTGGCGAGTTGGCTGTTGATGGCTTTTTCAATGACTTTCGCTGGGAAAGGGAGCAGGGAGATGGGTCTGTAGTTTTTGAGGTCGGTGGGGTCCGCTGAGGGTTTCTTCAGGAGGGCGTTGACCTCGGCGTGTTTCCAGTCATCGGGGAACGAGTCGGTCGCCAGAGAGCGGTTGATGGTGTGGCAGAGCATGGGTGCGATGGTGTCAGCGGCTCTGTTGAAGATGTGGTGGGGGCAGGGGTCCGTGGAGGCCCCTGAGTGGATTGACTTCATTGTCTTCAGTGTGTCTTTGGTGGTGAGGGCTGTCCAGTCATCAATCGCTGGTTTCCGGGTGTCGGGGTGGTTGGTGAGGGTTCAGGGTGTTGGTTGTCTTCGTCGAAGTTGTCGTAGATGCTCTTGATTTTGTGGTGGAAAAAGGTGCTGAGTTTGTCGCAGAGGTCTTGTGAGGGAGGGATGTCGTTAGACTCGCTGGTGGGTTGGGCGAACTCCTTGATGATGCTGAAGAGTTCCTTGCTGTTCTGTGCGTGGGTGGAGATTCTGTCTTCAATCGCTTTCTTCCTCGTTTCTCTGATGAGTTGATGGTGAGCGTTGGTGGTGGCTCTGAAGTTGCTGTGGGCTTCTGTGGATTTGGTGTTACTCCAGGCCTTTTCGAGGCGGCGGCAGGTGCGCCTGGACTCTCGAAGTTCGGTGGTAAACCATCTGGCTTTCTTGGCACGGGTATTGTTGTTTTTCTTGAGGGGGGCTATGGTGTTGGTGCTGTCCGAGATCCATCTATGCAGGGTTCGGGCTGCGGTGTTGGGGTCGTCGTTTTCCGCGATGGTTGGGGTGGAGTTGTTGAGTGAGGAGATGAGCTGGTCGTCAGTGATTTTGGTCCAGTTTCTTTGTGGAAGCAGGTGCTGGTGTCTGTGGATGGTGGGTGTTCTGAAGGTGAAGTGGACGCAACGATGGTCGGTCCATGGGAGTTCGGTGGTGTGGCTGAAGGTGATGGAGTTTCCTGTAGTGAAGAGGGGGTCGAGGGTGTGTCCTGCTGAGTGCCTGGGCTCGGTCACGATCTGGCAGAGTCCAATGTTGTGGAGGTTGTCCAGGAGGCTTGTGGTGTTGCGTTCCAATTGATTGTCGAGGTGGAAGTTGAGGTCTCCCAGCAGGGTGTAGTTGGTGGATGCGATGGCCTGCGGGGAGATAATGTCCGTGATGGAGTTGGCGAAGGGTCCGCGGGGTCCAGGGGGTCGGTAGATGAGGGTTCTTCGGAGGGCGGCAGTGGGGCTAGCCAGTATCTTGAAGTGAAGGTGTTCCATCAGTTCTGTGGACTCGCCAGGGAGTGTTCTCAGGTCGAGGCTGGATTTGTGGACGATGGCGATTCCTCCTCCTCGGTGGGTGGGGCGGTCTTTCCTGTAGATCTTGTATCCTTGGGGGATGGCGATGGCGATGTCCGGTCCTGAGGTGGCGTTGGTCCAGGTTTCGGTGAAGAATGCTACGTCCGGGGTGGGGCTGTCGAGGAGGTCCCAGATTTCTGTGGCATGTTTGTGGAGGGATCGGACGTTGAGGAGGATGCATTGCAGGGTCTTCGGTTCAGTTTTGTTCTTGTGGGCAGGTTGTGCTGGATCTGTGTTCTTGGCGGTGCTGCTGGTGTGCCGGCAGCGGTGACAGCTGAAGGGTCCATGGGTGTCGGCTGGTGATGCTAGCTTGCAGTTGTTGTTGCAGCCTGGGTTGAGTGCGTGGAGTGCTGCTGGGTCGTAGCATTGGCGGGGCGGAGGTCCAGGGTTCCTGGTGCTGGTCGCAGACGGGTCGCGGACGGGGGCAGACGTGCTTGCCTTTGACGCGCCTTCGGTGCACCAGCGGCGCGCCCGCAACCCGCGGCCGCAGTGGCTGCCATTAAGTAGGGGTCGGGGAGGGCTGGACAGCTGGGAGGCGGGAGCGGGGAGAGGAGTTGGATTGGGCTGGTCGCGCTGGGGGGAGGGGCCGCGGGGGCAGCAGAAGCGGGGAAAGGTAAAGGGAGGGAAGAAGGGATAAAGAAAAAAGGGAGAATAAGCACAAATCAGGCACAAAAGAGCAGAGATGCAGAAAAGGGCAGAAAGGTGAAAGATGGAAAGGGTAGAAAAACGAGTGAAGGAGCAGAGGGAGAGAAAGGGAAAATGGGCAGAAATAAGGCAAAAAAAGAGCAGAGGTGCAGAAAGGTGAAAGATAGAAAGGGTAGAAAAACGAGTGAAAACGAG
Organism: Lissotriton vulgaris; assembly: GCF_964263255.1. Taxonomy (NCBI): domain Eukaryota; kingdom Metazoa; phylum Chordata; class Amphibia; order Caudata; family Salamandridae; genus Lissotriton; species Lissotriton vulgaris. The sequence continues at coordinate 637,247,076 of NC_141689.1, read as the reverse complement.
TGAAGGAGCAGAGGGAGAGAAAGGGAAAATGGGCAGAAATAAGGCACAAAAGAGCAGAGATGCATAAAAGGGCAGAAAGGTGAAAGATGGAAAGGGTAGAAAAACGAGTGATGGAGCAGAGGGAGAGGAAGGGAAAATGGGCAGAAATAAGGCAAAAAAAGAGTAGAGGTGCAGAAAGGTGAAAGATAGAAAGGGTAGAAAAACGAGTGAAAACGAGTGATGGAGCACAGGGAGAGAAAGGGAAAATAATGCACAAAAGAGAAGAGATGCAGAAAGGTGCAGAAGGGTGAGAGATAAAAAGGGTAGAAAAACGAGTGAAGGAGCAGAGTGAGAGAAAGGAGACAGAGGTCCACTGGACTACCAGGGATGAGGCGCAGGGATACCTGCGGGTGGAGGAGGGCCTCGAACACTAACACTCAAGAGTGCAGGGGCAAGGGCACCTCACTTAATGGTGGAGCTCAGAGGGTGGGAGAGAAATTTCACTGACAATGAGTCAGTGGTCTTGCTCGTCTGTCCCCGCAGTGGCCGCCATTAAGTAGGGGTCGGGGAGGGCTGGACAGCTGGGAGGCGGGAGTGGGGAGAGGAGCTGGATTGGGCCGGTCGCACTGGGGGGAGGGGCCGCGGGGGCAGCAGCGGCGGGGAAAGGTAAAGGGAGGAAAGAAGGGATAAAGAAAAAAGGGAAAATAAGCACAAATAAGGCACAAAAGAGCAGAGATGCAGAAAAGGGCAGAAAGGTGAAAGATGGAAAGGGTAGAAAAACAAGTGAAAACGAGTGAAGGAGCAGAGGGAGAGAAAGGGAAAATGGGCAGAAATAAGGCAAAAAAAGAGCAGAGGTGCAGAATGGTGAAAGATAGAAAGGGTAGAAAAACGAGTGAAAACGAGTGAAGGAGCAGAGGGAGAGAACGGGAAAATGGGCAGAAATAAGGCACAGAAGAGCAGAGATGCAGAATAGTGCAGAAGGGTGAGAGATAGAAAGGGTAGAAAAACGAGTGAAGGAGTAGAGTGAGAGAAAGGAGACAGAGGTCCACTGGACCACCAGGGATGAGACGCAGGGAAACCTGCGGGTGGAGGAGGGCCTCGAACACTAACACTCAAGAGTGCAGGGGCAGGGGCACCTCACTTAATGGTGGAGCTGCGAGGGTGGGAGAGCAATTTCACTGACAATGAGTCAGTGGTCTTGCTCGCCTGTCCCCGCAGTAGCCGCCATTAAGTAGAGGTCAGGGAGGGCTGGACAGCTGGGAGGCGGGAGCGGGGAAAGGAGCTGTATTGGGCCGGTCGCGCTGGGGGGAGGGGCCGCGGGGGCAGCAGCGGCGGGGAAAGGTAAAGGGAGGAAAGAAGGGATAAAGAAAAAAGGGAAAATAAGCATAAATAAGGCTCAAAAGAGCAGAGATGCAGAAAAGGGCAGAAAGGTGAAAGATGGAAAGGGTAGAAAAACGAGTGAAGGAGCAGAGGGAGAGAAAGGGAAAATGGGCAGAAATAAGGCAAAAAAAAGAGCAGAGGTGCAGAAAGTTGAAAGATAGGGTAGAAAAACGAGTGAAAACGAGTGAAGGAGCAGAGGGACAGAAAGGGAAAATGGGCAGAAATAAGGTACAAAAGAGCAGATGTGCAGAAAGGTGCAGAAGGGTGAGAGATATAAAGGGTAGAAAAACGAGTGAAGGAGCAGAGTGAGGGAAAGGAGGCAGAGGTCCACTGGACCACAAGGGATGAGGCGCAGGGAAACCTGCGGGTGGAGGAGGGCCTCGAACACTAACACTCAAGAGTGCAGGGGCAGGGGCACCTCACTTAATGGTGGAGCTGCGAGGGTGGGAGAGCAATTTCACTGACAATGAGTCAGTGGTCTTGCTCGCCTGTCCCCGCAGTGGCCGCCATTAAGTAGGGGTCGGGGAGGGCTGGACAGCTGGGAGGCGGGAGCGGGGAAACGAGCTGGATTGGGCCGGTCGCGCTGGGGGGGAGGGGCCGCGGGGGCAGCAGCGGTGGGGAAAGGTGAAGGGAGGAAAGAAGGGATAAAGAAAAAAGGGAAAATAAGCACAAATAAGGCTCAAAAGAGCAGAGATGCAGAAAAGGGCAGAAAGGTGAAAGATGGAAAGGGTAGAAAAACGAGTGAAGGAGCAGAGGGAGAGAAAGGGAAAATGGGCAGAAATAAGGCAAAAAAAGAGCAGAGGTGCAGAAAGTTGAAAGATAGGGTAGAAAAACGAGTGAAAACGAGTGAAGGAGCAGAGGGAGAGAAAGGGAAAATGGGCAGAAATAAGGTACAAAAGAGCAGATATGCAGAAAGGTGCAGAAGGGTGAGAGATAGAAAGGGTAGAAAAACGAGTGAAGGAGCAGAGTGAGGGAAAGGAGGCAGAGGTCCACTGGACCACCAGGGATGAGGCGCAGGGAAACCTGCTGGTGGAGGAGGGCCTCGAACACTAACACTCAAGAGTGCAGGGGCAGGGGCACCTCACTTAATGGTGGAGCTGCGAGGGTGGGAGAGCAATTTCACTGACAATGAGTCAGTGGTCTTGCTCGCCTGTCCCCGCAGTGGCCGCCATTAAGTAGGGGTCGGGGAGGGCTGGACAGCTGGGAGGCGGGAGCGGATTAGGCAGGTCGCGCTGGGGGGGGAGGGGCCGCGGGGGCAGCAGCGGCGGGGAAAGGTAAAGGGAGGAAAGAAGGGATAAAGAAAAAAGGGAAAATAAGCACAAATAAGGCACAAAAGAGCAGAGATGCAGAAAAGTGCCGAAAGGTGAAAGATGGAAAGGGTAGAAAAACGAGTGAAAACGAGTGAAGGAGAAGAGGGAGAGAAAAGGAAAATGGGCAGAAATAAGGCAAAAAAAGAGCAGAGGTACAGAAAGGTGAAAGATAGAAAGGGTAGAAAAACGAGTGAAAACGAGTGACGGAGCAGAGGGAGAAAAAGGGAAAATGGGCAGAAATAAGGCACAAAAGAGCAGAGATGCAGAAAGGTGCAGAAGGGTGAAAGATAGAAAGGGTTGAAAAACGAGTGAAGGAGCAGAGTGAGAGAAAGGAGACAGAGGTCCACTAGACCACCAGGGATAAGGTGCAGGGAAACCTGCGGGTGGAGGAGGGCCTCGAACACTAACACTCAAGAGTGCAGGGGCAGGGGCACCTGCGCTCTTACAGCAAATGTGGAGGGCCTGAGGGCCTGGGAGGCAATAGTGCATGCTCTGAAGGATTATTTGACAGAGGACGAAGACTAAGGGATGGTCTGGGCAGGAGGTTCCATGGTACATGAAGATATGTATGTATGGATCCCTCAAGTAGCGAAGTCTTGATTGAGAATTCATGATTATTGGCCCACATCAGCAGCATTTGAGGGGGGAGGGATAAGGGGAGGGTTAGTAGGCATCCGATACAGATAGAGGAAGGATTTCAGCAGAAGTTAGACTTGGTTATGGGCGAATGAAGGAGTGCCCGTTGAACGGATCTTCGGCTAATGCATAGATTGGTTCATTGTGGAAGATTAGGAGATCTCGAACAGGGGAGTTCCGAAGTACGACTGGATGGAGCGAGTTGTGCTTACATTGATATTATTCATTCATGGAACGCTGTATTCGGATGAGTGTATGAGGGAGGGGGTTAGGAGTTATAGAAAAGCAGATACTGAATTATGTTGTTGACCGGATACCTCTGTGAGGTGATTTCCTTGACATCGTTAACGGATTGGACACGAACGCCGCCCGGCCTCCGGGATGTGGGCTGAATGGCTGTGTGCAATTTTATTACTGAACTGTGCCTTATGATGATCAGGGACGGGAAGGTCGAATTATTTCAATGTTTGTTTATGAATCTGCAATAAAAATATATTTTAAAAAATATACATATATCAAACTCTGTTCTCTTTTCTCTACGTTTATAACGACTTCTTACTCGCTAAAAGCGATTAATTTCCTGCTGTTTGCCAACATAGAATTGTAAATGTTGTTTTCGGACCAAATGATAATTTTCTTGATTTAATACTTTCAACTAGGGCATACCCTGGTTTACCAAACGGGGGCCAGTGCATTCAGAACTTACATTTTTTATCTCCTTCATTTGGGCCTCAAAGAACTATATAATATTTGCATCATCATGGCCCTGCTGTTCTACATAAATTTTCTTCACTATTACACCTACCTCGGTGGTATTTTTTGGTGTCCAAAAAGAACGCCCATTTGAAAACCACCGAGACCTGGTCTAAGTTCCCTTGATTCACTGCAGGTAGATTAAACGCTATTGTCAAGCCTATTATGCTGTGGTCACTCCATACTGACAGAGATACAGCTAGGTTTTCCCAGACCCCAAACATTTGATAGGAGACAACCACATAATCCAATAGGTTTTGTGTCTGATGGGAGTGAAAAGTAAACTGTGCTATTTTATCAAATGCACCCTCCCATTTAAATTGACCAAATCGGTGCTTATAGTGCTATCAAGCAGGAGAAATCCCTGTTTGTCTGTTTTTATTTTATCTGGTAGTAAAGAATCTGGAATATGCCAATTTTTTTAAATGTTTTCCCCTTTGAGATTTGTTGCACGACCTCCCCTCTTCCGTGCTTTTGGTCCTCCTTACTCTAATGACTTAGGGGGGTGGACCTATGAGGTAGATGGAATTGGGGCCTCCCCCGCCTTCCTGCCTTTTCGCCCAATCGGACTCCTAATTTTCTCATCTTTCTTGATATCCCCTTTTTTCCCTTAATGAACAAAGGGTAGGATTTTAGTATGAAATTTCCCACTTCGGCCTCCCCGAATAGTGAGCTTAGGCAAAGCTCTTCCTTTTCAAGATAACACAAAGGTTCAATGGGGGGCAATTAGAAAAGAGGTATTTCTGCTTGAACAGACACATCTCTCTGCCCACCCTGGGAAATGGCTGAAGGAGGCCTAACATCTGTCTGTTCTTCCATTTGCATGGGTATCTTAAGCGTAGGTTTAATGGTGTCAATGGTGTCAAATTTTGTTACCTTTTGCACTTCAAACAACATTACAGAGATCATTTCCAGCATGTGATCTGACTTAATACAGATTTCTCCATTAAAGACAAAATGGAACTTAATATTCTTTCGATACAAACAAAATATTCCGAAGGCACACCAACCTTTTCATTTCCCAACTTCGGTTGTGAACAAGGCAGGGATACATCATGGGCATCATCAGCATCATAAGCTTGAAGAACTGGGTTTTAGAGCCCAGCAGCGCCAGGGAAAACGCTAGAAGTCTTCCGATTCCCCTGCCTCGGCAAACAGAGACACGGGACAATTATTGATGACGTCAAAGACTAAAGTTTATTGGCTGCAACCAGGAACAGAGGTCTACGAAGCACATACAGGTGGTTCGCTAGAGACTGCACAAATTCAATGAGCGAAGCATGGTCTTTTATGCCAAAAATCACATTCCAGGCTAGCATCGATTACATACAAACTAACCAATCACAGTGTGACATTTTGAAAGTAGCGCATGACGGCAATCCCACTTTCCGTTGTCCAGCCCACCAGAAATGACCAAGCACATTCCAATATCCTGTTTGATCAGGCCGGACAAACCCATCATAAAACCTCAACCCAAATCAGTGATTATGTCGTAAAGGAAGGAGCAGAAACAGATGAGGAGCAAGAGAGAAGGGTGGGTGCAGTGTACTATAAACTCAGCAATATCCTGCTCTTTGATCTTTATCTGACCAGCTGCTTAGCAAGGAACTGGCTCAGCGAGGTCAGCCTCGGGCAAGGGAGTCAGTTCGGCCAGGTCACTCAGAAGTCAGCTAAGGTGTACGTGTCCCAAGGACTCGCTAAGCCGTAGTCATCGGCCTATGTGATGGCAACCACACAAAATGGCTGCCGTACACAAAATGGAACCCGAGGGTTCAAACAAAATCCCTGAATACATAGTGTTCTCTTTGATCGATTAAGACGAAAACACTCGTACACACCGCACTCGTGATTTGCGGTCCGCTGACACCAAAATCGTCTATATCCGACGACCTTTATTGAACGGGTTCAGAACCTATCAACCACGGACCCTCGAACCACGGAACCACAGACCCTCCTTTTGCCCTTACATAGGCAATAAACCCAAACCCATGTCAGTCTGAATCTAGGTCTATATTCATCAGATCATCAATATGTTGCTGTAGCATCATCCTAGTACTTAGTACCTCTCTCTGGACAGGTCTCCTCGCACACGAAGTAGCACAGAAGCCACAAATAGCAGGAGCACACTTTACACAGAGACAGAACAGGAAAAGGATAGCTAAGACCATCCCAATGACCATCAGAATCTTCCATCCCCAAGTGGATATCAATCCCCAAAACCATCCCACCAATGACCAATCTCCTTTATCTATATGTACTGAGTCGGAGAGCTTATGTAGTCTGGAAATGGCCTGGAAGACTGACGGAGCATTGTCTGGAATGAAAACGCATCAGCTCGATTGAATCAGTTTACACACTCCACTTTGGTCTGCAAGTATGACATCAAGAGCAACTTTTTTCTGAAGTGTCATAAGTCGATCCGACTGGAGCTCAGCAGTCAAATTACTAAGGGCACCGGCAGTTTCGACTATGGTGGACTCAACCACTCTCGTCAACTGGCGAATGTTCCTGCTGTTAGCCATCGGTCCCCAGAACGGCAGAAAACCGTTAAAGAAATCTCCCAACTCTTGCCCTGCGGTATCTTCCTTACTGAAGATACCTCTAGCAACTCTCGTCTTATGGTAATCTGCCGCAGCTGTAAAAGTGGGAGGCAACAGGAAAGAAACAAAACATGTGCCCGAAAAGTCAGAGGGCAACCATGTATACGCTTTGTCGTAGCAGATGAAATAGGTACCATTAGAAGCTAGAAACGCTGGGGAAGTCTGAGACGTAAATACATAAGTCTCAGTGCAGACGCTCTTCCCTAACTCAGCTTTCGGATTCTTGCCATTACCCTGCAGACAATAGCGACCCTGATGGGGCACTATCCAAATCGGTGGAGAACTTTTCGCTCGCTGGTTAACACTCAGACTAATTCCATATCCAGTAACGTCCCAACCACTATATGGTTGTTTCTCATCTTTCAGAATAGTCTCAACCGCATTAGTCCCTTTAACCATGTCGACTATACCTCTAGCAAGAGCACTATTCTTCGGATTATCTTTCGGTGACCGTTGGGGATAGACACTATGGGCATAAATGAACATCGTTCTATATGCCCAAATAGAACCATTTAGGCTGAAAGGCAAAACCAAGTATGGAATACCTTTACCGGTCGTATGGGGCATTAGGCCACAAATCCAACAATTTGTCGTGTTCATAACTAGCTGGTGTTGGTGCAAAAGTTGAATAAAGGAATTGTTGGCAAATTCCAATCTTCTAACTACTTCATGTTCGGGCAGAGGGTGAAAAGAATGAGAAGAAATGGTAGGGGGAGGTGTAGGTTGCACAGTGGGCATAAACTTCACTTTAAAAGAAAATGTCACATAACTAATTAAAAATATCATTAAGCTCAGCAACATAAATAAACACAGTATTAAAAATCTTTTTCGTGTCATTAGTTTGTATACTTTGCTCTTAAAGCTTATTGTCTCAACAGGTCTCTCCAACTCGAAGAACTCCATCCTCACTAAATATGCTGCTCGCGGTGGTAGGGTGTTCTATGCTAAGGAATGCCTCTGTCAGCCCAGGGCAACTCCCTTAGGCCAACCAGAACTGTCGACCTATCGTCTCAGGCTTGCACTCCAAAGACTTGTCAACCGCGACCCTACAGCTAAACCTGGATGGCGGTTCGAAAAACAAAAAATCAGTAGTTCCTCGGAGGAGAGTTAACCAGCAAACAGAGAAATCATAAAAACTTCATTTATTTTTTATTAGTCCCGCAACTCTTGGTCGCAAATTATGACGGTCTTTGTTAGGCAATGTCTGTTCGCGGAACAGGAGTTCAGGCTCAGTAGTGTTCAAACAATTCAAAGAAGGCACAGCTTCTTGAAGGAGATCGTCGCTTTCTTTCTCAGTGTTCGTTCCATTCAAACGGGCATCGCTGAATGGCAGAAAATGATGCACGGTCTCAGTCTCATAGTCTGGAAGTCCTTTCTGAACCCACCGGTCGTACGGTAAGGGCAACGGAGCCCGTTTGCAGTGTACGCCGTGGATCCAGTTTTTCTTGCCGTGCACTCGAACTGCGGAACGTGTAGACAATAAAACCAAGTGGGGTCCTGTCCAGCGGGGCTGCTCGTTCTTGCTCCTCTGAAAGTTCTTTACAAACACCCAGGAACCGGGTTCAATGGCGTGACCTGAATCTTCAGAAGCCTGTGGTAAACTATCGTGAACCTGTTGGTGTAAGACACGCAGTTTAGCCGTCAGTTCGTACAAATAATAAAGTAACACAGGATGTTCAATCTCACTAACTTCGTCGATCTTGGCATGCCCCAAATATTCGCCAGGCGGCCAACCACGACCTCATACGGACTCAAATCCATTCGCGAATTCACAGTCATTCTCGTGGACAGAAGGACTAGGGGCAAAGCATCTGGCCATTGCAAACCAGAGCTCGCTTGAATTTTTGCTAATTTTAATTTCAAGGTGCCATTATAGCACTCGACTAAACCAGCTGATTGGGGGTGATTTGCAACGTGGAATTTCTGCCTTATTCCTAATCCCTCACATACTCTTTTCATCACTTGACCCACAAATTCACTCCCATTGTCACTCCAGATCATTCTCTGCAAACCAAACCTAGGGAAGAACTCTTTGATAAAGGCTTTCGCTGTGGACAAGGCAGTATTGTCCTTCAAAGGGTAAGCTTCCACCCATCTAGAAAAGGAGCAAACAACCACTAACACATATTTCAGATTGTTGCACCTCTCATTGTGGATGAAATCTAGCTGCAAAGCCTCGAACGGATACGTTGGAGGAGCAAAATGACCAGCCGGGGTTGGAGTTCCCTTACCAGGATTGTACATCAAACACACCATACAGTTCTTGACCAAATTCTCTGCACATTTGGGAATTCCTGCATTCTGCCAAACCGGGGCCAACAACTTGCAAATCCCTTTCACGCTGATATGTGCCATCCCATGAGCCATTGTAACAACTGGAAGCACATATGCATCGGGTAACAACCATCTTTGATGCTCTGACAAATCAATCCAACAACCATTCGAGTCCAATCTACCCTTACTCTCTCTCCATTCATTCAACTCATTCGACGTAGCTTCAGCTTGTATGGATTTCACACTCTCAATCGTATCTTCACACATACTTCTATCTGGAACCCATCTCGCCGGACCTGCAACATACATTCGGCTCATCACATTTCTCGCAGTTTCTTTCGCGACTTAATCTGCAAACGCATTTCCGCGACCAACATCATCCATAACTTTCGTATGTGCACTCCGTTTTACAATCGGTACTTGCAATGGCAAAGTAAGTGATTCAAGGAGTTCATTCACCAACTGGCCATGCTGGATTTTCTTCCCTTGCGAAGTCAGGAACCCACGCTCTCGCCACAAACGTCCAAAACTATGAGCAACGCCAAACGCATACTGGCTGTCAGTGTACACATTTAGTCGTTTTCCTTTCGCCAACACACATGCTCTCGTTAATGCAATCAACTCTGTTGCTTGGGCTGAATTATGTGGGACACGTGCAGCTTCAACAATTGTATGCAAAGTCGTAACAGCATATGCCGCAGTCGTATCACCATTCGGAAGCTTGAAGCACGAACCATCAACCCACAAAGTACTATCACACTCTGGAAGAGGAGTATCCCTAAGGTCTATCCTCCCTTTCGTTTCTTCCTCAGCTCTAAGGAAACAATCATGCTGTTCTTCAACATTATCTGTCTCAGCTGAAATCGGCAACAACGTGGCTGGATTCAACGTGTTGCATCTTTTAATGTGCACATGACTCGCTAACAAGGTCAATTCGTAACCCGACAACCGAGCACTAGTTAAGTGCTATGTCTTGGTACGATTCAACAAAGTATCCACTGCATTTGGAACCATCACAATCAGTGTATTGTCCATAACCAAACCAGCAGACTGTCGAATCGAAACAGCCGCTGCTGCTGTAGCTCTCAAACAACTCTGCAACGCTCTTGCTACCGGATCCAAGGTTGACGAAAAATAAGCACATGGACGCTGCTTATCGCCAAACTGTTGAGTCAACACTGACAATGCACATCCATCTCTCTCGTGGACATACAATGTGAAAGGCTTACTGTAGTCGGGGGTACCCAACACAGGAGCCGAACACAACTCATCATGCAATTCTGAAAAGCTCTTCTGACATTCGTCAGTCCAAGGAATAGGATTTGGAGTATCCTTAACAGTAAGAGCTATCAAAGGCTTCGCTAACAACGAGAAATTAGGGATCCACTGTCTACAGTACGACGTAATACCCAAAAACGCACGTAATTCTCTCTGTGTCGTAGGCACACTCATTTTCGCAATAGCTTGAATTCTTTCTGGGGTCAGTTTCCTTCCCTCCTTCGATAAGACGTGACCTAAATAGGTTACTTCTTGTCGACAATATTGCAACTTCGAAAGAGAAACTTTGTGTTGAAAATCAGACAAGTGGCGTAACAACGACAAAGTAGCCTCTCTACAAATCTCTTCATTGTCAGCAGCAACTAACAAATCGTCAACATATTGAATAAGATCAGCACCATCAGGTAAAACCAACAAATCAAGTTGCGTTTTCAAAGCTTGGCTATAGATCGATGGACTCTCACAGTAGCCTTGAGGAGCGCGCTTAAAGCGGAAGCTTCATCCTCCTAAAGAGAATCCAAAGATACTACTCTACGGCAATCGGGATGCTGAAGAAAGCATTCTTCAAGTCAATCACCGAAAACCACGAGGCTGTAGCCGGGATCAAAGTTAGCAAAGCGGTGATATCAGGCACAACAGGAAATTGCGGGACAACTATCTTATTCACCTCGCGAAGATTGATCACAAACCTATATACAGGAGGCTGTGAAGAATCTGTCCTCTTCAGAACAGGCAAAACCGGACTATTGCACACATTACCTCTCGTTTCCTGATCACACCCTTTTCGATCAGATCATAGATGATCGCCAAAAGTGCTCGCTCACCATCGCTCGAGATACGATACTGTGGAATACGCGGTAACCTAGCATTCGCTTTCAGTGTCACAACATATGGCGGAATCTCCAAGAGGCCTACATCGTTCGGACCAGTAACCCAAAGAGAATCAGGGAGGGAAGACAATTCAGGTGGAAGTCGATCTATAGATATATACATCGGAGAGATCACTCTCTCACCCAATTTAAGATGTACTCCTGACGGAGAACAATATAGCTTCGCATACAATCTTTTCAATAAGTCCAATCCCAACAAGTTCTCACCACAACCGGTCGTCAAAATGAGGGGTGCTTCAAATTTACGAGATCCAACAGAAAGAGACAATGGAGTAGAAATCGGATTCGTAACCGGGGCGCCAGAAAATCCTACTGAAACATTCTTTAAGCCAGACAAAGGTGCGCCAGGGAGTTTAGAGTGCATAATAGTACTCTTCGCAGCACCAGTATCCAACAGAAAAGGCTCTGACACACCTGATGTAATCACTTCAACATAGGGTCCACTCTGATCTACTGGAACTGAAACAACTCCCTCTCTTTGTCTATGGCTGTCCTAGCAATCTTACCATCCACTTCCTCACCTTCGACATAGTAATCGTCCGTATAGTACTGAGCTGTCCTACCAGAGGCACCTTGTTGCTGATCAAAACTATTCATAGAATTCTGTGGAGGCAAAGAAAGCGCGTTCTGACCACGACCTATACTTCTAGGCGCTTGTTGAGCACCTCGACCTCTCACACCAGAAGCACCATTTGTGCGCTGTAACAAAACCGGACAACTACGCTTGAAATGACCCTCTTCTTTGCAATACGCACACTGATTAGGCCCATACGGAAAACGTTGTTGAGAAGACTCGTTCCTTTACGAGTTTTTCGAATATTGCTGATTCTGCTGAAGTTGATTATTACGGGGCGGATAAGCTTGTTGTAGAAGAACTTTAGTCTTTAGTCTTCAATACCTTAGTCTTCTTATCCTCTTTCTCTATCTCTTCTTTGTTCCTATTTTCATATTACTGGGCCGTAGCTAAAATCTGCGCTGACGTGGAAACAGCCCAAGCACTCTCAGAATCCTTCAGTCTATTGCACAATTCGGGAAGCAAATTATGTACGAATTTGTCGACGAACAATCTCTGACCACCTTCGGTAGCCATGTCCTGACCACTGTTGTCTACAAAGGTCTCTTCAAACAGCGTGAAAAAGTCGGACACAGTTTTGTCTTTCTTCTGCTTACACGCAGACAACTTGTCCCAATTGACACGCACTTCAGGCATCAAAGTCTTCATATAAGTAATAATTTTACCAGGAAGTTCAGTAATCAAATCCTCAGGCTTAGCGCCACCTACTTGTATATTATCGGCATCTCTAAGATTAACCCATGTCCCACCTAATTCCTCCACATGATCCGTATGACAAATCTTACTCCAAATAGGCTGTGGAACAACATTCCCAAACAACATATCTATATCCGCCAAATTCATGATACACAAAGCCACAGTCTGAGTTAGCTCCTTATAGTACCCTGCTGGATTTTTGCGTGGATCAGGCAAAGTCTGCTTAAGCGCTAAGACTTCAGGACGTTTCCAAGAAACATGTACCCAAACACACTGGAAGTGTGCAGCAACATTTCCATCTTGAGGTCTCCAAACTGGAGGAACCTCACGCATCGGATATTGACGCGCTTTTCTCCCTATTGACGAATCAGGCTCAAACAGTCGCTCAGAAGGAGCACTTCGGAATGACAACAACGCCGCAACTGCTTTCTCAATCTCGAGACCCACAACGGTCCCTTTCGCAAACTCTGAACGTATTCGGTACAACTCAGATGGAGCTTGTCCTACTTCTTCTACCCATGGTTCAAAAAGGAATGCACACATCATATCAAAGATGTACCATTGCTTTGGTGCTTCCCATTGATGGAAAACATCCATAATACCCTCAAGATCATACTCCGTAGAATACGTAACCCATTTACGCGCCATGTGATCCAACACTGTACGTTCATTAGCATCAGGCAACTGACTACGTGATTGTCTACGCTCCTCAACAGGAGACATACCAAATGATCCCAACAGAGGAGAAAAGATACTAGTAACTGCAGCAGTCATTCTTTGTCTAGCAGAAGGAGAAGGTGACAACATAAGAGAAGACGGAACAACATTAGGGGAAGCAAAAGTCGGAACAGAAGGAGTAGACAAGACAGGCGTAGGAGTAGCAGACGAAGGGGGTAGCAAAGTCGGTGGCCCTTGAGGAGGCTGCACCAAAAGAATAGTAGCCAACGGAGGAGGAGCTGGCTGTGGAGGAATCGCAGGTGGCAAAGCAACCGAAGGTTGCGCAACTACAACTGGTGGCGGTGGTGCCGTAGCATTCTGTGCATAAGGGGGTGGCGAACTCAATAGATGCGACATTAAAGGATCTTTCGCAAGATCTTTCTTCTCTTCCTGCTCTTTAGGTGGCAAAGCTGGGTAGCACTTATCTACCGCTAACACTCGGATCCTAAGCATTTGTTCGCTCTCTTGCTCTTCCTCATTATCCCTAAACTGTATAGCAGCTTGCACCATTGACAAACCTCGTTCTCGTTTATTCTTCTTCGCTAACTTAATTTCTTTCTGTTTGGCTTCTTTTCACCATATGCGGAAAGAGTCAAACATTGCCGGCCGGGCTTTCTTCTTGAACAGTTTAACTTCGAGATTGTCTAAAATCTCTGTTTCAAAGCTACCATAAAAGGGCCACTGTAGGACGCCGTCTTTTCTCGTGTATTTAACCCAGATGTCATTATATCCGATGGGGCCCACACTATGTTTTACATAGAGCTCATAGGTCGGAGTTCCAATCGGAGGAACCGGACACGAATCCTCCAATCGGGAATCCCTAGAACAACCAAAACAAAATATCTTTCCGAGTCTGCTAAGACCAGGCATCTTAGCTCACTAGTCTAGCTTCAAACTTTAAGGGAAATCTCAAAACGATAGTCTCGTGAATACACGAGTCCCTCGGCTTTGGGGCCTGCAGGTACCAAATCAAAGCGATCCTCCAAGGGATACCAAAACAAACTAAGGACTGGGAGACACTCCACTCATACTTAACTGAAATGTCGATGGCGTCACCAGAAGACCCGTCTATCGTCTCGCTCTACAAATCGTCTATGGCTCCAAGACAGGGCGACAGTCAGGGCAGCAGTCCTTCGTAAATGTAAATGTAAATGTGGGTGTACTTGTAAAGCGCACTGCGACTCCATGGAGTATCCTGGCGCTGAAGACCGCTGGGGAACCCGTCCTGGTTTTCCCTGTGAGATGGTTCCTTACTGGGTATCTCCAAGGTGAAACCAGGCATCCCCGGCGTCTGTGGGGGGCCGTTGTAGAGATGAGGCAAGCTTAATGCCCAGAGTTGCCGAGTGTGTTTCCTGGTTAGAGTAGGCACCGAGGCGAGAATTATCGAGTCCGCTTAGACCCTGGTCCACGACCCTGCCGCGTCAGGAATTGAACCCTGGTCCCGGGCCGTTCTCTGCTTACGGGTCTGCCGCCTCTAATGAGTGAGCCACACCACTCCACTTCGTAGCCGTCGGAAAGCGGGGAACCTCGCAGCAAAGACTTTCGGACCACGACGACATACAGGGGTCGATGAAGTGGCAGGCCTTCCTCCAGAATTTCCACATGAAGCTCCTCACGATCTTCGGGCTTGGACCTGGAGTCGCCCCACGTTGGGCGCCAACTGAAGAACCGGGTTTTAGAACCCAGCAGTGCCAGGGAAAATGCTCGAAGTCTTCGGATTCCCCTGCCTCGGCAAACAGAGACACGGGACACTTCTTCATGACGTCAAAGACCAAATTTTATTGGCTGCAACCAGGAACAGAGGTCTACGAAGCACATACTGTTGGTTTTGCTAGAGACTGCACAAATTCAATGAGCGAAGCATGGTCTTTTATGCCAAAAATCACATTCCAGGCTAGCATCGATTGAATACAAACTAACCAATCACAGTGTGACATTTTGAAAGTAGCGCATGACGACAATCCCACTTTCCGTTGTCCAGCCCACCAGAAATGACCAAGCACATTCCAATATCCTGTTTGATCAGGCCGGACAAACCCATCATAAAACCTCACCCCAAATCAGTGATTATGTTGTAAAGGAAGGAGCAGAAACAGATGAGGAGCAAGAGAGAAGGGTGGGTGCAGTGTACTATAAACTCAGCAATGTCCTGCTCTTTGATCTTTATCTGACCAGCTGCTTAACAAGGAACTGGCTCAGCGAGGTCAGCCTCGGGCAAGGGAGTCAGTTCGGCCAGGTCACTCAGAAGTCAGCTAAGGTGTACGTGTCCCAAGGACTCGCTCGGCCGTAGTCATCGGCCTATGTGAGGGCAACCACACAAAATGGCTGCCGTACACAAAATGGAACCTGAGGGTTCAAACGAAATCCCTGAATACATAGTGTTCTCATTGATCGATTAAGACGAAAACACTCGTACACACCGCATTCGTGATTTGCGGTCCGCTGACACCAAAATCGTCTATATCCGACGACCTTTATTGAACGGGTTCAGAACCTATCAACCAAGGACCCTCGAACCACGGAACCACAAGCTGACTCCAAGGAAGTACCAATCAATTGACTTGTGCTACAGTATAAAAGAGCGGTACAAAAAGGGGTGGTGATGGTCGGAGCATCTGAACCAATCAAACACTCACACCCAGTCAACAAATCTGGGTTTAATCCATCACCGTTCTTTAGCCCACTCTGCCACCCCAGTCCAGACATGGCCATATGCAAATCAGTCTGACCCTGTGCCTCATGGGAAAAGTCCAGCCCAAACTGCCAAGCCATGCCTTCCCTGGACCGGAAACAAGCTTCCAAGGACCGGTTTCTGGCATTTCAGCCGTCTTCAGACCGGCTTGCTTGAACCCAGTGGCAAGTTGAACAAGGGACTCACGTCTGAGAATACCCTGCCAACTTATGGGGAACAAAGCGGTACAAAAGGGGGTGGTGATGGACGGAGCATCTGAACCAATCAAACACTCACACCCAGTCAACAGATCTGGGTTTAATCCATCACCGTTCTTTAGCCCACTCTGCCACCCCAGTTAGGACATGGCCATATGCAAATCAGTCTGACCCTGTGCCTAATGGGAACAGTCCAGCCCGAACTGCCAAGCCATGCTTTCCCTGGACAGGAAACAAACTTCCGAGGACCGGTTTCTGGCATTTCAGCCGTCTTCAGCCCGGCCTGGTTCAGATGCTCCGTCCATCACCACCCCCTGTTGTACCATAGTATAAAAGAGGCAAAGAGAGTCGCCTAGGGGACAAACTTACAATTGGAGTGTTCTTCTCTTTGAATCTACTCATTGGATGGCCATCTTTATCAGCATGATCACGAGGGACTCCCCAGGCCCTTGATTGAGCTTCTATATCATTGTCTGGGAATGTAAAGTCTTCCAATTTTGGCTTCCTCGTTATATGGGGATAATAATTTTAACGCCCAGGGCTTAATCAATCCATGTGCTTGATGACCGCTGAGGACCACTCTGCCCTGATAGGAGTTAGAAAATATGGACATAGGAAGCCCATAGTACCCGAAAAACCTTGCTATCCATTTTTAACCGACAGTAGTGGCAAAGACCCTGCCGCAATACACACTGATGGCCAAAATAGTTACTTGAATATCATCTCATGGAACACAGCGGGTCTGGGGAAAAAAATACTACTTCCCTACTGGAATAATTTAATTTAAAAATATGACCTGTACATTTTTCAAGAAACTTGGTGCCTTGAGCCAATGTATAAGTCTGGTTATTCCTCTTTCTACGTCCCAGCTATTTCCTCAGGACGGGGTCCCCTGTCTTTAGGTCAAAATGTCACTAAATTGCAAAATTACCCACCATCATTGCGCCTCATCAGACATGATGAGGCTAACGATTCGGGTTCCTCAGGCCACCGCGATTTTGGAGCTTTATAACATCTATGCCAGAGGTCTGCAAGGGCGGGCCAAATCCCCGACCATCTCCTTGCTTGCCGATTCACTCCTCAGTTGTCGCCCAGATTCTCTGCCCATAATTGCCGGCGATTTTGATTGTACTTTTGAACCGCTGGCAGTGGACTGTGCTGGAGGCTTCTCTGAAGAGGACGCGAGATGGGGAATTCCGCAACTGACGACTGTGCCAATTAAAAAATGGACACAGGTTGTCATCAAAATGAATGCCTTGGTAATGGAGCATGCCCTGGTAGCTGTGAACGGGCGCACGCCATCAGATTTTGCGAGTGCCTGTACCTATAACAGGATTACTTGCCCCAGCAGAATAGACTACATCTTGGTGGATAGGAGACTGTGGAGACATGAATGTGACATGATTGTCACCTCATCTATCCATAGCGACCACAACCCCCTATCTCTCAGTCTGCGGAACCTCATAATTGAGGGGAAGCTCCTGTCCAGTAACAGATCGAGGCTGGCGACTAGAGAAATTGTACCTTCAAACTGTAAAAGATTCATTAAATGGCAAAATGTTGTCATTAATGAAAAAAAGAATAGCGCTCTGGGGGAGATTGTAAGAGCACAGACGGAGAAGCTCTCTGCAATCTGTACTAATGATTTCGGTCCTGCCCAGGCTGATGAGGTTTATGCGGAGACAATTGACAGGATGGCCGCCCTCTTTCTTGATTCTCGCAGGTCAAGCCAATCAAAGAGCAGGAAACCCACAGCCAGGTGGTACAACCAAGATTGTAGGGGAGCTAAATCCAAATTGATATGTGCCATCCAAACCCGTGATACAGCCGAGGTTAGCCTACCACGAACCGAGTACAGACGAGCACTACTGGTGGCAAAGAGGGCTTGGGATGACTTCCACTGGGAGGAGTTGAAGCTGGCTAGCCAGTCCAAAAATGGCGAGCAGTTTTGGGCCTTAGTAAGAAGAGCAAACGGTGGCGGCACTGAACCAATACCCAATCATATTACTGATGGGGAGTGGTTTGACCACTTCAGGAGGCTCTATGAAGGGTCAGGGGCACCACATAACTGTGAGCCGTCCGTATACTGCACACCACCCCTGACTGCCACCGCGACCCTCATTGATCCAGTAGGGCAAAGAGAGGTTGAGTTAGCCATTTACAAAATAGTACAAGGGAAGGCACCAGGCCAGGATGGCATCCCTGGCGATTAGTTTCATGCCAGCACCAAGCCGTGGGCTAAGTTTTTCTCCCTTTTGAATAACGCCCTCCTCCATGGGTCCCCAGTTCCGAGTTCATGGAAAGGGGCCGAGGTGATTCCAATTTATAAGAAAGGACAAAGGGGTGACCCTGCCAACTATCGTCCAATCAGCCTCATTGATGCTGGACAGAAGGTAGTTGGCAGGGTCCTCTTGGAAAGGATCCTCTCCTGGGCGGAGGAGAATAACATCATCTCCCAATTCCAGGCAGGTTTTAGGGCATGCACAGGCACTGTTGATCAGGCATTTAGGCTGATACTACTCCACTGGAAGACAGTATCTATTGGCAAGGGTGGTCTGTACTTGGCCTTTATTGACCTGAAAACCGCGTTTGACCTGGTCCCCCGAGAGGGTTTGTGGGCGGTTTTGCAGAAGATGGGATTCCCCTTGCCCATTTTGAATTTGCTGGCCCGCATGCACGACAGGACGTATGCATGCATCCGGTGGGGCACGCAGGAGCAGAAAACTGCTAAAATCCAGGTAAACAGAGGTGTCCGTCAAGGATGTGTCCTTGCGCCGACCCTCTTTTCTTTGTTTGTAAACGGTGTTGTCTCTTTCCTATCGGACATCGATGCTGATGCCTCTAGTTTGGCCGGTGTTAAAGTCCCTGCTATGCTTTTTGCGACGACACGTTACTGGTTTTTAAAACGCCTATGGGGCTCCAAAAGCTTTTGGATCGGTTCTGTGTTTTTTGTAATTCTAGGGGCTTGGTCATTAATACATCAAAAACCAAGCTCCTTTATTTTAACCCTAGTAGGAAAGCCAATCGTACGCTCATACTTAATGAGGAGCCACTAGAGCGTGTTAAAACGTTTGACTACCTAGGGATTAGGATATCCGACCAACTGAATTGGAATTCACATATTGAGAAAATGGCCCTAAATCATAAACGTGTTCTGGGTATTATCGGTAGGGAGCACAGAGCCTCATTATCCAGACCCATAGCCCCCGCACTAGAGATATATTCCGCAAAAGCTATAAACATTGCACTCTATGGAGTGGAGCTATGGGGCTTCAATAATGTTGATTCCCTTGTGATGGCCGAAAATAAGTTCTTTAGGGAGCTTCTGTCTTTACCGAGGGGCACCCCGAACAAACCTCTTCAATACGACCTTGATCGCAGATCTATTAAAGATCTTATCATCTTGCGGCCGCTTCTTTATTGGGCTCGCCTATGGCGTACACCTGAGCTAGCTAGTCACGCAGACAGCCTTAGAGAATTTATGAATATGCAGGGGTCGCATAAAATTGTATGGCTTACAAAGGTTAAGAAGCTGTTAATGGATGTTGGTCTTAATGTTGCGTGGGAGACCGGCGTATCGGTTTCCAAACTGGAGGTAAAGAGAGCCTATTGGTTGTGGGTTGATGCCCAAGAATCCAGAGCTGATAACTTGGGTAGACTAACAGACGAGTTTCGTCTGCACAAGACAGCACACTCTCTTGAACCGTATATGGATTTCATTAGAAAACCCAAAGACAGGGCTTTATACATCCAGTTTAGATTGGGAATTCTACCGGTACGGGAACGTACTTCCAAGTGGAAACCCCCCAATAAAAAATCTGCCACCTGCCCATTTTGTAACGATGCACTTGAAACCATTCCGCACCTTTTTTTTGTGTGTAGCGCCTACAATAAACCAAGATCAAAATGGCTAAAACCTGTCTGTCGGCAGCTCGAGACTAGGAGCCATGTCTCTGCCCTAAGAATCCTCCAGACAGATCTTAGTACTACTCTGGTTTGTGGGGTAGCTAAATTTCTTAGCTGGGCATGGGTGATAAGACTTAAAAATCTAAGATAAATTTTATAAGGCTATTGTCTTCTTAAATCACGATCAAAGCTGTAAAATGGTTTAATGATTTTTTAATTTCTGTCTTTTTAATTATTTATGAAGTGTTCTTAAAAAACATGTACTGTATTTTAACTGCTTTGTGCATCAGACGGTTTCCGGTGGCTCTAGAGAGTGGTGTGAGCAATAGCAAGGAGTGAGGAGCAATGAGTGAGGAGCGGAGGCAACGGCGGTTGAGCCCGGAAAAAAGCTGCGGCGCGCAAAAAGGCAAAAAGGACTTGAGAAGCTGGAGCCGCGGCAGTCACAAAAGCCGTGGCAGTCACAGAAGCCGCTGTGAAAGGAATCCGGGCATACTGTGGCAAACTCGGGAGACGCCGGTGTTATACATCACCGCCGAACTTGAAACCCGGCTGTAGCCCGGTTGATGAGCGGCAGCTGTGCAGCGGTGCGCTGTTGAGGAAAATGCCTGAGGGTGCCACGTCCTTGTGAGGATTGACGGCTGGACGCAAGTGAGAGCAGAGAGCAGCGAAGGGCTGCACCTGGAGTGTGCTACGTGCTGCCTTCCCTGCCGAGCAGCGCTGTGCTGCTTTGTGGTAGCCAAGCCGAGCTGCTGAGGGTAGGAGGGGTCCGGTTGCTCCAAGAGGCTGCTCCAAGGGGCCGTATCCAGGCTCAGACTACGGACCACGCATCACGACCAAACCACACCTGAAGAGGTAGGGGTGCAGCGTTTGAGGCTCGTGTGTTCATATAAGGTTTCTTGCCTTCTGGGCCACTGGGTCGGTGGGACAAGGCGTAGGCTCGAGACTGTATCGTCGTCGTCACCACCATCCCGAAGCAATCCTTCCTGCTCTGTCTGTCTGTCTACTCAGGGTGCTGGGGGCTGCTGGCTGGTGAAGAGAAGAGAAGAGCGGGAATGAGGCAAGGGGCACGAGT
Source organism: Lissotriton vulgaris (assembly GCF_964263255.1). Taxonomy (NCBI): domain Eukaryota; kingdom Metazoa; phylum Chordata; class Amphibia; order Caudata; family Salamandridae; genus Lissotriton; species Lissotriton vulgaris. The sequence goes on along the minus strand of NC_141689.1, from coordinate 637,226,122 downwards.
TTGTGGGGTTTAAGCCCGAGTGTCAGAAAACCTCTCACGGCCCAGAGTGTGTAGGTATCAGTGATCAGTGATCTGGGACCTGTGACTTGTGACCTGCGCCCAACGATTGGTAGCCAGTAGCAGTCGGCTGAAGCTGCAGCTGAAGCGAGGGTAGAGGTCCAGAAGGAGTCCCGTGAGCCTTCCCACAGCTACCGTTCCTCATCTACTCTGTTCGCCTTGAGATGAGATCTGGCAGGGTGAGGATAACGGCTCCCCAAAGGAAAAAGAAAAGCAAAGGGAGAAATGTGAGGTCAGCTTTGGACCCTGAGCGGTCACCTAATCTGCTGCTGAGCGACACTGATATCATAACTGAAATCATGTCTCACGCCACCAGGAAGTGTCCTGACACAAAGGCCAGCAAACCTATTGGAAATCAACCAAAGATAACAACAAAATGTAATTACATAAAGGGCGTCGGGTCAACGGTCTTCTCTAGCAACAAGAACATCACTGGGCTCCCAACCCCCCTAAGCCCACTGGTGACTATCATCAAGGGCGGCGCAGCAAAGGCATCATGGACTTCCCAACGCAGTCACACGTCAGCCACTGCTTCCACCAAACCGCCAACGGCAGTTCGAACCGCGGTCAGGGGGAGCCCAGTAAGGAAGTCCCCCTCAATACAGAGAGCGTGTCGTCACAACTCTGCTCCATCCGGATTCGCCATATCCAGTGTTGCCCTCAACACACTGGAAACCGATATAGAACTAGCGGTAGAAAAGAACAGCATTCTGTAAAACTTCAACCAAACGCTTCCTGAAGACAGCTTCAGCATCCTGTGCAGTCAAAATGGAGAATCTGCGCTTCAGTTCATCAAGGGCATCGACACCGCCTTCACGACGGAAAGTCCAGGTACCTCCCTTGGGGGGGGGGGGGGATAGACCAACAGGACCTACACCGTGTGTGCAAACCTGAGCCAGTGCCTACTGAAATCATAATGAACACAGAGGATGTTGAGGAAGGCATGAAAGAGCTTTCCTACTTTGATTCGACGGAATGGGCAAAAATGTTGCACTCATATGGGAACTCAATCCCTGGCCTTCCTCAGCCATCAGTAACCCCAAGGCAGGACAAAAGCGAGGTCCCCTCACAAGAAAAAGCATGGGCTACCGCCCTCGATATCCTCTAAAAGTCAGCAGATGCAATGTCCTATCAGGCTGATAAAATGGACATTCAAATCAGCCTTTTAAATACACTTGCCGTATATGTAGTCAAAATCGACGAAAGGATCTCAAATCTAAATAGCCTGATCAGACGGGCTCAGGAAACTGTAGATTGCCCGCAGCAAGGATGTGACTGCTCACCAATAGTGGAGAAACTTTGTTCGCTCCCAGGCATAATGGAAAAGCTTGTAGAAGACTCAAAAGAAATAGCAAAGGCTACACCCATCCCTGGGAATGGCAGCGATACAGATGTAGGTAATTCAAGCGAAGTCCGTCAATCAAAAACAGTTTCCAACTCAAGGTTAAGAGGGGAAGAAGCTGTCAACTCCTCACGACCTCAAGAGACAGTGGTGCAAGGTGGCGGTATGAGAGGACAGCAATCTCCTCAGGTCACCAGCAGAGCAAGTTCCACCCCTCTTTCTCCAATTGAACAAGAAGAGGGTAATCCTGTGGGAAAAGTAAAAAGACAGAGGAAGCGGAAAGGACGCAACAAAATGAGAAGGAGCAAACAAGTACTAAATCTCTACCCGATGTTCAACACCCTTAGACGTCCTGGAGCCTCAGGAGACGATGAGCAAAAAAATCCCTCTGATCCAGGAACTACAACGGAAGTACAACCAATTATCCAGGACTGTGAAAGAAGGAAGAGGGACATCTCCAGCTCATCAACAGCAAATAAACCATCAATGGCTCCTCCGGGACAATGTGTGCTTATTGAAGTAAAAGAACAAAAAACCACTACTAACATGGCTTCCCCAAACACACCCATCAAGCAGAATGAAATGGCTGTGGACCAAACACCAAGTCTCGCGACAAGGCAGCCTGGAGGCTCTATTTTAAAGCAGGTAGACACAGTCAACTGTGTCAACAACCAACAGGGCGCACTCCCAGCAAGTGCTAACTGGAACTTTGGTCATGTAATTAATGTAAGGCTTGATACTGTGCGCAATGAGGTCTTTTTACAGGTCTTTTGATAAAAGTTGCTCAAACGTCCAACAAGGACAAAACAGAGGCAATGCCTAGGCCGAATAGCACAGCTCGGAGTGGGGACAACCTCTCTACCCTCTTTTACCCAGAATACAAGTCTAAAGGTAGCCATGATATCCTAAATCGGGCTAACATCTTAAAGCTGATACAAGCGTCAGGTCTGTCAGATGCAATTACCACTCAAGACATAATATCGGTAGAATTCATTGCACCATGTCAAGGCCAACCAAACGAATCCACAAAGGTCACCTGGAGTACCTCAGAGGTAATGAATAATATTCTAGGCTTAATTGACACCTTTAAGCAATGGGGAATACTGATACAACCGGGCAGGGAAGCAGGCTATCCACAAGTTCTACAGGGAAGCCGTGGTGACGAACATAGTCGTGCAGGGAGGGGTACAGTATACTCCGTCCTCAGGGGCAAACGCAACAAAACTACCACTTCCGTCCACTCAATGAGGAAAGCAAAAGAAGACGGGATTACATCAATTAGGAATCAGGACGAGGTGGGTTTATGGTCATGGCTGGCCGGCGCCCTGAATACAACCCGCCTGTTACGTTGGCATCCCAGTAGGGAGGACCGCCACGAAAAGATTCCTCTAAAAATCTGTTCATGGAACATAAATGGCCTAACAAGCAAACTTGAGGATAACGCAGCCATTTCCTATTTTCGGTGCTTCGACATACTGTTACTACAAGAGACATGACTCACAGCACCGCAGCACCTAGAAGGCTTTAAAATCCATCACAGTCCAGCTTACAAACTGAATCGTACAGGAAGAGGGAGTGGCGGCCTTGCAGTTTATATATTAACAAAAAATGCAGTCACTTCCTGGGACCTGCCGGGCTCATCAAATCGTCTCCAGTGTGTGGGAATTTCTCTCACTCCGAGTAATGGCCAAAGTTGAAAGTTAATCTTAATGAACGCTTACGTCAGTCCAAATGCAGCATCAAGGAAATCCTTTGTAGAAGAAGCAACAGCGTCAGTAGTAAGAGTGCAAACAGGTTTTCTAAACTCTGAAATCTTACTTACTGGTGACTTCAACATGTGGTTAATGTCAGTCCTCCAAAAAAATGAGGTCACCAAATCACATGATAGCATCTGGGTGATACCACCGCAAGACCAGCCTGGATGGCACAATGACGATCCACATGGAAGTTCTCTACAAGGCAATCTTGAAAATCTGGGCCTCAGAGCCTTAAACGGGCATTATCCCGCTGACAAGCCACCTCGATTTTCCTATCTATCGAAAAAAGGCACTTCATTAATTGACTATACCTTTGTCAGCATTTCATTGCTCCATCAAATAGCAGGTTATTGTCTTGGAAACAGAACAGAAAGTGACCACTGTCCCCAGGAAATCATGCTGAGGACTTGTCTTATGCAACACAAAGAGGTAAGGGCTTTGCCATCCGAGAGCTTTACAATCAACCTCAACCGTATTAAATGCTCCTTTAAGAATCTTCAACATGTATCAGCAGAGGCCAAACAAACAATTGAGCGCCAAAAGAGCCCGGATAACATAACTGCCAACTGGTCAACATTTGCAACCGAACTGATTGACAGATTCGGGAAACCAATAAAACACACAAGCCAAACTGATCAAAAGTACACGCTGCGCTCGAATTCTGAGATACTATCAGCAACAAGATCGATGAATCTCTTATGGCGGGCTTTAAAAACTTATCCAACGGATCCCATTAAAATAATAAAACTGAGAGAGGCCCACAGTCACCTTAAGAAAGCAAAACGTGAGCTACGCATAAGCCAATGGAACTTGTTTTGGGTCAAACTGCAGCATGACATTAAAACAAACAACTGCGCCAGGTTTTGGCGCACAATCAATAGCGCATCTGGGCGCGCATCTAAAGTTGCCTCCTCGAGCATACTTGAAATAGAGTGGATCGATTTTCTCTATTCTCACTTTAATGACTAGGAAGTGCGCATTACCCACTTAAATCTCCCTTCGTGGACAAAGTGACACAAAAAGAGATTGTCCGGGAATCTGTTCTGAACACTTCAAATTCCCTAACGAAGCTAGGTCACAAAATGACATCAACAAAAGAGCATCTTTTAACTCAAAGCAGCGTCAATCTTACAACAGTCCAGAAGGCTGAAATAGAAAAAATAATGAAAAAGGGACGCAAGGACGGCGCTCCTGGTCCAGGTGGAATTCCTCAAGCTCTGTTTAAGGAAGATGCAACTTTTTGGGCTGCGAAACTAAGCCCCCATTTTAATTCATGTCTGCAAAACAACACCATACCGCCCTCCTGGCGTGGATCCATTCTCGCACCAATCTTTAAAGGAGGGGATAAAAAATCCCCAGGGAATTACCGTCTCATCGCACTCATTGACAATGAAGCAAAGTATTTTGCGGGACTGTTGCTCAACTCACTTAGGGCATGGGCTGATGATAACTCTATAATTCCTCTGAATCAAACAGGTTTCACAATAAACACCTGTACCTCAGTCAATCTTATGACCCTTTCCTACCTGATTGACCAAGCGAAGTTCTGTTCTTGCCCACTCTATATGGGGTTCATTGACTTCCAAGCGGCCTTCGACAATGTTAACAGAACTAAACTCTGGCAGAAGTTGTCTAGACTCAATATTCCAGCGGTCCTCCTAAGAGCCATACAACTTCTACACCAGGACACATGGGTTAGGATTAACATCAGGCATGGCTCAAGATTGTCCCGCCCAATTCCGATGAAAAAAGGCCTCAAACAGGGTTGTGTCTGGCCCCGACACTCTTTAACCTATTTTTAGCCGACCTCCCTAAAGCCCTCAACACGGTCAATTCCTACGCTCCCAAGCTATCTGGTCTGTCGCTGACAAACCTATCATATGCTGACGACGTGGTACTGTTAAGTAAAACAAAGATCGGAATGCAAAGAATCCTGGACGCTACTTCTGACTATTCAAATAACAACGAGCTTCGCATTAACAGCAGGAAGAATAAAATCCTAGCAGTGCACTCAAGGAAAGTTAAGAAACTGTCTTGGGCTTTGAACAATGAAAGCATCGTCGAATCAAACTGCCAAAGGTACCTTGGAGTAATTTTTAACAACAATGAAAAATTCAAATCCCACCTAGAAGAGCTAAAAAGGAAGGGTACGGCTCTTGCGTTTGCAATTGGACTAATTCAAAAGAAGCTACAAGGCCCAACTCTTGCACCCACACTACAGGTGGCTCAGGCAAAAATCATTCCTACCTCAACCTACGGTAATGAAGCTTTAAAAGGATTGGACAGTGACCATCTGGACACAATTATTACCAAGATCTATAGGTCAGTGTTCAAATTAACAAACCATACATCACCGGCACAAATTAGGTTAGAACTAGGCATCTGCAAACAACCATTGGCCAGAGCCATGTCTTTTCTCGTGTGCTGTCACAAATTGAGGTTATCAAAGGAGGGAAGTCTAGGGCACCATTTGTGGGCCAGTATTGACAACAACTCATGGCGAGCAGGACATGACTACTGGTCAAAAGGATTAAAAACCCTATGCCTAAATGACCTTGGGAACTTGCATGCTAGTCAGAAGGAATTCAAAAGGCTAGCGAAAATCAGTACCTAGCAATTATCAATAGTGGAGGATAAAGCCACCCTTGCAAAAAGAAGTCACGGGTGGATGACCCTTCAATCCTATGCCTTGTTAATTCCACAGCCGTACCTTACTATATCGTTCAGTGCTCGGACGAAACTACGTTTTTTAAAACTGAGACTGGGAGTTATTAACCTGTTGACTCACTAGCCAAAATGGAAAAGAGAACATGGAAGAGATCTATGCCGACTTTGCGGGACCCACAAAGAAGACATCATACACATCATCTGTCTGTGCCCAAAACTACTGACAGAGAGACGGGCCCTACTCAAGCACCATTGGAATAGAAATATGATTAGAAGCTGTAGAGCAGCAGTTTTGGCCTGTTTTGATCCTAGGAACACTAAATTAAATTGTGCCCTAGTAAAATTCATGGAGCGCATTGCAAAAAAACGTATTGAGGTGCCCACAGTTTGTGACTCCCCATCGGAATAACGCTGTCAAGTTTCACTTGTTGTTGCCACCCCTACTGGCTTTTTATGAATACAATATTTTAAATGAAAGTTTCATCTGTTATTGTTACTCATAATGGCTTTTTATGAACATGATATTTTATATGCAATTTTGAAACCTTTTAAATGTTTTGTATTTGCAATGGTTTTTTTAAATTACACAATAAAGACTTTATTATTAACTGCTTTGTGCTTTTTAAGATATTTTTCATATCAAAATAAAGCTTTATTGTTGTAAAGTCTTCCCTCGGATTAAATTTTATACATACTGATGCCTTCTCCGCCATAGCAAAAACATCCCTCCCGGAATTCTCCAGGGATCCTCTGGCACACCCTGGCACACCATCATCACTTATTCCCTTGTCAACGCTCGCCTGCTCAGGCGAGCCAACAGATGCAGCCGCAGTCGTACAGTTTATTTTACCCTATTCAAGGAAGTGTTTTGTTGACTGTTGGTTGAGAAGATTTTCCGGACCCACCTTTGCATACAGGGCAGCGTCAGATGTGGTGGATGTACCAATCGGTAAGCGCTCTAGTTTTAATTGGTTCAAGGAAAAGAGTTGTTGGCTCTGCTGGCTCTGTTGGATCAAATGATTAGCAATAGGACCGGGGCCCAGGTGTAGGCATAGGAAGGTGTCAGATGACTTCCCGCTTAAGCCGTCCTCCGCACCTAATTTTGCCCGGGCCCTGGCCCCTTTGCAGGACTTTATCTGGCCCCCCCAAGACCGCAAGCGTTCCGCTCGTGCTTCCCCCATAGACAGGGGGCGGCGTTACTAGGAGAGACTTAGAAAACAGACTTTCTTGTCCCAATATTACCTCCTCAGGAGCTGTCCGGGGAATTTTTCGGAAGAAGCCAGTAATGGCTGGGTGGAATTTATAGCAAAGATGCTGTAGGTGTCTGGTCCTGCTATATGATCTGATATATGATATGACTTGTACAGCTTGGTGACGAAGAATGTACATGCCCAGAATGTAATTTTTTGGAAGACATTACCCACCAGCTTACTGTGGAAGAGGTGTGGCGCAGAGGCCAGGGCAACTGACGCTGGAACCCGGGGCTCACGGCAGGCGCGCAACACCCATTGGACTCACCGGGCTTCAGCCCCCCCCCCCCCCCCGTTGTGTGTGGCAGCCCGGCGGGAGACAGATCCCGGGCACACACAGAGCTGCACCCGAACGTTTCACAGGTCTTTAAAAGACCATTTGAATGTTAATTAGGCCTTGCAGTTGTTTTACCCCTTCTATGAGCCCCTGCAGCTCCACTCTGCCTACTGATTAAAGGTTCAGCCCCCCCACCCCCCAAATTTTTTTCTTAGCCCCCCCCCAAAAAAAATTTGGCTCTAGTTGCGCCTCTGGCTCACGGTTCGATCCCAGGTGCTGGCGGCAGATAAGCCCAGCACCATGTGACTCTAGGCAATAGCTTGCTTAATCTTCCCGAGGGCCCCCAGTGCCTTGACACCTTCGGGTAATTGTTCACGCTTTACAAATACTGGACATTTAAATTTGACTGTCAAGAGAAACAAACTCTCACTTCCACCCCCACTCAATTGCTTTTTCAATGATTCGGTGTTTCAGTTGTCAACCTGCTCCCAGAGGCCGGCGGGACTTGCTGCTTTCAGCTTTCCTTATTTTCCTGCGGCTGGGAGTGGCTGCGGAAAGGTGAGGAACAGCAAGGATCAGCACAGAGATCCTGCTCTGCTCTGGTTAAGCTCTGCCTCTGCTCTATGTACAGTTCTCCTATCCGTTCAAGGAGGGGGCGACTGTTATCGCCAATGGCCGGGCCCTCCTCGTGCCTTTCCCCACTCAGGCAGCGCACTGGTAGCGCACGGCAGCAAGCACACCAAACAGAACAAGGGGAAATGAGGGTAGACAGGTGGGGACGCTACAGAAACCCAGCCCCCCCCTGCTCCCCCTGCCTTCCTCCCTTCCTTACCACGCTCCACACTTGGTGCTTGATGGCGTCTCTTCAGGGTCTCCTCTGGCCACTTAATGGCACTTAATGACGTCTCCTCAATGTCACCTCAAGTGCTATTAGGACCCGGATCCCCCAGCATGCTCCCCGCTCCCTCCTGATAACCTGATACCCACATTAAATCATCGACAGAGATTTGCGTGGGTGTAAAAACGGCCATGTTTAATATTTGACATTTCATAAACATGACAAGGCATTTCAAATTCATTATTCACAGTTATATCAACACAATTTTATTATTGACTTTCCATATCTCCCTCAGCAAGATTCCAATCCTCCAGCACTAAGGGGCTATCCAGCTCGCATCTTCCCTGCCGAGCATCCACGCAAGGTGCACCTGCGCCCCTGAGGATTGGGCCCCAAACCTCTGATCCTTGTCCACCATCACCAGGGGCCCGCCCTCAGACCACCAGGCTGCCCAGGGACCCAGGAGGCTCGTAACCGGTCACCCTAGCCTCCCCAACCGGGGCCATATTTTTTACCGGAGAGCTTACCGTCCCCCCCCCCACAGTGCTGGCCTAGGGAGTACGCAAGGCGGACTCCCGTCCATTCCGTCGGTCAATTTTACTGTTCCAAGGTCTTTCTACCGCCACAAAGGTGACCAGGGCCCACAGGTTCGTCAACTTCCCCACCAGCGCTCTAAATGAAAGACCCCTATTCTCTAACCCAAGTATCCGTAGACATGCATGGTAACTGTGCTCCATCTTTGTGATACATCACCTCACTGGAAACCATTCGGTGTGGAATGTGCCACAGGCGGCCCTTCGCTGAGCACAACCCGGCCCATTCCCCCTTGAGCCGCCTCTCTTGAGACATTCCAGGCTCTTGGCCGCGCTCCGGGCCCTTCCTTGTGATACCTCAACTCACCAAAATTCATTCGGTGCGGAATGCGACGCAAGCGGCCCTACTCTGAGCGCGACTTGGCCCATTCCCCCATGGGTTGCTTCAAGGAAACCTTCCCGGCTCCCGGCCGCCCTACGGGGCATACTCATTCAGCAGCGCCTCTTTGACCGCCAGGCTCTCCAGTGACTCTTCCACCTCGACAAGGCACACTAATGCACAGGAGAGAAATAGAAATTCAGGCACAGTCATGACGAAAACGCAACCATTGTTTACCAGTCACCCAGGCTTGATATGTGGCAAAACAAGCCGACCACCAGCCCCCAATTTCATCCCAGTGTCGGATGCTGGTCCCGCCTTGCCGCCAGAGCGGCCGCCCCAATTCTAAAAGAAGGCCCTGGGGCCGTCGGCTCATTAGTGCAAAAATTGTGTGCCCCCGCAAACTGAAGCACCCCCTGGAGTAGAGTGCTAGGTTCTCCTGACCCTCAAACGGCAAGGACTGGCTTGTGTAACGCAAACCTAAAAGATGCGCTACTATAATCGTACCCTTGGTTGTCAAGTTCTATGTATATACGCGCAGTGTTATCATACCTGACTCCACCAGGCACCGTATAATCACGCAGGACGCCACCGGGCAGTGAGGCAGAGTTGTCATGCCGGACCCCCTTGGGCACTGAGGCATAATATTCAAACACTGGTCCCCAACCGGTACGCAGTGGTGTTGTCATCATACAGGACTTCGCCAGGCACAATAGTATCACACAGGACTCCGCCGGGCAGTGAAGCGCAGTGCTATCATACAAGGACTCTTCCCAGGCACCATGTTAATACACCGGGTTCTGTCCGTGCAAAACGGAAATGCAGGGTTCAATCAGGCAACGCAATTCGACCCAGGGCATGCCTTGTAAAGATATTGGTAGACGTGGTCCAGTCCAGTAAACTGACGCCACCCAGCACAGTATTATCATACAGCCTCAGTATGCCACCAGGCACATCGTGAGTTGCACGGCTCTGTCGTGCAAAATACCACCCACGGGTTCAGTCGGACACAGTATTGTGTTACAATCATTACCATGCAAGTCATGACCCCACAGTGTACCAACTATGATCACAGCGGGTTCCGCTGGGTGCAGTAGTAATGTGATACATGGCTTTACCATGCTAACTATGACCTCACGGGTTCAGTCAGATCCAGCACGATAGTCACTGCATGCCTCTAGCCAAAAACCTGAGAACAGAGACTTCAGTCAGACCCAACAATATTGTACAGGGCCCTAAGAAACGTATTAAATTAAATGCAGTACCGCGTATACTATGACTGCATGGGGCTCCGTCGAGCAAAGCCCAGCAGTGCAAACGCACAAATACGGGAATCTCTCTGAAACGCTTTTATCGTGTAAAGGGGGGCTTTATTATTAAACACAACTCTACTGTCACTGGAGTTCACTGCCATGCAACCTATGTCTCTAGAAATGTGAGTTTCGCTGCCCCATTAAGTTACGAAATACAAATAGATAGTGCCTTATGTTTGTGTGAAATATTCTTCCCACACACAGGTGTGGTAAGAGAGCTGCCGCTCACTGTATTTAACACTAGTTAGATTTATGGTGCTAACCAGGCGCTATTTGAAGACTGAACAAGTTTTTCTTTTGAAGTTGTGTTTGTTCTAAGGATAATGCAAGGGCCTAACACGCTACGGGAGTCCTATTAATGTGAAGTAGTGTGGCTCACTGGTTAGAGGCGGCAGACCCGAGAGCAGAGGACAGCCCGGGACCAGGGTTCGATTCCCGGCGCGGCAGGTTTCTGGGCCAGGGTCAGCGGACTCGATAATTCTCTCGCCTCGGTGCCCACTCTGATCAGCGATCACACTCGGCAACTCTGGGCATTAGCTTGCCACATCTTCACTAACGGCCCCACCAGACTGCCGGGGATGCCTGGTCTCACCCTGGAGATACCCATTAAGGGACCATCTCTCAGGGAAGCCAGGAAGGGTTTTGCAGTGGTCGAAGCGCCTTGGGACCCTCCGGGTAAGTAGTGAGCTATATAAATGCCTATACATTTACATTTACATTAATGACTATTGACTGGGGCATTTACCCTGTTTTCGCCCTGTCCATGTTGCACTTATCCCACTGAAAAAGTCACACTCCTAGGTTTCATTCAATTATTCAGATTGACAATAGCTCACCCTTCATTCCCAAGCAATGGGTTTTTTGTGCACTTTATTCTCTCCTAAGCCGCATCTGGAAGGCACTTCACCACCACAAACGGGTGTCAATCGGGCGCAGTGTCATCCCTCAAGGCAGGTATAACAGTCACTGTAATACCCATAAATACGATTCATAGGGCACTGTCTGAAGATTAAACTGGCCTTTTTGGCATGGCACGGTTGGGGTCTAGGGACAGTACTTTTTGACTAAAGTGGTCTCTGGTATGGCCGTTATTGCCATTAAACTCGCACCGGGCACTTTCCAACCGGCAGAAAGCTGTGTAATGGTGTAGTTTCATTTCCCGTTTTATTTATCAAACAGCTAAGCATCACGCTACAGTTTCAGCAGATATGGCAGGCCCGTGCCCCATATAAGAATTAAACCCGTGGTTAGTGGATATTCGCAGCAACCAGGTGTAAACCGATAAGTTTGCGATCACCAGACAGGGCTCGGACCTGATACGAAGTGTTGGCCGTTTGGCGCCACCTTACTGTGAGTGCCCGTCACATGACTGTGCATGAATTAAATTGGAGAAGTGTACACTTCGCCTGTATGGGTATGTTTTACCCATCGCACAGGGCCTGATGGCGGAGGCATGAGTTGCCCACTTTTAAAAGATAACTGAGGACGAAGGTTTAAAGGTTAACTTGCAAGTTCGTAAGTAAGTAAAGGAATGGGGCATGCTCAAGAAGCATATAAACGATATTTTTGTGTGTTAAATTATTTCCTACATTCTACTTCGTGCCGACTGCATTTTAAAAACGCTTCCACAGAGAAAGCACATTTACATCTTTTGCCCTCCCATCTCACCAAAGGGCAGTCATGCGTGAAACAGCACTCCAGGCCTTACAACCATGCCACTTTAGCGTGACCGAGCCGGCTGTCTTCGCCGTTGTGCACAAGTGTAACAGGCACTACAATATCTTTGCACTACCACATATGCCTCATAACATTGGTGCATCGCATCACCATCACTACATGTGTGCATAAAGGCACAAATAACCCTTGACTAGGCCAACAGTCCAGGCTGGTTTAAGGTGTGTCAGTTATTGTGTTGTATATCTGAATGCAAATACCATCAATCTAAGAGAGACACCGATGCAGGTAACACAGGAATGTAGTGTTTATGTTTAAACCCCCCTATAACTACACAAGCCACACCCTTTTTAATTCCACACGCCAACACCACCCTCCTATATATCTCAATTAAAACCCTGGGCTAAAGTCTCGGTCATGTGGTCGCACTCGGGTCTTTTCCAAAGGACACTCTTCCCCTGACCTTGATGGAGCTTCTCGTAACTGTGGCAAATATTGGGCGGGTGAAAGGACTGATGGACTGTGGTGTCAAAGAAGCACTGTTCTACTCTCGTGTTCTTACTGCCCTAACACCCCATCTTTTGTTTTCCCTGTTGACTGCGTATTTACCAGCACAATGGTCGGCACCAGGAGAGTCCCTTCTCCGCAATATGGCCGCTGCGGTGCCTGTGTTTGGCTTTTACCGAATTCGTCTTTGTAATGTTTGTAATTCAGTGCAGAAACGCCACACAATGCAGTCATATTTAAATGAAAATAATGAGGATACCGCTTATCTCTCAGAGATCTATAAAAATTAGGGCCATTGTGTGGTATGTTATTTACACCTGTTATTTTGTACGAAGTTGCAAGGCTTGTGCAAGCTAGTGGCCCATACTACACTTTATGATTAGTACACCCTGGCTGTCTGTCATTTCAGGCTTCTTGGCAGGCCATAAACAATGCATGGGTGTCCTCTAGTGGCAATTTTAAGGAAAAAACGAATACTCAAACCACTATCGACATCTAACATTGACGGTCCACATTATTGGTCTCGGACATTTTTTGTCATCGTAACAGTGGAAAGAGCACCCTGCACAACCATTCCAAATGCCTCACGCTCTGTTAACTTAAATTCCTAACCTATACAATGGCTCATTAGCTTGGGAACCTTTTGTTTATGTCTAATTTCAGCATAAAGTTCTGACTTCACTAACCCCATGCCGGGCCCAAATTTGCTAACCTCCCTAAATAGAGCGCCGCCAGAAACATAGCGGCGCTCCCTTATCTGACTGCTGAAAAATGCCCAAGTTAGAGAAAGTTTCCCCGCTGGAGATGATGTCACCAGCCAACGATGGAAGGGGGTCCCTGCACCCGGTCCCCACCCCTGCCCGTCCACGTCGCCCAGGAAGGAGCCCGCGAGCCCAGGGGCCCTGCCGGCAGCCGCAGACCACCGAAACAAACCCAGACCCCGCACCACATACCGATACTCCGCGGCTGCACCCAGGCCCCCCGAGTACACTCGACTCCCTACCTTGCGAGATGGACGGCCTTCGAACTCGACGCTCTTCTCTTCATCGCCCCTCGCCATGGACTCTGCTGTGCTGAATCGCCACCACACGAGGATCCTCCGACCTCTGCCTCGATTTGAATGGAGGGAAGTTAAACTAAGAAAGGCGGGAAGTGGGGGGGACGCTTCTGCGAGGCCTCAACCGGTCCGGTGTAGCAAAGGGCGATGAGACTGAGGTCCCTGCCCCAGGGACCTAAATAGGTCCCCAGTCTCCACCCTCTGCCCCACCGGAAATGCGTCACCGGATACTCTGGAAGGACTAAGCAGCCGGTCACCCCATTGGGCTGACCAGCCGCCAGGAACTCTAGACGACGTAGGGGCGGGGACCGGGGGGCCGGGTCCTAAGTGCGCGCTCGTTTTATGCTTGCGCTTGTCAAATGCTGCTTGCTCCCTCTGAGGGGTCTCCTATGTGCCTACAGGCCCTCAGCTCCATGTGTTTTGGACCGTGCATGAGGGTGACCAACCGTCCGTAAATTTCACGGACCGTCTGTCATTTTAGTATGACCTCTGTAAGGCGTCCGTGATTTGGGGATCTCAAATTACAGACGCCTACAGACATCATACTAAAATCGAAATTGGAAATTTCAGTGAAGAATGCTGTTCCCATGCGAGAGGCCCCGTGAGTTTAAAAGATTTCACTCGGGTCTCTCGCGCCTATCTTTTTAATCTGTAGAGGCTGCTGTTATGTTCCCGGAGGTCCGCCCCCGGCGCCCCGAGGGCTGGACGCGTTGGTCATGTGACTCCCTATAATAAAAAGAGGTCTAGCACGTGCGTGGGCGTTCAGAGAGAGAGACGCACAGACCGAGCAAGCAAACTTATTCCCAGTGTCCGGCTGAGTTTATTATAGGGCCACGTGTTAGGCCCAGTCAGGATTAGATGACCTGGAGTGTAGGCCCGAGAGTAATCTCCCTAGGGCAGTCCTGTCCCCAGCTCACGACACAACAATTGGCGACGAGGGTGGTTGTCGATCCCTCGCCCAAGGTGTGCGTGTGCCCTTTTGGGGTGAGGCGGCTGCGGGTGCTCCCATTTGCCCGCGGTGCTCGTGCCTTGCTACCACGCACACCCCCGCACTGCTCGCCTGGAGGAACAACGACTTCGATCCCTGGCTCTCGACAGGTGAGCGGCGCTGGCTTGCACCCTCTTGCTGCGCACAAGAGATAGATTGGTGGCGCGAGGTCCTCGCTCTGTGGACCCTCCATACCTGGTGCCGCACCGTGCTTGGCTGCACGTGCGTGAATCGCACCTCGGCACGCCTGGCGAGGCGCTACGGTCGCCGCCCGGTTGTGCCCAGCTGCTCGAGGGGACGTGGTGCCGACTCGTCCCAGGCCCTCGCCCTGTCACCCGGCTCTGGAGCGCAAGGGCCTTCATTCGCCCGGCCCGTGAACCTCGCATCGCCTGAGCGCGTCCGCCGCTCTCTCCGCACCAATCGGGGTGCCCCATCGGATCGCCTCCCGGCTGCCCACGGACCTGCTCCGGAGCGTCCAGGGCGATGGCTACCATTCCGCCCATTGAACCGTTTGTGGTGGAGGGTGCACCCTCCACTCTCGCACCGAAGTGGAAGGAGTGGGTGGACAGGCTCCTAATATTCTTCGAGGCCACTAAGGTCCACAAAGAACAGAAGCGTGCCATGGTCCTCCATCTTGGTGGCAAGGACATCCACTCTATCGCTCGGACCCTTACGGAGGCGACTCCCAAGACCCATCACACCCTAATAAATGCACTCAACGCGCATTTTGAACCAATGGCCAACCAGGATTATGAACGATTCATCTTCCGGCAAGCACGGCAACTGCCAGATGAGTCGCTGGACACATATCACTCCAGGCTAAAGAAACTAGCACTAACATGTGGATTCCAGGACGTCACGGAAGAGATCAGAGGCCAGATCATCCAAGGATGCGCCTCTGCTAAGCTGCGCGAGAGAATACTGGAGGAGTCGGGGAAGCCTCTACCAGACATCCTCACGCTGGGTCGCACAAAGGAGCTGTCCAAGGCCAGGGCCGCCCACATGGAAGCGGCACTACAGGCCAACATGAAAATGGAACCAGTTAACAAACTACAGGTCCGCCCACAGCCCAAATGGGCCAAGCGAACAACAACCCCTCAGGGCGGAGCCTCAGCGCAGTCATGTGGTTACTGTGGTGGCCCAAAACATCCGGCGCCAGAATGTCCAGAACGGGGCAAGAGATGCTCAGGCTGCGGAAAAATGAATCATTTTGAAAAAGTGTGCAGGTCCAAGAAGTTCGGCGGAAAGAAGGAGTTAGGTCCTGATTGGGACTGAGGGGGGGCTGAACCATAATCTAATGAAGGAAAAAAGAGAAGATGCCCACACCTCAAAATAGTACACAATTATTCGAAGAAGGCACGTGTAACTGAATTGCACATGTGAAGGTATATTTATTTATACCAACTACTAGTATTTTTTGAAATTTTTTGGCAAGATGTTTTTTACAAAAGCAGAAAAAGGGGAAGAACCCACACAATCAACACAATAGTTATACAAATACAAACAATAATTATAAACAATGGCAATTGATGAAATACATAAGAACACAGAGGGAATATTAACACATTTAGTAATTCATGGTTAAATATGAATGCCTGTTTTGAAACCACCAAAGCGAAGTGAAAAAGGGGCAAGAGCTTGCACAATGTCCATTAGCATAGAAACATTTAATGTATTACTGTGCTCTTGCGTAATGCCGACGCGTTTCAGGTTCGAGCAGAACGTATTCGAACCCTCATCAGGGCTTTGTGAATAGTCTGTGTGAAAGAAGTTCAGCAAGCCTCGCCAGACAATACACACGGTTGCCGAACACGAAGGCGCTGAGGGAGAGCCCAGCAACAGTGATATGGACGATGACGAGGAGGAGCGATCCGTACACAAGGTGCATATGATCGGCACCGCCACTAGACGCACCAGAACGCTGCCACAGTGCTCCATACAGGTGGCCGATCAGGACATCATGGCGACAGTCGATACGGGTGCCTCGATAAATCTCATGAGTGCATCCCTCTACAGAGACATGGCTAAACCTCCCAGCCTCCGTTCCACTCCGATCACCGTTTTTGCTTACGGACAGGACGTTCCCCTCCGCATCCGTGGAAAGTTCAAGGCAGCAGTCCGACACGGGGACAACATTACGTGAGCCAACATCTTTGTGTCGGAAGAGGGTCAAGGCATGCTCCTGAGTTGCCGGACGGCAGAGGACCTAGGGGTGGTCACGTTTGCATTTGGGGTGCATGAGGAATCGGTACAGCAACTCATTGCAGACTTTTCTGATTTGTTTGAAGGAATTGGATGTTTCAAGGGCCGGGAAATACATCTGCACGTGGACCCCACTGTTCAACCGGTGGCCCTGCGACACCGTCGCGTGGCATTCCATCTGAGACCACTGGTTGAGGAAGAGCTGCAGAAGCTGGAGGCAGCGGGGATAATTGAGAAAGTGTCCGGTCCCACCCCCTGGGTGTCGCCCATCGTGGTCACGAGGAAGCCAAAACAGCCTGGAGCGGTCCGGATCTGCGTAGATATGCGCTTACCCAATGCCGCCATCAAGAGGGAGCGCCATATCACCCCTACGATAGATGACCTGATTGGCGAGATGGCTGGAGCCCGGTGGTTCTCCAAATTGGACCTCCGGGCTGGGTACCATCAACTCGTACTGGACAAGGAGTCCCGGAACATCACAACGTTCTCCACCCACATTGGACTGCGCAGGTACACCCGGTTGAGCTTTGGCATCTCCAGTGCTGCCGAAGTTTTCCAAAATGTCATCCAGGAACTGATCGCTGGCATACCGGGGGTAATCAATGTAAGTGATGACATTATGGTACACGCGAAAACAATCCCAGAACACAACCAACGCTTGGCGCAGGTTTTCCGCAGGCTCCGAAGTGCGGGGCTCACACTGCACCGAGACAAGTGCGAATTCCTGCAGAACAAACTGGGATTCTTCGGATATGTGTTCTCAGCCGAAGGCGTCAACCCGGATCCGGACAAGGTTAAAGATATCAAGGATGCACCACCGCCCACAACAGTCACGGAAATCCGAAGTTTTCTCGGGATGGTAAATTACTGTGGCCGCTTCATAAGGGACTTAGCCAACCTGACTCTTCCCCTGCGTGAACTAACCAAAGACTCCACCCCATGGAGCTGGGGACCTGAACAGGAAAGGGCATTTCAAGACATTAAGAGCGCACTCTCCAGCAGCACCACGTTGGCGTTCTTTGACCCACGACACTCCACTCTCATCGCAGTAGATGCCGGACCGGCGGGACTGGGGGCCGTTCTGATGCAGAGAGCCCGAGACGAGATAGACTGGGCCCCTGTTGCCTTTGCTAGCCGGTCCCTCACGGACACCGAACAAAGATATTCCCAAATTGAGAAGGAGGCCATCGCGATACATTGGGGATGTCGTCACTTCCATTTGTACGTATACGGCAAGCCCTTCACGGTGGTGACAGACCACAAACCGCTGCTGGCGCTGTTTTCAGGCACCTCATCCAAGCCACCCCCAAGAATAGAAAAATGGATCTTACAACTGCAAGAATATAATTGCAATATTGAGTACCAACCAGGAGCGAAAAATCCAGCGGATTACCTATCACGACACCCCAGGCCTGCAACCCCGGAAGAGATGGACGAGGCGGAAGAGACGGAAGCCTATGTACAGTGGGTCGTAGCCAGATCATGCCCGCGCCCCATATCATTGGAAGAGGTTGTGAGCGCCACGGCTCAGGATGCGTGCATACAGCGGGCCAAGGACCTTCTCCGAACCACCAACTGGCAGAAAGCCAAGGAGGGCTGGAAAGTACTCACCCCTGAGGCTCAGAAGATCATGGACAGCTTGTACCATGTGAGGGCTGAACTAAATGAAGATGCGGCGGGATGCCTCCTGCGGGGGCATCGCCTAGTGATCCCAACGGCTCTGACAGGACGAGTGATCCAACTGGCCCATATAGGACACCAAGGGATGGTCAAGACAAAGGCCCGGCTGCGGACGAAGGTATGGTTCCCGCTCATGGATGACATGGTGGAGAGTGTGGTGCGATCGTGCACGGCCTGTCAAGTCACGGGTGACAACCCCCGTGAGGCCCCCATCATTGTAGAACCCCGGCCACAAGGACCCTGGGAGAGAGTTAGCATGGACTTTGGCAGTCTCCCGGACGGAAGACACACGCTGGTAATGATAGATGACCACTCAAAGTACCCTGAAGTCGAAATTGTTACGAGCACCAGTGCGGACTGTGTCATCCCCAAAATAGAAAAAATCATTGCCACTCACGGAGCCATGAGAGAACTCAGAACAGACAATGGACCGCCATTCCAGGGTCAAGACTTTGCTGAATACCTGTCGTCTCTGGGAACACGTCAAAGGCGCATAACACCTCGGTGGCCTCAAGCTAATGGGGAGGCCGAGAGGTTCATGAGGACTTTGAACAAGGTCATCCGTATTGCCCATGACAAAGGGCAGTCAGTGGAAATGGCCATTTTTACATTTCTCTGAAGTTATCGCCAGACCCCGCACTCCACGACGGGGGTGGCCCCCGCACACCTCCTTCTAGGAAGGGTGATAACTGATTCCATCCCTCACCACCCCCAGTGGGCACCTGCAATGATAAATGAACAAGCAGCGGAAAAGAAAAGGAATTCTGCATGTGAAAAAATCAGTCAGAGACGCCCGCACTTCAAAAGAGGTGATGTGGTGCTCATCAGAAATCGTGTAACTGGGGGCAAGTTCAAACTTAACTACGAGAAGCGACCATGGCGAGTTATCGGAGTGAAAGGCACCCGCCTCACAGTCATTCGAGGACGAGACAGGGTGACTCGCAACGTGTCTCATTTCAAACTATATCATCCGGCAAGCCTAGAGCCAGTGCGCCAGCAAGGCGGTGAGCAAAACGAAACTGCAACCAATGTGCCGGCCGTTGAATCAACAACTCGCCAGGAGGTCAGACAAAGTAGCGAGCATCAGGTTTCCAGCGAAGAAGTGGGAGGTGACGCGGAGGCCCTGGATGAGGCCCCAGATCCGGAGGGGACAGACAGAGAGGCGCCAAGTCACGAAGTGGAGGTTGGAACGGAACTGATGACTCACCGGGGGTCTCAACGTCAGCTACGTGACAATCCCACCCCCTCCGGTTGGCTGAGAGACTACTTTACGTAAGACTGTTCCCATTTACATATACATACATGTGTAGTTTGAACTGAGTGGCTGATAGTGTGGCCTGGCATTTAAAGGACGCTGAAGGTATCGGTCCCAAGGTTTCATGAGCAAGGAAAAGTTATGTTCAAATTATGTTCACTGTTTGTGTTTTGATTTTTCCTTATTTTAGGAGGAATGTTATGTTCCCGGAGGTCCGCCCCCGGCGCCCCGAGGGCTGGACGCGTTGGTCATGTGACTCCCTATAATAAAAAGAGGTCTAGCACGTGCGTGGGCGTTCAGAGAGAGAGACGCACAGACCGAGCAAGCAAACTTATTCCCAGTGTCCGGCTGAGTTTATTATAGGGCCACGTGTTAGGCCCAGTCAGGATTAGATGACCTGGAGTGTAGACCCGAGAGTAATCTCCCTAGGGCAGTCCTGTCCCCAGCTCACGACACAACAGCTGCAGGCAGGTAGAGGCTGCCTGCAGCCGCCCCTCCCGGACCTTGTGCAGACTGTGGACTGGCCCATTGTCATTCTGAGACGGCTAGCAGACAGAGTTGGACTCAGCTTTGTGAATTTGTATTACCTCTGTCGGGCCGGGCACCCCGTAACAACGTGCTCTCCGGAAAAGATCGCCACATTGATTGAGGGCTGCTGTCGGGAGTCTCAGAGCACAGCGCCGAAGTGCGCAGCGATCTACGGCTCCCGCAGCGTAGCTCCATCTTCCCACCGTCAACATCTTGGAGCTATGGGAAGACAATGGTGAGGATCGCTCAGGTCAGAAGCTGGTACTGGCCGGGCGCTCAGCAACAACACCTTCTCCGGAACCGATCGGGGGCAGCTGCAGTGATTCACGGAGCTCAGCGCCGACGTATGCAATGGTCAGCAGCTCTGGCAGGGTCGCTAAGAACGCAATGCTATCCAAACTTCTCAGTGTATCTACATATACGGCAGAAGCCAGTTCTGTTCAGAGAATCCTGTTTGGTTGAGGGAGCCACTGAAAGAAGTTCAGCAGAAGCCTGTTCTGTTCAGGAATCTCCCAAAAGAAGTTCAGCAGAAGCCAATTCTGTTCAGGAAACTCCAGAAAAAGCTCACTTTCCCTTTCTCCTCCGGCCCTGACATACTGCATGGCGTTCTTGTACTGAAAAGCATGAAACGTTGAGGAAGTCAACATCTACAGCATTATTTTTAAATTGCCATGGGAAAAGGAGCCACAATCCGTGAAAACCACTGTTTAAAGTCACATTAACACTTCTTAAATGAATGCCAAAAATAATTAGATCTGTACAGAATCCATGGCCGCTATATTTCGAACGTTACTGAATATTTAAAAAGCACGTTAATTGAGATACTGAGATGTCTGCCCCCTCTCACCCACATTTGGAGCTACTAAATGGGAGTCCTGACATCAAAGTCTGTGTACCTCGTACATCTCCACACATGCATACATCTTTCAGCATGCATACAGTCCACAGTATTTGCTCCCTCACACATCTTTCCTCCAGTCCCTGTGCTTGCTAGCTCACTTTCAAGCATGCAGGTGCATTCTGCATCTTGTTCTAGCAGACAGAAGCCATTGGGTGAATTTTGTTGGGCAAATTCTCTCCAAAGACTTATTATGGATGTGCCCGCTGCTCAACCAACACAAGAACGGGAACTGCCAAAGCAGGAGTAAGGGGGGTTACCACTCAGTGCCACACCACTGGCTAAAGTAATGTGTCCATAAGCACACAACGCGCTGAAACCAGGATTGGACAGCCTTATATACAGAGATGGTTTCCCTAAAAGTCAGCTGTTAACAATGCTTGGGGAAAGAACTCACAGACATGGAATGGACCAACATCCTTGACTGCCCAAAGATCATCAATAGAAACAATGGCTTAAGTTCACGCACATCAACTATATACACCAAACATACCTGTCACCACAGTTGCTAGGTCATAAAATCTCTGCCCTAAGTGGCAACAACCACAGCTGATTTCTACCTAATGGTGTGGGAATGTTCACAAATGCAATCCTCCTGGTCGCTGGTTGTAGCACTGATAGGGAATTTAGGAGGAGAAATCGTGATCCTATATCCTTCAATGTGTTTTCTGGGCCTGATGAAAGTACTACAAAGAATAAGAGTGTGTTGTGTTTCATTTATTTTTCGTGGAAGTGTATATAGCAGTGGGGTGGAAGGCACATGCAGTGCCTGCCTACACCTGGCTGAGGGACTTGTGAAAGTGGGTGCAGGCTCAGTTGAGAGGTCTTCGAGCAGTCAGGAAGTGCGGTCCTGCTCCTGAATTATTGAATGGCTGTGAGGGTCTTCTAATAAGCACGGAGGCCAGATAGGTTGACCTGCCATCCTAGGTTGCCGATTTGAGAACCCGAGGAAGACCTGTTACCTAGAACAATTCTGTCTGTTGGGGATTGCCTTGTCTGAAGATGTAAGAAGAAGAAAAACGAAAGGAGCCAGGCCCTTAGGGACAGGTGAGGAGGCTGGACCTTATCTTACACAACCATACCAAAAATTGCCTCGTCACCTACATTTATATCCACACTTAAGGAAAGCTGAACACGCTACCTGTCGTATTCAACAAGGTATTTTTATTTATACCAGAATGACTTTTCAATTAATCAAAGTTCAAAAAAATGAATTAAAGACACATAAAGACACATTACTGCATTACATATTTACACCATGAGTGTCATACTCTTAAACTGTACAAATGTGTTTCTAATTATGCTTGAAAAACAGTCAAACACAAAATGAGTAATGAATCTAAGACAAACAGAACATTTCAAACATGTGCAACATACAACAATACATTTTCTACAACTGTGGGGAGCGATTAAAGCACAAAGAATAGTGAAAAAAGGAAGGGAAAGATAGAAAAGAAGCAAAGTTAATTTGTAAGTATTTTGCCACCAGCAAGATGCTGGTATGAGGAAATGGATCACAATAAATCCTTTCTAACTGGCCGACGCGTTTCGATTCCAGTGAGTGATTTCCTGGAATCTCATCAGGGCGCAAAAAATTCTGTCTGTGAAAAAGAAGGAAAAGGGGAGCGAATTATGGTTTTATCAGCTATAGACTCTACTCCCAAAATAGTGACGCTCAGAAAAGGGAATGAACCTACCAGATTGTAGGAGATGCGAAAATGCACGCAGTTTCTATCTGTGCAAAGTCGAACTTCTTCGACGTGTAATCAAGATATGGACGGGGGACCACCTAAAGGTTAAGCAATCATTGTAAGACTTGTACCATTTGTCTGTACAGAATCGTACTGAATGTAAAATGAAATAAAACGACATACCGTCAGTAGGCGCATAAATTAAACCTGACGGCTGCCGCTGTGTCAACGTTGTACTCTCAGGCGACTAAGGGGGGGAACAATCAAGTATTCACGCTAGGGGAACGGGGGCGACAGGTTAGTACAATGGTGCATAGATCTGGCCAAGCTATTTTAAAAAAATGTAATACAACGGCATACCTTTCCTTGACAACTGCGAGGCTTGAAGCTTCGTGTTATTCTATTTTAAATATTCTCGTCATGGCTTTGGAATTGTGGAGGCATCCGCTGTGAGATAGCGGAATGAATTAATAACAAATATTCTAGGTATCGGGGAGATTTTGTGAAAAACAATTAAAAGAACGAAGGAGCGTTGCGTACCTGTGTCCTCTCTTGTCCCTGTCTGCGGCATTCTGTGCCGAATCCAAAATGGACGCCAGGTGTGTTTACCTGGATATAGCTCTCAGGTAAAGGTGCTGTGCCTTTATGGGAAACGTAGTTCGCGGCCCAGAACGCGGATTGAAAGCGTAATGTGGCGCGATAATCATGGTGGCATTTTTGCTTAAGGATAATGTGGGTGGTGCCCCGTGGGTATGAATATTTGAGCATTAAAAGATCAGATTGAGGAATGAGACAAATAGAACAGCCAAGGTGGCTACATGTCGCCAAAGCTCCATAGTTTTACACTCTTGAGATTTTAGACAAAGTATTGAGATCTTTCTGCGCGCTCTTGAATTTGAGGATGAGATATGCTTCTTTTTTAAGAAGCATTCTATCCACGTCCACATTTCGGTTTGGAGATCGAAGTGTATATAGCACCGTCCACTTCAGATCATTTGCATCATGTTTCTCCGTCAAGAAGTGTTCAACCATTGGGGCATTCACAATTTTATTTTTTATCCTTTATCCGTGACCTGTGCTGGCAGATGCGGGTGTTAGCTTGTTGTGTCGTTTTCCCTATATAAATTTTTCCGCAGGGACATTGGACTAGATAGACCACATTCTTGGTCTTACAGTTGGAAAATTCACTGTGTTTCCATCTGGTCCGCCCGTGTTGGAACTCATCGCCTTCAATGGTATTGGGGCACACAACGCAGGTGCCGCATTTGTGATGCCCTGTGATTGGTTTAAGGTTCCATTGAGTCAATAAGTCACTTTTCTTTTGGGTAAAGATACATCCGCCCTCATGATTTGTTGCCCTATACTTTGGTTTTTCTTGTATGCAAATAGAGGCCGTGGAAATGAGCATTCAAGATTGGCAAGTAAATGCCAATTACTCAGCACGGCTTTCCTCAATTTATGAGTATCTGGTCCGAAAGTGGAAACACAGACCAGTCTTTCAAGAGCAGGTTTGGGTCGAGTTTGTAAAAGGGTTTCTTGAGGGGTGTAGCGCGCTCTTTTAAGAGAGTGCTTCAGTAGCTTCTTCGGATACCCTCTGTCTTTCATTTCCTGGCAGAATCTCTCTGCGTGGGATGAGAAGTCCTCCAAGTGAGAGCAGTTTCTCGTAATGCGCAATAACTGCCCATAGGGGAGATTGGATTTAAGATTGCGGGGATGGGCGCTCTTGTGATGCAGGATGGTGTTTCTATCCGTGTCCTTTTTATACAGGGATGATTTAAATTCCCCATTGATGCATGTCATTTCGACATCGAGGAAAGTCATCTTTGTATTGCTGTATGCGATGGAGAATTTAATATCTCCATGTCTACTGTTCAGCCAATCGTGGAACGCTACCAGATTGGTCTGGCTCCCCTGCCACAGGAGCCAGACGTCATCTATGTAATGAAACCACTGCAGGATATGGTGTTTAAAAGGGTTGTTATTATCAACAACTCTCTCCTCGTATTGTGCCATATACAATACGGCCATTTCTGGGGCATAAGGGCACCCCATCGCGGTGCCCTTAACCTGCATGAAAAATTCCCCATTGAATGAGAAATAATTCTTCTTTAGAGCAATTTCAGCCAATTTGAGAATGAAGGTGGTGGGCACTTGGTGTGGCCTTTCTCTCATATCGAGATATGGAACCGCTCGTACAAATCGTAGGTGGCGGTAATTCGGTCGTCAATTTGTCTGCTAGACCTTTAACGCCAGATGAATATTCTGTTTTAAATCTAGGATTGAAATTCGTGCCATGCAAACATACTGACTACACGAGACTCAAACTGGAAGCCATTGAGTTTTGTCGCAAAATCCGCTTAAAAACATTCTTTTGTAACTAAGTACCGTCACCCAATGTAGAAGTGACGGGTCTAAGAAACAAGTCTTACTTTGTTCCCAATCAAAATATTCCAAAAGAAGTTCTTGCGTTTGAGCAAGTACTGTTGTCATCCATTGACAATCTGGAAAAAGGGAGACATTTTGTTCATCAAAACATGGGCCAAAGACAACGTGCAGCTATTAAATCCCTGAAGGAAGACACCTCAATAGTCATAAAACAGGCTGACAAGGGTGGGGCAGTAGTCGTGTGGGCACGCGATAAATATCTAGCAGCAGGCAGTAAACAAGTCAATAACCAGATTTGGTATAGACGCCTTTCTGAAGATCCAGTCAATGATATTCAACGACTCATTTCAGAGACATTAGAAAAAGGATTTGAGGAAGGATTTTTGGGCAAAAAGGAACACGAATACTTGTCTAAAAAATGTCCGAGAACTCCAGTACTCTACTCTTGCCCAAAATTCACAAGTCTCCAAGACCCCCCAGGACGTCCAATCGTCTCTGGATGTGACTCCTGCCTTGAACCATTTTCCCAGTATGTAGATTTTTTCTTGAAACCATTCTTGACCAAAGTGAAATCTTACTTGAGAGACACTACGGACTTTCTACTCAAGGTAGAGGGGACCAAATTTGATCAGGATACCCAACTAATGATGACAATGGATGTCACCTCCCTCTAAACGCAGATCCCTCAGGAAGAAGCGCTAGAGGTGATGGAGTTATATCTAGATATGAGAGAAAGGCCACACCGAGTGCCCACCACCTTCATTCTCAAATTGGCTGAAATTGCTCTAAAAAAGAATTATTTCTCATTTAATGGGGAATTTTTCATGCAGGTTAAGGACACCGTGATGGGGTGCCCTTATGCCCCAGAAATGGCCGTATTGTATATGGCACAATAGGAGGAGAGATTTGTTGATAATAACAACCCTTTTAAACACCATATCCTGCAGTGGTTTCGTTACATAGATGACGTCTGGCTCCTGTGGCAGGGGAGCCAGACCAATCTGGTAGCGTTCCACGATTGGCTGAACAGTAGACATGGAGATATTGAATTCTCCATCGCATACAGCAATACAAAGATGACTTTCCTCGATGTCGAAATGACATGCATCAATGGGGAACTTAAATCATCCCTGTATAAAAAGGACACGGATAGAAACACCATCCTGCATCACAAGAGCGCCCATCCCCACAATCTTAAATCCAATCTCCCCTAAGGGCAGTTATTGCGCATTACGAGAAACTGCTTTCACTTGGAGGACTTCTCATCCCACGCAGAGAGATTCTGCCAGGAAATGAAAGACAGAGGGCATCCGAAGAAGCTACTGAAGCACTCTCTTAAAAGAGCGCGCTACACCCCTTGAGAAACCCTTTTACAAACTCGACCCAAACCTGCTCTTGAAAGACTGGTCTGTGTTTCCACTTTCGGACCAGATACTCATAAATTGAGGAAAGCTGTGCTGAGTAATTGGCATTTACTTGCCAATCTTGAATGCTCATTTCCACAGCCTCTATTTGCATACAAGAAAAACCAAAGTATAAGGCAACAAATCATGAGTGCGGATGTATCTTTACCCAGAAAGAAAAGTGACTTATTGACTCAATGGAACCTTAAACCAATCACAGGGCATCACAAATGCGGCACCTGCGTTGTGTGCCCCAATACCATTGAAGGCGATGAGTTCCAACACGGGCGGACCAGATGAAAACACAGTGAATTTTCCAACTGTAAGACCAAGAATGTGGTCTATCTAGTCCAATGTCCCTGCGGAAAAATTTATATAGGGAAAACGACACAACAAGCTAACACCCGCATCTGCCAGCACAGGTCACGGATAAAAAATAAAATTGTGAATGCCCCAATGGTTGAACACTTCTTATCGGAGAAACATGATACAAATGATCTGAAGTGGACGGTGCTATATACACTTCGATCTCCAAACCGAAATGTGGACGTGGATAGAATGCTTCTTAAAAAAGAAGCATATCTCATCCTCAAATTCAAGAGCGCGCAGAAAGGTCTCAATACTTTGTCTGAAATCTCAAGAGTGTAAAACTATGGAGCTTTGGCGACATGAAGCCACCTTGGCTGTTCTATTTGTCTCATTCCTCAATTTGATCTTTTAATGCTCAAATATTCATACCCACGGGGCACCACCCACATTATCCTTAAGCAAAAATGCCACCATAATTATCGCGCCACATTACGCTTTCAATCCGCGTTCTGGGCCGCGAACTACGTTTCCCATAATGCACAGCACCTTTACCTGAGAGCTATATCCAGGTAAACACACCTGGCGTCCATTTTGGATTCGGCACAGAACGCCGCAGACAGGGACAAGAGAGGACACAGGTACGCAACGCTCCTTCGTTCTTTTAATTGTTTTTCACAAAATCTCCCCAATACCTAGAATATTTTGATTAATTCATTCCGCTATCTCCACAGCGGATGCCTCCACAATTCCAAAGCCATGACGAGAATACTTAAAATAGAATAACACGAAGCTTCAAGCCTCGCAGTTGTCAAGGAAAGGTATGCCGTTGTATTACATTTTTTTAAAATAGCTTGGCCAGATCTATGCACCATTGTACTAACCTGTCGCCCCCGTTCCCCTAGCGTGAATACTTGATTGTTCCCCCCTTTACCCGCCTGAGAGTACAAAGTTGACACAGCGGCAGCCGTCAGGTTTCATTTATGCGCCTACTGACGGTATGTCGTTTTATTTCATTTTACATTCAGTACGATTCTGTACAGACAAATGGTACAAGTCTTACAATGATTGCTTAACCTTTAGGTGGTCCCCCGTCCATATCTTGATTACACGTCTAAGAAGTTCGACTTTGCACACATAGAAACCGCGTGCATTTTCGCATCTCCTACAATCTGGTAGGTTCATTCCCTTTTCTGAGCGTCACTATTTGGGAGTAGAGTCTATAGCTGATAAAACCATAATTCGCTCCCCTTTCCCTTCTTTTTCACAGACAGAATTTTTTGCGCCCTGATGAGATTCCAGGAAATCACTCACTGGAATCGAAACGCGTCGGCCAGTTAGAAAGGATTTATTGTGATCCATTTCCTCATACCAGCATCTTGCTGGTGGCAAAAAACTTACAAATTAACTTTGTTTCTTTTCTATCTTTCCCTTCCTTTTTTCACTATTCTTTCTGCTTTAATCGTTCCCCACAGTTGTAGAAAATGTATTGTTGTATGTTGCACATGTTTGAAATGTTCTGTTTGTCTTAGATTCATTACTCATTTTGTGTTTGACTGTTTTTCAAGCATAATTAGAAACACATTTGTACAGTTTAAGAGTATGACACTCATGGTGTAAATATGTAATGTAGTAATGTGTCTTTATGTGTCTTTAATTCATTTTTTTGAACTTTGATTAATTGAAAAGTCATTCTGGTATAAAGAAAAATACCTTGTTGAATACGACAGGTAGCGTGTTCAGCTTTCCTTAAGTGTGGATATAAATGTAGGTGACGAGGCAATTTTTGGTATGGTTGTCTGAAGATGTAGCATTGCTGTTTTTTGCATGTGACAGGAAATCTCTACAAGGAAATTAGGTATAAATATTTCATTCAGGAATATACAAAAATGACAGTGTGGGCCATATGATGTCGCAGTAGTGTACAATTATTTTGCAGTATGTTCAACCAATGCTCATCTTTTCACGACCCCACCGCCCTGCAGTCACTAAAGGATCAAATACTAACCAACATCAATGAAAAGGTGCATTCAATTTTTCAATCACTTTGGTTCAATAAACCATATTTAATGCGATAATTATATACACATTCATTTGTTATTAATGTTCAATCAAATTCTGTTGGAGTCTTGTCTCACAGAGAAATAGGCGGTTTTCTTGTGACTTTTAACTGGGACTTGGACGAAGGAGATTGACCAGAGGGTACTACACCGCCCAACATTTTGTCTAGAATTTTTACTGGATTTCCACTTCATTTAGTGCAACTATATAAATACACCTAACCCTGATGAAGTCCGTAAGGATGAAACGCGTTTGCTGGGCTGAATTAAAATTGTGATAATGGATAAACTTCAATAAAGTGGATTAAATATGATTTACAAGATTCTAGAAGAATTTGATTGAACATTAACAATGAATGAATGTGAATATAATTATCACATGAAATATGGTTAATTGAACCAAAGTGATTATAAAATGGTATGCTCCTGCTCATTGATGTTGGTTGATAGTTCATTCAGGCATTGTCTCTCAATGTATGCATATCCACACTTGCATTGGCTCCCATTCCACACACCATTACTTATTAAGTTCTGCTGCTCTCAGCAAAGGCTGGGAGTGTGTGTATTTACTTTTCTTTTTTGCTTTAGCACAAGTTATGGTTTTCATGCTCAATGGACTTTGGAGAATGAAATTGTACATTCAGTCTGGATTTAAGAAAACAATGGAGAACAATAAACTGATTGGCATCGGAGTCTGCAGGTACAAACGAAAAAAATGTCATTCTAATCTAATACCAATGAAAGCTGTTTCTCAGACTGGGACGGAAAAAGCCCGTTTGCAATGAACACGTTACCAGTTTTCATCACCCCCCTCTCCCCCAACCACCCCCCTCCACACACACACACACCACCCGCCAGCAGACTAATGCACATCTTCGGGGGTTGTTAAATCTCCTTGCCTACCGTCAATCGCCGCTAACCACAGCTCCAGTAATAGCCCCTCAGCCCACAATAACATTTCCCTTCTTATTTCAAATAACCATATGTTGTGTGGAAAATAAGAATTAGACAAATCAATGTTCGAGTGTTGTTTGTACAAGAAAGCATTACTGAGGGCAGCACCTGCTCTGATCTGAACAATAAGACCACTACGTCGTTGTGCATAACGAAACATGTATTTGCTTAAATATTTTTATATATATATATATATATATATTACCTACTGGCGGTCGCCAGTAGGTAGTTATAGTTAGGATTTTTTTCAATGTTAAATCTGAAAATTCTATTTGGAATAACTTTGGCGCCGGTTGACGAATCTGCCTGAAAATTTCCTCAAAATGGCCTCGCGGCATTCCGGTCCTTCCCTGAAAGTTTGGGGGGGATTCGTCAAGCGGGGGCCGAGATAAAAGGGGGGTCCCAAAACGCGTTTTCCCTATGTTAATTTCCATAGGGCGGTCGATTTCACTTTTAGCCCGAACGGCTGAATGGATTTCCACCAAACTTGGCAAAATTTTAGGGACTGGTAGCCCGATGTGCCTTTGCTATGTCTCAAGATATGTGCTCCAGTGGATTTTGAGTAATTAAGGTTCAAAAAAATATATATATCTATAGCCGCGCTCCGGTACGCGCACCGGTACGCGCACCGGGCGCTTACCGCGACTTGCGCGCTGAAAGCTGATTGGCTCTGGGATGTCTGTAAACATTCTAAACAGTCCGGAGCGGCCGCCATCTTGTGTCTCGGTAGGATCGAGACACGAGAGGTGGCCAAAACAAAGAGGGAAATGACCATAAGGGGGCAGAGTAGACCCCCCTTGACCCCCTAGGTTTGATGTGGGGGCCATAAAAGGGCCCCGCGGAGCAAAAAAAAAATTAAAAAAAATTTTGATTTTCGCGGGGTGAGCGCCCGGTACGCGCACCGGTACGCGCACCGGTAAGCGTACCGGGGAGTGTACCATGGGGAAAAAGAATGACAGTTTTAAAAGTAGCTGTTTAAAAAAAAAAATGTTTTGTTGTTTTTTTTTATACATACACATACATATATATATAAATGCATATGCATATATATATATGCATATATGTGTATATGTGTGCGTGTAGAGAGAGGTAGAGAGGTAGAGGTGTAGAGGTAGAGAGGTAGAGAGGTAGCGGTAGAGAGGTAGAGATTAGTAGAGAGAGAAGAAGAGAGAGGTAGAGAGGTAGAGAGTAGAGAGTGAGTAATAGAGAGTAGAGAGTGAGTAGTAGAGAGTAGTAGAGAGCAGTAGAGAGAGTAGCAGAGAGTGAGTAGTAGAGAGTAGTAGAGTGAATAGTAGAGTGAGTAGTAGAGAGTAGTAGAGAGTGAGTAGTAGAGAGTGAGTAGTAGACAGTAGTAGAGAGTAAGTAGTAGAGTGAGTAGTAGAGAGCAGTAGAAAGTGAGTAGTAGAGAGTAGTAAAGAGTGAGTAGTAGAGAGTGAGTAGTAGAGAGTGAGTAGTAGAGAGTAGTAGAGAATGAGTAGCAGAGAGAATAGTAGTGAGTAGTAGAGAGTGAGTAGTAGAGTGAGTAGTAGAGACTAGTAGAGAGAGAGTAGTAGAGAGTGAGTAGTAGACAGTAGTAGAGAGTGAGAAGTAGAGAGTGAGTAGTAGAGAGTAGTAGTGAGTAGTAAAGAGTGAGTAGTAGAGAGAGTAGTAGAGAGTGAGTAGTAGAGAGTAGTAGATAGTGAGTAGTCGGGAGTAGTGAGTAGCGAGTAGTAGGGAGTGAGTAGTAGAGAGAGAGTAGTAGAGTAGTAGAGAATGAGTAGTAGACAGTGAGTATTTGAGAGTAGTGGAGTAGGAGAGAGTAAGTAGTAGAGAGTAGTGGAGAATATTCCAAAGTTTGGCACAGCACCACTTTCACAATGAGTCCAATCAAATCATATCACTTAGAGTCCTTATTGAAGCGCTGAATCTTGGTGTATAGTCAAATGCTTTTATTTTCCTTAAGTTTATGTACCACAGCCAGCCGAAAGGTTTCGTTCTGTACAACAGAACTTCTTCAGGGCGTTCTTATTTCCTTCAAGTTATGTCGGTATCCAGTTGTCATATAACTAGATATTTCTTCCAAATGTTAGACGAGACATAAGTATATTCTTATTCAAAGTGACTAGGTATCAATTTTACCCACACAATTCGGGAAGACTTGAGTAATTTATAGCATCCTCAAAGTCAGTCTTTCAAAAATTCCAAAGTATAGGACATGATAATCCAAATCCAAATGTTTCTCAGGAAAAGTAATTTACAATCGTTCGGAATATCGGTGTTTGGGCAGATATGATCCAGGGACCCCCAGTATGCAAGGGGAATTAGTCCCCCCTCTACAAACGCGCCAGTGGCCTGCATTGCAGAGAGGTGTAACAAGGGTGTGGCCTCATTACACTTCTCTGCAATGCAGCTCCCTCGCGCATACTGGAGGCTCCTGGTGGACCAGTTGACCCCAGGGACCCCCAGTATGCAAGGGGAATTAGTTCCCCCTCTGCAAACACGGCAGTGGGCTGCGTTGCAGAGAGGTGTAACAAGGGGCATAGTCTAATTACACCTCTGCAATGCAGCCCCTGGCGCATACTGGAGGTTCCAGGTGGGCTAATTGGCCCCCAGGGGCCCCCAGTATGCAAGGGGAATTAGTTCCCCCTCTTCAAACATGCACGGGGGCTGCGTTGCAGAGAGGTGTAAAAAGGGTTGTGGCTTCATTACACCTCTCTGCAATGCAGTCCCCTGGCGCATACTGGAGATTCCTGGTGGGCTTTCAGGTCTTATATAGTTAGGAATTAGCATTAAAAAAACCTTTGAAATTCACCGAAAAAACCATAGGTTTCACACCAGTTATAGTTAGGAATTAGCATTTAAAAAACCTTTGAAATTCACTGAAAAAACCATAGGTTTCACACCAGTTATAGTTAGGAATTAGCATTTAAAAAACCTATTAAATTCACTGACAAAACCATAGATTTCACACCATTTATAGTTAGCTGGAAATTTTACTGACATAAAACCATTGAAATTCCCACGTTATAGTTAGTTGGACTCACTATAACTTGCGCGCCTGTAATGCACTGCTGATGACGTCACATATTACATCACTCATGACATGGTCAGTGACATCACTCATGACATCACTGATGACACCATCCTTGTGACAGAGTGACAGACCTAATTTCAGTGTAATGTAACGCTTGAAACACATATTCAAAAATAGAAACAAACATTTTCAAAAAAATGGAGATACCTAAACCAGTAACAACAACCAATTCAGTAATTCCACCATCTATATACACATCCACTCATTCACCAACAGTTCTATATAGTCACTCATATATATACTCACTCATCATATGTAGTGATACACCTATACATCCTGTTACACATCAGCAGTCATCCAAAAGTTACTCACACACATACTCACACATGCAAATAAACTATTGAACATCCATTTATTTGCATATACATTTATACACACACTACCACCTTACTTATAAGGAAACTTACCCATACTTACTCTCTTAAACAATCACTTATAGAAACACATACTTATTTAAACAGGAACTCCTACAATCTCTCACTATATATACTATACTCACTTATATACATCAATACTCACATATACTAGATTAAAACATATGTCGTTACTAATGAAGACACTAGTGAGACAGTCATTCACTCACTAACACACACATATACACACTCATCCACCCATACAGTCCTGCACATATGCTGTCTTCAAAACACATACAAACAGTGAGTCAGTCACCAACCCCTGCAGCCACTTATACACAAAGTGAAACACTGATACAAACATTTAAATATTTAAACAATACTCGCTAATATATGTATTCACTAAGATACACGTAATAAGCCAGTTACCCAACCAATTTTTTTTTAAAAAAACATCCATTTACACACTTATTTAAACATTTATTCTTCCATCGACCTTTACAAATACATATATAAAACAAATTTATTTTTCAGAAAGACACACATTCACTGGATGGTGTCATCAGTGATGTCATGAGTGATGTCACTGACCATGTCATGAGTGATGTAATATGTGACGTCATCAGCAGTGCATTACAGGCGCGCAAGTTATAGTGAGTCCAACTAACTATAACGTGGGAATTTCAATGGTTTTATGTCAGTAAAATTTCCAGCTAACTATAAATGGTGTGAAATCTATGGTTTTGTCAGTGAATTTAATAGGTTTTTTAAATGCTAATTCCTAACTATAACTGGTGTGAAACCTATGGTTTTTTCAGTGAATTTCAAAGGTTTTTTAAATGCTAATTCCTAACTATAACTGGTGTGAAACCTATGGTTTTTTCGGTGAATATATATATATATATATATATATATATATATATATATATATATATATATATATATATATATATATATATATATATATATATATATATATATATATATATATATATATATATATATGTATATAAAGAACTAAACGTGCTAGACGGAAGCTGGCATACGCGCTTGCTTATTCGAGACGGGTACGCTTCCAAAGTTTTCTCCTAAGCCCGCATGTATTGTTTTCAGTGTGGGACACCTATAACATGATGGGTTCTTGAACACCGCAGCCACCTCTGACTGTTCCGTTTCTCCGCCTCGTCTGCTGCACTTCCAGAAGGCAGCGCGCACCTTTTTGCAGTGTCTGCGCGACCACTTGCTTCCCTGGCGAGGACCCGGTGCGCCGCTGTCCAAGGTGCTGAAATCGAAGATGAAAAACCCAGGCTGCCGCGGAGAGCCTGACCTTTGCTCAGAAACTCTAGTCTAATGAACAGCCGGGGGTACCCTGAGGCATGCCGCGCTAAACCAAGCAAAGCACGAGTAATGCGCGTACCTACAAAGTCGCTTTTCAGAGGAAAGTAGACTTTCACAGCGACATACACAAAGAGCATGTGTTGATATAAATTACAGTTTGCGTTGGATTAGTGTATGCGCTATAAAGCAGTGTACGAAAGAGACTCGCAAGGGGACCAAAAGACAGGTTCACCCGAGGAGTAGTACCAATAACGGGACAGACGGCCACCCACCTCCCCGTCTAACCCCAGCTGTGCTATGGAGAGGATGTTCGTAACCCACAATGCGTGTGAGCATTGGACCGGTCGCTGTATTAGAAAACCATTTCCCGTAAGTGATTTTCGCCCACCTCTGCGCAACAGGCGCACCACAAATGAAAGTGTGCCTGTTGTATCCGGGAGGGGCTGGGCGTCGTGGGGACCCACAGTGGGGGAGGGAACACGTCATATGACAGCCGACATGTTAAATGCATATAAACAGGTGAATGGTGCACGTACTCTTGTGCTCGCGCTGCTGGAAAGGGTCTGCTCTTGTCAACTGCTCCGAGGGACGCCTGCTCCTCTTGCCCAGAGAGATGGAAGATGTCTTCGGCTCTGAGAGTTTCCCCTCCAGCAGCAGTAACTTTTCGTGCCCAGGAGACGGCTGCCACCGCGCCCTCCAGCGCCACCTGAACTTCTCCTCGTCGCTGTTCAACTCCAGCGGCCGAGATAGCAACGCGGAGCGCGTCACCAACTACAACCGGCCCCTGCGCATCGTGAGCATGGCGCTGATTCTGGCCGCCGCGCTGCTGGGCAACTGCCTGGTGCTGCTGCACACCTGCCCCCGCGCCGGGCGCCCCAAGCGCCGCAAGATAGACTTCACTGTGCGCCAGCTGGCGCTGGCCGACCTCTACGTGTCGGTGGTGACCCTGCTCTCGCAGCTGGTCTGGGAGCTGCTGGAGGACGAGTGGCTGGCCGGGGACCTGGCCTGCCGCCTCTTCAAGGTGCTGCAGGTCTCGGGCCTCATGGCTTCGTCCAACATGATCGCCGTCATGGCGCTGGAGCGCCATCAGGTGGTGCTGAGGCCACTGGGCGCCCCCCTGCCCGCCCGGGCGCTGGCAGCCGGGGGATGGCTGCTGGCACTGCTGCTCTCCGTGCCGCAGGCCTTCGTCTTTCGGGTCAGAGGGCGCCGGTGCCTCAGCACGCTTCGGAGACCGCCCGAATGGCACTTCCAGGCGTACATCATGTACGGGGCGTGCACCGTCTTCCTGGCGCCCTTCTGCATCCTGTGCGTGTCCTACAGCCGCATCCTGTGGGTCATCTGGCGCAAGGGGGGCGCCGGGGGGCGGGCGCCCGGGCAGGAGCCCCGGCTCACTGCCGCCAACAGTACCATCCCCCGAGCCCGCGTCCGGACCCTCAAGATGACGCTAGTGATCATCGCGCTCTTCGTGCTCTGCGGCCTCCCCTACTTCGTGGTGGAGCTCAAGCTGGCCCTCGGGCGCTGCACGGGGCTGGACGAGCGGGTCATGGCCGTGCTGGGCATCTTCGTGGTGACCAACAGCGCCGTCAACCCCTACGTCTACCTCTGCTTCCGCACAGGCGGGGCGCGCCGGCTGGAGCGGAGCCTCTGCCCGCGGGGCTGCTGCGCGCTGCGGGAGCCCCAGGCGGCCGAGCGCCCCCTCTGCCACTGCCACCGCCAGGAGGAGGCGCAGTACCTGCCGGGGGCCTCCTCCTCCACTTACAGGAAGGAGCCCTCCAGCACTTCTACAACTGACCTGGACACCGCCAGCGTTTCGTTCTTCATGGGCCGGCCTGTGACCTTTAAGAGGCCCCAAGAGGCCAGCAGTGGCACCTCGTGTGACTGCTCGCTCTAGAGCCTCTCCTGACATCTGTGACATGGGACCAGCCCCTGGGATCCTGGTGCTGTGGCACATACCGCATCCACACGCGCGCCTCGGAATGCAGTGGGTGTTCCTAACATGTCATTCCCTCACAATGACCGGCACTCATCTGTCATGGCGAAGCCCAGGTAGAGCACGTCTTCTGGGGGTTGTTCATCATTCTCTCCATATCCTGTTTGTGCACGGCCCTTCAACAGCAGCAGAGGGACAAGCTTATCACATCTGTACAACAAGCATTGCAAGTGCCGTCCATCTCTCGTGTGTGGTCGCACTCTCTGCCATTCCCAAGCCCACTGCAAACAACTGTTGAGCAGAAGTACTGTGTCATTTCCTATGGAATCTATTTTTCTCAATTTGTGCCCCAAACCTGAGCTGCCACTGGGAGCATTT
This sequence comes from Lissotriton vulgaris, assembly GCF_964263255.1. NCBI lineage: Eukaryota > Metazoa > Chordata > Amphibia > Caudata > Salamandridae > Lissotriton > Lissotriton vulgaris. Next base: position 637,189,049 of record NC_141689.1, on the reverse strand, counting down.
GCAAAACAATGAGAGAGATGCAGACTTGCCTGAACCGAAGGAGATGCCCTGGACACCCAGCCGGGAGAGGTACCATACTGCCTGGACGGCCGGCCCTAAACTGAGTGAATGGGCGCCTTAAGACTCATTAATTGAGAATGAGCTCACATTTGTGCGTTGTCAGTTCTCATATTGATTGTAACAAAGTTATATATTTAAGAATCATCATTTTGCTGTCAAAGGATGTATATTTTGCCATAAAAAACTGAAATCTTATCCCGGCAGACACCTGGATTTTAGGACTTTGGTATGGGGGCGGGGCAGCAATACTCCCAAACATTTCATCAGGAGCCAAAAATGTACATGTTGGGGTTTGAGTGAGGGCCACGTTGACATTGCCAAAAGTAAACAGAGCTAGTTCAGTAGAATATGTCTAAAAGTTTCCTTAATGCATTCTTTTGAAACCTCCATGAAGCAAAACATAGGGCTTGGAGGGAGGTTTCCTCTCATTAAATGTTGATCGTTGGTTGCCATATGACCCATCTATAATTGTTTTGTTCCACGAAGGATAGGCAGAGCTGGGAACTTAAAGTTGAGTCAGAGGCCCACTCCAAGAGGCTTTAAAAATAGCAAAATGTTGCATTTTGAAGTAGAAAAAGGCCCATCATATTGGTCAACAGATGATAGCTATGAAATACCAGTGAAATGGTTTCTCTGGGGATTAACCCAAGAGACTATTTACATGTGAATTTATACTTTCAAAATACATTCTGGTCAAAGTTACTTTGGCCATAACTATGTCTTTAAGTTAAGAAATACAAAACTCTCAACATCCATAGGTTTCCCCGCACACCAGAGTGGTCGACTAAGCTGTGTGTGTAAGGTGCCTGCGTGCCTCCTTGTATTGAAAGGGTTCACCGAGCCTCTCCTCCATGCAGGACTGATCTGCATGCTCTGTTCCTGCATCATGTACTTGGAACAAGAGAAGCATCCAAACTCTCTGTCTCTACACCCCTGGACCTTTCAGCAAACACCAGGAGAGACTAGAACCTGCACCACCAAGAGGTTCATCTCGCCAAGATCTGAATTCATAATTCTAGCCTAGACTCTTTACGTCCCAGAATCCACATCAGCACACACCCTGGTCATCTGTGGTCAGACCACCTGCTAATTAGTGCTGAATGTGACTTGAATTAACCTTTGCCACCCAGGATGCTGCCCTCAAGTGTAGACTGCCAAGCTACACCAGTAGACCTGGAATCTGACACAAGCAAAGAGTACAATGTATCCCAGTATCATGACTGTTTATATTTACCAAGATGCATCAAGGGTTCTTGGAACATGCCCCACGTTGGTAGTACCCAGGAAACGTCTCCCCATCTAATGCCAAGCAGCACCCAGTACTCATGAAACGTGATAGCAGCACATGGTGCACTGCAGCCCAACCCCTAATCTTACATAAGATGCAAAGCAGAACCCACACATCACTGCAGCGAATGAGTGGTGGAAAGTGTTACCCACACCTCTACCCCCTGCCACTTCCTCTGGAAGTGCTATGATCAGTGTCTGTAAAAGAGTAATCTCTGTTACAGGGAGCCATGTACAACTGCTGTCTGAGGTTTACCTTTTATAGCTGCCAGGATTCCTGTGTCCTGTGTGGCCTTAAGTCATGTGTGACACCCATCAATTGTTCTTTTTGCACCTTGACACAGTCCCAGCTGATTAGTAAACAGCAATTTGTGTGTGGGCGTTGTAAAAAATAGCTTCAATCATGCTTTTCCAATGAGTAGCTCATGAGCTGCTGCTAGCTCTCCAGCTATCTGTAAGTAGCGTTCCTCTGTGCAGCGCAGCTTACTAAATTAGAAACATTCTCTTGGTTGAATTAATACATGGATGCCAACATTGAAAAGTGTATATTGAGGAGTGTGTCTTTTTAGAACTCATAAGCTGATTTTTGAAAAAATGACTGAATTTAAAATATTCTTAACATCCTTTACAACGCAACTTTTACCACGCAGTGCCTTTACGACGCAACTTTTACAACGCAAACCATTACAACGCATTGCGCTGGGGGACGCTCTAGGATAGGGTATAGGTTTAATTTACTATCCAACACCTTCCCTACTATCCACGGGGACTGGAGTTGGAATAGTAAATTAAACTATTCACTATCCAGCGCCCCAAAGCACTATGAGTTGTAAAGGCATGGGTTGTAAAAACCGCGTTGTAAAGGCATGCGTGGTAAAAGCATGCGTTGTAATGTCATACATCCTCTTAACCCTGATGTTTGAGCAGCACATCGTGCAGCTCTGGGGAGATTGTTTACTAATATTATGAACTTGGTGCTGGGAGCATTGCAGCTTTGACTATATTCTGTTCCCGGTGTAGAGGCATTCCACATCGACAAGGCATTTCTTACTATACTGCTAACAACCTTGCCTGATGCACTGGGGTGGTCATGGCTGGCAGTATTGCACACAGCCCTATCTATGCCTGCTCTGTGTGTGAATAACTTGAACTCCTGCTGGCCGTTCTCTACCCTTATCTGTGTTCCATCCAGTGTGAGAGAAGCCTGCACAGCTGCCGACCTTGCTGCACACGAGGGAAGCATGCCCAGGTGCCTTCACTGCTGGACCTGTTCTGTGTGACCAGAGCATCCACAGTGAGGAGGGGGAGACATCAGAGAGAGGGAGACTAGAACCAAGAGGAGGCAGGAGGCAATGTATTGGTAGAGAAGAGAGCTCTGCTGGGATGAACATGTTGTTAGCACTGCTTTTATTTCCCAGTCCGACCCTCACACCTAAGCTGGTGGTGATACTTTTTACATCTGCCCACTGTTATTCTGGTCAAATTATACAGGCATTCACACTAGACTACTTTCAAAACACTTCTAAATATTGACTATTTTCTCATTTGGTAGGTGTGTTGCTTTTTGCTAACAAAGCATGTGTTTTCAATCGCCTTTTCCTGTTGCCCCACTGTCTCACTCTTTCCTGAACCCAAAGAAGGCAGGGATGATGCAGGAGATTATTTCCAGTACCACAATGTACGCACTTCTTCGCAGGGCTTTGTCCACTGAGCAGGGGCAACTCTAAGGTCACATGAAGGTCATACAAGAGTCGAAAAGCATGACGTGCTCCAGCCCCACCCACTTCGACATTTCTGCTTGAAGGTTAGTGTCGTTAGAAGGGGGATTATAAATAACCACATATCTCCACTCCTACTCTTAGTTCTGCCAAAAGAGATGAAAGAGAATATTGTAAAAGGTTACAAGTATTCCAGCAGTCCTGAGCCTTTGTTTCATTGTCCCCTTTCATCCATAATGAATCACTGAAACTGCTCTATACTTTCATCAAGTAGTATGTGGTTTTTCAAATACAAAGTGCACTTTGGGGTGGTATTCTATATGTTAATAAGTTCACTTTTTATATTACTATGATTGAACACTTTTGCCGACAAGTTTACATTTTTTGCTACAATTCAATGCATATTTTCTGTTTAAAGTTATAAGTAATTTTATTGTACTTGCTCAAAATAAAGTTAGAGAATGCATTTTAATCCAGAGAAGGTTTCAGATGTTGTATTTTCTGTTTAAAGCTCGGTATTCTGTTGCGTCTAAATCTGCAGTTTTTGATATACTTTATTCCATGTGTATTTTTAAACACTGCTTCACCGGCAGGCTGAGCATTTTCTCACCAGGAGAGTTCAAGAAATGAGCAGACCCTGCTATGTTAGTGAATAAACTTTGAAAACAGAATGGCCTTCTTTAGGCGTGTTTTTTGTCGCTGTGTTGTGCTTGGTGTACTCGAACAGTCATTGTCAGAACCGCTTCTAAGCGAAAACACCCCTGCAAATATTCCTGAAAGAAGAAGTAATTGTAATTGTAATAGGTTCTTGTACAGCACAAACTGACACCCTACGGGTATCCTGGCGCTTAGACTTGAGTATGACCATCATGTGAGCAGACCGAAGTAACAGGGAATTGGAGATCAGTCCTTAGAAAATAGCCAAGTTTTCAGGCTCTTTCTGAACTCGGTCAGGGAGTTAACTTGTCTGATGCTCTGAGGTAGCTCATTCCATAGTTGTGCGGCAGCCACACTGAAAGCCCTCCCCCCATCCTACAGCGCTTAACTCTGGCAGTCGTCATCCGATTTGGGCTGGAGGAGAGGAGCTGCCTCTTGGGATTGTACCAGGTAAACTTCTCCTGCAATGGGACACGGCCCAAATCGTCTACTGCTCTGTATACTATGCAGAGATATTTAAAGCAGACCCTTTCCTTAATAGGCAGCCAGTGAAGATCTTTCAAGGCCAGAGTAGTAGAAGACCTGCGTTGCCTATTTAGCACCAACTTTGCTGCCATGGACTGGACTCTCTGCAGCCCCTGAAAGATGTAATGAGGTGCTCCCAGATACAGGGAGTTGCAGAAGTCCAGCCTACTCAGCACTATATTCCTCACTAGAAGGGGGCGTGAATCCTTTGGTAATAGCGGGAGAATCTGCCGTTGCATGCGCATCAGAGAGAAGCACACGCTAACGGTTTTGTTGGCCTACGACTCCATTTGGAGATTGTCGTCCACCAAGAGCCCCAAATTACGCACCGTATTGACTGGAACCAAAGGTTCCTCCTCGGGGGTGAGCCTAAACTCCAGTGGTATATGCTGGGACATTCTGGAAGTAGAGCAGTACACCACCTCTGTTTTCCCCCCATTAAATTGTCGAGAATTTTTCCTGAGCCAACCAGCAGTCTGACGCATACAGTCCTGGAAAGTATCCATGGATACTGTATGTTTCCTTTCCAGGGAGAACACCAGTTGGGTATCGTCAGCGTAGTTGACCAGGTCGATTCCGAAAGATTTAATGATGGGGAACAGGGGCCGTAGATAGATATTAAAAAGAATAGGGCTGATCGCAGAGCCCTGCGGTACCCCATGGTGTACTGGAGAGTTGTTAGAGGTGAACGGTGCCATGGTCACTACCTGTTGTCTTCCTAATAGATAGGACTGTAACCACTGTAGGGCCCGTCCTTTCACCCCTATCTTCTCCAGTCTCTCCACCAGCACTGTATGGCTCACCGTGCCCAATGTGTGCATTACCAAGAAGTAATGCCAGTGTTTGGTGCATTGTCAACAGAATCTCACAGACAGCGTGTCTAAACACACGGAGGACAGTAAATATCAAAGACTGTAGTCCATCTCAAGAAAGGAGAGTCGTTCTGCGGAGTGAAGTTTATTAGCTATTCTCATCTTAAGTCGTAAGTGAAAGATACCGTTATATGTACGTCACAAGAAGCAATAATGCAGGATGTCAACCCTTCAAGGGATGATTCCAACTGAATTCGCAGGCATAGAACTCACAAGGAATGACACATGGGGCCTTCACCACACCCTTGTGCCATCGACCCACCCAGATTAGGGCACTGACTAGATTAGATGTCCAGTGCAATAACTCCCTGGTGCAAATTTTTGCCTTGTGTTTTCTGAGTTTTTCATCTGATTTATAAATTGATGTAAGAAAGTGAAAGATGCACGAAATGGTAATGCACCTTAGTGAGACCACTACCTGCTCTTAAAAACTTTCTGGCATACATTCACAATGGGGAAGGGGTCCTCTTTGAGTTTGTAAATGGGTTACCACAAACCTGAAGTTGGTGGTAAAATTCGAATGCTTTGTGACCATATTTCGGTCGCAAAACATTCTTACATACCATTGTGAATCGCTATTAGGAAGAGACACCCTTAAAATGTCAGTTCCTAATACATAATTGCTAAATCAATTTGTGATTTGGTAATACGTTACGAAATTGCAAAATGGACCTTTGTATATAGAAAAAAGCTTTTTTTCTAGCCGCAAACCACCCGATTCTAGGATTTGGGTCATTTGCGACATGAAAAAAGTTACTTATATTTGGCCCTAAGACCCATTCCAGCCAATTCACGACGGCATATTTACAAAGAAATTACGCAGTGAGGTGCTGCAAGCAATTTAGCGCCACACTGCATCATTTAAAAAAGGTAGGTTTGCAACATATTCACAAGAATAAGGCGCACCCCTGTGTTTTCCATTGGTCCGGAGCTAAAAAAGCTGCCTAGCGCCAATGCAGATACCCTTGCACCATAGTGCAAGGGTGCCTGCATTGCAGGGATGATTATTTATGTGTAGAAAGGATCATTAAAGGCGATTTGCTCCTTCTTTGTGTGCTGCAAAATGCAGCACACATAGAAATAGCAAAAAACGAGGAGAAATTAAAGTATTTCTCCTCGTTGTGCCACTCTAACGCCTGCCTTTCAATGGCATTCATTTTTGGCGCTGCCTTAGATTTACAGATTCTTGTAAATCTAGGGCAGCGTAAAAAAGCAATGAGTATTGCAGTGGAATGCCGCCAGTACACCCATTGCACGCCCCTTTGATGCAGAAAACTGCGTGAAAGGATAAAATATTTGCAATGTGGTGTTAAGCCACGCAAAGTGGCTTAGCGCCACATTGTAAATATGGAGCAGGGCATTGTGCCACCGGAGTGTCTCAATAAGTGATGCTCCAGTGGCTCAATGCCCTTGTAAATATGCCCCAATGTTCCTATATGATAGAATGTGCGAAGGATGATATGTCTTCGTGTAGGAATGCAGTTCTCTAAACTTTTTCCAGTCAGAGAGTTTTCTCAACGCATGCAGATTAAAAAAAATATTTTCATATTTTTGATTAAATGCAGATCATGGCTCTTAGGTTTATTTCTCAGACCGTGTTTGTTAACTACAGATTAATGCTGATAAATTAAATCCTGTTTCTACATACAATAGCAACAAACTGGTATTGCTGGTAACGTTTACTTCTTCCTCTCAGTTTTCCGAGGCTAGAACCAAAACAGAGGCAAGCACCGAACGCCTTAGGCTCTCATATAGAAGTAGATTTTTTTAAACACTCTTATATTTAGAGGAAAGTGGTATTTGGCGGGTGGTTATAAGGCATTGTTGCTTGGGCAACCTATACATTTTAGCACCAGCCAAAAGATGGTGCTAACTGATACCTCTGAATTAAGATTTGCCTGTAGAAACAGTTTCTCAACGTTATTCTATTTCCACTGCCTAATTCATGGTAAAACCATGATTACTTGTTACATTAATCCTATTAGTGTATTATGGATCATCTGTAGCGCTATAGCCAAGTCTTTCGTGTCCTTCTAGCTGTAAGTAATTATCGCACTAAAACATCTAAAGTTCAGCATTTACGAACATCTAAAGTTCAGCATTTACGAAAACTCCCATGCATGCTTTTTTTTCCAGGGCCTGCAGCCACAGTGATTACACATCTCTCAAGAAATGAACATTATAGGAGTTGCTTATTGCTGAAGTTCCAGATAGTGGGTCTGTGATGAAAAGTTAACTACACAAAGCCTTCTTGACTCTCCAGGTGGGTGTTGACGAGCGGTCAAGCCCTAGCATCATGGCAGTGGTGTAGGGTGATTTGAAATACAATACAACACAATTATTACCACTGCAGCAAAGATATCAGTGCCCAACAAGATTTGTGGCCACTGAACTCTTTAATAATAACTCAAGGTTCCATAACTATATTTACAGTATAAAGTATGTAAAATCACGAAAAGTACATAGCACAACATACAATAAAACAATGCTATAAACACAATCGCATTAAACCAGCCCCCTGGCCATGCAAACTATGAAAGGTTGGTAAACCCTAGATGATCACAAATGACACAACCTGCAAAGAAAAGCACATTAGCGGCGCAATGCACTTACAAAGGCAAGACAGGGTTAAGCAGTGTCTGCAACCAATGGATGATTTACCTCGCTGGTTTACTGCGATCAGTATATTTCAAAATAGAGGATTTCAAATGATCCTGTCAAAATGGCTACTTTGTTGTGCATTGATAATGTTTCCTTTCTGCAGCCCTGTTGTTTGCAAACACCTACAACTAGGCTTGAACAAAGCGAACAAGTTTGTGAGTGATCGGCTGAGTATCTGGTAAAATGAAAAGAGGACCGTGTCTCAAAGTTTAAAGTGTGTTCCTTACCTCCTGGAAGGTTATGCTACCTCCTGTGTTTCAAGTTAGTTCTATCAGTCACCCAAGATAATTATAATTTGCTACTTAAAGAGTCCAAAGGCTTCACACATGAGCTGCACACTCGAGGGCTGGGCGGTCTTGGTGGTCATGGGGATAAGATCACTGTATGGACAACAGAAATGGAAAATAACCCAAAGGCACAAACAGGTGTCTCTGAATCCAGCTTTTTGGTAAGCGAACCAGGTGCCAGACGGACCACAGTAACAACAGCAGGGACAACATACATAACTATGGGTCTCATTATGACCCTGTGGTTTGGGAGCAGAGCTGCCATGCTGTCTACCCACACCAACACCGACAAAGCCAAAACAAACCGCCCTCCAGATTATGACTCTTCAAGTCACTGACGGGTAGTTCTATGGCATTCCCACAGCAGTGCCTTTAAAATAGGCATCGCAATAAAAACATCAAAGCATGTTCCTGCACAGACCGAAATGCACACTGTTGTGCATTTAGCTCTGTATAGGAACATTGGGGTGCAGGCAGACAGGAGGCACATCATATGCCCCCCTTGCATGTACCCCATGGCACAGAGGCACAAGAGGGACCTGTAATGCCCCCTTTGGTTCCTCACCACCACACTTTTCATGGCAGTCTCACCTCCTTGAAAAGTACAGCAGTGAAGAGACTCCTAATGTGCTTGGGGTGCCACAGCTGCACCACCAGCATATTAGGGGCATCAGACTGCTACACCACCGCCAGGGATCGGGATAGCCTATCAGTCGACCTCCAATAGAAAACAGGAAAAAAAGCAATGAAATGCAGAATGGAGCAGCAAGGGCCAAGTGAAGCACACATCAACAACCCCCTCAAGCCACCCAAAATCCAGGATGACCAGGATGAGAGCCTGGATGCCACGCAGGACCTGCACCAGGAGCCTGGATGCCTTGCTGGACCTGCGTCGGGAGCCTGGATGCCTCGCTGGACCAGCTTCTGGAGCCTGGATGCCTCGCGGGACCTGTGTCTGGAGCCTGGATGCCTGGCTGGACCTGCGCCTGGAGCTCTAGATGCCTTGCTGGACCTGCTTCTGGAGCCTGGAATGAGATGCGGAGAAGCTGTGGAGTTGATGAGCCATGGCAGTAGATATTGAGGTACGGCAATCATCCATACCTGGTGGTGAAGTCTGGCAGGTCGCATAGAGACACGTTGCTGGCCTATGCGAGAAGATTGCCTTGAGCCCCTTGAAGCTGTGAATGGTAGAGGCGCTCCTGCGCACCAACATAGGGAGGTCCGCATTGCAGAATATGATCCACCACTATACCGAGGTGCACGGAGGGGATTACCAATGATGGGCGGTGCCTCTCTGCATCACAAGCCGGAAGATGTTGCACTGGCCGGACGCTGTGGAGGCTGTGGCACCTGAGCTGCACTGAACTTGTGTTGCAGGAGCCCTATAACTTCACGCCTAAGGGGGCCTTGCTGCATCAACTGCATCAGGAGGTTCACCAGCGGACCTGGAAGCAACTGCTGTACCCAGGCTTGTGCAATCCCACCTGACTGAGGCTCCTGCTGGCTGAGTCACAGGTTTGGAGAAAGTAAAGCGGATTGCACCACTGTGTCAATGTCCAGGTAAGGAGAAGGTGGGACGCGTAGCGGAGGAGGTCCAGGGGTCAAGTCGCCCAGGCCTAGCACCTGTAGATGACACCCCCCAGTGGTGGCTTATCCGCTATGGCAGAAGAGCGTCGCACCATTGCCTTCAAGCAGTGCAAGAAGAAGAAAAATCATCACATGATGATAACTTCCTGATGTAATCGTGCTATGTTTCCTTTGCTTAGGGCTGCTCCACTCACGGAGCAGGTCAGGGGTGGAGTGGCAGACCCACTCTAGTGCGCAATGAATGTTTGGTCAGCCCACTCGGGCTTCCCAAAGCAGCCATGTGCACTGTCCTGTTTGCAATGCAGGCTGCATTATAGCCTGAATAGAGAACATGCCCACCCCTGAACACCTTGTCTCGGCGCCAATGATCAAATCCCAATGCCGTATTGCAGCTTTGTGATTGGCTTAGGGGAGGGAGCCTGGCTGCCAACTTCCTGTTCCAGGAACTAGACTCAGGACAGCAGGAGCAACGAAGACTCTGGACCTGGCCTCGAGGTAAGATTTCTCTCATTTAAAAATTTACAACACCTGCTCACACCCCCCCCCCCCTGTGTCCACGCCCCATCCAGTGTCCTTTCTGGCGTTTCCCACCTCCCAGCTGTCCAGTCCCCCGCTTTCCTCAATGGCTGATGCTGTGCGGCCGTGTGCAGCAGGTGTACCACTGGTGTGCCAAAGATATATATGAAGTTAGGACGCATACATTACATCACATTCCATTACAATGCATACTAATCCTAGGTATGTTGCAGTAGGGAAGGTGTTGGCTAGCGGAGATATAAATATTACTATTCCCACTTCAGTGAGTGAAACCCTAAAACTAACCCTTGAACCCCAAAGCAAACCCTGAACCCTAAAATTCATCTTTGAGCCCCAAAACACACCCCCAATTTACATATTTGACCCAAATGCACACACCAATTTTCATATTTGACCCCAAAACACACCCCAAATTTCATAATTGACCACAAAACACACCACCAAATTCAAAACTTACCCATATTACACCCCAAATTTCATCTCCAACACCTGAACCCATACCCACCCAAAACGTAAAAATACCCCATTACTGACCTCACAATGCGTTGTCATGGAATGCGATGTAAAGGCTCCTGCGTTGTTGGAGTTGTGTTGTAAAGGCATTACGATGTAATGCCTGCATTCTAATGGATGTCTCCCCTGCCAAAGGTGCCATCAATGCTGGACACCACATTGCCTGCCAGGACCAACCTCTGCTCCGGACAGGACATTGCCATCACTGATGGCTACTAAATCACCTGCAAGGATCACTCAGATCATCCAGGAGGAGGCATTGCTATCACCTACAGAAGCACACTCCAACCGACCATGCATTCTAATGACCCAACGTTGACCATGGAACGCCTCAACTTCTAGATCTGTACGAACCCCAACCCCATCTTCTGCAGCACCCTCATCTGCAGGCCCCCCGGGTCATGGACCCCCATTCTCCGATACCAATGTAGACCTCATTGCACCTTAGGCTCTCCCATCCACAAATAACATCCTGCCCGGTGAAGTTCAAGTTCTACCACAACAATCCAGTTACCAGAACACCAGCCTCTCCTGGGGAAGCTCGGCAACATCAGACTCAAGTAGCTAGTCACTACAGCAAGTCAGATAGCAGGACACATGGTGGAGCATGTCTCCTCCAAAACACACCCCAATTTTCATATTTGACCGAAATGCACACACCAATTTTCATATTTGACCCCAAAACACACCCCAAATTTCATAATTGACCCGAAAGCACACCACCAAATTCAAAACGTACCCATAGTACACCCCAAATTTCATCTCCAACACCTGAACCCATACCCACCCAAAACTTAAAAATACCCCATTACTGACCTCACAATGCGTTGTCATGGAATGCGATGTAAAGGCACCTGCATTGTTGGAGTTGTGTTGTAAAGGCATTACGATGTTATGCCTGCATTGTAATGGATGTCTCCCCTGCCAAAGGTAAGCCATAGGCAAGACCGTCTGCGTCCGTCTGTCCCTGGACCTCGCTCAGCACCAAGGACCCTTCCTCTCGAACACTCCACCACTACAACACCAGCACCCTCCTTGCCATCAATGCTGGACACCACATCGCCTGCCAGGACCAACCTCTGCTCCGGACCGGACATTGCCGTCACTGATGGCTACTAAATCACCTGCAAGGATCACTCAGACCATCCAGGAGGAGGCATTGCTATCACCTACAGAAGCACACCCCAACCGACCATGCATTCTAATGACCCAACGTTGACCATGGAACGCCTCAACTTCTAGATCCGTACGAACCCCAACCCCATCTTCTGCGGCACCCTCATCTGCAGGCCCCCCAGGTCATGGACCCCCATTCTCCGATACCATTGTAGACCTCATTGCACCTCAGGCTCTCCCATCCACAAATAACATCCTGCCCGTTGAACTTCAAGTTCTACCAGGACAATCCAGTTACCAGAACACCAGCCTCTCCTGGGGAAGCTCGGCAACATCAGACTCAAGTAGCTAGTCACTACAGCAAGTCAGATAGCAGGACACATGGTGGAGCATGTCTCCTCCAAAACACACCCCAATTTTCATATTTGACCCAAATGCACACACCAATTTTCATATTTGACCCCAAAACACACCCCAAATTTCATAATTGACCCCAAAAACACACCACCAATTTCAAAACTTACCCATAGTACACCCCAAATTTCATCTTCAACACCTGAACCCATACCCACCCAAAACTTAAAAATACCCCATTACTGACCTCACAATGCGTTGTCATGGAATGCGATGTAAAGGCACCTGCGTTGTTGGAGTTGTGTTGTAAAGGCATTACGATGTAATGCCTGCATTGTAATGGATGTCTCCCCTGCCAAAGGTAAGCCATAGGGCGAAAAAGAAGGTTTGGGTCCTCTCTCTGAACTGGCCTGGACCACTCTAATATACACAGCAAACAAGATGACCAGACAGATATGTTTTTGGTTGTTTTTTGATCCCACTCAGTCAATCAATTCTGGAGGGTCATCTATTTTATTTAAGTATTTTTTGTATTTTTAGAAAAACATTTATAACATTTACTTGAATATGTCATCAAACAGACAGTCAGCGAGCAGTGGAAAGCATATCAAACAATAAAATGTGCATGACTATACAAGTGCTATACAGTGTTAAAAAATGGATATTGTCTTTTCATACAAATAACACCACAACAAAGAATCAAAGAAGCAAATAATTCAAATATCTGACAATGAATTCACATTGAGAACCAGTCCTTTACATTCAGTACAAAAAGAAAAGAAAAGACAGGCGGATACACAGTACAAAAAGCACTACCTGCCTGTCTAACTAAGCCGGGGATAGAAAAATAAATTAGAGGGTTACAAAACCTAGGGATAGCACTGTATACATTTAAACAACCCTAGAAGCACCCTTTATTCGTTTTCCCAGGCTTAAGGTCAACGCGTTTCGAACCTCAGCATGAATAGGGGTTCTCCTCAGGACGTGGACTGGATAAAGCCAAGACTGAGAGTAACAAGCAGTTGTCACTCGAACTTCGTAGTAGTGGAATGGGGTGCCTCACACAGACCGGAATTCTGTATGTAGATGTATCATTTCAACATGTGGGGAGAGTCTGCCAGATGATCCATAATTATGGAGTTCGATTGGTAGATGTCTGGGCCAGCTTAATCAAAAACGGCCGACATTGTGTGTTTTTTTTGGGTCAGTTGTACTTCTTTATCCGTGAAGATAATCCACACGGCCTCGCTGTAACACGGGCGGACTTATCTCCTCGCTTGCTGGCGGCGTCTGGCATAAGCACGGTAAGCCATAGGCATGCCCGTCTGCGTCCGTCTGTCCCTGGACCTCGCTCAGCACCAAGGACCCTTCCTCTCGAACACTCCACCACTACAACACCAGCACCCTCCTTGCCATCAATGCTGGACACCACATCGCCTGCCAGGACCAACCTCTGCTCCGGACAGGACATTGCCATCACTGATAGCTACTAAATCACCTGCAAGGACCACTCAGACCATCCAGGAGTGGGCATTGCTATCACCTACAGAAGCACACTCCAACCGACCATGCATTCTAATGACCCAACGTTGACCATGGAACGCCTCAACTTCTAGATCCGTACGAACCCCAACCCCATCTTCTGCGGCACCCTCATCTGCAGGCCCCCCGGGTCATGGACCCCAATCTCCAATACCATTGTAGACCTCATTGCACCTTAGGCTCTCCCATCCACAAATAACATCCTGTCCGGTAAACTTCAAGTTCTACCAGGACAATCCAGTTACCAGAACACCAGCCTCTCCTGGGGAAGCTCGGCAACATCAGACTCAAGTAGCTAGTCATTGCAGCAAGTCAGATAGCAGGACACATGGTGGAGCATGTCTCCTCCGCCAGCGGGATCTTCAACTACAGCCACACCACCGGACTCTCCTGGACCGACCATCATTGTATACACCACATCTTCACCAAGCCCATCGTACACCACCGCCATCATTGCCCCCCTCTCGCAGCTGGATCAAGGCCACCAAAAATGTTTTGTCAACTACCTCTACCACCACTTCGTCAATGCTTACAGGCGCGCAACCACCACCGATGAATCTCCAAATGCATCGACACCCTGACACTCCTCAAGAATGAACCAGGCAAAACTAGCACCACGTTGCACTGTGTTTGCAAAGTGACGCATGTAGGAATCTGCGTGAACTTGTGACGCCCTGTGTCACATCATACCTACATCAGGTATGATGTACACAGGTTGTGCGTTCACACATGACAAGGCCTCATAGGAGTGGCATAGTGAAATACCCTGCGTTAGTACCTTACACCTGCCTGTGGCAGCCGTAAGTGTGACACAGTGCCACAGGGGTAGGCTGGCCCCATGAATTGCTGGAGTTGCATCATACTTGTGACACAACTGCAGCAATGCATGACTTTGGCGCAGACAGATATGTCAGAATTCCAGACGTATCTGTCATTACTTGCGCCATGGAGCACCGTCCAGTGAATAGAGCTCATCCATGGTGTCGCAAGAAGGGCATAGTGAAAAGTGTTGCAACGCTGTCTTGTCTCATTGCTGCAACACTTTTCATGACTGCGGCCAGGAATGCGCACTATCTCATTGATGGTACGCATCCCTTCCCTGTAGTTTTGTCGCAGGGCCGCACAGCAACATTGCTTGCAGCGCTGTCCAGCACCAAAATCTGCTGAAATGACGCCCAGATTTTATCTCCATTTTAAGACCAGCTATTTTCTGGTCTTAACCCCTTTGATGCTTGTGACGGAACGGTTTTGTCACGAGCGCCGGTTGGGCTGTGCTTATGATGGAACCGTTCTGTCACGGCCACGCCCGTTATTTAGAACCTTCAGCATAGCGCGAAAATTCGCGCCTCGCTGAAGGTGTTAAAAAACTGCCACTAACTGCAATTAGAGGCAGTTTTTTGGGTCCACCTACCTTCAAGGATTCCCTTGCACGTATCGCAAAGTTGGATTAGCAGCCGTTTTTGCACAGGAACATCTCCCTTTCATGTCATTATTGCTAACAGAAATGGTGATCTTTTCTATGGGTGTTTTCACTGGAAAACTGCCGCTAACAGGGGTGAGCCACAGCTTGTACATATGACGATGTAAATATCGCCGCAAAACCATCGGAAAAGTGCTGCTAAAGTGGCATTGACTCCTTCTACATATGCCGCTAAATGTATTGCGGTGAAGGAGTATGTTGTGCCTTGCCTTTGTGGTACTCTTCATCATGCCATGTTCGTTGAGGGATCCTCTATGACGTCTGTTCTTGAGACAGGACGTTTTCGGAGCACCTACGTGCCTGGAGCCACGGGGCGTGATGCCGAAAACGTGCCGCCATTTTGGGATTGTATGCTCTTGCATATTTGATATGGTGTGTTGTTCCTGTTTGTTTGCCAACCACATTCTTGGTTTGTAAATACAAAAAGGTTTCATTGAGTTGGAGGACTAGTTACACTACATCCACATATGGTGTTACAGCCACATCGAGCTATGAAGATCACAGTGACTTCAATCTTAACTCCAGCCAGCTCTGGCCAAGTACCAGCCCCACCAGGAGCAGCCTGCCTAGCTGCTCGGCCCATCTCTAACTGCCAGCACTCATCCAATCAGGCACCAAGCCGTTCCACACATCACAGTCACATCAACATTCCCTAACCAACTCACACTCTGGCTGAGCAGCTAGGAGGACCTAGGGTGGTTTACATGTAAATGCAATATAAAGGATATAACAGAGTATACTCACTGTTCAGAGTCACCACTCAGCACACTTGCAGTTGTAGCTGTAGATTTCAGGGGTAGCTTTCTTCTGATTCCTGGTGAGGGGTAGCTGCTCAGGCAATGTCAGAAGGTGTGGCAGGACAGATATCCAGGACTGCAATATGGGATATCAGGCTTGTTCCCAGCCAGTCGCGGCTGGTGACATTTGAAATAGGCGGGGCGTAATTCCTGATCTCAGCACACCTTACTGCACCAGCGTGAAGGAGGCCCTCTGGAGCCGCGTTACACCAAACAGCGATAATCCCTTGCCTCATAATAATAAAAATAAAAGTAAAAAAACTTACCTTGGCTTGGCTTCCCGCTCTGGCTCGAGTCCTGTCCCGAGGGCCGAGACTGCAGACTCCCGCGCGCCATCCTGGATTTTTTTTAAATGCCTCGTCACCAGAGTCGTCAGACTCGTCACTGAAGGCTGCAGGCAGCCTCCCTCCCCTCCATGGCAGCCGGCGCTGATTGGTTCGGCCGGCTGCCCTAAATACGTCATTTCTCCTAGTCTGCATGCTGCAGAACGGAGAGTGGGAGGAGGCTTGGGGGAGCGGCTTGCCCACTGTTGCTAATACTGTTTGTTTGGACAGCCTCTCAGGCTGTCCAAACAGTCCGTATTCACAACAGTGGGCAAGCCACTTCCCCAAGCCACTCCCCCCGCCCTGAGGCTCGAGTGAACAGGAAGTTTGTTGCTGACTGCTTTCTCGCCGTGCGAGAAGGGCAGGCAGAAACAAATGGTAGTTATAAATAAATAACTACCATTTGTTTCTGCCTTCTTCTCGCACTGCGAGAAAACAGGGGGGGCGGCGCCCAAACGCCCCCATGGTAAAACTGCCACTGTTCCCAGCCAATAGGAAGTTTACAGTACTCCCCTCTCCACTTTGGAATCATCAGCAACAGCAGAGCCCAACCAGGTACAAAAGATCTTCAATAAGTTGAACAGCAGCTCCACTTTAAATTCACATGCTCAGGCATTTTGGCAGCTGCCTATTGGTGTCAGTGCATCCTCCAGGTTAAAAATGTCCAGCCAATCAGGTAGAGGCAATTTTTCCGTCCTGAAACAGGAGTTTGGGAATGTCCTCTCTTTAGGGTGCAATGCAGTGATCTCGGCCTATGTGCAAATGACTGGGTACAACTACCAAGGGGGTGTTGAGGCAGGTAACTTGTGTATCCCCCTATAGAGCCCCACAAGTAGAAAGAACTGGAGTGGAAGAATTGAGGGATGGGCTGTCCTCTGGTGGCATCTGCCATTTTCTATCTTGTAACCTACATTCCTACAAAAGGAAATGTTTAAAACAAGCTATGGTAACCTTAATGACAGCTGTAGCTGTAGTGTTTGCAAAGCATTTACTGTACACACTAGATCCAATGACTGCAGTCGTTTAGTTGTTTCACAAGTTATGCATTTAGTGATCGCACATTTCTCAAACATCCAAAAGGGCCTACATCTGGCACAAGTCTCTGGAACTAATTTACACGTGGGTGGAGGCATGAGGCAGTTAAAAAATATCACACTGGCCCCCAAATGTACATATATATTGCTTTTGTAGAGGGGATCATGGATTGCTGCCATGTTAAGATGAGTTTGGAGGGACTAACTGATGATCTCTCTCAGGTGTGAATTAATTTAAGCTTTTTAATGATTTATGTCAAATTATATTGCATGTAACAAAAACACGATGTTGTTTAATCACTGCCATTTTGTATACCCATGTTATGCTTAGGCCTATACTGTACTTGCACTTATGACGTATTCAGCATCTTTTTCATATTGACACCTGTAAGCAACGATTCACAAATGACTATCTCAGCGTCCCAAAATGTCATTCTCTGCATATTTTCACAGCCCTCTCAGTCCTTCTTACGAGAAGGCCCGGGACTCCCAATGTCTGACTTCAGTTTCATCATGTGAAACTCTTCCAAGCTATCTATGGGACAGGAGGGGTTTAGTATTGCATGCTCATTGATTTTGGGAAGGTGAGGTGCTGTCTCACTAAGAGCTTATTTTGGATATTTTTGCTTTAACAAACGTGTTTGACTTCAAATAGTTGTGAAGATATAGGGGCATATTCTCAAGGACTTCTCGCCAAGTTATTGGCACTTTATTGCAGCCAAATTGGCGATAAATCTATCGCCCCATTCACAAGCCAGTGCTAACAGCCCATATCACCAGTTTACCTGCGACAGCAGCCGCAAAAAACATCGCCACAGTTGACTCTCGCAACTATCGCTAATGAGATGCAGCATTCCCATGCAAAAACCCGCGACAACACCACTCCCCAACATTCTCAATGACCAGGCAGATTGGCAATAAGATCAAAAAACATGTGATAAGGTGCGTTAGCAGCAGGAAAATAATACCTGCTATGACCTGGTGTAAAGTCGCCACAGATACCATTGAGCCAATGAACATGCAGCTCGTCGCCCCAACAGGGCTCCAACACACACCGCCACTACCCCCAGGACCCCCTCCGGAGCCCCCACACCCTCCCCCAGACCACCACTGTGGTAGAGCAGACAAAGACAGAGGACCTTCAGAAAACGCACCAACCTCACAGATGTAACACCAGAGGATGTCATTGCCCTCTACAGGCTCAAAAGGACAACCATTTTCTGCATCCTGAGCATCATAGCCCACAGGCTGACGGTACCAACACAGCGCATAACCAATATCCCTCCGTAGACAAAGCTGCTGGATGTGCTGCATCTGTTGGCCTCTGGTACCTTCCAACCAACAACCATCAGAGTCAGAGGCGTCTCACAGCCAGCCCAATCCAAGGTCCTCACAACTGTCTTGGATGTCATCATCAGCTTGGTACCCCACTACCTATACTTGTCCCTCACTGCGCAGAAACATCTGGAGACCAAGCAAGGCATCTACACCATAGCTGGCTCTCCGCACGTGTTAGAGGGCAATTGACTGCACACACGTCCTACTTGTGCCCCCTGGCAACACGGCACACAAGTACCGCAACAGAAAGCACATGCATTCCATCAATATACAGGGAACAGTGGACCACCGGGTAATCTCCACCGGTGTTGTTGCCAAGTACACATGCAGTGTGCATGATTACTACATCTACCGACAGTCCATCATCAACCAGCACTATCAGGATGGCACCCATGGAAATGCACTGCTTGTTGGCAATTACCAAATGAACACACCATACACCTCAACTCCACAATCATGCAACTCACAACACTGGGAGTACACACGTCACAAAGTCACATACAGCATGTCAAACAACATGCCCACCTACCAGACATGACAGCACAACTTACTGTCAGAACCTGGGCCAGCCATGTACATAAGCCATCAACTGCATGGCATCTCAGCCACACAATAGCAGATTGTGGGGAGAGGTGAGAACCAGACATGTGTGAAGGAGGCAAGTGACCCATGAATGAGAATGTATCCGATGCCACGTGTGGCATGGATGTGATGGTGAGACTGCAGTATGCAGACCACAGACATATCCATGTCGACATACACCGCTGGTGTATGGAGTGTAGTGGATGCAACCATGTCACCCCAGCCAGTGGGGAAGATCACAGAAATGTAGACTGTTATGTCCCCCCCGTAAGCGTGAGCGGAGTGGGCTGGCCCGGCGTACGCCAGGCTAGCGTAGGGGTATGAATAAAAAGCATGTAGCACTGGGCAGGATTCTCTTCCGGAATGCCCAACGTCTTTGCCAGGGTGGTGCCCCTCACCCCGCCATGACGCCAACGCCGTGATCAGTGTTGCATGCATTCCTGTGCACCTGCTGCACCCCAGGCCGCTGGTCCGCAAAAACGTCTTTACCGCACCTGCGCACCCAGGCCTCACTGTTCACCTGCCAACACCGGCGTGTGTCAAAGAGGGCCCACCACATGCCGATGGAAGCTTCATGCCCGAGGCCCGTGACCTTGGCAGCCTGCTCAGACCATCACGGCCTCCACAAGCAAGGCCCGTAGTTCTCCGTTCTCGTTGACGTACTCCACTAGCAGACACAGCGGACAAGTAGGTCACACACATGGAACTGAGTCTTGATGACACTATTGCAGAGCAAATTTTTCATGGCAGAGTTTATATCACTATAGTCCCTTCGATGTGGTGCCACCAAGTCTGTGTATAGCATTCCAACCATACGTGTGTGTGGGCCCTCGCGGACTACTTCCCTCAGCTCACACTGTGCTCGAGTAGGTCACACATTTGGAACTGAGTCTTGATTTCTTCATGGCAGAGTTCATATCATTGCACGCAAGGAAAGGAGTAAGATAAATACGCGCTTCAGTAAGGAGAAAAAAAGGATCATCATTACGGTGGTGATCAAACATTAACAACAACTGCCCTGGTGTCACTGACTCTGTGCATCTCGAACCAACGACACATGGCTGTGGGCACCTGCTGACCGCAGCCTCCAGCCTACACTCCGGTCAAATAGGTCACACATTTGGGACTGAGTCTTGATTTATTCATGGCAGAGTTCATATCATCATACCAGCCTCATCACAGACTGTAACCTCTCTCAGCCCCGGTGCCACTAAGTCTGTTTCCCAACATCCATGAAAACTCTCTGGTTGAACTATGGTAGCATCTGAGTCTATGGACTGGGGGTTGTCTTCATCCTCATGTAGCTGATACCGACTTGGTGGCAATAATGAGGCAGTAGCATTCCCCTCCTCCATTTGCCGCTTCCGGATGATTTCTGCCCTCTGCATCATGCCCTGGAGGACACCTTCCACTGTCCCCCGCAACCCTCCACCACATTCACTTTTGACATCGACGAGGACCCACTCAGTCCTCTTGGCCCTACCTCAGTGCACCACAAGTCACGGTACCATGGCGGTGTGCCTGTGCTGGCCGCAGTGCATCCTGGGCCACTAACTCTATGCAGCTCAAATCAGGGACCTTGTATGATGAGATTTTGGATGGCCTCTGGGTCGGTGGCCTTAAGGGTCATCAACGCTATGTATCTGTGGCCCTGCGCTGTCCGCTGCCTCCAGCCTCAACAGCGGTCCACCAGGGCTCACACATAAAATCGAGTCCTGACTTGCCCGGACATCGCATCACCGCAGGAGGCACACACCACCACTGCCAGGACCACCTCCAAACACCAACTGCCAGAGTCAAAACATTGGTACTGGCAGACTAACGGAGTTGCTCACACCTGTCGTGGACGCCATCATCTGCCTGATACCCTGCTCAGCACTCCAGGTGCCACTAATTCAGTGCACCGCAACCCATGGACCGTTACTGATTGAGTTTTTTGCTGTGAAGACGTTACACAGCAATGTCACCTCAGGCAGTGTGTGAGACCAGGGACGATGATGAGGAAGATGATGCAGGTGTAATGCACCCCACTGAAGCTGCATCAGGACTATCCCAAAGGGACACACTCCTAGACAGTCTCTTCACATAAGCGCGCTCAGCTCCAGTGCACCAACCTCAGCGCACTGCAACTTACGGACACTTCTGTTTGCATATTGGGTGACCTCTGTACTTGCTCTGGCTACCACCATGATGCTCCGCAGCTGTCTTTGTAATGCTGGTACTTTCTGTTTCCATTTTAATAGTGTTCACTGTTCGAGTTGTTGCCAGCACCAACCACTCCGTGAGGGCTGGCTTACACTTACCCCACACTAAGCATGAGCGGATTTTGCGGATTGGCAATCCGCGAATTTTGCGGATTTGCGGATTCGCAATCCGCAAAATCCGCGAATTCCCGCGAATTTGCGGATTTTTTTTTTTTTTTGTGTTCGCCCGTGTTTCTGCCAGTTCGCGAGGGTTTTTACAATTTCGCAATTTGCGAACTTACCTGTCGGGTCGCAAGTTTTGCGAACTTGTTGTTTCTACGTGTCCAGCCTGTTTGGGACACTCTTCTTCATCACTGCCACTCTCTGTCACCACTGCCACTCTCTGACTACTCATGCCACCCTCTGGCCCACCCATGCCACCCTCTGTTTCATCACTACACCCTCTGGTTGTCCAGTGTACATTATTTTCGGCAAAGCAAAGCACACCTTCCCTGCCTCAAGTGACCTGAATTAATTTGGGGCTGATTAATGTGTCACAGAATATTTTTTTAGCTGGCACCTGCTTCCTTAGTGCGCCCTGATTAGTGATCTTTTGCACTTGCTAAGTGCTTTCATTGTTGCAAAATTAGTTACAACACCTGCCCTGCCCCAACTGACAATAATGAATTAGGGGCTGATTAATGGATTTTAACTTCCAGCCTGGCTCCTGCTTGTCTCCCTTAGCTGTAATTCAGGACCTTTGTGGCATATGTGTAACTATTCTGAGGTTCAGAGCAGGGTCACATAATAGTTTCAACTGGCAACTGAACTCTGGAGGGGCCCCTCAGGAAGCACTACAGGAAATGGCTACTAATGATGTGCCTGAACTTTTGAACCTGGTAAGTAGTTACTTTCAGTTTTGCCAAGATCGTATTTCTGCAATTTTGCACTTATTCGCGGGGCGCGAACTCACGCGAACAGTGCGAGCAGTGCGAGCAAAATCCGCTGCTCGCGGATTTGCGGATTTTGCGGGAAATTCGCAAATCTCGCGGATTGCGGATTTCCCGAAAAATCCGCAAAATCCGCGAGCGGAACGGATTTTCCGCCCACGCCTACCCCACACACATCCAGCACAGGATTAAGAACCCTACAAAAAGTGCAAGACTAATAAAATGGCATAAAAGTTATTCAGGCTGATTCGTATTGATTTTAGTTATCAAGCACATTTTAACTAGCGTCTTACATGATCTGCTACAGCCACATATATATTTTCTTTGCATGTACAGACATGACATGCCAATCACAGTCTTATGCAACTGCAGCCCAAAATGAGTAGGCAAAGCCATTGTATCTCCAGGCATTCAGCAAACATCTACAAATCTTGGATTTTGTAACAGTTTCCATATGAAAAATGTGATCCATGGTCTATGATAATTTGAGTGTGCTGTCAATTGAATTTATTCTAAAAGTATTAACTCGTAATGTTGAATAAATCAGGTAATAAACAAAACAAATGCTGTTCTTTTTTTAAGACCCTGCATCGTGCCACATGGAATCTGGTAAAAGAATATATCCGCCTAAATATTGTCTGACAAAAATGTTGCGTCCTAAATAGTATTTACCAAAGGATCTCTCCATTGGAGTTAACAAGAGAAAATCTACATCCAATAGCGGATATTTTGTGAATGATATGTTGGATGTGATATTTAAGTCAGACAATATACCCAACATACAACCTCAACATGGTACATAAAGCCACTTCTTGCCTTGATAGAGTGATCAACTGTAATGATATATCTGGAGCAGTGCTCTGCAGCGGGACCACCCAGATGCCAATATTCAGTGCAGCATTCACAGGGGTGGCCTCAGCTTTCAATATCCAGTGCAGATTCCAATGCTCAACGCCAGCGTTCACCTGTCGGCCATGATGTTGCTAAACTCAGTGGCATTCGTTTTATCAACTCTGAAAGGATGTGGGGCTAAGTAGCATCAACAAGATTCAAACCTGTGATCTTTAGATCAAACACAGATCCCTGCAGTGGATGTGTTTGTCCTCTGCTCTACCAGGCCTGGTAGGGAGGGGTCGTTACATGAGTGATGCCAATAACAGCACTTATAAGCATGGTTGTTGGGCGAGAAATGCAAAGTACCAGCTGTGTACATTATCAGCACTTCTCAGCATAGCTGTTACTGTAGCAATGGGCAGTACCAGCATTTCCCAGCACAGCTCCTGTCATTTAATTAGCACCTTTCACTGAACTGTCACAATAATTGGAAAATAAATAGCACCAGCACTTCTCTGTAGATATTTAGTGGCTAGTTCATTTACCTGGATCCTGCTAGAATAGTTACAACTACACTCAACGTTACTAACTTTTAAATATTACATGTTACAAGTCTTGGAGTATAAGATTTATTGTTGATAACACTCCTTTTTGTAATAACTCTGTTTTAGGTATACAACTGTATCACGAGCATGGATGAAGTTTAGTCTTAATCAATATCCCTTCGAATAATGGGATTAGTTCTACATATGCAACAATCCCCAAGGGGCCCACAAGAGATGAAAAGAAGGCAACAGGAAGTGAATAGAAAGGAGAAGAATGAGTATGAATCAGGGTGAGGCTTAAGGTATCCGAAGCCAACGTACATGAAAAGACTACAGAGGCGCTAAAATACACTACGGCACCCTGTCAACAAAGGGATAATACAACTGTGGTAGCTCGGGGAGTGAGCTTTCCGGAACATTAAAAGAGGAAAAAATCAAGAACTGTAGAATTAAGCTATACAGACTGCATTTTAATCATACTTCATTTGATTTTAAATAACAAAGTCGGTATTAGACGGAGAATGTTATAGAATATACTAACAGAGATTGCACTTATATATTAAGAAATTTTAAACACATTAGTCGATTTTTAAAATGTATTGTTGTGGTTTTAATTAACTGAAACAATAAAAACTTTTTCACTACAGAGGGATGTGTACATGGCTACTTTATCAGACTTCTGAAATGATTACACGGGGCACCGCAGTTATTTATACCAGGGCTAAAAATAATGACAGTAATGAATTCATTCATTACTAAAAATTCATGTAAACAGTATCTTTCAGTAAAATACAACATCAATTTCCCATTTGCGGCGGAGACCAGGTTGGGCGAGGCAGAGGACTCCATACATGCCCTCAAGAAAGATATGGCAGAACTCCAGGCCTCGCATCGGCAACTTCAGTGGAGGGTGGATGACGCGGAAAATAGGGCCCGCCGCAATAATCTGTGCTTTGCGGGCTTTAGAGAAGGAATCGAAGAGAACAACATAGCAGCGTTCCTGTACTCTTGGCTGCAGAAGACCTCCCCGACCGCGAAGTTCTCCACTTGCTTTATGATAGAACGAGCGCATCAGGCATTGCTGGCGAAGCCGCCAGTGGGGGCGAGACCGAGGCCTGTCATTGCCCACTTCCTGAACTTTGCAGACCGGGATATGATACTGAGAGAAGCCAGAAAACTCGGGGAGATTCGAGTGGAGAACACGCAAATTATGATCTTCCCGGACTATAGCCAGGAGGTACAGAAGCAGAGGCGCTCCTTTGACCTTGTGAAAGCAAAATTAAGGGACCGACATATTCATTACATGCTGCTCTTCCCGGCGAAATTGAAAGTACTGTATAAGGAGAAGACATACTTTTTTACTCACCCGGAGGATGCGTGGCAGTGGCTGGAGGAGCGCCCCCTCTTCGGGGAGCAGAGTAAGAGAGATGCAGGGTGGCAAAAGAGGCGACTATCACCGGGGCCCAGTGGGGGCAACCAAAGACCCAGAGACGGAGGGGCCCACGGGGCAGCAGGAGGGTGAAGACAACGCCGTATCCAACGCTAAGCTCAACAAGCCGACGAAGAAGGAATTCGGCATCCCCCGTTCCCGGAGATCACGCAGGTTCAAGGTTTCGCTGCCTGGCTAGGAACGCCCGCTCGGAGGGGGAGGAGGACATTGGCGGCAATTCATTCGGCGATAAGGAAGCTGAGGCACAGTCGCTGCACCCAGTGGTGGTGGCAATCCACGAGATGGAGCAGGACTCGGCCAAGGAGGCCGGGGTTTCGCAGGATGCCATCCAGGACTCCCATTCTTGAACTTGGGTCAGAATGGACGGAAACAATACAGGCTCATAGCCGGACAGCACACAAGTGGTTTCAACCCCTATACCTATTGCTTTGTTGTTTATTTGGGTAATTGGCCTTCGGATGTGTAATCACAGGTGAAGGGAGTGTTATTTGCCTTCCGGACCACACTCCGGGGGCTGAGTCTGTAGGGGGGGGGGGGTTCTGGGGTGGGCGACAGACCTTCTCAGCCCGAAAGTCCTGTACGGAGCCTATGGCGAAGGTGGGACAGGCGGGGTTGGGAGAGGGTACAGTTGTTTTTTATGTTTGGGGACTCATGGGTGACTGGAATGGGAATGTCAGATACTTTGCAGGAGCTGGAAGTAGGGGGAGGTGGGATTGTTACAGCATGTCAAGCGGATCACACATATTCGGGACCTAGAGGCCTTGTTTGCATGGGGCTCGGGAGGGTGGCAGGGTTGTTGCACGACACATTGGCCACACGTCCTCGCGACCTCGCTGCTCCACTGCCACTGACTTTATGCGTCTCACACCATGAGGCAGGGCCGGACCCAGGATAGTGCGACGGACACGCCTCAGGTTCAAAGGGGGATTAAGATACTTACCTGGAATGTTAACGGACTGGGCAGCAAGATAAAGAGAGGGTTAGTCAAGGCATACTTAAAGCGAGTGGGCCCTGATGTAATCCTGCTACAGGAAACACACCTACAGGGAACAAAATGTGGTTTCTTAGCTACAGGACAGTATAAAGTGCTTGCGCACACCTGTTTCACCATGGGTTCCAGGGGGGTAGCCATATTGATTAAAAAGAATCCATCATCCTGGATAGATCCCCAGGGGACATATGTGGGAGTGAGGGGACATTGGAGAAGGTGGGAACACACTATCATCTCGGCCTATGCACCACCGAAACTGCAAGCACCTACACTCAAGGGAGTCACAGATATCATCTTACACACGTCAGACACCCAGCAGGTGCTAGGGGGCAACTTTAATGATGTGATGGCCCCGGGAACTGACAGGACAGGAGACAGGACTAGGATCCAAACACCATTTCTGCTTTCCAAGACGATGGCTGCATTAGGTCTAATAGACATATGGAGATGGCTTTATCCTGAGAGGAGGGCGTATTCGTTCTTCTCTGGTGCACACATGGTACACTCATGGCTGGATTATATCTTCATGTCACGACAAGCACTAGCTGTACACGACACTGCAGAGTACCAGGCGAGAGGTATATCGGATCACTCGCCCCTGCTAGCGATGGTGGGGGAGAGAGAGGCAGGTTCTGGAGGTTGTCGGCTTGGGACTTGCAGAATGTCGATGTGCTAAAAGGCGTCCGGGCGGATGTGAAAGTCTATATCGCTGAGAATGAGGGATCGGTCTCCTCGAGGGTGGTCTTTTCGGAAGCCCTTATGGCGGTCATGCGAGACAGGGTGCAGAATAGACTGGTGGGGGAAAAGAGGAAGCAGCAGGAAGAGGCAAGGTCCCTGGAAGCCCAGATATTGACACTGGAACGGAAGCATCAGCACACTAAGGCAGAAGGGACCCATAGACGCCTGCAGGATCTGCAGCGCCAGTATAGAGACATGGTTACGCGAAAGGCTAAGATGCAGGCACTGGCGACGCTACATCGCTTATATGATGTGGGCGACAAGTCAGGAAAGTTGTTGGCGTGGCTCAGCAGAAAGGAGAGGGATGCCAGGTGGGTGGAGCAAGTTAGGGATGTCCGGGGGAACTTGATGAGAACAGATGAACAGGTAGCTGAAACCTTCGCGGAATACTACAAAACATTCTACGAAGCTAGGGACTTTGGGACGCAGGAGGACGCGTTCCACTACATGGAGCCCATTGAGCTCCTGGCTCTGACGGACGAGAGGGTGCTGAAGGGAGGCTTCACATTAGACGAAGTTAAAACAGCTTTGGCAGGGGAAGTCCCCGGGTCCCAATGAATTCCCTGCAGAATTTTTTTAAAAGACAGCAGACTTGCTGTTACGTCATATACTAGGACTCTTTGAGGAGGCGGCCCAGGAGAAAGAGTTACCATTGGATCTCCGTTTAGATACAATAATACCGATACATAAGGAGGGTAAGACGACTGTGCGTCATATCGCTCCATCTCCTTCTTAAATGTAGAGTTGAAGCTTCTTGCGACGATACTTGCTCTCCGGCTGCGGCGGGTGATACCGGGGCTGGTACACCTTGACCAAACGGGGTTTCTTCCCGATAGGGCCATGAGATTAAATGTCCGTCATACTCACAATTGGCTCCAGGAGGTGAACACGAGGCACGACCCTCATTTGTTTCTGTCTCTAGACGCAGAAAAAGCGTTTGATGCCATCCACTGGCCATTCTTTGAAGGGGTATTACTGCGTTTTGGCTTCGGCGCCAAGTTTTGGACTTGCGTACAGTTGCTCTACACCGACCCCAGAGCACACATTGAGGTCAATGGGACACTATCCAGAGGTTTCCCGGTGAGACGGGGGACTAGACAGGGATGCCCTTTGTCTCCCCTGCTTTTTGCCCTTATGATTGAGGTTCTGGCATGTGCGGTTAGACAAAATGGGGACATTCGGGGGTTCCGACTAGGACAGACAGATACCGTAGAGGAGAAAATATTGCTTTACGCGGCGATGTCCTCCTGTATATAATTCACCCTGCTATGACGATAGGGGCTCTCTCCGCAGAACTGGATCGATACGGGGCTCGTGCTGGATACCGAATAAATTGGCACATGTCGATCCTATATGACCCCAAGGGCCGGGACGAATGCGCAGACCTACCTGGAAGGCTGCAGACAACAGGTGAGGGGTTTGTATATTTGGGGATATTTGTGACACTGGACAGGACTCTTTCCTATGACAGGAACATGAAA
Source organism: Lissotriton vulgaris (assembly GCF_964263255.1). Taxonomy (NCBI): domain Eukaryota; kingdom Metazoa; phylum Chordata; class Amphibia; order Caudata; family Salamandridae; genus Lissotriton; species Lissotriton vulgaris. The sequence goes on along the minus strand of NC_141689.1, from coordinate 637,160,607 downwards.
AGAATATCAAATAATTTTGTAGAGGACAGGGCCAGGTGGAGGATGCTCCCCTTCACGATTCTGGGCCACGCAGCCCTGTTCAAAATGATGACGCTCCCAAGATATCTGTATGCATTCCAAAATGAATACTTCCCTATCTCACGACGGGTGTTCCGAGATATCAATTCGGAACTAAGGGCCTTCTTGTGGTTGGGTAAGCAACCCTGGGTGGCACTGACGACCCTCCAGAGGCATCAATACAGTGGGGAAATCTCATTGCCTAATATTGAGGCCTATTATTGGGCAGAACATCTGGTGCCAATTAATGACTGGATACATGCCCCCAGTTACACATCCTACCTATGCATTAGAGCGACATAGCATGGCGAAGCGCACATTCACTCACTATCTTTATGGGGGCACGGGGAAAGGTAGATTGCTTCCTGCCACTAGAGTTACCCTGGACATTTGGGAACGGGCGACGAGGTGTACAGACTGGGAACAGAAGCCGACGAGGCAGACACCGCTGTGGCGATGTGCCTGGTTGAGGGAATTGAGTAAACTAAGGGCCCGATACAGGTGAAGAGTGACCTTTGTGCACTGCTTTTCTGGAATGTAGCAGGGTTGAGGCAAAAAATTAGTAACCCAGTCTGGGAGTCTGTAATAAGCGGCCAGGATATAGTGGCCCTACAAGAAACATGGACTCAGGACCCAATCCATGTAAATGGTTATAGAACCTTCTTTACCTCAGCAGTTGGAGGCCAGTTTTGGAAGGGCAAAGGGTGGTTTGACTACGTTTGTTTCAAATCAACTCAAAATTAAACAGGTTCATTGTCACTTATATTCTAATTACTTTCTGCTCATAATTCTAAGAGATTTTAAAGGAGCGAAGGTGATTATTATTAACTTCTACAATAATGTCCCGAGGGAAGAAATTGTGGTTGCGATGAAGCAGCTCAAGGAGGTAGTTCAATTAGAGGTAGATAAAAATGACAGAGAACTAGTAATTTTATGGGGGGGGGGGGGGATTTTAACTGTTCACTCTGCACCAAAGGGAGCCAGGGCCTATGTGACCTAATGACAGAGAGAGATATGTATCTGACCCACTTTGATCACACTTTGATGGGGGACTTGTTGAACGAATTACTATTCATGTTTGACTTGGGGTTTGCAAATGAAATAGCTCTAAAACCCACACCCTTCGCCCCGACCTTTGTTGGAGGAGGTTTGGTGTCAACCATTGACTTTCTTATCTCCTCCAGTAATCTTAATCATAGAGTGGTGGGGGTTACAAATATCTAATTGCCCATAAGTGACCATCTCCCCCAATTTCTCAAGGTAGCAGATTTGTTCCCAGACCCATCGACGGCCGCGCCTATTGTTGAGGCAGCGGTTGATGTGGTTCTCGGGAGACAAAATGGGTACACACTCAATTGGAGCAAAGTAATCCCCGCAACATTCTTTAAGGAACTTTGGGAGGCGTGCTCCACTAGTTTTATGACCTGTTTGGGAGATAATTCTAGTAATGATCAAATAATTGAGCACTTTGGTATAATAGCTACAAACATAAAAAGTAGCTTAAGGGTGGAGGCAAAACGTAGAGGTAAGGGGTCCAAGAGTTGGTTCGACAACGCATGCACCAGGGCGCTTAAAAATTTAAAACATGCAGTACACAGATGCCCCAGGGACACAGGTGAAATAAGAGCATGCAGGTCTGCATATAACCAGGCCCTCAAAGTAAGGAAAACTGTGCTAAATAAGGAGGCAATAGAATCACTCTGCGAGGCTTCAAAAACTAAAAATTCCGCCGCATTTTGGAAAGTAATTAACACCCCTTTCCCTTACGAAACCCATACGGCGCGAATTGAGATCGCAATAAACGAGGATAATTGGGTGGATCATTTTTCTAATCTCTACAAGGCACAGGATGATATTTGTAGCGGAGGTCCTCATATTAGCTTGGACCTACAACCAGGCCCTAATTTGGTTGTAACACTTGATGAGGTATTGCTTGCCCTGAGAGCTACTAAAGGAGGCAAGGCAGCTGGGCCTGATGGGATCCCTGCGGACCTATTTAAAGCAAACACTGAAATCTGGGGCCCAATGTTGGTACAACTTTTTAATGCGGCTTTATCGAGGGGCTTGAAAGATTCCTGGTTTACCTCAGTCATCGTCCCAAATTATAAGAAGGGGGATAGAAACAGCTGTGCCTGTTACAGGCCAATCTCCCTTCTCGATTCTTCAATAAAAATCCTGGGACGAATAGTGTTGGCAAGACTCCAAAGCTGGGCGGAAGAAAATGAAGTCATGAGCGACTTGCAATTTGGTTTCCAAAAAGGGATTGGCACAATCGAGCAAGGCCTAAACTTAATGTTATTGCAACACAAATACATAAGGATAAAGTCGGAACGCTTGTATTTTACCTTTGTGGACCTTTCATCAGCGTTCGACTGCGTGTCACACACCAAATTGTGGGCAATAATGAAAAGTTTGGGAGTGGACAACACCATCATCTGTTTCCTGAGGGAACTTTATAGTGGAGCCACAGCCTCTGTTCGTTACGGTAGGGGGGGCGAATGCTCCAGACAATTTAATGTGGGCAGTGGAGTGCGTCAAGGTTGTGTATTAGCACCTTTTCTTTTCCTACTCTACATTAATGGGCTTGAGCATCACCTGCTGCAGGAGTGCAGAGATATGCCCAGGGTGGGGAGGAGGGCAATCCCTGCGCTCATGTATGCGGATGATGCTGTGCTTATGGCACGTACTCCTCAGGCTTTGCAAAAACTAGTAGTAAGTTTTGAGAACTTTATGCTGAATCTAGACCTACTAGTAAATTGTAGTAAAACTTTCACAATGAACTGTGGTCCAAAATCAGGTAAACCGATGAGACGGATGTTTTAAAATAATGTTCCATTAGACAACACCCCAACTTTTTCCTATTTGGGCATTTTATTCCATGAGTCAGGTTCTTGGTCAACCGCAATTAAGGCCAGAACTCTTCTATTTATGAAAACGATCATGGCCCTAAAGAATTTTGTTAGAAAATTGGGCAGGAAGCCGATAAAAGAAATGTTAACTATATATAAAGCAACATGCTTATCCGTGGCTATGTATGGCTCAGGCTTGTGGGGGTACGCAAATGTTGATCCAATCCAGGTGGTGGAAAACAAATTTATGAGGGAAGTCCTTGCAGTTCCACAGTGTGTTGCCACATTTAACTGTCACGCTGAACTTGCTCAACCCTACATAACAGACATTATTAAAATTCAACCTATCCTTTTGTGGCATATGGTATGGACCACAAATGAATGTGTTATGAATCGGGCTCTATTACAGGATACCCTCAGCCTGGATCATGTGGATAGAGCAGAATAGCTGGGATACGTAAAGTGTTTCCTGACTGAGATTGGGCGCTATTCTTATTACTCGGATCCATCTTCAATGGATAGCATCTCAAGGAGTACACTGAAAACCCTCTGCCTGGACCATCTTGAGGATAAGAGGAGGAGAGCTGAAACTCTGAAACATTCAGTACAATCCCACCTCCTTACTCTATGTGAGACTACGTCTGTACAGCCATACCTATCCCTGCCCATGACAAACTATGATTGCTTTCTTTTAACTCATTTTAGATTTTGTATATTCTTTAGATTGGTGTCTTTTCCTAGTATGAACTCATGGATACGTATATTGCCCACTTGCCCGTGTGATGGCATGTCACATCAATCGGATATTCATATCCTTTTCTTCTGCAGACTTTATAGTGCCTCTCGTAGAAAAATTATCGTCCCTTTTTTAAAAGAAATGAATTTAAGCAGATGCCGCCCAGCTTTTTTAGAAGTCCAGAGAATGGATACGGTTTTAACTGTAACTGTGGTTTTAAGTTTTTAAAAAGTGTTTTTAAATTACGGAAACAAATGGCAACTGAAATGGTTTAAATTTTTTCTTAGTGAATAACTTTCTAATGATCTCCCTTAGTGAACTCACATCATGAGCTGTAATCATTGTAATCTGTTTTTATGTTTGTTACTTTTATGGTTACTTGTTTCTAACCGAATAAAGTTCTTTGAATCTTTGAGTAAACTAAGGGGGTTCCAGAGATGAGATGATTTAGGAATATCAACAATAGGTGATGTGATGAAAAATGGGGCGCTGAAGTCCTTCCAGGCCCTCAGGGCAGAATACAGATTATGCCGCACGCAATATTTCAAGTACGCACAGCTGAAACACGCCTGGCGGGCGGAGGAGACGTAGAAAATAGGCACTCTCCCAGAGTATGCACCACTTGAGGGCCACCTCCTGCAGGAGCAAATCCCAAATAGGGCAGTCTCACTGACTTACAGAACTGTGATGAATAACATCCCAGACGGGCTGATGAATCTTAAGAGGAAATGGGAGAATTATGTGGGTGAAATGGATGCGGTGGATTGGGACACGGTCCTGATGCACCCGAGAGAGATGGCCATTAAATCCCGCTTAAGGCATATCCAATCCAATATCCTCCATAGGACCTACTTTGACCGAGTGCGCCTACATAAAATGGGAAGGGCCGGAGACCCGAACTGTCTGCGCTGTGGTCGGGATGGTGGAGTTTTCTTCCATGTCCTTTGGTCCTGTTCGGAAATTCAGACCTACTAGGTTGAGATCCTGAGAGAACTGAGGGAGGTGCTGGAGACCACTTTGCCGCTAGATCCCAAACTGGTCTTATTAGGCATGACTAATGATTAGGGCTCCCGGTTTTATGGTATTTATTTTTTTAACATTTCCGTCTGCATTTATCCATATTTATTTTTTGGTCATTTTATCTGTATTTATCAACATTTATTTTTGTAGTAAAAAAAAACTGTAGCTAGTATTTTTCCTCATTTCTTTAAATTGACATGCACACATGCACTAGGTTGTTTAGCTGTTTTTACTGTTTTTATTTATGATTTCCCCGCTATTAAAACTAACATTGCCTAGTACAAGCTCAAATCTATGCAGTCTTTCATACCTTGCAAAACACTTATATAGCATGTATTTACAAGTTCAAACTGTCCCAATTCGCAAACATGGTTAACTTGTTTAGTTTTCTAATTCTCTAATGGAGGTCTCTTGTATTTTGGTACCTAAACCTATTTTCTGCCCCAGTCCTACCCTGGACCACAACATCTTGAGTAGCTAGAGCACCTGCCATGTCAGAGTTGAAGGGTCAAAGGCTTCTCCCACCTCTCTCTCTCTATCCGTTTCTCTGGTACACTACATACAGCCTGACAGACTTCTTTAGCTGAGATAAATGAGGGAACTATGAAGTGAGAGGATATAGAGACAGGAATGCAGTGAGAGGGAATTGACATGATGCCCACTGGTCATCGGTATATGCGGCAGGGTCGCATTGGTCGTCCGTGTTTGCAGCCTGCATCTTTCCTCCCAGTGTAGCGGGAAGTGTGTGCTCTCTACCTAGAACGGCAGAGGGGAGCCACAGATGAAACCTCCCTTCCCTCTAGAGCATCCAGCCTTGATGTGGCAGTTAAACTTAGGGTAGAAGAAAGGCGACCTATGTAACATACAGAGGGTTCATTTGACAAAGGAAAGCTTTGTGCAATGTTATATTTTATTTGCTGTCTACATTTTGCCACCATGTCAAATGTCACTTCCAAGCTGTAGAGTCCTGATGGTGCTTGGGTTTTCTGCTGCAGCAGAATGTGACGTAAACAATGAAGTGCTGGGTGATAATTCTAAAAATGTCCTGGGGTTTTTTCACACCTCTTAATGGACATAGCTGCTTGCACTTCTCGAACAATTTAAACCTTGAATGATAACCGCTGTGAACGGTGCTGGAGGGTCTCTGCAGACACAGCGCTCTCAGCTGCACTTATTCAGTAGTTTCTGATTTCTTTGGCCCCTGTGCACCTCTGACTCGAATTTCATAGTGGAGCACAGAGGCGGCAGGATTATTTTGTAAGTATTTTTCCGTTTCTATATATAAATACAGACAAAAACCAAAAAGGTTTCCGTCTGTATTTATATGTATAAATCTGTTTAAACGGAAAACCGGGAGCCTTACTAATGATGTAGTCCTGGCCGGCCCACTGTTGATTTTTCTAGCCCTGGCTCTTGTGGTTGCCAAGAGAGATGTGGCAAGGAGATGGGGAGGTAGCCACGTTGACGCAGCTGGAGTAATAGAGAAGAGGCATGGACCTGTACATGGCAGCTGAAAGGGTCACGTACAAAGCACGGCGATGCCCCAAAAAGTTTGGAAGAGTGTGGGGTAAATGGCGGAGATATCATGATCTGGATGGGGGTCTTTGAGCCGGCAGGGGCACAGTTGTATCTCAAACGGGACAGGAGAGAGGGTGCTACGAGACTCTGTGATATATTAGGGGAGGGTCAGGGACGAAACCGACTGGGCCTAGCTGGGTTGGCAGAGAGTGTCTTGTTTCTAAAGATGAATCATGGAGGGAGGGGGCGGAAAGGTGGCGTGTGTTGATTAATGCTGACATGCTTGTTATGTTCATGTACTATAAAATGCAAATGAAAAAAAAATAAAAAAATTAGACATATAAAATGTGCATCAATATCCCCCATCCTTCCTCATGAAAATTATTAGGACATTTAAGCATTAAATCACAAACAATGTTAAAACGCAGAGAAGCCAATCTAATAGCAACTTCCCCAGAGTAAAATAATGTAGTAAAAGGGTGCACACACACCACGACTAACAACCGAGGCCAGAAACAGACAACAAGGGTGAACCAACACCAAAAACACATGTGTACTACAAAATGGACCATATAGAGGGTACACACAGTGAGGCGCAGGGCGACTTATACACGACAACAACTGAAGCGCTGGGCGACTTACACAGGACAGCATGAGATATGCAGAGCGACTTATACAAAAAACTGCAAGATGTGATGCATGGGGCGACTTATGCACATGCACACAGACATGACATGCAGCGCAAGGCGACTCATTTCCACATCAGACCAAAAGTGCAGACCAAAGGTGCAGCGCAAGACGACTTAGACACAATGCTTATGACACAAAACCACATATGTATCGTAAACACCACATAGAGGTGGGAAACAGCCCACCAAGACCATAACCACCCTCATGTGAGGAATAACCTGTGAAGTCCACTCGCCAGAAGACTAGGATGTCCCAACCAATTAAACAGCGTAAAACTGTGACATCACGATATACTAAACTGTTTGAAAGAAAAAACGAACACAAAAACTAATAGTAGATCACTGGTAAACTATGCCCCACACCAGTGAGCGATCACTCACCCGAGTTATATTACTTTGTGCACAAACTTAGCAACATTACACACCTAAAAGAGAGTACTAATAACAAGATGAAAGAAACAAAATTTGATCATAAAGTATGCCATGGCCATAAAAGCATCGTATGGACAGTCGAGTAACAGATGTAGTGTTCACTTGTGTAGACTGTCATGAACAAAAAACTAAATGAAGGCAAATAGATCAGGCTGAGATGACAATGTCAGAGGACTCTCACATGAATACCAGGTAGGAGACCAAACTACTCTTGCTCACGATGAACTGCAGTACCATAGGATCCCATGACGTGATTACTCCTCCAACTCACTGGACCCTTTGTAGAAAACACTGTGGCTGGTACACCAATGTGGCTGTAGTGACTACTCCTCCAACCTTATAGTTCCTTATCCCTAAGAATATTTCCAGGCTGTAGTGTCCATTGGCAAGAACACTGATGGGTGGGGCTGTCCATTGACGAGGACTCTGGTGGGGCTGGCTTGCCTGTTGCTCCAAACAAGACGCTCTTTACTTTGTTACGGTTGATTTATTCTGTCTTGTTACTTAAGTCCCTTGTAGACTCTTGGTTTCTGTAATCCCTTTTAATTTCTCTTCATTTCTGTACCATCTTTCAGTACGCTTGGGTCCAGATCCGCTCGTCAACAAAATAAATGTTGTACCCTGCACACAGAGACACTGGAAGCCATGTTGTATTTTTTAAGTCTTTTTTCTTGGTTCCAGTCAGGGTAGTATAAATCATAGTTAAGCCAGCTCTAGTTAGGTACTACCCATGTACCAGCTTCTACATCTCCTACACCAGCCCCACCAGGAGTGTGCCTGCCTTCCACAATGATGGCTCCGCCCCCCATAGTGTTTCTGGAGCCAAGGCTTACACTGTGAATGGGGGTTGGTGTGCACTTTCAATTGTATTTTAAGTGCCCCCAGAACAAAGACACTTGAACTATAAGTAAAGAGGCTGTGACCCCATGTAGATGAGAAGACACTTCGTGGACTGCTAGAAGGATTGCTGTGTGCCAGGAGGAACTGCCATCAGGGACTACCTGCTGCCTGCTTGGTGTCTGAAAAGACTTCCACTGTGCTGAGTGAGCCTGTGTGCTGGCCTGCCTTTGCCCAGCTCTGCTGTAGATGATTTAAACCAGCACATGGTAAGTGCTGAATTTTCACCCTGCTATTTCAAAGAGCTTGTGGAGTGCTGCGTAGGGTCTGGAGAGCTCTTTCTCCTACCCCCGTCTTTTGTTTGGGGAAAGAGCATGAAAAGCGCCCTTTTGTGGACCCCGGGAGGTGCATAGCAAGTGCAGTGACTTTTCCCTTTGTCTCAGGGAAAGTGTCTGAGGAGCGAGTTCTGCGTCTCGTTGGTGCTGGCAGCACTGCACTCTCTCTCTACAAGGTCCTGTAGGAATGGGAGGGGAGAGCTGAGGGAGGAAGAGTTCTCGCACTCCCTGCTGGTAATTGCAGTGAGAAGTAGTTGGGGCTCCCACAAGGAAGAGGGAGCCAGGCGAAGAGGATGGGCAATGTGGTCGAGCCTGGTTGTGTGTTTGGCCAAGCAGAACCGGGTTCCTGAACAGCCAGAGGAGTGGAGCAGACAAGACTTTACTCTGTGTCAGCTGGGCTCTCTGGGTTTGTGCAGACGAGCCCCGAAGGGTGTGCCAGTCACCAGGTCAGCGGTGAGTGGAGAGCATTGAAGGTCTCCCGTGTGGTGAGCCCCTGAGCCCACTATTGCCAGCCAGATCGCGGGGGTGAAAGCTGAAGATTGCTGGCAAAGGGGCATGGCTGCCCCGTTGGCCTGCAGTTGTGGCCAAGCCCTCTCCTATGTAATTGGTAGCTGCACCCGACTCATGGGCAGTTGCCCCTCATTTCTGGGAGGCCTACAGAGGAAACCTCGACAGAGGCCCCCACTCCTCATTGGGACAGAGAAGTAGCATTGAAGGTCTTTGGGGGTATTGTTTTTGCATAAAGCTTCATGTCTCTTAATAGAGGTACAAGAGTGAAGTGCCCTATCGACTAGAGGAGTCTGTGGTAACTAAATTGCCTTCTGGGTAAACTGTAACTATGGCAGATGCCTAAGGTGGACATGATGTGTTTATGATGTGTGCCCGGCTACAAGTGTTTACTATGGCACACTGCTGATTATGTTTATGCATAATGTGCTATGCTAAGTACAGTTTCTGCCAGTAGCTACTGGGTTGTGCTAATTAATTTATGACAGTGGCCCGATTGGCCTAGTGATTTATGTAATCCCTGTGAAGGCATGACAGGTGCCTTGTGCCAGAGTGTAATATATGTGATTGTGATCTAATGTGTTTTTATGGCTAATACAAAAGTTATTTTATATAACCTTGTGTGGAGTTTATTTTGTGGTGTGCCTAGTGTGTCACTGCTGTGTGAGTGTGTTGTGCAAATGCTTTACACATTGCCTATAGGAAAATCCTGACTGCTCTGCCAAGCTACCAAGGGGGTGAGCAGGGGTTATTTTCAGTGTGTAACTCTCTTGCCCTGGCTAGAGTGGTGGGTTCAGCCTGGCTTAGGTGCATACTCTAGCCAACCAGAAACACCATTTCCAGGGCCGGACTGGCTACCGGGCAGTTTGGAATACTGCTGAGCTGGGGGCTGATTTCGTTTATGGGGACCTGCGTGTACTAAACGAAATTAGTTTTGCTTTAATTATTTTGAAGCACACGCAGGTCTCCATGAACGAAATCAGCCCCCACTGCAATTAAATCAGCCCCCAGCTCAAAACTGCCCGGTAGTCAGTCCGGCCCTGACCATTTCTAACAGTTATAGATTAGAGTTAAGTCAGGCGTTCCATAGGAAAGGCATTTTTGTTTTCTTAATAGCTTTGGCACTGTTTGATAAATCTACACGGATCTTTCTAAAATAAAAGTATATCCACTTTGGCTTCTTCATAGAACTTCTTGCTCTAATTCATCAAGTTTGGGCCAATTAAAAGGGGGAGTCCCAAAACTGTCCTTTTTAGGAAAGGTTGCGCTCCAACAGCAAAAACAGCTAACTAGAATTACACCAAATTTGGCACAAAGTTAGAAGTTTTCTCAGAAAGCATGCTTTGTTTACTTGGTGTAAATTTGTTTAATACAGTTTTAGAAATTAGCATTTAAAAAGGTGCTCGAGATGGACAGGAAGGGGTAACTCTGGTAAATATTAGAGATATCTGGACCGTTGCACACTGCAGCACCTCTGTGATGTCCAAAATAAAAAAAATAGTTGGTTCTTATTGACTAGGGTAGATTTTCTCAGGCCACTGTGTGCAGTAAAGGGGTTTTCCAAAAGAATGGTACATTGACATTGATAGGTTTTCAAATGAGATAAGAGCTGAGGTTTAGAAACTGAAGAATCACTGAAATACGCCAGTTATAGGTTAGCAAAGTATTGATTCATTCTGTGACATGGATAATCTTTTTGAAAACAATCTTTGACTTTTCTCACAGATTTCTAGCAGAAAGCTTTGCAGAACATGCTTTCAAACATGACTTTGCAATCCACACCAGATGCATTCAGTTTTTACCTTATTTAAGAAGCAATAGTGCTTGCACCCGTAACTTTACTGTTAAGTAAACCATGCAACTTATGACCTATGCCATGCACAGCCATACATGATTCCACAGAGTACTGTATGTCTATTTTATGCACCGATATGCGCAATCATTTTAATTTTTACCTGTACATAACTGCAGACCCTTTATCTGAAATATTCTTTTTTAGAAAGATGTAAGGGTTCATGGAGTGAATAGCAGTATCATGAATGATGTCATCAAATATGCCATTTAACATGTCATAAGTGATGTAATATGTGGGATCATAAGTAGTACATGATGGGGACCCAAGTTATCATTTGTTCACTAAACTATACCTGGTGATTTTCAGATTTATTAACATTATTTATTTTCCATTTCAACATCCAACTATATTGTCACTACAACCATTTTTTCCCATTGAAATTCTGGGGTTTTGTGAAAATATGTTAAGATCTTGTTGCTTCACTAAAAACACACACATACCACAGCACATGCACACACGTGCACACACACACAACACACCCCTTATCTCTATCCTCCCTCCACTATCAGGACTTGGGGCCTGATTAGGATGGTCTGCCCGCCACCCTATTTTAGATGCAACCGTCCGACAGGCTGTCGGCAGTCCCGCACTAGACATTACAATGCGATCGGCACAATGCGACCAGTTCTGCTGGCTGCAGCTCCCACCGCAATGCAAAAATGGGACACTTTACATATCCCTGCACTACGTGGCAGGAACCATGTGGTACCTGAACCGTGGTGCAGGGATATGCAGGGGTGCACCATAGGTGCCCCCTAGTGCCCACAGCTTAGGGCTAGAGGGAAAGGGGCCCAATACAGACCCTCAGAGTCCCTTTCCGCCTGCCTGTTCATGGTGGGGTAACTGCCATGAGCAGGGGGGGCAGAAAGGGACATCATAATCAGGCTCCACCACCATTGTAGGGACTACGAGCCCCTCTGCTGCACCAGTGGGCTCAAGAGCCTGTCAGATGTGTGACTGCCACAGATCCGCCTGCCATTAAAATATGGCAGGCAGATGTGATGAGTACGATGGTAGTGGGACCGCTACCGACGGGCTGTCGTATTTTAGTATATGATTATTCATGTTTGTATAATCATTTTATTTGTTTACATGCTATCTTTATTTGTTTTTAATTTATTTTAGTTTTGTATTTTATTTTTAATTAATAATAAGATGTATTTTTAATATTTTTATAGAATATGTGTATTTTATAAATCTATTGTTTTTAAAGTTCAATTTTTCTTATAGTTAATGTTAGATATTTTAAATTCCATATACTTTATTTATGTGATTTTTAAGCGTATAGCTGCCCGAGGGCTTCCCACTGCTGCAGAGAGTGTGGCGGATTTGTGTGGAGAAACAATCATGGAAAAAGCCAGGTTTGAAGCTTCTTCCCGAAGCTACGTAGGTCCTTCATAAGTTGCAATTCATAAGGCATTGAGTTCCAGAGTTTTGGAACCAGATGGGTAAAAGAACTTCCTCCCCATCTGGATTTTTTTATTCTCGTTGTACTCATGAGGTGACCACATGAGGTACTAAGAGGCCTGTTAGGGACACATGGGAGAATGAGGGACTGTACCAAGGCCGGACCTCTGCCTTGCATGGCTTTGTGGGCCATGCAAAGCACTTTGAACTTGATTCTGGAATGGTCAGGAAGCCAGTGAAGTTTGGGAAAAGAAGCTTTCTCTGACTCCTGCTTGGGTATCTTCACTAGCATCCAGGCTGCTGCATTTTGAACCTCTTCAAGCCTGTTAACTACAGATTTGGGGGCCCCAAGGTACAGTGAGTTGCCATAGTCCAATCTTGAGACTACAAGTGCCTGGATCACTTGTACCAAGGTAAAGACAAAATTGTGGTCTGCTATATTTTTGTAGTCAATATTCTTGTACTTTACTCATACACACACATGCACACACACACACCTCATCTCTATCGTCCCTCCACCTTCATGGCATAATCTCCAGTAAACTTCAATTTTCTATTTTTCTGTTGGCAGCTTTTCGCATAACTCTGACCACCCTACTCTTTCATCTTTACCCTCTGTTGCCATGGTCCACAGCTGGTATGTTTTTTGACTTTCAATGGTATCTACTCTGCAAACAGGAACAAGCCCCATTCCTCACCACTCTCATTTTTTTCACATCAGCTGGAAACCTTAGTTCAGCCTTTACTTACTCCAATTTGTGTATCCTTGTGCTACTGGTGCACAACTTGAATATAATTTCAGAATATTGTTGGACACAAATATGTCAAAATATCATGATTTTAAGAATATTGTGTGTCAGACTATTGCAGGTATGAATATTGTCTTTTTAAGGGTTTAATGTCGTTTTTTAATATTGATGTATATAATAGCGTTTTTTAATTATTTTGTTATGTTTTATTACTTTTTGTGTTATAAGTTATTATTATTTTATTTTTGATTGAGTGTAATTATTTTAAGCAAAGGTTACTTTTTGTTGTTTGGTAAAATATTTAAGAGTTTCTTTCGCTTATTTTAATTTTCTTTATTGGTGGGCTGTTGGGTTTATAGAGAAGAAGAGTGGGAAGTTCCTTTAACATATATCTTATAATTTATGTATTTTATATAGTTTAGATTGGGAATAGTAGGTCTGTTGTCTGCAAAGTTCAACACTTTCCATATTGTTGCTTGGTTTGAAGAGGGCCTTTTTTAATATTCCCATTGCAAAGTCCAATACTTGCCCTCTGGTAGCTTAGGCTCCAGTGGCACTTGTAAATCTGACCCTTCCAAAGTACAACACTTTCCCTACTGTTGCTTAGGTTGGAATGGAAATAGTGCATTGATCCCTCCGAAATCCATCACTTTCCCTATTATTGCTTAGTCTGGAGTGGGATTAGTACATCTGACCCCCTTCAAAGTCTAGCATTTTGCTTAAGGTTCGTTGCTGTGTATTCATAATGTCATTTTTAACAAAACCTCTTTTTATCTTTTTGTTTGAACAGCAATATACTAGTATTTTTATATCTATTTTTTGTTACTTTGAAGTTAGAAATGTAAATATGTTTTCTTAGTACTAAATTGAATTTATGCATTACAATATTTTTAGTATGTTATTTATATAGTTTTTCTGTGTGATAAATTTTGTAAAAACTTTTGTTTTCTATTTATTTTCTTTATTTATCATATAATTTTTGTGGTTTAAGTTTAGAAGTTGTGTTAGTAGTAGGTATTTTTTATTGTTTTTTTAATGGTTCTGTAATATTATTTTTATTGATGTATTTCTATTTTATTTTAATAAAATATTTTTATGGTATATATTTATTTATTGTAATGTTTTAGTATATATGTTTTTAAATTCATTTTAATGTGCTATTAGTATTTTAGTATATGATTATTTATGTTAATATAATATTTGTTTTCTTTACATGTTATCTTTATTTGTTTTGAATTTAGTTATGTATTTATAAGAAGCGGTATTTATTTATACTTCTATATCATATGTATTTTTTAATTCACATTCTTTTTAAAGTTAATGTTTAATATTTTAATTTCCATATGCTTATCTAGTTAAAGAAAAGATTTTTGGTCCAATATATTTTTGTAGTCAATATTTTTATACTTTGCATAGGAAGGATGTAAAGTCGATATCTGTTTTCTCAATATCTGTTAGGCAATATTTTGTATCACAGTATTTATGTTGTCCCTATTATGTCATGGAAGTGTGCTTCTGGGCCTGTTTGGCAGAGATAATGTCTCTGACCTCCTTGTTGAAGAGATGGCACCAATATTCTGGGCTAAAAGCCGCCACCCAGGGCTCCACTATGGCCTATATTTGCCCTTTTGTTAAATTATCGCAACAGGGATACTGCCCTGAGAATGACCAAGGAAAAAGGACCATTGCAAGCCTAGAACTCCCATATTTGCTTGTTTCTTGATTTTACACCAGTGGGGCAGGAGGTCTGGAAGGCATACACTGAGGTTAAAAAATTGTTGTGCACTCAAGACGTTAAATACGCTATGGTGTACCTTGCGTGTCTCCGAATCCAGCATGACAGCCGGGCCACTATCTGTCAAATTTTCGAAAAATGCCATAAAAGTGGTCAAAGACATTGCAAGAAAATAAGTACGGCATACAAAGCACCTACCTTTACCCAGGGTCCAACATGGAAGAAGATTAGTTGCCACATAACTACAACAGCACCAATGTCTCCAAACTAATATGGATGTTTCAGTACTGCAATTGTTGCTATGATAGAGTACCTGTGGCAATTAAGTGTTTTGATGGTGCTTTTTTGTACTGTTTGGCAGCTCATCATGCCATCTCTGGACCCCTGAACACAATAGCAGGGTTGTCTACCAGACAACACTCTCTACCCCATGTAGAGTTGGTGCCTGCTCCTCAGTTCATGAGCAGGTGAAGCTGTTCTTATTCATTCACTCGCATAGTGGAACATGGGGTTGGACCACTTAGAAGGGACCTTTAGCATGTGTGTTTGTTTTGTTTTCCTCATGAAAGTTTTTCCATGTTCTTGGGAATGTACACATTTACACTAATAGTTGAGTTATTCAGTGTGGGTTTTGGGAGGGATGTGAGGGTTTGTGCACACAAGACACATGAATAATTGCACTAATTCATGACATTATCAATTTGCTCTCTATAGACTGCATGGCTCAGCACACTTAGAAATGTGTGAACTCAGAACTGTCACTTGATATGTTTGGAGCTTGGGAAACCCAAAGAAAAAGCTGTTGATTATGACTTACCTCCAGTGAAATAGGGTAGAAATAGTCATGTTGCATGTGACAAATTTGAAAACTGGCCAAATGATTCCCATGGCCCCTCCTGGAGCCCGAACAGATACTTTACTTCTTTTAGTTGATAATTATGTATGGAGGCCATAGGAAATATGTCTGTTTTCAGTTTATAAGCATGCAAACTGATAACCAGGGCAAGATACTTATGATTGAGAAACTTTTATAAGACACTCCTGATCAACACCTGTGCAGCTGTTGTAGACCCCCCTGAGTCTTTTTAAAGTGTAGCTGCATTCTGTAGGCAATGGGATGAGCAGAATATAGTATTGGGGGAAACCTTTCCTCTGACGCTGTGTCCTGAGATGGACAGTAATAACCCAAAAGGGAGGATCCCCCATGGTCTGCCCAGCTACTATACACCATCCATGTATCATATGAATAGTATCGGTGTCACTTGGCTCAGCAAGAAAGAGGAGGCTACTGCTTACTCATACTGTTCTACAGTCCATGAAAGGCACTCGTGCACAGACTTCTGGCTAACATCTCCCACAACTCTTCCCTGGATAATGGAAATACCACACCTAACATGCACACTTTCAGACCATAGCCCCGTTTTATTAACTGTTTCATTTCTGGAACCACATTGATAAGGACCGCCACTGTAGAATTCTTTTAAAATAATAATAGTTTGGTCTTCTAGCGTCTGAAGTGTGGGAACATTTAAAGTTTATATTAGAGGGGTGACAATTGGCAAGACAATCATAGGCATATGGTGGTTCACACTTTGATGAATGATAGTGGTATGCACACAAACCCACAAGAACTGATTAGCATACAGGAAATCATAACTGTGATTAAGAGCATTCTTGTTGTTAAAGCGCCAGGCTCTGGTGGTCTAACTTTCTATACTAATAAGGAGTACATACTAATCCTAGTCCCACGACTAGCAGATTTATACCCACAGCTCTTCATATGAGAACTCTGCATGGAAGCACCAGAGTGGTGAATATTACTGGCATTCTAAAGCCTGAAAATGTGAGCAAGATTGTATCTGCTATTGAACGCTCTCCCTACGGAGAATTAGACAATAAAATACTTGCTTGTTTAATAGGTAATTGACTAAACCCCCTGGTGACAAACCTGGTACTGTCTGAGCAGTCTGGGTAAATACTGGGAAAAGCAACATCTAAAAATTTAAGAACCGTTTTTGCATTCATTCACCAGATTCATCCTAAGGTAAATGCAATATCATGTTTCTCCTGACTGGGCATAAGCTCCAATAATATAAACCTTATTAAATTACTATATAATGAACCCACTGCTTGTGTGGGCATCAATGGCTATATCTCAGACCCATTTTACATTTAAAGGAGCACTAGGCAAAGGGGTCCTCTCTCACCTCTGCTCATTGCCCTGTCTGTTGAGCCTCTCATTACCTCGCTCTGAGGTACTGGGTTTTTCAGAACCGGTACTAATCCGGTACCCCAGCGGTGTCAGGGCAACACCCAAAGACCCCGGATTCCCCTGTCTTGGCAACAGAGACACGGGATACTTCTTGATGACGTCAAAGATTAAAGTTTATTGGTTGCAACCCGGGACAGAGATCTACGAACTACCCGTGGGTACTGCACACTTAGATAAACGGAGCTCGGTCTTTTATGCCGAAAATCGGGCCTCAGGCAGCATTACAATTTACATTTGGTGCATACAAACTGACCAATAGAAACGTAGCATTTCAAAAGTAGCAATGACGACAGTCAAACACAATCCCATTTTCCGTTGTCCAGCCCACCCAAAACGATCGTACACATGCTTGGTTTCCTGTTCGATCAGGCCGGACAAACCCATCATAAACCCTTCAACCCAGATCGATGATCAAGTCGTAAAGGAAGGCAGAAACAGATGGAAAGGAGATAGAGGAGTGGGAACGGTGTGCCATAAACTCGGACACTTCCTGCCCTTTGATCTTTTATCAGTGCAGCTGCTGAACAAGGAACTGGCTCAGCGGGATTCGCCCCAGGCGAGGAGTCAGTTCGGCCAGGTCAACCAGAAGTCAGCTAAGGCGTACGTGTCAAGGACTTTCTCGGCCGTAATCATCGGGCCTATGTTAGGGCAACCACACAAAATGGCTGCCACATACAAAATGGAACCCGGAGGTTCAAACTAAATCCTCGAATACAGAGTGTTCTCCTATATCGATTCATACGAAAACACTCAGACACCTTACACTCGCCATTTGCGGTCCGTAGAGACCAAAATCGTCCATTTCCGACGATCTTTATAAATCGGGTTCAGAACTATCGAACCCAATTCGGAACCACGGAACCACAGACCCTCCTTTTGCCCTATCATAGGCAATAAACCCAGACCCATTTTAATCTGAATCCGGATCTATATTGATCAGGTCATCAATATACTGCTGTAGCATCATCTTATTACTATGCATCTCTCTCCGGACAGGTTTCCGTACGCACAGATTAGCACAAAGGCCACAAATAGCCGGGGCACACTGTACACAGAGACAGAACATGAACAGGATTGCTAAGACCATCCCAATGACCATCAGAATCTTCAAACCCCAAGTGGATATCAATCCCCATAACCATCCCATCAAAGACCAATCTCCTTTGTCCAGATGGACAGAATCGGAGATTTTGTGCAATTTGAAAATAGCCTGGAAGACTGACGGAGCGTTGTCTGGAATAAAAACACAGCAGCTGAATTGAATCAATCTACATACTCCACCTCGATCTGCTAGAATAACGTCTAGGGCAACTCTATTCTGAAGTGTCATAA
Source organism: Lissotriton vulgaris (assembly GCF_964263255.1). Classification (NCBI taxonomy): domain Eukaryota; kingdom Metazoa; phylum Chordata; class Amphibia; order Caudata; family Salamandridae; genus Lissotriton; species Lissotriton vulgaris. Next base: position 637,142,277 of record NC_141689.1, on the reverse strand, counting down.
GTCTATCCGACTGGAGCTCAGCAGTCAAGTTACCAAGGGCACCGGCAGTCTCAACTATGGTGGATTCAACCACTCTCGTAAGCTGACGAATATTCCTACTGTTAGCCATAGGTCCCCGGAACGGCAGAAAACCCTTGAAGAAATCTCCCAATTCTTGTCCTGCAGTGTCTTCTTGGCTAAAGACACCTCTAGCAATTCTCGTCTTGTGGTAATCTGCCGCAGCTGTAAAAGTGGGGGGTAACAGAAAGGAAACAAAACATGTGTCTGAGAAGTCGGGGGGCAACCATGTGTACGCTTTGTCATAGCAAACAAAGTATGTACCCTTAGCAGCTAAGAACGCTGGGGTAGACTGAGACGGAAACACATAGGTCTCAGCGCAAACACTCTTCCCTAACTGAGCCTTCGGATTCTTACCGTTGCCCTGTAGACAATAGTAGCCTTTATGGGGCACTATCCAGATCGGTAGAGGACTTTTCACTCGCTGGTTAATACTCAGACTAACTCCATATCCAGTGACGTTCCAACCACTATATGGTTGCCTCTCATCTTTCGGAATAGTCTCAACTGCATTAGTCCCTTTAATCATGTCGACTATGCCTCTAGCTAGGGGACTATTCTTTGGATTGTCTTTCGGTGAACGTAGGGGGTCGACACTGTGGGCATATATGAACATGGTTCTGTAAGCTCGAATCGAACCATTTAGACTGAAGGGCAAAACCAAATAAGGAATACCTTTATCGGTTGTATGAGTCATCAAACCACAAATCCAGCAGTTCGTTGTATTGATCACTAACTGATGCTGGTGCAAAAGCTGTATGAAAGAATTATTAGAAAATTCCAAACGTCTGATTACCTCATATTCAGGCAAAAGGTGAAAAGAATGGGAAGAAATAGTAGGTGAAGGTGTAGGTTGCACAGTGGAATTAGACGTCATTTTAAAAACAAATGCTACATAACCAGCTACGAATATTACTAAACTCAATAGCAAAAACAAACATGGTATCAAAAAGCATTTCTTCGACATTATTTTGCATATGCGTTTTCTAAAAGTCAGTGTCTGTACAGGTCTCTCCAACTCAAAGAAATCCATCCTAAACTAAATGTGCTGCCCGCGGTGGTTGGTTGATTCTGCTTGAGAGTGCCTCTGCTGAACCCAGGAAGGCTGCCTCGGGCCAACAGAACCCTCGACCTAGTGTCTCGGGCTTACACTCCCAAGACTGGTAGTAACCGCGACCCTAGCAGCAAGAACCGGATGGCAGTTCAAGAAAAACAAAAATAAGTAGATCCTTGGTGGAGAGTTAACCTGCAAACAGTAAAAAAAATCAACTTTATTAATGCTTTATTAGTCCTTAATTCACAATCTCAAATTGTATCGGGTTCTTCCAGGTAGCTCTTGATCGGTGAACAAAAGATGAGGCTCGGTAGTGTCCAATTGCTCTGCAGGGGGTACTGATGCTTGCAAAAGTCGATCACTCTCCTTTTCCGAACTAGTTCCAATTAAACGAGCATCGCTGAACGGTATGAACCTCGGGACTGTCTCAGTTTCAGAATCCGCAAGACCATCCTGGACCCACTTGTCATAGGGCAAAGGCAAGGGTGCTTTCTTGGTGTGCGAGCCGTGGATCCAGTTGTGCTTTCCACGCACTCGCACCGCAGATCTCATAGATAACAGGACTTGATAGGGTCCAGTCCAACGGGGCTGCTCGTTCTTCGTTCACTGGAAGTTTCTGACGAAGACCCAGGCACCGGGTTCAATAGCGTGGCCTGGATCCCCTGTAGCTTGAGGAAGACTATCATATACCTGTTGCCGTAAAACACTCATTTTAGTTGTCAATTCGCGCAAATAGTCAAGCAAAACAGGGTGTTTGAGGTCACTAAACCTCGTCGGTCTTGGTACGCCCCAAATATTCGCCAGGCGACCAAACACAACCTCGTATGGACTCAAACCCATTCTGGAATGCACAGTCATTCGGGTGGACAAAAGTGCTAATGGCAGAGCATCTGGCCATTGTAAACCAGTGCTTTCCTGAATCTTGGCCAGCTTTAACTTAAGGGTGCCATTATAGCACTCGACTAAACCAGCTGATTGGGGATGATTTGCAGCGTAGAATTTCTGCCTAATCCCGAGACCATCACACACTCTCTTCATCACTTGACCCACAAACTCACTTCCGTTATCACTCCAGATGATTCTCAGCATTCCGAATCTCGGGAAAAACTCTTTTACCAAAACTTTTGCAGTGGACAAAGCAGTATTGTCCTTAAGGGGGTAAGCTTCTACCCATCGAGAAAAAGAGCAAACAACCACTAACACATACTTTAAGTTGTTGCATCTTTTCATATGGATAAAATCTAGCTGCAAAGCCTCGAACGGATACGTAGGAGGAGCAAAATGACCAGCTGGTGTTGGTGTTCCCTTACCAGGATTATGCATCAAACACACCATACAGTTCTTGACTAAATTCTCTGCACATCTGGGGATCCCTACATTCTGCCAAACCGGAGCCAACAACTTGCAAATCCCTTTCACACTAATGTGTGCCATTCCATGCGCCATTGTAACAACTGGAAGCACATACGCGTTAGGCAACAACCATCTCTGATGTTCGGACAAATCAGTCCAACAACCATTCGAGTCCAATCTACCCTTACTCTCTCTTCATTCATCCAACTCTTTCTCTGTAGCCTCACTCTGAATAACTTTCACGCTCTCAATGGTGTCTTCGCACATACTCTTCTCTGGAACCCATCTCGCCGGACCCACAACATACATTCGACTCATCACGTTCCTAGCAGTTTCTTTCGCAACTTCCTCCGCAAACGCATTACCACGACCAACATCATCCGTAACCTTTTTATGGGCACTGCATTTCACGATCGCTATTTGCAAAGGTAACGTAAGAGATTCAAGGAGTTCATTCACTAGTTGTCCATGCTGGATTTTCGTCCCATGCGATGTCAAAAACCCACGTTCACGCCACAATCGTCCAAAGCTATGAGCCACACCAAACGCATACTGACTATCTGTGTACACATTCACTCGTTTCCCTTTCGCCAACACACATGCTCTCGTAAGTGCAATCAGTTCAGCCGCTTGCGTGGAATTATGTGGGATACGTGCAGCTTCGACAACTGTATGTAAAGTCGTCACAGCATATGCTGCAGTTGTATCACCATTCGGTAATTTGAAACACGAACCATCAACCCACAAAGCATCATTACAGTAAGGAAGAGGAGTGTCCCTCAAATCTATTCTCCCTTTCGTCTCTACTTCGGTTCTCAAAAAACAATTGTGTTGCTCTTCGCTATCATCGTCTGTCTCAAGCGAAATCGGCAACAGTGTAGCCGGGTTTAAAGTATTGCACCTCTTGATGTGCACATGGCTCGCTAACAACGTAAGCTCATACCCTGACAACCGAGCACTAGTCAAGTGCTGTGTCTTCGTACGATTCAACAAGGTATCCACTGCATGTGGAACCCTGACCACTAACGTATTGTCCATAACCAAACCCGCAGATTGTCGAATCGAAACAGCCGCTGCAGCTCTCAAGCAACTTGGCAGCGCTCTAGCTACAGGATCTAAAGTCGACGAAAAGTACGCACATGGGCGTTGCTTCCCGCCAAACTGCTGAGTCAAAACTGGTAACGCACATCCCTCGCTTTCATGGACATACAATGTGAAAGGCTTACTGTAGTCGGGAGTACCCAACACAGGAGCCGAACACAACGCTTTGCGTAATTCAGAGAAACTCTTTTGGCATTCATCAGTCCAAGGAATCGGATTTGGAGTATCCTAACTGTAAGAGCCAGCAAAGGCTTTGCTAGAAGAGAAAAATTTGGGATCCACTGTCTACAGTACGACGTAATGCCCAAAAACGCACGTACTTCTCTCTGTGTCGTAGGGACACTCCTTCTCGCGATAGTCTGAATTCTTTCTGGGGTCAGTTTCCTTCCCTCCTTCGATAAGAGGTGACCTAGGTAGGTAAATTCTTGGCGACAGAATTGTAATTTCGAGAGAGAAACTTTATGATGGCAATCAGATAAATGAGACAACAAGGGTACAGTGGCATCCTTACATATGTCTTCGGTATCAGCAGCAACCAACAAATCGTCAACATACTGAATAAGGGCTGCACCTTCCGGAAAAGCTAACAAGTCAAGTTGCGTCTTCAAGGCTTGACTGTAAATCGATGGACTCTCACAATAGCCTTGAGGAGCGTGTTTAAAACGGAAACTTCGTCCTTCTAAAGAGAATCCGAAAATATCTCTACTCTCTATGGCAATCGGAATGCTGAAGAAAGCATTCTTCAAGTCGATCACCGAAAACCAAGTGGCAGAAGCTGGAATCAACGTCAATAATGCAGTAATGTCGGCTACAACAGGGAATTGCGGAACAACAATTTTGTTCACTTCACGAAGGTTGATAACGAACCTATATACAGGAGGCTGTGAAGAATCAGTTCTCTTCAAGACAGGCAAAACAGGACTATTACACACATTACCGCGTGTCTCTTCAATAACGCCCTTGTCAATCAAATCATAAATGATCGCCAAAAGCGCTCGTTCACCATCACTTGAAATACGATATTGCGGACTGCGCGGTAACTGAGCATTCGCCTTCAATGTCACAACATATGGGGGAATGTCTAACAGGCCCACATCATTTGGACCCGTAGCCCACAATGAATCTGGTAACGAAGACAATTCAGGTGGGAGACAATGTTTCGAGACGTATATCGGAGAGATCACATTCTCACCCAAAGTAAGATGTACTCCTGACGGAGAACAGTACAAAGTCGCATACAATCTCTTCAACAAGTCCAAACCTAGCAAGTTCTCATTACAACCTGTAGTCAAAAGAAGGGGTGCTTTAAACCAACGAGGACCAACAGAAAGAGGCAATGGAACGGAAATCGGATTCGTAACGGGGGCGCCAGAAAAACCTAACGAAACATTATTAAAGCCAGACAAAGGTGCGCCAGGCAGTTTAGAATGCATAATAGAACTCTTCGTATCACCAGTGTCTAGCAGAAAAGGCTCTGACACACCTGATGCAAACACTTCCACGTAGGGTCCACTCTGATCTACCGGAACTGAAACAACTCCCTCTCTTTGTCTATGGCTGTCCTAACAATCATTACCTTGCGTTTCATCGCCTTCAACATAGTAATCATCCACGTAGTACTGTGTAGACCTACCAGACGAATTCTGCTGTTGGTCAAAACTGTTCATTGAATTCTGCGGAGGCAAAGGGCGCGCGTTCTGTCCGCGACCTCTACCTCTAGGCGCTTGTTGAGCATCTCTACCTCTCACACCAGGAGCACTATTTGCACGTTGCAACAGAACTGGACAACTGTTTTTGTAATGGCCCTCTTCTCTACAATAAGCACACTGATTAGGCCCATACTGAATACGCTGTTGAGGAGTCTCGTCTCTTTGCAAGTTCCTCGAATATTGTGGTGATTGCTGATAATCACGCTGAATATTAACACGGGGTGGATAAGCTTGTTGTAGAAGAACTTTAGTCTTCAATTCCTTAGTCTTCTTATCCGCTTTCTCTAACTCATCCTTACGCCTATTCTCGTAGTACTGAGCCGTAGCAAGAATCTGCGCCGAAGTAGAAACGGGCCAAGCACTCTCAGAATCCTTCAACTTGGTACACAACTCAGGAAGAAGATTGTGCACAAATTTATCAACGAATAATCTCTGGCCACCCTCGGTAGCCATATCCTGACCACTATGATCAACAAATGTCTCTTCGAAACGCGAGAAAAAGTCCGAAACAGACTCATCTTTCTTCTGCTTACACGCAGACAATTTGTCCCAATTAACACGGACTACAGGCATTAAAGTCTTCATAAAGGTAATAATTCTACCAGGAAGTTCAGTAATAACATTTTCAGGCTTAGCACCTCCAACTTGTCTATCATTTGCCACAACAAGATTCACCCACGAATCACCTAATACATTATCATGATCTGTATGTCGAATGACATTCCAAATGGACTGTGGAACAACGTTCCCAAACAGCATGTCTATATCCGCTAAATTCATAACGCACAAACTCACAGTTTGCATAAGTACTTTATAATATCCTGCCGGATTTTTCCGCGGATCTGGTAAAGTCTGCTTAAGCACTAGAACTTCTGCATGCTTCCATGGAACATGAACCCACACTCGCTGAAAGTGCGCTAAAACAGCTGGAGCAGAATTAGGCTCAGCGGGTCTCCATACTGGAGGAACCTCTCGCATCGGATATTGACGCGCATGTCTCCTAACTGACGAATCTGGCTCAAATAGCCGTTCAGTAGGGACATTGCTTCGAAACTACAGTAACGTCGACACCGCTTTCTCGATGTCATGTAGACTCACAATCATTCCTTTAGCAAACTCGGAACGCAGTCGAAACAATTCTTCAGGAGCTCTACCCACTTCGTCCATCCATTGTTCATGGAGGAACGCACACATAAGTTCAAAAACATAACGTTGCTTTGGCACTTCCCATTGTCGGAAAACATCCATAATACCCTCAAGATCGTACTGGGACTTATACGTCACCCATCTTCGCACCATATGATCCAAAACCACTCCCTCATCTGTATCAGGCAGTTGACTACGCAACTGTCTATGCTCACTAGCAGGAGACATACCCATTTGTCCCAACAAAGGAGTTAGAAAATTAGAAAAGGCAGCAGTCATCCGCTGTCTAGGAGAAGTAGTAGTCGGAAGGACAAGAGGAGACAAAGCAGTAGTAGAAGAATCCATAGTCGGAACAGGCATAGAAACAGTAGTAGCAGAAAAAGGCAAAGTTGGCAACCCCTGAGGAGGCTGCGCATAAGGAACAATAGCCAACGAAGGAGCTGGCTGTGGAGGAATAACAGGAGGCAAAGCAATAGGCACTTGCACAGCCACAACCGGTGGCGGTGGTGCCGTAGCATTCTGCACATAAGGTGGTGGTGAATTTAACAGATGCGACATCAAAGGATCTTTCGTAAGATCCTTCTCATCTTTCTGCTCTTTAGACGGCAATACCGGGTAGCATCGGTCTACCGCTAACTTCTTCACTCTAAGCTTCTGTTCACTTTCCTGCTCTTCTTCATTATCTCTGTATGCAATGGCAGCTTGCACCATTGACATACCCTTCCTATTTTTCTTCATTAACTTTATTTCTTTCTGTTTGGCTTCTTTGCGCCATATGCGAAAAGAGTCAAACATCGCCGACCGGGCTTTCTTCTTGAACAACTTCACTTCAAGGTTATCCAAGACTTCCGTCTCAAAGCTACCATAACGGGGCCACTGTAGGACACCGTCATTCTTCGTGTATTTAACCCAAATCTCATTATAGCTAATAGGACCCACGCCATGCTTCAGATATAGATCGTAGGTAGGAGTTCCAACAGGAGGAACCGGACACGAATCCTCCAACCGGGAATCCCTCAAAGTACCACAACTAAACAAATTCCTAAGACTGCTAAAACCAGGCATCTTGCTCACTAGTCTAGCTTCAAACAACAAGGGGAATCTAAATCGATAATCTCGTGAATACACGAATCCCTTGGCTTTGGGGCCTGCAGGTACCAAATCAAAGCTATCCACTAAAGGATACAAACCAAACTAAGAACTAGGAGACGCTCCGTTTATACTTAACTGAGTTGTCGTTGGCGTCACCAGAAGACCCGTCAATTGTCTCGCTCTACAACGTCTAAGGCTCCAAAACAGGGCGACAGTCAGGGCAGCAGTCCTTCGTAGCCATCGGAAAGCGGGAAACCTCGCAGCAAAGACTTTCGGACCACGACGACATACAGGGGTCGATGAAGTGGCTGGCCTTCCTCCAGAATTTTCTCACGAAGCTTCTCACGAACCTCTGGCTTGGACCGGTACCGCTGAATTGGCCCACTTTGGGCGCCAATTGAGGTACTGAGTTTTTCAGAACCGGTACTAATCCGGTAACCCAGCGGTGTCAGGGCAACACCCAAAGACCCCGGATTCCCCTGTCTTGGCAACAGAGACACGGGATACTTCTTGATGACGTCAAAGATTAAAGTTTATTGGTTGCAACCAGGGACAGAGATCTACGAAGTACACACGGGTAGTTTGTCAGAGACTGCACACTTAGATAAACGGAGCTTGGTCTTTTATGCCGAAAATCGTGCCTCAGGCAGCATTACAATTTACATTTGGTGCATACAAACTGACCAATAGAAACGTAGCATTTCAAAAGTAGCAAATGACGACAGTCAAAGACAATCCCATTTTCCGTTGTCCAGCCCACCCAAAACGACCGTACACATGCTTGGTTTCCTGTTCGATCAGGTCGGACAAACCCATCATAAACCCTTCAACCCAGATCGATGATCAAGTCGTAAAGGAAGGCAGAAACAGATGGAAAGGAGATAGAGGAGTGGGAACGATGTGCCATAAACTCGGACACGTCCTGCCCTTTGATCTTTTATCAGTGCAGCTGCTGAACAAGGAACTGGCTCAGCGGGATTCGCCCCAGGCGAGAAGTCAGTTCGGCCAGGTCAACCAGAAGTCAGCTAAGGCGTACGTGTCAAGGACTTTCTCAGCCGTAATCATCAGGCCTATGTTAGGGCAACCACACAAAATGGCTGCCACATACAAAATGGAACCCGGAGGTTCAAACTAAATCCTCGAATACAGAGTGTTCTCCTATATCGATTCATACGAAAACACTCAGACACGTTACACTCGCCATTTGCGGTCTGTAGAGACCAAAATCGTCCATTTCCGATGATCTTTATAAATCGGGTTCAGAACTATCAAACCCAATTCGGGACCACGGAACCACAGCTCCAACACACCATTCACACCGAGGTATTGCGTTCCCACAAACACTTATTCCCTTGTCTATCTAAAGTAGATCCTAGAATTGACTTCTAGGAGTCATGTCTTCTCTTTCCCTCTTTTTTACCCTTCTGCCTGACCTTTCCTTTTTTTATCTACTGACACAGTTTCCCTTGATCTAATTCTTCCAACGTTAATCATGCCCCTTGCTACATAAAAATAGGTGACATTTTTTGTTTTGTATATTAATTAGGGACAAACGAAACATATATGTGCAATCACATTGTATACATGAAGGAGCAAAGGTGACATCTACATTTTCTTCTAAAAAAATGAGAGAGGGGAGAGTTTGCGCATTAAGAAACACTGGGGATGTGACAATAACCATAAATGCACAAAAGGTTTCCTAATCGGCAATCCATTACACTTATTTATATTTCGATCACTGAACACTGTTCTTGCACTAAATAATTGTTTCTGCAACCTCGTGTTTTGTTTTTAATTCAAGACAACAATTTTGGTCTGTATACAATAACTGCTTCAGTTGAATCAGTTCAAATGTATGAGTACAATATCAATGAAATTTCAACATCAGTGATATTACATCATAAACAGTTCAACATTTAAAACCCTTAGTCACCACCAAAGTGCCACACCATCGCCGTAGAATATGCCATCCTTTTTAAAAAACAATTGTAAATCTCCAAATAGGGTTCAATGCACCATACGTATTAAAGGTGAGGATCTTGTAAAGAAGGATTATTAAACTTGTCCTATAAAAATCTACACAAAACACAAAATTAGCTTGAACCCCACTGCAGGTAAAAATGAGCTCCTTTTAATTTCATGAATTTGAAGTCATGCTATAGTGATCTACATCTAGTATTAGATGCATTCGTCAGTCCTCCTGGTAAATGCCCTGATATGGAGTCATCCTATAGCAATCTAAAGCAGTTAATAGACACTTCAACCCTCTTGCCGACACAATTTCTTTCATCTGCCAGTTTCGGAGCACATTAATCATTGATGTTTTCATCAAGACTAGAATCCTCTACACAATGTCCCTATTGTGTACAATTAGAAATAGACTGAAGATAGTGGCCATTAACTGATTTGATAGAGCAAATTACAAGGGCCACTTAAAGTTTGCATACCTTGTTTAAAAATTGATGACATCATATCCTTTGTGGCTTGGCTTTTTGATTGATCGGGAAATAAGAATCATTGGTAAGTGGTATCGTTCTATTGATTTGATAAGTTTGTCTTGTGCCTATGTGCATGAATGAAACTCCTAGCCAACCACAGTTTAAATCCAATGGCTTTCTGCTCTCTAACGATTTGGAAAAAAATCTGAAAACTTAAGTCAATTCCAAGTCAGTGTGGGATTAAAAAAAACACCTCCTGAGATCATGCATAATGCACTTATCCTACATTTCTTGAGAACCATGGGTCCCTTTAATCAGTTCATGCTGAAAAAATGTAATCAGATTACTCTCCACCTCACAGATTATCCTCTTTCTTGTACCATTTTCATTGTTTGTCAGAAGTTTTATGTGCTTAGAAGCCTTTGGTGAAAGTACCTGTAAATCTGCTGCAGGTGGTCTGCCTCATGTCCAGGCTGCAAGTGTCTTGTACATCCATGGAAATCTCGAAATCTGATTTGGAGCAGTTTATGTTGAGGCATGAGGAGACTATGCAGAGTTTCTCCAATTTTCTTTTTTAGATCTATTTTATTAACATTTGTATCATACAGCATACACAGCTTTTTGGAAATTAAATCATCATATATCATACTGAGCATATAATAGCACCTTCTACAGTAGAACACAAGGTCATCATCGTATAGAGTTTCTCCAATCTTGATAGTGACTTCTTTATTCAAATAAAGGGAAAAACACTGAGATGCACCTTTGTTACTGAGAAAGCTATCCTGTTTATTGTATATATCTAGCTAACCCATTTATGGACTACATCAAGTTATGGGTTAAATATAAAGAATGCATATCAGTGATTTGGAAAGGCACATAAAAGGAGCTGAACATCTTTGAACAATGCACCAAAACACAAAGGACATACAGAGGTATCTTAGCTAGGATATTAGGATGATGAATTGTCTTGATTTCATATTAAAGACACAAGACGGTGCTTTTCACCTCAGTGTTCACAAAGGAGACTGAAAAAGTAGCTTTTTATAATACAACAGCTTCCACATGAGTGATCTGAAAGATAATCTCTCATCTAGGTAAGTTTACACATATGGAGAAATTGTACCCCTAAAGATAATTTATTTTCATCAATGCACACTAATGTAAGAAATCTACTTGGAAAGGGCTATTGTAGATGTCTTTTGGAAAGATCATGCAAAAAGAGCCTGGAAGAGGGAAGAGGCTCTATTGAATAATGGAAAAGAAAATGTAAATTGTTTGTTAACACATTTGTCTGGGACACCAATTATGTAAAGGAAATGGTCAGAAAAACCCGGAACATGAAATAATCACAACCTGGCCTGCAGAGAAACCAAACTTTGCCTTTCTGAGAAATTGCAATTTGAAAGAGGATCTCTAAGATTCGAGTTAGGTAGCCCGAGGAAACAATGTGACATCGGAGGTGCTCCACAATTCCAGTCAATTTAAAGCTGCCACTAATGTGAGATATGCATGGTTTGCGACCAGTGTACAACAGGAACAAAATTCACTTATCATGGGAAAAGTGTAACACACAATCGCCAACTGCAGCATGAGAAATGCAATCTATGTGGTTTTGTAGTCATGGAACTTGGCCTATGTAGATAAAACCAACACTTTTCCTAAGTAGATAAAACTTTCATGTAGTTCCTACTAATCCATATGATCTGCGCACTGTTTGACTAACATAAACAAAGGGCTTGGTGCCTAGACTGGTTCCGGACACCTCTACAAGATATGTTGGCCTATAGACCAGCTAGCTCACAGTGCCACCATAAGCCGCCCTAACCTTACCAGGGAGTGAATGGACTCTGGCAACTTCTGAACAGACAACCCTGATCACTCAGGGATTGTGGAAACAGTACAGAATCTTTTGCTCAGTCACTCGTGCTTACTTACTCTCAGAGAAGAATACAGATTACACAGTGTGTCATTTTCAATATATTTATTGACCCAACATTATTCTTGTATAAAATGCATGTGCTGCAGTGATTAGGAGACAGAAACAAATAAAGGATATTACAAGCACCAAAAGAGTGAATAGTAGATACATTTCTACCATGGTACTGAAACAATTAATATCTGCAGGCATATGTGCAAAATGGTAATCTAACATACTCCTACAATGAGTACCCTACACTAAGTGTACCTAAAGTGTGTAAGGGTGTAGAGCCAAGAATCCCCCCCCCCCCAAGGGATGATCTACCCCATTACCTGATGGGAGAGAGTGATGGACCCTGTCTTGGTCTGGAGTTGGACACCCCTCACGGAATGTCAGAACGGTGCATAGTGATTTCTCAGCATGCAAGGACCTTCATGTCAGCAGAAGTACGTCCTCTACCAAACAATAAGGATGCCTATTATTTATTTAAAAAAGCACCCTTCATGATGTGCGCGTTAGATTACTGATGTTATAGATATGTAGAACTCGTTGTCGCATTGTGGATGAAGATCGGACGACTTTTGTTCCTAGTGCGTAGAGAGGCCAAGTACATGATATTCGAGACATCGTGATATTGTTGTGCGAAGCTGGAAGAGTAAACAAAGTAGTTTCAGAGAAACTAATCCAACATTGTCGTGCAGGCAAATGGGTGCAAACGTTTACAGGAGAAATGTTATTTCGTAGGACAATCTAAGAGATAGGCTGCTTCACTACAAGGGCCTAACTCGGGAATATAACAGAACTAACCATTAAACTAACAACCATATCTGCAATAGAAGTAAAAAAAGACGCATGGTAATGACAGCACTCTCAGTGCCCCCACCTTATAGGAAAACGGCACTGAAAGAATGAACTGAGAGGGACAGTACTGGAAAGCTTAAAAACAAGTTCAAGTGCAGAAAGTATTGAGAAGACCCTGCTACGCAGAGAAAACAGAATGATCTTATGTCTTTTGACTGTGAAAAATGACCTGAACAAGATGAGTGAGTTACAAAATGTAGTTTGAGACCTTCGTGTAGAATAGCAGTGAAGGATAAATGCCACTTCCAGGATCCCTGAATGCAGAACTCCTGATAGGGAACCTCAGCTATCCATAAACCATGTGTAATTTAAATTATGTTTCAAAAATAGTGCCTTCCTTCCTTCTAAACAAACTTCACAAAACCTATTTGAAGCAGAGGCTGACCGGAAACCTTATGAAACTGGCACACCAATAATTACTTAAGGCTTGTCAATGTTTACATGAAACAGTCCACAACAAATATATAATAGAAGATTTAAAAAAAATTGGGGGGCATTTGTCAATAGGAACAATGAAAACAAAATAACACCCCATACATGACAGAGAAAAGGAGAAGAATATAAAGAACAGCCTTGAGGAAAAGAAAGCAAGAGGTGGGGATCTCAGATAGATGCAATTAGTAATCGTCCATATATTGATAGTTCTAAACCATAAGCGTCGGCGAATGCATGTATATCAATACAGCTAGATGTATACCGCATACATTTAGAAAAGTCAATGAGTAGATATACAAGCTATGATGCAAGGTTCCACAACAACGGGACATATAAGTCTTCCATAAAGTCAAATCCATGCTTTTAATCGCTAAGGACATTGGCCAGGATGTAGTAGATATATCAGCTTTGACGTTGATGTGGAGGAACCAGTTTCCTGCTGACGAACCAGGTGGTAAACAATCCCCAAATGTCTTTAGACCTGGTCATGGGAGGCATGATTTCCCAAAAATGAGATAATTGTTCATGACAGTAGGTGAGGTCATGCAGCCATGCCACAATCATGGGGTGGGATGTCTCCCCTTTTGTTTACCAATAGGAGCACCATGGCGGTGAGGCGACGATTTGCATGTAGAGCATCTTTGACATAGCCTAACAGGCCCACTAGATGAGAATATGGTATCCCCTGACCAGTGATCGCCTGGATATGAGTATACACCTCCCCCCAGAAAGACATAACCTCTGGACACTGCGAGACCAGGTGGAGAAAGGTAGCCTGCAGGGCCCCACAGTGCAAGCAGCATGAATCAGAGACCAACTCCATTTAGAATAGTTGTGAAGTGGTACGATAGATACGATGAAAGAATTTAAAATGAATTCATTGTAATCAACAGTTAGGGGATATGTACTGTAGCTGTCCTCAACAAAAGAGCCACTGTGCGTCCGTGATGGTAGGGACTATATTGACCTTCCATTGTTCTAGAGCTTTCTGGATAATTACCGGGGAGGTTTGCTGCATAGTGTTATATAGATGCGTTATTAGTTTACATGGAGAGGGTCTGTGAGTATATGCTCCAGTGCCAGGAGGGCCATATCATGTAATGCACGGCATGTAGCTCTCAGCTGATAATATAGTAGGGTGTCGAGAAAGGTGTTGGAAGGGGCCTCTGCATTCTGTAGTGATGGAAGGAACTGTCCTTCTGGATATAAAACTAAAAACATTTTTATTTTTATTTCGTGCACATGTACGATGGCCCCCTATTTAGAAGTGGAGGCAACTGGGGATTATTGGCCGATGGGATGGAAGGGGCATATAGGATCTTGAGTTTAGCTCTTTTCTTTAAACCTTCCCATGCCCATCTAAGACCCACAACAGTATTAATCTCCCCCAAGATTCTTAAAAGGTTGGAAAGGTGCTGTTGTCAGTGGGCAGGGGGCAGCATGGTCCCTATCAATAGCGATGTGCGGCTGATATGGCATCGGATATAGCCAAAAGTGTAAGTATTGGGCTTGGGCACTTTAGGTATACAGTGTTAGATCTGGAGCACCCATTCCTCCTTGACTCTGTGGGAGGGTTACAAGTTCCCATGATATTCTAGGTTGTTTACCTGCCTATATTAAAGCAACCATACAGGATTTTACGCATTTGAAAAATTGTGATGTGAGTGGTAGCGGAATGTTGCCAAATAAATAGAGAAGCTTACGTAGGAAGATCATTTTTGTAATCACGATGCAACCAGCTAATGATAGGGGTAATGTAGACCAAATTGGTATCCTCTCCTCCAACCATGCCACGGCCCGGCCATAATTTGCATTCTACAGTTCTTCCGTATCACAGCTGGGCCATATTCCTAAATATTTAACTGTACTATCTGCCCCTCTCAATGGATATTCAGTTGAGAATTATCGTGTGTAGTTGACGAGTGGAAATAAAATAGATTTGGGCAAATTCATATGTATACCGAGAAGCCACAAAAGGGATCACCTCGGGTGTCAATGGAGCAAGGCTCACTTGTGGATCACAGGCATAACGTGTGATATTATCCCTGTACATGGATATTAGCAGCCCTCTGGAGGCAAAGCCAATGTCCCTGTTTGCACGATGTTGCCATAGTCTTGCAGCAAGCGGTTTAGCCGCAATGGCAAATAGGAGCAATAGCCTTCCGTGACGTGTGCCTCTGGAGAATGGGAGGGGGTCAGAGATAAGTCCATTTAGACTCACCCGTGAAGTTGGATGTGCTTACAGGAGGCATATTCATTTAATAAAGCTAGGGCTAAAGCCTAGCCGGGCTAGGAGAGGAAAAAGGCATGTCTATTCCAGCGAGTCAAAAGCCTTTGTGGTGTCAAGCATTTTCCTTCTAAAATTTAGTGATGAGCCAATCTAAACCTGGTACCTTGTCACCAGATAAGCCTCGTATGACCTGTATTATCTCTTCAGTGCTGATAGGCTCATCAAGACAGTCTTGGTGAGCTTGATCTAGCCCAAGTAGTGATAGAGCACAGGCTCACCTGCTCAAGATTTTAGGATACTCACCTGGGTCCATAAAGCGTACACACTTTGAACAGGTAAACCTACACTAAATCAGGATTTTATTTAACCTTTTAGGACCTATACCTTTGACTTACCAATCCTAGTCACCGATACCAAGAGTCCTAAGGGATCAAGGGAGTTAGCATAATAGGCAGTAATAAACATTTGCATTCATAAAATAACCATAGACTCGGGAAAGATTTAAACACTTTACTTATGTAAATTCTTAAATGTCAGAGTCCATACCAATTCGATTAAAGCACATTCTATTAGAAAGAATATAATCAAAGCAATATGATGCAAAAGTATTATCAGACTTTCTTTAAGTATTGAAACATAGGAAGGGTAAGAAAAAGGAAACAATGCAATGACATACCCACATGTATTTTATATTTACCTAGAACAGTGTGAAGACCAACCCTGGCCATGGGCTGGGATAAAGAACAGTACTGCTAGTAATTCAGATGCCAGTAAGACAGCACAGGTGTAGATCAGGACCAGTGATGACCAAATTAGGATGGATTCAGGTTGGAAACAGGTACCCTCAGCTAAGTGCAACACCAGCGCCACACCCCTCACTGTGGCTAACAGGTGGACCCCGATTGGGTTAGCGAATCTTCTCCCTCCGGAACCCCGATTGGGTTAGCGAATCTCCTTCCCAGAACCCCGATTGGGTTATTGATTCTTCTGACAGAGTGCTCCGCCAGCTCCTCTGCTCTCGATTGCCTATTGAGTGAGTTGGGTCAGTGACAGGTTAGCTATTCCAACAAGTAGGACAATCTAACTAGCTAGCCTACCTTAGTTATACCATTTTCCAGTGCAGTGTACCACCCTCCAATGTTGCAAATGAGTGTATTCCCTCAATTTGATAGGTCAAAGGACGAGGAGAGGTCATCACACCATACCAGTTATCAGGTCACTTGATTCAATAATGCAAATTATCTTCCTGCCCATAACTTTAATTTTCCCATGCATTTTATTCCACCCAACAATGAATGTTCTGATAGTAACTACAATGTAAAAAAATTATCAACATGTCTTCCTCTCGTAAGGTCACAGGGTGAGTTTCCGAGGCGCATCTTCAGGCAAGACTGTTGTTGGCATGAATTCAATGCCATGGCTTGTGGACTCTTGAAAACGCAGCACATGCGCAGTCGCAGGACCCAAGATGGAGCAACATTGTACTTGATTGGTCCAAACACGAGCTAATAGCAAAATCAAAGAAGAACAGTTTTAGAACAAAGAATAAATGAATGCTCTGTATACCACTTATCTCTACTCTATTCCCATTACCTTATAGCGTTTTAGGCGGAAGGAACAATTTAGTAAAAGCAGCAATGCAAGCGTTAGCACATAAAAACATAGAGCAGCCATCTTTAGTTCTAGTGCGCAGAAGCAAAGTTTTCCCACCAAAGTAGAAAGTACGTCATGTCACGTGAGTGTGACTGACGCATGCGCAGAAAAGTTCCAGCGTTGCGGCGGCCATATTAGGACACTCGAGTTACGGTTAGTAAAAAGCACATAGGAAAGCCTTCCCTGGATACTAGAAGCATCGTGTGGTGCATTATTAGTAATACGAAACATGTTGAATAAAGTATTATATATTATTTCGAGAGGGTTGACTTCAAGCAAGTCTCTTTACGAGTGAAACCTTGCTCCATCAATCCCCTCTTTGATGATATTTTATATCACCACATATTAAAGAAACAGATGCCAACTTTTCAACATTTACTCATTTCTATTTCTTCAAACACTCTTTTATGTGTTTCACCATTGTTCATGTGGAAGTTTTTCATCCTTTTATACAAATCCCCATTTAATTCTTCAAGCTCAATTTCACTGAAGTTTCTTTTCGTCCCTTCCTGATTTACTTTATATGTCTTTTTATGTTTGGGACATTTGCAACAAATTCTTATCCCTAAAATCAGTAGTGCAATCCCCACCAATGGCATCAGTATTTTACCTACAAAACTCTTTCCTACGTTAGTGAACAAACTACCTATAGAAGAGAGACCACCAATTAGTCTCTTCCATGCACTGTCAACCTTCAGTGGTTTCAATTCTTCTCTCAAATTGGTAATATTTCTCGCGCACCTTTTAATTTCTACTCTTTTGTCTGGAATGTAAGTGCAACAATGTTGCGCCTTTAACTTTCTACAGACTCCTCCCTCTTTTGCCAATAATATGTCAAGAGCAAGTCGATTTTGTAAAGCCATTGATCTTACCGCAACTAATTCGGTATTGATCATCAAAAATCCACTAGCAGTGTCAGTCGATAAGCGATCTACCACTGTTGACAAATTGCAAATTCTTTGAGTGTTCAGAACTACTCCCACTGAAGGTATTATTGCACTAAATATGTCACCTACAATTTCAGCAAATGATGCTCTTTTACTACAAATTAATCCATTAGTTTCTTCATTGCTTCCAGTGATTTTCTCTACATGGTATACCTTTGGGAATACTATTCCAAAATAGCAACTCCCATACCAATGATCAAGCAATTTAAAATAGGCCTTGTTCTCACAAATTCCAGGATAAACTGGTTCAGTCCCATCTTTGAAACCCCAAACTCCAATAACTTTGAAGTTGTGTTCACATTCACTGGAACCAATGAATATATTATTATAATAATCTGTTTTCTCCCTATGGAGACAGAGTTTCCCTTTCTTTTCGAAATCTAGCAAGATAGCAGCTTGAGTCTTGCCATTAGAGGTAAACTCTATTTTCAGCCCATTTAGGAATTTTTCATTTATGATCAGATGCTGTCTTATGGAAATCCTGTCTCCTTTTCTCGACTAAATCTAAGAACATCTTTTCTTTCTCTTGTAATATGCATGTTAGATTATCTTTGTGAGCCTTACCTATATCTATTGATCCTACTGTTAGAAAATAATCACCCATAAAGTGAGTAGAGTCTCTAGTACTAGAAATATGATTTAAATTTCTACGTAAAGGAACTTCGGAAAAAATTACATCAAAATTGGAATAATAATACTGTAATTTTCCAGTTCTATAAAATAAACTAGCTAAAATACTACATGAAATACCATAGGTCAGAGGTAAATGATGTTAAGTGACCCCTTCATCTACTGATGTGGGCAACTTCATGCACACGTAGCAATCACTGATTTCCCTAGCTTCTACATAATGTACTCACAGAATAGCAAATACATTTAAATAAGTTCCATTTCTAGCTCTTCTATAATGTAAATCTCCCTCATATAGTGCTTCTAAACCTACTCCAGGTTGCTTAAGACTAACTGCTTTCTCATATGTATGTATATCTATTGTCTTAGGTCTGTGGTTCCAAAACTGTGCGCTGCGGCGCCCCGGTGCGCCGTAATGAGGTGCCAGGGGCGCCGCGCACACTATCTGTAATTTTGGCCATCACAGGGAGCAGTGCTGCTCCCCTGTGAGAGGCCTCACCCCTGCTGCTGGAGGCGCCTCACACTCCTCCAGGAGCACAAGAGCAGCCCCTCCCGCCCATTGTCATTCAGTATGCCGATGATTGCCACTTACTGAATGACAATGGGGCAGTCTGGGGGTGTGACACCATGTGGCGGCCTCCTCCTGCCTCAGAGTACAGAAGGGTATTCTGTACGATAAAAAGTAAAATGCCCACGCTGCAACGTTAAATGTAAATGTGTTGTATTTGTATAGCGCGAACAGTAACCCGTAAGCATCCCGGCGCTTGTACTCCTACCACAAGGGAACCCCTCCTGGCTTTTCCTTGTGAGGTGCCACTCCTGGGCATCCCATGGTGAAACCAGGCATCCCTTGTGTATCGGGGGCCGTTGTGGAGACTAAGCAAGCTATTGCCCAGAGTTGCAGCGTGGGGCCCATGCTTAGATTCGGCACTGAGGCGAGAATATCCAGTCAGAGGAATTTAAGCCCGATCCTGCTGAGGCGGGAATCGAACCCTGGTCCCTGGCCAGTGCTCTGCATCAAGGTCTGCCGCTCTAACCATTGAGCCACACTTCTCCACAGAGAAAACACTTCATTCAAAGAAGCCTGTAAAATAAGTTTAAAAGAACACTGTCCTGTCATTTTAGAACTGAAGTATTTTCAATATTGTATTCAACAAAGCCATGGTTGCTCCTTTTTTTTTTTAAGGAACTAGCAACCATTGACAAAGCCAATAGTCCTGGCTTGTTTTGGTGTAATGATACTTGCTGTATTATATATCTGGATGCAATGACAGAGACAACATAATACCAGTGAGGCAGAACACTATGCTAAGCGCATATTTTTAGCCTAGGTGTTTTATGCTGCGCTCTTAATTACGTCAAACACCCCCTTTGAAGAGACCCCCAGTTTTTTTACACCCCTTAAAGCCCTGGAAACAACACCATGTTACAGTAACCTCACATCCTGGCACTGTGCATCATGCATGACTTCTATGTTTTCAGTCTGCCTATGTGCAGGGGCATAGTGAACTCTCCACCAGCCCACCCCTTGCTTTAGTTCATTCTTGATGGCACTCTTCTGCCTGCCACTCTGCAAACAAAGGCTCAGCTCATAATGTGAATAGGTGGGTGAGTAAATAAGTGAAGGAATGTCTGAATGGCTGGATGGATTACTGAAAGGATGAATGCATGAATGAAAGGGGGAATGGATAGATAATGAAAGAAAGGATGGATGGATGAATGAATGAATGGAAGTATGGATGAGAGAAAATGTAAATAGATGGATGCATGGGTGGAAGGGTAGATCCATGGTTGGAAGGGTAGATGGATGGGTAAAAGTGTGGATGGGTGTGTGAAAGGATGGATGGATGAGTGAAAGGGCAGCTGATGGGCGAGTGAATTGGTGGATGGGTGTGTGAAAGGATGGATGGGTGGATGAATGAAAGGGTAGATGATGGGCAAGTGAATGGGTGGATGGATGAATTGATAAGTGAAATGGTGAATGGATGGATGAGTGAAAAGGTGGATGTAAGGATTGATGAGTTAGTGAAAGGGGGTAGATTGACAAAAGGATGGATAGATGAGTGAAGTGAAAGGGTGGATGGATGAGAAAACGGATGGCTGGATGAGTGAACGGATGGTTGGATGAATGAAAGAATGGATGAGTAATAGGATCAATGGATGGATTCATGAATGGATGAGTAAATGGGTGGGTAGATGGATGGATAAGTGAAAGGGGGATGGAGAGAGAAAGGGAGGATGAATGACCGAAAGGGTGAATGGGTGGAAGGATAAATGACTGGGTGAATGGATGAGTAAGTGAATGGATGGCTGGGTGGAAGAGTGGATGCATGGATGATTGTACAGATGGATGGGGTGAAAGGGTGGGTAGATGAATAATGTATGGATGAGTGAAAGGGTGGATGGAGGGATGGATGAGTGAAATGATGGACGGAAGGATATATAGTGGATAGGTGTGCAAATGGTTGAATATGTTTGGATATAGATGGGCACACAGATGGAAGGACAGACCTTTTTAGTGTAAAAATAAGGCTGGGGATACTGATTACGACAGACCAAACTCAATGTTCCATTTTCTCAGAGCGGGTCTCAGTACCAAAAGGTACTGAAAGCAGCAGCTGGCATAAATAAGGGTTTGGGACCAGGTACTCTGTTGGGGAAAAAAACGATGGATTGGGATGCAGCCAGTGGATGAGATTAATAATTCAAGCATTCCAACCAATATAATACCTTCATTGCATCCCAAATACTTTAAGGAAGATAACTGGAGGTACACATCACCCACCCACCCACCGGTAAAAAAATGGTGGGGAGCCACGGCCAACTGCCGATTAGGTCAGGGGAGCCACAGGTCAAAAAAGTTTGGGAACCACTGTCTTAGGTGAATCTACTTGCTCAGGTATATTAGTTTTGTTCTGCATTTATTAAGGTATAGCTAATGTCAATCCAAACCATACTATAACTACTATTACTATACTACATGTGCATATTCTACAACATGCCTTTAAACAATTTCTTTTCGGTTTTCCGTTAACATTATAATCAGCCATTCTGACTAAGGAGATTTTATCCCTATTTGTAACTTTTCCACAGACTTTAACCTCTGATTCTTTTCTCAAGTTGGTCTCACTTCTTTGTCAGTCTGATCAACAATCAGTTCTAGATTTTCGAAATCTTCAAGTATGACGTACGTCCACTTAGGTCCTTTGAACTTGTTATTAAGTCTTTTCAAATGTGGACTTCTTCTTGGTTGCTCTGTGGACGGTAAATCAAGAGAAACAAAGGTTAGGGAGTGAAGAGGTAGTGCTCAACAAGATTACTATGGTGGATACATCCTCCTCTCTGCAATTAACTAGTAAACAACAATATCCACCTCTGAGAGGTTGCTGTATGTCTAGGTTTTTTAAGGCATACACATTATTTGTTAAAATACCGCTCACACACCAAAAGGGCCCTTGGTGTCATGCTTCATCATCGGGGTCTTCCCGCCCCGCTGCGGGATGGGGTGTGCTACGACTTGCGACTACGCTGGAGCACTCAGTTTGTAAGTGCTATGTGAGATGTATTCGTTGTGAGTGAAAAGGGTCAGGGGTGGTTGAGGAATGTGATGTTTAAAAGGTAGCTGGCCCTATGGATTCAAAAAAACTTTGGTCATAGGCTGGTACTGTTAAAAAGTGTGGTGCGGAGAAATCACGCTGATAATGTGCTGATTCTCCTGTGGACGGTCCAGCTTGGCTTGATATTTCATTTACTTGCTCTGGTTCTTCATTTATTGTTTTAAGGCGAAATTTCAGTCTTTTGACAAAACCAGGCCACTTATTTCCCTTTCTGAGTCTTTTAGCTGGCACTGTGCTTTGACTTTCTTCAGTTGCTCTTTTATTTTCGTTCAGTTGTGGCACTGGTAACTTCTGGTTCTCACCAATTCTGCAGGTATGTCGACTACTGGAATCCATTCATCCTGACTGGTGCTCGGTTGTTCCTCATCAACTACTTTGGGATCTACTTCTTGAGACCCCTCAGCTGCACAATCTTCAGCTTCTACTTCATCAGGTTCTGTCACCCTCTTGGTATGACTCGCATGGATCCAGTTTAGAATTCCTCTGCACTTTACAGCTGTGGTGGATACCAATATCACTTGATGTGGCTCTCCCCACCTTTGTGCTAGGCAAGATGCTTGAGTATGTTCCTTTATCACTACCCAGTCACCTGGATTCAGATCATGTGCAGGAGTTGATTCTCTGGCGACAGCGTCTTCCCCAACCTGGTGAGAGATAGAACGCAATTGGTCAGCCAGTTCTTTGCAGTACTCGAGCACTAAATCATCAGATATGTTTATCAGCTTGTGTCCTGGTAACCATGCCTGCCTCATTGCCCTTCCCATGAGTATTTCATGGGGACTCAAGCCTGTGTTTCTGTCTGGAATGATTCTGAGTCCCATCAGAACAAAAGGTATAGCATCAGGCCACTCCGATCAGGGAGATTCATACATCTTCCCCAATCGTGACTTGATTGTGTCATTCAGTTGTTCTACCACTTCAGAAGCCTCTGGGCGATATGCACAGTGCAACTTTTGCTCAATTTGGAATCCTTCACAAATCAGATGAATTATTTCATTATTAAAATGAGACCCTCAATAGTAGTTTAGCTACAGTGATGTTATCATTCCTGCAGGTAGGGTACGCTTCCACTAATTTTGAAAATAGGCAGACAATGACAAGGACGTACTTCAGTCCTCGGCAAGGGGGTAATTGGATGAAATCAATCTGGAGTCGTATGAAGGGACCTTCTGCCTTTCCAATCTTTCCTGGCAACACTACAGTTCTCTTACCAGGATTCATTCGTTGGCATGTTATACACCTCTGGCAAAGACTCTCTGCTACATTCCTGAATCTCGCATTGAACCAACTCTGTCTGAACTGCCTAATCATCGCGTCTCTACCTATGTGTGAACTTCCATGATACAGCCTAGCCATAGGAGCAAGCATACAATCTGGTAACACAGGTCTCCCATCAAGGTAAATATTAACACCATCCTCAGCCCTTCTCAAACATCCTATTTTCTCCCACTCTTCCTTTTCCTTCATTTCTGCCTCATTTTGCAAATCTCTCACTTCTTCCCATGTTTTCACTCTTTCAAGCAACATAAGTTGGCAGCTGTTTCCATGTGCATCAATGTTCTTATTTATTCCCATCTTATGTTTGGCACAATGCTGGGCTAGTTGGTCAGCATATCGGTTACCTGCTGTCACTCTGTCATTTCCAGATTAGTGAGCAGCACACTTGACCACAGCCACTTCTTTAGGCAATTGAATTGATTCCAGCAAGTCTTTTACATAATGTCCGTTCTTAATAGGAGTCCCCGAAGAAGTTAGAAACTACCTTTGCATCCACAGTTGGCCAAAGTCATGAACAACCCTGTAACCATACTGACTGTCAGTGTATATGGTTACTTTCAAATTTTTCTCAAATTTGCAGGCTCTTGTCAATGCAACTAATTCGGCTACTTGTGCAGACTTGACTCCAGGTAAATAGGATGCTTCCACTGGACCCCACAAAGTACACACAGCATAAGCAGCACTTAATCCTCCTTCCTCATGTCTCATGCATGGGCTACCCACGAACAGCTCATATTCAAAAGTTAACAATGGCTCTTCTTTTACGTCTGGTTGGGGCTTAGTACTGTATTCTGTGAGGTTGATGCAATCATGCTCGACTTCCCCTTTCACTTTTTCGCGAAATGTGAATCAGGTAACAGTGTAGCGGGATTTAAGACAGTGCATCTAGCAATGGTCACATTTCCTGCACTTAGAAGAATTCGCTCATACTTAGTCAGCCGACTATGAGTCAAATATCAAGTACGTGTTCTGGTTAACAGAGTCACCACTGAGTGTGAGACATACACAGTTACAGGGTATCCCATAACAACGGATTCACTTTGCTCAAAACTCACGCAAGTGGCAGCCACTGCCTTAAGACATCCTGGTAATGCAGATGCCACTGGAGCTAGTGTATATGAAAAGTATGCCACAGGAAGTCTCATTAAACCATGAGTTTGGGCCAGAACAGACAATGCACAATTGTCACGTGCATCACAGAATAATGCAAACTCCTTTGAATAGTCAGGCATTCCTAGTGCCGGAGCAAAGCAGAGACAGTCTCACAGTTTCAAGAAGGCAGTCATGCTTTCGTCATCCCACTCTACTGGGTCTTTTGCTATTTTTGTTGTCATCTGTATCAGAGGTTTAGCTAGGACTGCGAATCTCACAATCCACTACCTGCAGCAACCTACAACTCCGAGAAACATTCCGATTTCTTTCTGTGTATGAGGTAGATTCATATTTCTGATTATTTTGATTCTTTCAGAGGTAACTCTTCTGACACCTCTTTCTATCTGGTGCCCCAGATACTTTACCGATGTGGTACAGAATTCTAACTTTTCAGGTGACACTTAATGCCCGCCTTCTGCCAAATGGTTCAGCAATGTAATGGTATCAACAACACACTCATTTCGAGTCTTAGATGCCACCAACAGGTCGTCTATGTACTGCACCAGGACAGACTGTCCGGGCAAAACCAGAGATTCAAGGCACTTTTTCTAAATCTGATTAAAAATCGATGGACTTTCTGTGTACCCCTGAGGGACACGATTCCAAACGTAAACATGGTCGTCGAATTTGAACGAGAAAAGATATTTGCTATCTGGATGCAATGGTATAGAGAAAAATGCATGACACATCAATTACCGTGAACCATCCGGCTCCCCACGGTATCTGGTACAGAATCACTGCAGGATTTGGCACAACCGGACAGCATGGGACGACAATTTTATTAACCTTGCGGAGGTCTTGTATGACCCTATATTTACCGCTTGGTTTCTTTATGCCAATTATTGGTGAATTACATTGACTGCTCATTATTTCCTGTAAAATGCCTTGCTCAACCAAACGCTTTTTTTCTGCTGCAACACCTGCTTTTATTTCTGGGCTCATTTTGTATTGTCAAGTGTTTGGGTAAACTGCACCTTCTTTCACTGTCACTTTTACCGGGTCAACATTTGCCATTAATCCTACTTCTTTCCCAGTGAAATCCCATACTTCAGGATTCACTGTACGCTGCAATTCTTTTGAGAGGTCTTCCACTAGCATCTTTTTATTTTCAGTTTCTTGTTTGGCTAACATTAATTTATAAACTCCGTCTTCGTCTGGGGTTTGAATTTCAACACCACTTGGGGTGCAAAAGATTGTGCAATTCATTTTACACAGCAAGTCCCTACCTAATAGGTTCACTGGACTGGAGTCGCACACCACAAATTTGTGCATTTCTTTAAAATTCCCTATTCTGATTTCCATGGGTTCAGTAACGGGGGTACTAATTTGTTTATTTGAAACGCCCACTACTTGGATCGCTTCTCCCGAGAGTGGTAGGTTTGGAACGTCTGCTGTTCTCACAGTAGAACAGGTAGCACCAGTATTTAACAAAAAGGTAACATCATTTCCCTCAACTTTTCCCTCAATGTATGGACCTGACTGATCTACCTGCAGAGATGCGCCAAGTACGCACTCCTCGTCCTCCCCTCTCAGGCACCATCAGTAACTATCTTCCTCGAAAAATGCGTCACTCAAAAGACATTGTGATGTCACTGCGTCTCTCTTTCCACTTCCCTCCCAATTTGTGGTATCCACCTTGAATTTGCTTGGCTCCCAGAATCTGGCATAGGTGCAAGTGGTAACTGGTTCTGTATTACCTGTTGCTGTGGATTCCTTGACACCCCATACTGCGTCTGTGGATTCAGATGATCGTTTTGCACATTGTTACTCTATACAGCCTTACACCCATTCCTCCAATACCCATTTTTCGGCACCCATAACAAGGAAACTTTGTCTTGGCTTCCTCTCTGTTCATTCTACCTCTTGGTTTACCCCCATTTCCATCTCCTTGATTCTGATTATTTTTCAATTGGTTTAACTGGAGTTCCTGTTGCTCTGCTAATTTTACTTGTGCCCACATTACTTTTTCTTCTAGATTCTTTCGTTCATTGTCAATTTCATCCCCACAATATTTTGCATACTTAAGTATGGCTTGGCCTGCCAATAGATTTTATGATCTTTAATCATTTGTGAAATTTCTGGCTTTAACCCTGACACAAATCGATAAATAAAATGTGTCATGTCTTTTGTATCAATGCTTTCCAAACCACTGTACTACTTGAATACCTGTAAAAGCCGTTCATAATATGCATGCACTGATTCATCTTTATTTTGAGTAGTTCTGCCTATTCTTGTCCAAGCTGTTTCTTTAGGAGGTACTTTCCCTTTCAAAAATGTTATGACTTAATGATACTTTTTCATCACGTCATCTCATGGTGCTCCTATCTTTGGGTCTCTTGGGTACTCGTCATTAGGCCAATCAATAGTGATCTTACATTCTATCCATAAATCAGCAGGGACTACAATATCAAACAACCCATCTAAATCTTTCAACAATACTTTTGAGACTTTCACAAACCTTTTGACTTGCCTGTACCACTTTACACGTTTCTCTCTAAGTTTTGGGAAATCATTTGTGAATGATAAAATATCCTGTCGGGACCATGGGACATGCACATACCCTCCTCCTGGTACTTCTCTCATTGGGCATAATCTTTCTACCTTTTCTGCGTCTTTTAATAAATATTAATTTGTAGTATTTTTCGATTGGGCTTCCTCCTTTTTCTTTGCACATCTGGCTTTCCATTTATCTAAATCACCCCACTTCTGCAACAACAATAGTAACTCCTTGATCTGCACTTTATGTCCTGACACATTCATGTTTTCTAAATCTTGTCAGAAAATTCAGCTCTGTAAGGTTTCTGTAACACTTTAGATTTTGCATTATCAATTCCCATTTCAGAAGCCAAACTCATTAACTTTTCATGAAATGTTTTAGTATTTTGAGTGATACTTCGACATATAAACAACAATTTGTCCTCACTGAGAGTGTTTAACCTTTCTAATCCCACATTTCCAGCCATCATTTCTTCTAATTCAACTCTTAATTTAAAAATATCCAAAACCTTTGGCTGAGATTTTGGCTTTTCAATTTCTCGGGACCATCTCTCTATTTCTTCTGGTGATACTAGAGTAGCGCTTCTTGTACCTGAGGATGTTTCCATCCGTACCTCTCTAGAGCTTTCGGGAGTGTTTTTCATGATTGAGTCACCCACTGGTTCCCTCATGGGTAAATCTATCAGGGAAATCACTGACTCGCATTCACTTGCTTGATCATTAATTATCAAGGGTTCTTGTCTAGATTGCACTACAGGTGTAGTTAGAATGGGAGGTTTAGGACAGGACTGCTTTTTTCCATATAATGGAACAACAGGACCTATGGTTACTGGAATGGTCAAGACTTCAGAACTCGTATTTAACGGTGAAATTTTCTGAATTAATTCATTCTCTGTTTATTCATTGCTTCTTGTTCCTTCTCCTGTAGCACTTTTTCAAACGAAGTTTCATGCACTACTTGTGGAACCAAAGGTGGTTTTAAGAATGGGGCGCAAGGGTTCTTGTCTAGATTGCACTACAGGTGTAGTTAGAATGGGAGGTTTAGGACAGGACTGCTTTTTTCCATATAATGGAACAACAGGACCTATGGTTACTGGAATGGTCAAGGCTTCAGAACTCGTATTTAACGGTGAAATTTTCTGAATTAATTCATTCTCTGTTTATTCATTGCTTCTTGTTCCTTCTCCTGTAGCACTTTTTCAAACGAAGTTTCATGCACTACTTGCGGAACCAAAGGTGGTTTTAAGAATGGGGCGCAAGGGTTCTTGTCTAGATTGCACTACAGGTGTAGTTAGAATGGGAGGTTTAGGACAGGACTGCTTTTTTCCATATAATGGAACAACAGGACCTATGGTTACTGGAATGGTCAAGGCTTCAGAACTCGTATTTAACGGTGAAATTTTCTGAATTAATTCATTCTCTGTTTATTCATTGCTTCTTGTTCCTTCTCCTGTAGCACTTTTTCAAACGAAGTTTCATGCACTACTTGCGGAACCAAAGGTGGTTTTAAGAATGGGGCGCTAGGGTTAACTCTATTTGCTTCTTCATGGTAAGGTGGCGGACTTTTCATTAACAAATCCTCCAAATAGTCATCATCTGATTCACCACTAGTCATTACATTTCTCGTTTTCTCTGTGCACTTGCTTCCTGACGGTTCTTCTAAAGTCAGTACAAGATATAATCCTTCTACTAACATAGTCTGTCTCCATTTCTTCATTTGTTTATCTCTTGTCTCTTTAAGAAATCTGGGATAAAATGTACTAAAATTTCTGTTGCTTCTGGGTCTATCTCGCTCAAAAGCCTCAGTTTCCCATTCTTCTAATGCTTCGTATTGAGTTAATCTAGGTCTGGGATCTACTTCATTCATGCGTGTTCTCAAATTGTACAAAATTCTACCATTACAAGTACCATGTTCTGGAAATGCCAAAACACCATCATCTTTTGTGTACTCTGTCTAATTCTCTAACCACACACAGGTGTGGTAGCCCCTTTCTACCATCATGTATGATGCGGGTGTATTTGGTGGAGGAATAATAATCCCTTCTCTAGTTTTAATTGTTCTATCCTTCTTAAAGAAATCCTTGATTTTCTTAAATAGCAACATTTTTCTCTCTCCTCCGTAAATGGTATGATGTCTTCCTCTTATGTATTGTTCTTGCGCAAAACCTAAGTACCTCCTATCGGGTCTATTTCCTATAACTGTTGGAACTAAATGCCACATATAATTTGCACCAATAAATTTAATATGCAGCTACACTCAATTGTTTACTAAATGCTTCAACAATACCAGCGCGTTTCTTATTTTCAAAAACCAATCAGTGTTTAGAATTCAAATTAATTTCGACCAATAATTGAAGTTCTCACGCTCCTGTACTCACCGCTCCGTTAGAATTACCTCAGCTACACACCCGCTGTCTTAACCAATACCAGCGCAGCTCTAGGTGACGTCAGCGCAGCTCCACAACTGACTCCCTCCTTTATAAGGTAAAGTGAGAACTTATTTCTTTTCACTTTTAAATGCAATATTTATTAATTAACAACGTAAAAACAGAGGAGGAGCTACGCGGGCATCCAAGATGGTCGCGTGAGCAGAGAGCTCCCGAGACCCGCGCCGTCCTCCTTTATCTATCCTTCACCTATCCTGGTCATTTTGACGGGCTTTTGCAGCACTATCATCGCTGATGCTACTGATCCTTTTCTGGTCGAAATCGGACCTTGGGGACCATTTTTATGCAACTTGGAACTTTCTGGCCTGCCCGCTGGCGCGACCGGGGACTCGGCTGCCCACTGTGGCCGACATGTAATTGAACAACAACGGCTGCCTGGCATCTGGCCCGCCGGAGGTGTATTGCTTTCACTTTCGGTTTCCTTCCCTTTGTTCCCGTCTCCTCCTACTCTGCCTCGCCTGCTGCCCTCTCGATCTGAACGATCCTCCGTTGGACTGGCAAGGAGGCCGCTACACCTCTGCCTCACTGGCGCATCGGAGTTTCGAGACTTTTCTACCTGCTCGTCACCTCCTTTGGCTAACCGCCCAACTCTGAAGGCGAGATGGCGACGAAAGTGGAGGCCGAAAGACGCCGGAAGGCTGCGACCCGGGGGGGATCGATCCAGACGAACATGATCGAACGCTATACCCAGCCGAGAGGCTCCCCCGGGGCCGTATGCATGGGTGCTGAAGGACTTCAAACGGACACATCGTCTACGTCAGAAATATCGCTCCAAGACCTTATGGCTGCCATCACTGGACTCAAGGCCGACATGGGCCAACAATTTGAGGCCGTAGTGACCAAAATTGACACGGTGGCGGTGGATGTGACTCTGATCCGAGCCGACCTGGCCAAAACGAATGAGCGGGTGAAGGCACTGGATCTTAAAACGTCGAGCCTAGTGAACGACATGGCTGAGGCGCAGTCCGAAATTGGCAATCTGCGTGCATCGCACGACTTGCTGCTCAAGCGGATGGAGGACTATGATAACAGGGCCAGGCGGAACAACATACGCCTTGTCGGAGTTCCGGAAGGCGATGGTTCGGTAGCGACCGATCTTCTGGTCGAGGAACTAATAGTCGCCCACCTGGCTCCGGCGGGACTTAGTAAGTTCTTCGCCGTTGAGCGCGCCTATCGTTTCCCCGGAGGTCAAGTGAAGCTGGGGAACCCGCCGAGGCCTATCATTGCCAAGCTTTTTCATTACCGGGACAGGGATGCTATCCTCCAGGCCGCCCGTAAGCATGGTCCCCTGAAGTATGACAATAACTCTGTCTCCATATATCCCGACTTCACTCCTCAAGTGCAGCGGCAAAGATCTGGCTTCCTCGGAGTGAAGCGTCGCCTAAGGGACCGGGGACTGAAGTACGCCATGCTGTTTCCGGCCCGGCTCCGGATTGAATATCGGGAACGTGCCTATTTCTTTGATCAACCTGAACGTGCTGCCGACTGGTTGGACTCGTTGCCGGCAGATGACTTTGGGAGCGGAGGCCCTGGTGGTGCGGAAGGTGGTGCAGAGGCCCAGGAGTAACAGATGCCCTGGAGGTTCCGATTGAGACTATGCAACGTACTTTACATAACGACTTATTCTCTAATGACTCTGCCCGTGGCGGTGCGGTAACGGGTGATTTCTCCCTTCCTCCTCGGGGGGTTCTTTGTGTAGAAGTATGGGGCGACAGGCACACTGCAGTTGGGGGTGGCTCTTTAGTCAGCAGGGGTGCAGGGAGGGGGGTGTTGTAACGGGTTTGGGTTCTGGGGCCGGTGTTTGGGGACTGGTTTGTGTTTCGTTTAATTTGTTCTGTTCTCTGTTTCATGGTATTCCATATCTTGCAATGATTGTTCATAGTGGGTCCTGCTGGGGGGTGGGTGTGGAATGTTTCTGCCGTAATGGGGGGGGTGAACTGCGGATTCTTTCCTGGAACGTGAATGGTCTGGGTGACAGAATTAAGCGGGGCATTGTACTGCAATTTTTGAGGCGCCACGCCCCTGATGTTGTGTTCCTTCAAGAGACCCACTTGATTGGTAACGCTTGCAAGGCCTTAGACCGCCGGGGTTATCGACTGGTTGCACATGCGGGTTTCACCTCGGGTTCCCGGGGTGTGGGTATTATGGTAAAGTCTTCCCTTGCTCTTGCTATTGATGATGTTATCCTTGATGAGCGTGGGCGGTATGCTGCTGTTTCGGGGAGGTGGGAGGGTAAACAGATCGTGTTTGTTGTTGTCTATATCCCCCCGGGACTGCAGGCTACCACTTATGCTGATTTGGGTAGGACTCTTCTTGGGCTGCCGGACGGCTTGTTGGTCCTGGGCGGGGACTTCAATTCTGTCATGTCCGGCGACTGCGACCGCCTACCCCCTAGAGTATTACCACAGTCCCAGATGTGGCTCAGTGAAATGGCTGACACTTTTGGCTTAGTAGATGTCTGGCGCTCACTACATCCCACGCTCCAACAGTACACTTTTCATTCTGGCGCGCACGGCAGCCTCTCCCGTATTGACTATTTTCTTATGTTAGCCTCCACTTTGTCCACTGTTCGTGAGATTCGACACCTCCCCCGGGGTATCTCGGACCACTCCCCCCTGCTGATCACGATTTCTGTGGGTGGTCTGCATGGTAACAGAGTTCCCCCGATTCCCCCCTGGCATTTTAAAAACCCCCGGCTCCGCTCGGACTTGATTAAGGCAATAGATTGCTATTTTTCTGAGAATCTGGGCTCTGTCACTTCCCCCACTGTTCTCTGGGAGGCCTTCAAGACGGTTATTCGGGGTTCCGCCCTGTCACTCATTGCTACTGAGCGTAGGGTGAAGAGGGAGGCTGTTGTGGCTCTTGAAACTGAAATCACTGCGCTTGAAAGTGAGTTGGGTGGGAATGACACGCCTGCACTGTTGCATGAATTGGAATTGAAACAAGCAGACTATAAGGCCTGTGTCACGGATGCTGCTAAATTGATGTGGTCAAATCAACTTGGTCGACTGTATGATGTGGGTGACAAGGCTAGCAAGCTTCTTGCATGGCTGGATAAGACTGAGCGTGCGAGTCGTGTTGTTCCCTCCATTGTTCGTGATTCTGGTGTGACTGTCTCGGATCCGGGTGAGGTTGTGGAGTGTTTTGTTGACCACTTTCGTATGGTTTATACGCCTGTTAGTGATCGAGATGAGGCCGACTCCAGGTTCCTCCTGCGTGACATTGCTCTGCCTACCGTGTCTGATGAGGACTGCCTCGCTTTGGAGGCCCCCTTTACTGTCGACGAGATTGCACTCGCAATCCGTTCCCTTCGCTCGGGTAAGGCAATGGGCCCTAACGGACTCCCCATTGAACTCTACAAACTTTGCCCTGACAAGATGGCCGCCCATCTGCGTCACATGTTTCTTGAGGCGGTTGAGGCCGGATGCCTCCCCCTTGAGCAGCGCCTTGCTACCATAGTGGTCATTTATAAGGATGGCAAACCTCGTGACCGTTGTGCCTCGTACCGCCCCATCTCCCTCCTTAATGCGGAACCCAAAATCCTTGCTAAGGTGCTGGCCAATCGGATGCTTGCTGTCATCTGCGACTTGATCCATCCGGATCAATCCGGGTTCATCCCTCACAGGAACACTGCTCTTAATTTACGTAGGCTCCACAGTGTCCTCGCGAGAGCTTCTACTCTCGCCGAGCCAGCAGTGATCGCCTCCCTTGACGCCACGATGGCATTTGACACCATTGAATGGCCTTATCTATGGGCAGTCCTCGCCAAATTTGGCTTTGGCCCCAACTTCATCGCATGGGTCAAGCTTCTTTATGAACAGCCGCTAGCTCAGGTCGCTGTGAACGGGAGATGCTCAGACCCCTTTCCTTTAGGCCGTGGCACACGTCAAGGATGTCCCCTTTCTCCGCTTTTGTTCGCTTTGGCACTCGAACCTCTTGCCGCGTGGCTCCGGTGGGAACCCTCGATCAAAGGGATCCGATGGTCCCCTGACCTCGAGGATCGTGTTTCCTTGTATGCGGATGATATCCTCCTCTATCTTACTTCCCCTCAGAAGTCACTCAATGTCCTCTTCGACGTCCTCACGTCCTTCGGTAAGAACTCGGGGCTGGTCATTAACTGGACCAAGTCCTGTGTCTACGCCATAGCTGGTACTCTACCGCCTCTCCCCCGTAGATTTCCCATCCTGGTAGCGACTGACGGTTTTAAGTATCTGGGGGTCCATGTATCCATGATCTCTTCGGTCCGCTATGAGCGGAACTTGTACGCTCCGCTCCGCAGGCTGAAGCAGGATGTTCGGCGATGGCGCGATCTGCCCTTATCTCCATTGGGCCGGGCGGCGCTCTTTAAGATGATGTCGCTTCCCCGCTTCCTCTATGCCCTGCAAAATTTCTTCGACCCCGTTCCGGCCCGCTATTTCCATGAAGTCGAAAGTTTACAGCGGCAACTTATCTGGGATGGCCGTGCCCGAATTGCCTTATCTAAGCTCACGCTCTCCTGGTACGATGGAGGTATTGCGCTACCGGATATTAGACGGTACTACTGGGCCTCGCACCTGAGCGCCATCAACCATGCGACATATTCTCCGGAGCCAGCCCCTGCCTTTGCTTTGGATAAACTGTTGTTGCCCGGCGGCAACTTTAATAGGGCGCTATACTCTAAAGCCCCCTTTCGACTCCTTACGGGCCCAACGAAATGTGCAGTGCGGGCATGGCGAGATGCTACGGTGGCCACGGGCTGGGGTGGTAGACTGACACGTATGACGCCACTGTACGACTCGGAGCGACTGGGCAACCTGTGGAAGACGAAAGGGTTTGAGAAATGGGACATGATTGGGATTAGTACTGTGGGGGACCTTTGGACACGTGGCGCGGTTAAGTCCTTTGAATCACTAAAGCTGGAATACCGGCTCGATGATAGGGAGCACTTCCGTTATATGCAGGTTAGACATGCCTTGTCTTCTGTCTTCCCCTCCGGTACTGACGTTCCGCAGTCCTCCCCTCTGGAGGATCGAGTTCTAGATGGCCATGTCCCAGACAGTACCATCTCCTTAATTTATAAGAAGCTCATTCATAACAGAGCTGACCAGCTCGAGAAGCTCCGGGCTGCCTGGACTGCTGACGGACTTGAATTGGACGACGAGGACTGGCAGTCCGCCGTGTCCTCCCCTAAGGAGGTGGCTATTCCGGCACGACTTCGCTTTGTCCAATTAAAAATCCTTCATCGCGTGTATCTTACTGGAATGCGTCTAGTGCGAATGGGTCTGGTTGCTGACGGACGCTGTAAGCGTGGGTGTGGGATGGATGGTACTTTTCTTCATGTTCTGTGGGAATGTCCAGTGATTGTAGCGTATTGGTCGAGGGTTCATGAAGTTATGAGTCGTGTCACGGGGGTCCCATTGCTTCCTGAGGCGCGTCGTTGTCTGTTGAATGTGTGGGAACCGTCTGACTGCACTGTTGCCCAGACACTTTGGGTCACCCTGGGCAATATGATCGCGAAGAGGGATATCGCACAGCTCTGGGGCTCCCCTAGACCGCCAGTGCTCAGTGCCTGGAAAGAAAACATGGACTGGTCCATGTTTCGAGAGAAGACGGCATATGAGGCCCGGGGGCGCCCAGGGAAGTGGTCCAGAGTTTGGGCTCCCTGGAATACCTATCGTGGAGACATCTGTTCCCCTCCACTTGACTACGAAGTCCCTCTCCCCTCCTCTCCGTGATTTCCGTTCCTCTCCTCCACTCACCACATGCTTTGCTCTCTTATGCGCGCCACCCCCCCCTTACACTCGTTTTTTTTTCTCCTACATCCATTCTCCTCCTCCCACCTCCAGCAACCCTTGCCACCATGATACCATGTGTTTGTTTGTTTGTGTTCATTTCAACAAAAACATAAAATTAAACCTCTCTTATCCTATTTGTATGATACTACGCTCTTGCCGATAATGTTGATGTGATAGATTGCTCCAGCAACGTACTGCCTCGTACTACATTTTTTGCTCAACCAGTTTTTGTCATAGCGGCCGGCCCGGTGGGGTTGTAGGCAGACGCTGTGTATCGTGCACTTGTAAATAAAGGTTTTCAAAAAAAAAAAAAAAAAAAAAAACAACGTAAAAACATTTGCCACTGTGCTTAAGTGACTAAATTCAAAGGAAAGAATATTTTTTCTCACTGCGAGTAAATCCCTTCAGCTTACTCTTCATACACTGCGAGTAGATCCGTTCCGCCTACTCTTCATACAAACATTAGAGAACTTGTTACTCCCTCAGGCTTACCCTTTCTAGGTTATATAAGGCCAAAGTTTCACCAGCGAACTCCTTTGCTATCATTCGTTTACACATTTATACCGAAAATCCCTAATCAGTAATTCTAGTTTTACCTAACCATGCACTTATTTCCTTAGGCAAGTGACCTCACTGCAAGGTGGCTTCCATTTACCACCCGCTATTCTGCCCCCGGGGTTTTCAAACCAAACGTAGAACAATACAAACGGGTTTTGGTTAATACATAAAATCAAATACAATCAATCTATCAATACACGACTAACTACCTATCTTAACTAAACCCTAACCATCTATCTGCTACTAAAAGAATACTGATAGAGCGCGGGCTCACCTGGTCAAGATTTTACCATACTCACCTGGGCCCATAAAAGATCCACACTTTGAACAGGTAAACCTACACTAAATCAGGATTTTATTTAACATTTTAGGACCTATACCTTTGACTTACCAATCCTAGTCACCGATACCTAGAGTACTAAGGGACCAAGGGAGTTAGCAAGAAAATAGGCAGTAAATAAACATTTGCACTCATAAAATAACCACAGACTCTGGAAAGATTTAAACACTTTATCTATGTAAATTCTTAAATGTCAGGGTCCAAATCAATTCGATTAAAGCACATTCTATTAGAAAGAATATAATCAAAGCAAGATGATGCAAAGGTACACACGGCTAACGGGTGGACCCCGATTGGGTTAGCGAATCTTCTCCCTCCGGAAGCCTGATTGGGTTATCGAATCTCCTTCCCAGAACCCTGATTGGGTTATCGATTCTTCTGACAGAGTGCTCCGCCAGCGACTCTGATCTTGTATCTTCTGACGTAGTGCTCCGCCAGCACCTCTGCTCTCAATCGGACAATCTAACTTGCTAGCCTACCTTAGTTATACCATTTTCCAGGGCAGTGTACCACCCCCAAATGTTGCAAATGTGTGTATTCCCTCAATTTGATTGGTCAAAGGACGAGGAGAAGTCATCACACCATACCAGTTATGAGGTCACTTGATTCAATAATGCAAATTATGTTCCCGCCCATAACTTTAATTTTCCCATGCATTTTATTCCACCCAACAATGAATGTTCTGATATTAACTGCAAGGTAAAACAAATTATCAACATGTCTTCCTCTCATTTTTTATTTATTTATTTATTTTTGGTTTTTATAGAGCGCATAGTCACCCTTGAGTATCCCAGCGCTGAACCTCGTACTCCTAAAGGGGGGGGGCAAGGAAGACTTCGAGTAGATCAAGGAAAGAGGAGAGTTTTGAGGGATTTCCTAAATCTTAAAAGGTTTGGTTCCGCTCTGAGGTTCGGGGGAAGTGCGTTCCATTTTCTGGCTGTGTTCACAGAGAATCTGCGGCCGCCAACGCGGGTTTTCTTCACCCTGGGTACCACAATAAGGTTTCCCTGTTCAGACCGGAGCGCTCTCGGTGGTTTGTATGGGGTGATCCATGTGCTCAGAATGGGAGGGCCAGCGTTGTGCAGGGTCTTGTGGGCCAAGCAAAGGGCTTTGAATGCGACTCTTTCCCTCACGGGGAGCCAATGAAGTTTCCTCAACGCTGGTTTGGCCGATGTTCTAGATGGGGTGTTTGTGAGCAGGCGGGCTGCAGCATTTTGGGTTTTTTGTAAGATCTGGTAGGTGGCTTCCGGTGCGCCGAGGTAAATGGCGTTGCTATAATCTAGCCTTGCTAGCACTAGGCCTTGGATTAGCAGGAGGCGAGATTTGAATGGTAGTAGGGGCAGTACCTTTCTGCATGATCTTAGAAGCCCATAGCAGATACCGGCAGTTTTCCTAGCCTGGGTCCTGAAAGTGAGGTCTGTCTCAAGCCACACTCCTAGACTCTTGACCTCTGTTTTGGGGGAGGGGGGGTCACCCATACAGGCGGGCCAGATGTCAGGTGGGAGACTCGGGGATTTGTGGCCGAGGAGCAGGATCTCTGTATTTGACCCGTTGAGCTTTAGGTCAGAGTCGCTCATCCATTGGTGGACGGTGGAGAGACAGTCACGCAGGTTGGAGGGTTTTAGCTTGGGGTGTGAGAGAGTCACCACTAGCTGGGTGTCGTCAGCGTAGCTGACGATCGTCACTCCGAATGGGGCGACCAATTCCTCCAGTGGGGCCATATACACGTTGAAAAGCGTGGGGCTCAGTGAGGAGCCCTGGGGCACTCCACACCGGAGGGGAATTGGGGAGGAGCGGCTTTCTCCTTCCCAGACTTGGAAGGAGCGTTGTGAGAGGAAAGATGTGAGCCATCTCAGAGCACGGTCTTGTCACGGACCTCTCATAAGGTCACAGGGTGAGTTTCCCAGGCGTATCTTCA
This sequence comes from Lissotriton vulgaris, assembly GCF_964263255.1. Classification (NCBI taxonomy): domain Eukaryota; kingdom Metazoa; phylum Chordata; class Amphibia; order Caudata; family Salamandridae; genus Lissotriton; species Lissotriton vulgaris. The sequence continues at coordinate 637,104,070 of NC_141689.1, read as the reverse complement.
GGCAAGACTGTTGTTGGCATGAATTCAATACCATGGCTTGTGGACTCTTGAAAACGCAGCATATGGGCAGTCACAGGACCCAAGATGGAGCAACATTGTACTTGATTAGTCCAAACACGAGCTAATAACAAAATCAAAGAAGAACAGTTTTAGAACAAAGAATAAATGAATGTTCTGTGTACCACTTATCTCTACTCTATTCCCATTACTTTATTTTAACTATAGCGTTAGGATTTAGGCAGTAAGAACAATTTAGTAAAAGCAGCAATTCAAGCGTTAGCACATGAAAACATAGAGCATCCATATTTAGTTCTAGTGCGCAGAAGCAAAGTTTTCCCACCAAAGCAGAAAGTACGTCATGTCACTTGAGTGAGACAGACGCATGCGCAGAAAAGTTCCCGCGTTGCGGCGGCCATATTAGGACACTCGGGTTACGGTTAGTAAAAAAGCACATAGGAAAGCTTCCCCATGATACTAGAAATGTTGTGTGGTGCATTATTAGTAATACGAAACATTTTGATTAAAGTATTATATATTATTTCGAGAGGGTTGAATTCAAGCAAGCCTCTTCACGAGTAAAACCTTGCTCCATCAGTAGCTGTATAGTATCAAAGTATTCAACCAGGCCGGTTGTATGCGGTGTGGGAGTAGCGGAGTACAGTTAAACATAGAACTATGACATGACATTGAGTAATGTTGTTGGAGAAGTAACTGGATTAGAGTAGGTATCAAGCAGTTCAGTAACATAAGTGGAGGTTCTAGGGGTGCGCAGTAGAGTGGCAAGTGTTTTTCTTTGTCGATCACCCTCCCTCTGAGCATATCAGTGTAGAAAGCGAGTCTCCAGATGGGCTTCTTCCTGAAACTCAGTAAGTTTATCTATAATATTCGCTAGAAGATTGGGGTCTTTAGATTGGTAGTTTTTTCCTCCAGCCTTTGGATGTCCCTCTCCAATCTGGCCAGAGTTCCTCTTCTAGCCCTCAACACACTGGAGTGTTTTGGGATACATGCACACCCAATCGCCACTTTGAATGCTTCCCACATTGTAGCTGGTGATTGTACTCAGTCTACATTGTGAGCAAAATACTCTATTATTTCTTTATGAATTTCCTCTCTAAATACAGAATCTACCAGCGCATCAGCACCAAGTAAAAGCACAAGGGCCTATCTGTGGGATTTGTAGAGTGAGGAGAACTGGGGCATGATCAGAAAGACTGTGCGGTAAGTGTGACACCGATGTAATCCAGGCCTGGACATACCTGAATACCAATCAAACGTTTAGTCTAGGCCAAGCATTGTGAAAAGCTGAAATACAGGTGCCCTCCCGGATTTGTGGATGCAACTGTCTCCAGGCATCTATCAGGTAATTGTCTGGTGTGATTTCCCTGAGCTCTGTCGTGGCTTGTGAGTGTAGTCTTTTAGAGACACCAAATCAGTCCACTTGATCCTCCATAATGGCATTGAAGTTGCGACCTCCATATGATAGTGTTTGAACTGAAATAATCATGGATTGCACAGCCGAATGCAAAAAAATATACATTGTTGTATAACGGTTACATGGTGTATGTGAGAAAGAGAACCATGATAAGGTCCTAGATGTAATTTAACAGACCAATCATACAATCCAATATTCCCCACACCCATCTAAACTTCCCAAATAAAATGTGATTTGCTCTAGGAAACAAATCCAATCCTCCCTTCACCCACACCAACCACCCAATCAGGTTGTGCCATACTACCCAGCTCTAAAACCCAAAGAACAAACTTATAGTTTGAGAGAAACTGGGTGGGATTTATCTCTTGGGGACCAAGAGTCGCCGGCGAACAACCCGCCATTAACGGCTGGGTGGCCGAGCTATCAATTAGGGTTAACCCCAAAGGCGTATTATCATTTATATGTGCACAGCTCAATATAATCTTTTTAAAAAAATGTTTTAATTTGTTTATTGCCATTTCAAAATAGGGGATACATAGTATATATATCGGGATTGCTCAGACATTGAATGAACAATTACATCTAAATAACACAACAATCCAAAACAGAGGCATCAAATCAATTGTTAAAAATACAAACACCAAAATCACAGAAAGAGTCAATATAGTGGGTGGTTGTGTGCTGGAATGGGGATTAAAATCGGGAAATCTACCCGTGAAAGGGGGGGGGGTCATATGGACATTTGGTAGTGTGTGGCCAAAATGAAGGTGTGAATTGAGAGGCTGTTAGTGGGTTGCGCCGGAAGCCTCCAGGTTTTGTGTGTAGTGTCTGTGTTACGAGAGGATATCCAAGCAAGGAAGGGACTCCAAATATCTTTAGGTCCAGATGCTTGGGGCAGGAGATCCCAAGATGTGTTGAGCTGTTTCTGGCAGAATGTGACATCCAGAAACCAGAGTTTAGCAGTAGGTGGGCCCTGTTGACCCCAGTACATGGCGATCCGGCATTTGGCCCGTAGGAGCAGCATGGCCAAAAGCCTATGACGCCCCGGCATAACGTCTTGTACATGGCCCAAAAGACATAATTTAGGGGACGGTGACAACTGTGTATCAAGAATTTCATTGATAAAGCTGAGAATCTTGGTCCAGTAGTGCTCAACCCCGAGACAGCCCCAAGCCATATGCAAGAAGGACATTAGAATTAATGGGGTAACCCTGTGTTCTTCAGAACCTGGGTAAGTTATATAATGAAAAGAAAGGGGTTCTGTCGGGTAGGAACAATAATTTCTCAAACGTAATCGATATTCTGGAAACATTTGTTGAAAACACACACCAAAGGAATTTAAACACGGCTCATTAATCATCAGTGATTAATATTTTTACTTTATATGCTTTTAAAAAGGCTGTCAAGTGACCAATTACACAAACAAACACAGTAGAAATGCTCAAGTGTATCATGAGTGACTTTAGTGATTAGTGACTGCGGTGTTCTACTTTGTTTGTTTTTGTAATTTGTCACCTGACAGCCTTTTTAAAAGCATATAAAGTAAAAATATTAATCACTGCTGATTAATGAGCCGTGTTTAGATTCCTTTGGTGTGTGTTTTCAACAAATGTTTCCCGAATATTGATTATGTTTGAGAAATTATTGTTCCTACCCAACAGAACCCCTTTCTTTTCATTGCATATGCAAGAAGGAGGCATCCGGCGCTGCACATCTCCAGCAGTTTGCTTCAGGACGGAGACCCATCTGCTTAAACTGCACAGGTGTTCTATATATACAATGCAAGTATTTAAAATGTATAAGGCGGAGATTATAGTTGGGAGACAACATCTCCAAGTGTCCATAGCAAAATTTCCATTGCTCTTCTGTTAGTGGGTCAACTAGATCTTCGTTCCACTGTGCCAAGGCCTGTGGGTGTAGAATCAGTGAGTAACGTTGCATGCTGCTGCAACGTTTGGTGATTAGCTTGTCTGGGGACTTGTTTGTCAATATCAGTTCCAGGGCTGGAAACAGGGGGGTGGGTTTGGGAATGTGTTATGTAATGTACTGCAAGTGCCCCTAATGAAGTAATATAGTAGCATAGTGGAAAAGCTAGTAGTGCCGCCTGGCGAAGGCGTAGGTGTAGTCAGGAAAGAGTCTCCCGGATACATGTGACCAAATGTTTCCCATCCCAAGGTTCGTGCGCGGTGCAGACTGACCTCTAACTTCCATTGCGGGGATCTGCTGATTTTGTGCCAATAGGATTGATGGAGCATACAGAACTGACTGATGTGCTCGGGTTCGGAGTTGATCCCAGGTCCATCTGAGCGTGTCTGGCGGGTGTATAATGGTCTGATGTTGTCTATAGGATTGATACAGGGAAATTTCAGTGGTAGTGGGGCAACAATATCTGTTTCTACAGCTACGTGTGGTTGAAATGGGGTTGGGAACATCCAATAATGTAGGAATTACGCTTGTGCGCAATATGCATAAAGTGCCATATCTGGAGCTCCGAGCCCGCCCTGTGCCAGTGGCAATGTAAGTGTTTCCCACGCTATACGAGGCTGCTTCCCGGCCCAGACCAAGGAGATCATCAAGAAACGTAGGGGCATATTATCAAGGGGGTTTATCTCCGCTTTTTTGGCTTTAAAAGCCAAGAAAGCAGAGATAAAATTATCTCCCTATTACCTAGCTGTCGCTAACACCAGTTAGCGACAGCTAGTAGGAGATAGCGACCATCTTGGGCCCCACTTTGCATGTCAGTGATATTTATCACTAATGACATGCAAAGTGGGCGTGCCAAGATGTTAGCGACTAAAAACAGTTGCTAACATTGCTATCTCCTATTACCAACTTTTGGAGATATTCGCGCTAAGCGCGAATATCTCCAAAAGCTAACACCTGCCCTGAGCAGTTCTTAGCCATGTTATCCAATGGGAGGTGGATAACATGGCTAAGAGCATTAGCTCGGTAATGCATGAATATCGCGGACTTTTCAGTGATATTCATGCATTGCGTCGATTTTTATCGCATTTGCGGTAAACCTTGGTAATACCAAGGTTTATTTGCGGTAAAAATCGCCGCAGCTCAGCGGTAAATTTTTGTCTCTAACCAAGCAATAGCGATAATTATCGCTATTGCTTGGTAATATGCCCCTTAGTGTTTTCAAAAATGATTGCATGAGCTGTAGAGGTATGTTGATGAAAAGGTATAAAAATTTAGGAATGACAATCATCTTGGGTATGGCTGTACGGTCTGCTAGGGATATGGGCAATCTAGACCAGATCGCTATTTTCACTTCCAACCAGGTCACAGTACGGCCAAAGTTTGCATTTCAGAGTTCTTGAGTGTCGGTGCTGAGACAGATCCCCAAATACCTTACGGGGCCATCTGCCCACTGAATAGGGTAGTCTGGTTCAAACATGGGAAAATTAGGTGTGAGAGGGAGTAAGCTGGACTTAGACCAGTTGATATGTACCCCTGAGAGCCCTCCAAACCTTGTGAGCTCACGTAGAACTGAGTTAAGATTATCTTGCGAGTCTCGAAGGTAAAGGGCGATGTCATCGGCATATTGTGATATAATAATGTCTCTCATCGGGATGTCAATGCCTCTTGTTTTGCGGTGTTGTCTGATTCTGGCTGCTAGGGACTCCATGGCAATGGCAAACAATAAGGGAGAAAGGGGGTATCTCTGCCTAGTGCCACTTGTTATTTCAAATGGAGCTGAGATCATTCCATTTGCTCAGAGTCTCGCGGTCGGCTGAGAATACAATAACTTAACCTGCGCAATAAAATTGGGGCTGAGGCCCAGCTGAGTTAGGAAAGCAAACAGGTAGGACCATTCGAGCGTGTCGAATGCCTTGGTGGCATCCAAAAAGGCGGCCAGTACTCGGGTGTGGGGGTCCAATTGATGTATGAGGGAATTTTTTTGTGCAGATTGTGGGAGGTGGAGCGACCCGGGCAAAGCCAGACTGATCCGGCCAAGCGATGAGGGGAAGCAAGGGCTCAAGTCGATTCGCAATGAGTTTTGCATATATTTTGTTAACTACATTAAGAAGGGAGAGGGGCCGGTAAGAATCGCATTTATTGGGAGGATTCCCGGGTTTGAGCAGCGTAGTGATAACAGCCTCTCTCGTCGTCGGGGGGAGCGAGTCCCGAGATTCGGAATACATCTCAGCAAGATGCGGCACTAGTTTAGTAGCATGAGTTTTGTAGAACGTGGTGGTGAGGCCATCAATGGAGAGTGATCAGACAGTGTCCTTGAAAGAATTTGTGCATCTACCGCACAAGCCGCCACATCTCCCTACAGCAGCCACCAGTCCAGTCTGGATCAGGAGCTGTGCTGTGTTGAAACGTATGTGCCCCGCGCTTCTGTGGATTAAAAGCTCTCCAGATATCCACTAGTTGAGAGTCTATCAAAATCGAATTAAGTGCCTGACTAGATCTGGGATGTAATGCATAGGAAGCTCCAGCCCGGTCGCTGTCATCGCACAAAATAGCATTAAAGTTTCCCCCCCAAATAATGGTGTCACAGCCCATCCCCAAAATGTTTGCTGCCACTTCATGAAAAAAGTTAGGTCTGTCTGTGTTGGGTCCATATATGGCAGCAAGAACCAGCTGGGTCCCGCACAGCTCACTACAATCAGAAACAAAATAGCAATATCAGAAACTGTAGTCAATTATCCATAAATGTAAATGTAGTTGTACTTGTAAAGCTCACAGCTGCCTCAGCAACGGGGTGTCCCGGCACTGCACTCATACCACTGTGGAACCCTTCCTGGCTTTCCTGGGAGATGTCCACTCCTGGGCACCTTCAATGTGAAGCCAGGAATCCAAGCGCTGCTGGGGCTGTTGTGGAGATTAAGCAAGCTATTGCCCAGAGTCACAGAGTGAGACCCATGATTAGACAAGGCACCGAGACGAGAATTATCAGGTCCGGGGAAATTGAGTCCAAGAGCCGCTGAGGCGGGAATTGAACCCTGGTCCTGGGCCAGACCTCTGCATCAGGGTCTGCCGCTCTAACCATTGAGCCACACTTCTCCACATAACAAAGCCAATTTATATCTTCATGACAGAACCTCCCTCAAGACACACATACAAGGTGCAATGTTATGTATAATCATTTCAGAAATCATTTAGTCATTATCCCTCAGCTGGACTCCCGCAGCCGAGCACGGCGAGGCCGTCGGGGACTGTTGCAGTCTGCCAATGCGTTTAGCAAACTTAAGAGCGGATTTGGCATTAGTGAACAAATGTATCTTCTCCGCGATGGGCCGCCTGCACCGCCAGGCTGAAATCAGGATAAAACAAAATGTTATTGCCTTGTTACTGTATCATCCCGCTATCCAACCTCAGCATCACATCACGATAATGATAGTTCAACATGCAGGTCACAATGGGACGAGGCAGTGCACCAACAGGCCACCTGGGACCGAGAGAGCTATGGGCCCGCTCCACAATAAAGACAGCTGCTAGTTCAGAACCAAAGAGTTAACTCAATAGTGATTCAACAAAATCCTCCATTTTCAAGATAGCTGTAGTTTCGGGAATACCATGATGCAGAAATTATTGCATCTAGAGCGGGCCTCCAGGTCCTCGTTCTTAGCCTTTATGACTTCCAGTACTTTGGCCATCTTTAGCAGATGTTATTTTGATTCTGCTTGTAGATCATCTGCATCTGAGACCCTGTTTTCAAGATGATCCAGTCTTGTTCCATGTTTATTGACACATTGTTTAACTTGGTCTAGACAACCTGTAAGGAGATCTAGTTTGGAGCCTATGGTTTTAAGCTGGACGTAACTTCCATGAGTATTGTGGAGAGATCATCATCTTGCAGATCAGGTTCCTCCTGTTGCGTAACGGCAGGCTCAGATTCATGGCCTTGGTCCAGCTGGTGTGTGAGGGGCCTATTTTCAAAGGAGAGCTTAGATTGTTTGCCGTTGTGTTTCCTCATCTTGGATTATTCAAAGTACTCCCAGCGTAAAAGCAACACAGGCTATATCTGGTGATCACTGGGATGCAATAGATGCCACCCTATCCACAGCACTGATGATTTAATGAAGAAAAGTTTTGTCGCCAACAGGAAGACGTCAGATCCCCCTACACCCGGTATCACCACCACTCCAGGCACATGAGCAGGCTTCATGGCCAAAAAGGTGATCAATGTCTGTTGCATATGGAGATTGTTTGATGATAAGGTAGTAGTAAGAAGGTAGAAGTTACTTTACTTGTGTATATCATGTGTCTCTGAGTTCATTCGCTGTGTCGCAGGCCTCCACCAAAGAAGTTTCCACCAGCGACCTCTAATGTTGTGCAGGAGAATGGTAGGGCCAAAATACCCCCTCAGGATGCAAGCAAACGTGGGTAGCAGTAATTAGGCTAAAGTGGATTATTGCGCATGCATTTAATGTTTTTTTACAGTGCCAGCCATTTATAAATTGAAAGCTGGGTGTGTCCGGCAGGCATTAGTTTTCAGTTTAGGTCCAATTTGCTGGTTAACAGTGAGGTATAATCCAACACGTTACTATAGAAATTAATTGCAAGTGCACTTACCCTCCAGGGGCCGCGGCCACCGCAACCACATTGGCAGCCAGTATATACAGCTGCGGAAGAACAAATTAATTAAATCTCCGCTTCTGCATTGTGTGTGATTCCTCTTCTATGGGCCACTTGGTGGGGAACCACAAGCAGTAAGTTGTGAAAAGGAATGTGGGGGGCCTAAATCGTGGGCCTCCTGCAAGCCACTCTTGCGTGCGTGTCCTACCGCTCACCTCATGGCAGCAGGCCGGCAGTCCCATCGACCGACCACTAGCCACCCCCCAACGCGACCTTTGCCCGAGACACAACCAGCCTCAGGGCTACCGGCAGGGAGAGTCACAGCATCATGGCGGACTCCCTCACTGCCTCCAGGAGCACAGAGCGCTGCACTAGGCGTGACCCTTCCGGGATCCGCACAGCCAGGCAAATTGGGTCTGACCAGCCTGCCAGCAGCCACAACAACAGGCCACAGGTAGGGCCAGATTTCCTTATGTCCCCACGGGTGCCGGGAGTGCCAGTCTTCCAAAGGGTAACAGTGTGGTCCGATGGGTGATGACGTGCCGTGCCAGAACTTTTTGGCCTTGCACAACTCAATTTCAAGCAGATGGATGATGGTTTTTTTGCTCACCCGGCAGAGCCTTCTCAGTAAGGGGCCATCTTGCTGCCCGGCGAGACCACGCCCCCCCCCCACCCCAAATATGTAATAGAAGATTAATGTACCAGCCTATAGGTAAACAGGAAATGGGTACCACAAGATGATATGGATAATGAATAATCAATAGCTTTGGGTTTGATTAAGTAGTTGGGCTGGAAATAAGGATATGTCTCGTAAGAGACTGAGACCAATTGTCCTCATGCTCCATCATACCCTGATTCAAAACCACATTTTGAGTTTTGCATAGGCACTCAAAACGTGAAAAATTGTGGAGCACAGAGATGAGGCGGAACGCTTAGCAGGAGCAGCTGAGTGGCGTTAAAAAAATTCGACTAAGCTCATACATTGCCAACAATAGAAACAAAACATAAGTGAAGATATTCTGTGAGAAGATGTGACTAATAAGAATATATTTGCAACACAAACGAAACAATGGGAGCAAGAGTCCTCAAAAAGAGTAGGGTTAGTATGTTATGCATGACCATGAAAGGTGTTTTTTTCAGTCAAGTGTGAGTACATGCGCCCCCGTGCCTGTAAACGTCCTAGGGACTTCATGCTCAAGGATGAAACATAAATATAAAGGGTGGGCGTGCATGGCCCCTGAGCATGTAAAGACTCCAGAGACCCCATCCCCTGGGGCCAAACCTTTTATTCAAAGGGGAGGGGCGAGCCACCCCACTCCCGAGCCCAGGAAGGCCCTTGGGGACCCATCCCGTGGGGCAACTGTTTCCCGGCCACACTTGTCTACTCCCACTTGGAGGGAGCTACAAAACTGCTCCCACCAGGTGGAGCTGACATTTGATTCCCTCTCCACCCTTGTAGGAAAGTAGGATCTGCTTTTATGGTTACCCCACTGTTTGCTTGATGTAATAATGTTCCTGACTAATCTGACTGGGATCTTGCTAATCAGGACCCCAGTCTCTGTGCTTTCTCCCCTAAATTGGTTTGGTAAGTACTTAGGTACATCCCAGATTGGACACCGGTATACATTTACCAGTCCCTAGTATATGGTACTAAGGTACCCAGGGCATAGGTACACCAGGGGTCCCCCATGGGCTGAAGCATGCATTATGGCACCCATGGTAGAGCACTCAATTTGCAACTACAGGCCTGCCATTGCAGCCTGTGTAAGCTGGTGCTAGCAGCACCTATGAAAGATATAGGTTTACCTATATCTAAGGTAACTGCACTTAAAACCTATAAGTTACCCCTACAGTAGGCCTTACAATCCTGAAGGCAGGGTGCCTGGTTCTACGTGTGAGGGTGCCCCTACATGAGCAGGACACCCTTACAGCCCATGGAGTCCATTTTCCCGGGTTGTAAGTGAGACAGCCATATAACATATAGAGGGGCACTACGTCATTAGGCGGTGACCATCTCGAAACTGGCTGCAGCAAATCCTATCATGTTTGGTATCAAACATGTTGGAATCCTACGCCCACACCATAAATGGTGTGGGGGTATGATTCCATGCACCGTAAATCTCCTTTGGGAGGCCCTCTGTACTCCTGGTAAAAGTCTTCCAGACCTGTGCAGCAAACTAGGGCTGCTGCCGGCCAGAGACACTTTCTGCCCTCCTGCTGCTGAGCCATGCTCGGGCAGGGGAAGGCAGAATGATAGATATCCTGTCACAGGGAGGTGGGACCACCTGCCAAACAAGGTTTAGTGTATTTGGGCAGAGTGGGGGCACGAAACTGGACAAAGAACAGGGGAGTATGCTCACCCTTGTCCAGCCCCTCCTTTGGGAGGGATCCCTGAATCGTCCCAACCTTATCCTTAGGGTATTTAGAGGGTTCCCTGTAGGTGGTCCCTAGATCTGTTGTGGGACAAGATACATTTCAGATACCACTTCTACTTCAACCGTCTGGGCACTCTGGACTTCTCTCAGGGCATCAAGGGTGCAACCGGGAAGACTCCAGCTGCTCCTGATCTCCTTGTCCTGCTTGTCTGCAGTAACATCTGTGCCTGTGCACCATACAGGAACATTTCAAGGCCTTTGGGCATCCAAGATACCTGCAGGAATCTCCCTTGAAGTGAAGGAGCCACTTCCCTGCATCTGCAGGCACCACAACTAAGCTGACTGGTCTGCTGATCCTGGGCTCCAATGGACTCTGAAAGGCTCAGCAACACAGGTGATGGTTCTTCACATCTCTTGAGGCCTCACTTGTCCTCTCACCACATTTGAGGCCAGTATCCCTCGTCGGAGCTGCAGGAACTGAACCCCTGTGCACCGCATCGACTTGCATTTGCAAAGGCTTTTTGGCTTCCTTCCACCAAGATGTTCTGGCTACAAGTAGCCCCAATCTCAAGCATCTACAGTGATCACGATCTTTGTTCTCACTGCAACACTTGCATTGTGCGCCTGCTTCTTTGGTGAGCTGCTCGAGGTCCTCTCACGACTCCAGTGCCTCCGGCCTGTGGGTCATCCTTGCATTCTTTTGGCTCACTTGATTGCTCAGGGCCTACCCTGGTTCCTCTACTTGTGGTAAGTCACCTGGACCTTGCTGTTCCTGACACTGCACCTTCATCACTTTCCACATTGTTTGCAGTTGCCAAGGCTTGTTTGTGCTCCCGACGGACACCGACCCCTCAACCCTTGACATCTGACGTAGGACAGCGTGTGAATGGCTCCTGGTATTCCACAGCATCACTTGGTCCTCACAACAGCAGCTCCAACGTCATCGTCAACTCTCCGGCAGCAACCGACATTGGTGGACATTCATCTTCCGTGCTTCTTGGCCACTTCCAAGTGGCATAGACTCTGTCTCCTCTGCTTTCAGGAACTTCTTGACTTGAAACCACCTTTGGGTTCTGCCGGACACTTTCTCCTTCTCCAGCAGTGGCATCTTCCTGAAGTCCTCAATTGGGTTTGACGGCGGTATCCAACGCCACTACACACCAATGCACCCGGCTCCCCAAGGGTAGGTATCCTGGCTCTCCAACCTTCTGTCTTCCATGGGCTTTCTTCAGTGTCCACTGGGAAAAGTCCTTCTTCTTTAAAATTGCAACCGCAATTTACCCATTGACTTGCATTGATCCCGCAGTCATGTTCATACTCTGCGCACGGCCTTCATGGGGCTCCTGGTTACTTACTGCGGGTGGTTCCTTGGGTCCCCAGCACTTCTATGTCTTCTGGGTATAGTCTTGACTTGAGTCATGGTTCACATACTACTATTTTAGAATATGGTTTGGTCTCCCCTGGTGACCACTGTGTATTACGTGCCACTTACCTGTTTCTATTAAAAAGTATTGTGTGCATTGTGTGTATCTCCGGCTGGGAGATACCTGTATGTGTTAGTGAGTGTTATATAATAAATACATATTTTTATAAAAGCGCTGGGTGATTCTTTTCCCCTTAATCAATATCAATAAGACTATGTTCTGGTAAAACAAGCTGCTTTACACTCCTTCTTTACTAAACCTGAAGGCTGCTCTCCACAGCTACCACTTACAGTGCTTTCTAATGTTGTCTAAGACCACTAAAATCACATTAAGTGTTGTCTGGATTGGTGCAGGGTGCCCACTTACACAAGTGTACGCCATATAACAAGCCAGCTTCTTACAACCGTGTTACTCAGAGTGCTCCTACTCAGCAAGGGCAGTAACAAAGCCTGTCCCACAAACCGGGAGCAATGCCAGCGCCCGATGCACCCAGGATGGGAAAATGTAGGAAGCCAGCAGATGCCCCAGGGTATCCTTCTGCAGCCCCTAACAAAGGGCATGATCATGATGGGGGGTGATGAAGAACCGGGATTTAAACCCAGCGGCGCCAGGGGCACGCCCAAGACTTCGGATTCTCCTCTCTTGGCAAACAGAGACACGGAATACTTCTTGTTGACGTCAAAGATCAAATTTATTAGCTGCAGCCAGTAATAGAGGTCCTAGAAGTACAACACAGTGTATGTTCTCAGGAGACTGCTCAAATTCATAGAGCGAGACATTGTCTTTTATGCCAAAAATCACATTCCTGGCTAGCATCGATTACTTACAAACTGACCAATCACGTAATGACATTTCAAAGGTATCACATAACGACAAACCCACTTTCAGTCGTCCAGCCCACCAGAAATGACAAGGCATAAACCAACATTCTTGCTCGGACAGGCCAAACGAACCCATAATAAAAGGACCTCAACCCATGTCATAAAATAGGCCATAAAGAAGGAACAGAAACAGATGAGAAGTAAGATAGAGGGGTGTGTGCGTGTACCATAAACTCAGCAATGTCCTGCTCTTTGATCTCTGTCTGACCAGATGCCTGACAAGGAACTGGCTCAGCAAGTTTAGCTTCGGGCAACAGGGTCAGTTCACTCAGGTCAAACAGAAGTCAGCACAAACTCAAGCTAAGGTGTATGTGTCCCAAAGACTCGTTTGGCCACAGTCATCAGCCTATGTGAGGGCAACCACAAAATGGCTGCCGTACACAAAATGGAACCCGAAGGTTCAGACGAAATCCCTTAATACGCAGTGTATCCATCAATCGATCATGACGAAAACACTCGTACATACCGCACTCGTTATTTGCGGTCCGCTGATACCAAAATCATCACGATACGACGACCTTTAATGAACGGGTTCAGAATCACGGAACCTCAGACCCTCCTTTTACCTTTACATAGGCAATAAGCCCAAACTCACGTCAATCTGAATCCAAGTCTATATTCATCAGATCATCAAGATGTTGCTGTAGCATCATCCTAGTACTTAGTAACTCTCTATGGACAGGTCTCCTCCAACACGAAGTAGCACAAAAGCCACATATAGCAGGAGCACACTGTACGCAAAGACAGAACAGAAAAAGGATAGCTAATACCATCCCAATGATCATCAGAATCTTTCATCCCCAAGTGGATAACAATCCCCAAAACCATCCCATTAACGACCAATCTCGTTCGTCCATATGTACAGACTCGGAGATCTTATGTAGCTTGGAAATGGCTTGGTACACTGTCGGAGCGTTGTCTGGAATGAAAACGCAGCAGCTCGATTGAATCAATTTACAAACCCCTCCTCTATCTGCAAGTATGACATCTAACGCAACTCTGTTCTGAAGAGTCATAAGGCGATCCGACTGGAGCTCAGCAGTCAAGTTACTAAGGGCACCGGCAGTTTCAACTATGGTGAACTCAACCACTCTCGTTAATTGCTGTATGTTCCTGCCGTTAACCATAGGTCCCCAAAACGGCAGAAAACCCTTCAGAAAATCTCCCAATTCTTGTCCTGCAGTATCTTCCTTACTGAAGACACCTCTAACAACTCTCATCTTGTGGTAATCTGCCGCAGCTGTATACGTAGGAGGCAACAGGAACGAGACAAAACGTGTGCCCGAGAAATCAGGGGGCAACCATGTGTACGCTCTATCGTAACAGACAAAATAGCTACCCTTAGCTGCTAGAAACGATGGGGAAGTCTGGGACCAAAAACATACGTCTCAGTGCAAACACTCTTCCCTAACTGAGCTCTCGGATTCTTGCCATTACCTTGCAGACAGTAATGACCCTGATGGGGTACATTCCAAATCGGAGAGGATCTTTTCGCTCGCTGGTTCTCACTCAGACTAACTCCATATCCAGTAACGTTCCATCCAAGATACGCTAGCGTCTCATCTCTCGGGATAGTCTCATAAGAACTAATTCCTCTAATCATGTCGACTATACCCTTGACCAGAGTACTATTCTTCGGACTATCCTTCACAGAACGTAGGGGATAAACTTCATGAGCATAGATGAACATAGTTCTGTATGCCCACACGGAACCATTGTAGCTAAAAGGCAGAACCAGGTAAGGTATACCTTTATCGGTAGTATGGGGCATAAGGCCACACACCCAACAATTAGTCGTGTTCACTACTAGCTGGTGTTGGTGCAGAAGTTGAACAAAGGAGTTATTAACGAATTCCAATCTCCTAATGGACTCATGTTCAGACAGTGGGTGAAAAGAATGCGAGGAAACAGTGGAAGAAGGTATGGGTTGTATAGTGGGTGCAAACGTCACTTGAAAAGAGAATATAATATATCCCATCAGAAACATCATTAAACGAAACAACATCAACAAACATAATATTAAAAAACGTTTTCTGCTCATTGCTGTACATATTTTGCTCTTGAAGCTCATTCTTTCAACAGGTCTCTCCATCTCGAAAAACTCCATCCTCTAATCGTGCTGCTCGCGGCAGTAGGGTGTTCCGTGCTAGGGAATGCGTCTGTCAGTCCAGGGAACGCCCTTAGACCAACCAGAACCGTCGACCTAACGTCTTCGGCTTGCACTCCAAAGACTTGACACCGCGACCCTACAGCTGAACCTGGATGGCGGTTCGAAAAACAAAAATCAAAATAGTTCCTCGGAGGAGAGCTCAACCTTAAAAATAGCAAAGAAAGAATGTATTTGTTTATTTGTCCAATGACTCTTGGTCGCAAATTATAATGGCCTTTACCAGGCAATGTCTGTTCACGGAATAAAAGTTCAGGTTCAGAAGTGTCCAAGCGAACTGACGGAGGCACAGCTTCTTGAAGAAGATCGTCGCTTTCTCATTCAGAATTTGTTCCAATCAAACGTGCATCGCTAAAAGGCAGAAAACGAGGCACGGTTTCAGTCTCAGAGTCAGGAAGTCCGTTCTGGACCCACCGGTCGTACGGCAGAGACAAAGAGGCCCTCTTACAATGTACGCTGTGGATCCAGTTCTTTTTACCGCGCACTCGCACTGCTGACCGTGTAGATAAAAGCACCAAGTAGGGTACAATCCAGCGGGGCTGCTCGTTCTTGGTCTGCTGTAAATTCTTTATCAGGCCCCAAGAGCCAGGTTCAATAGCATGTCCTGGATCTTCAGATGCTTGTGGCAGGGTGTCATGAACCTGTTGGTGCAAAACACGCAATTTAGCCGTCAATTCATAAAGTTAATCAAGCAAGACAGGGTGTTCTATCTCGCTAAATTTTGTCGGCCGCGGCAATCCCCAAATATTTGCCGGGTGACCAAACACAACCTCATACGGACTAAGTCCCATTCGCGAATGCACAGTCATTCTTGTGGAAAGAAGGGCTAACGGCAAGGCATCAGGCCATTGTAGACCAGAGCTCGCCTGAATCTTGGCTAGCTTTAGCTTAAGGGTGCCATTATAGTATTCAACCAAGCCAGCTGATTGGGGATGATTTGCAGCGTGAAATTTCTGCCTTATTCCTAAACCATCACACACTCTCTTCATCACTTGACCCACAAATTCACTCCCATTGTCACTCCAGACCATTCTCGGCAAACCAAACCTAGGGAAGAATTCCTTAATAAGGGCTTTAGCTGTGGACAAGGCAGTGTTATCTTTCAGGGGATATGCTTCTATCCATCTCGAAAAGGCACAAACAACCACGAGCACGTACTTTAAGTTGTTGCACCTCTCCATGTGGATGAAATCTAGCTGCAAAGCCTTGAACCGATACGTTGGAGGTGCAAAATAACCAGCTGGAGTCGGAGTTCCCTTACCAGGATTGTACATCAGACAAACCATACAGTTCTTAACCAAATTCTCTGCACACTTAGGAATTCCAGCATTTTGCCATACTGGAGCCAACAACTTACAAATCCCTTTCACACTGATATGAGCCATTCCATGCGCCATCTTAACCACTGGAAGCACATACGCATCGGGTAACAACCATCGTTGATGCTCTGACAACTCAACCCAGCAACCATTCGAATCCAACTTACCCTTACTTTCTCTCCATTCACTCAACTCTTTCTCTGTAGCTTCAGCTTGAATTGACTTCACACTCTCTATCGTATCTTCACACATACTTCTATCCAAAACCCATCTCGCCGGACCCGCATCATACATTCGACTCATCACATCTCTCGCAGTTTCTTTCGCAACTTCATCTGCAAACGCATTACCACGACCAACATCATCAGTAACTTTCTTATGTGCACTGCATTTCACAATCGCAACTTGCAACGGCAAAGTAAGTGAGTCAAGGAGTTCATTCACCAACTGACCATGCTGAATCTTAGTCCCATGCGAAGTCAGGAACCCACGCTCTTTCCACAATCGTCCAAAACTATGAGTCACACCAAACGCATACTGGCTATCGGTATACACAGTCACTCGCTTCCCTTTCGACAACACGCACGCTCTTGTCAATGCAATCAATTCTGCTGCTTGCGCTGAATTATGTGGGATACGTGCAGCTTCAACAATTGTATCCAAAGTCGTAACAGCATATGCCGCAGTCGTATCACCATTCGGAAGCTTGAAGCACTAACCATCAACCCATAAAGTACCATCACATTCTGCAAGAGGAGTGTCCCTAAGGTCTATCCTCCCATTCATTTCTTCCTCTGTCCTAAGGAAGCAATCATGCTGTTCAGAAACATCTGTTTCAACTGAAATCGGCAACAACGTAGCTGGATGCAACGTGTTGCATCTCTTTATATGCACATGACTCGCTAAAAGTGTCAATTCATAGCCTGACAAACGAGCACTAGTTAAGTGCTGTGTCTTTGTTCGATTCAATAAGGTATCCACTGCATGTGGAACCATTACAATCAATGTATTGTCCATTACCAAACCAACAGACTGTCGAATAGAAACAGCCGCTGCCGCTGTAGCTCTCAAACAACTCGGCAACGCTCTAGCTACCGTATCCAAAGTCGATGAGAAATACGCACATGGACGTTGCTTATCGCCGAACTGCTCTGTCAAGACTGACAATGCACATCCCTCTCTCTCGTGGACATAGAGGCTTACTGTAATCGGGGGTACCCAACACAGGAGCCGAACACAACGCATCACGTAATTCTGAAAAACTCTTCTGACATTCGTCAGCCCAAGGAATAGGATTTGGAGTATCCTTAACAGTAAGAGCTATCAAAGGTTTTGCAAGAAGTGAAACATTTGGAATCCACTGTCTACAATACGACGTAATACCCAGGAAAGCACGTACTTCTCTCTGTGTCATAGGCACACTCATTTTCGCAATAGCTTGCATTCTTTCTGGGGTCAATCTTCTTCCCTCCTTCGATAAGAGGTGACCTAAGTAGGTAACTTCTTGTCGACAATATTGCAACTTCGAAAGAGAAACCTTATGATGGAAGTCAGACAAATGACGTAACAAAGACAAAGTAGCCTCTTTACAGATCTCTTCACTATCTGCCGCAACCAACAAATCGTCAACATACTGAATAAGAGCAGCACCATCAGGTAAAACAATCGAATCAAGTTGTGTTTTCAAAGCCTGACTATAGATCGATGGACTCTCACAATAACCTTGAGGAGCGCGCTTAAACCGGAAACTTCGTCCTCCTAAAGAGAAGCCAAAAATATCCCTTCTCTCCTCGGCAATCGGGATGATGAAGAAAGCATTCTTCAAGTCAATCACCGAAAACCACGTGGCTGTAGCCGGGATTAAAGTCAGTAAAGCGGTGATATCAGGTACAACTGGAAATTGCGGAACAACAATCTTATTCACCTCGCGGAGATCGATCACAAACCTATATACAGGAGGCTGTGAAGAACCAGTTCTTTTCAGAACAGGCAAAACCGGACTATTGCACACATTACCTCTCGTTTCTTCAATCACACCTTTCTCAATCAGATCATAAATGATCGCCAAAAGTGCTCTTTCACCATCGCTGGAAATCCGATATTGGGGAATACGAGGCAATCTAACATTCGCTTTCAGCATCACAACATATGGCGGGATCTCCAAAAGACCCACATCATTAGGACCAGTAGCCCAAAGAGAATCAGGGAGAGAAGACAATTCAGCTGGAAGTCGATCTTTAGACAAATACATCGGAGAGATCACTCTCTTTCCCAATGTAAGCTGTACTCCTGAAGGAGAACAATAACGCGTCGCATACAATCTTTTCAATAAATCCAATCTCAACAAGTTCTCACCACAACCCGTCGTCAGAATAAGTGATGCTTTGAATTCACAAGGTCCAACAGAAAGAGACAAAGGACTAGAAATCGGATTACTAACCGGGCGCCAGAAAAACCTACTGAAACATTCGTTAAGCCAGACAAACGTGCGCCAGGGAGTTTAGAGTGCATGATAGAACTCTTTGCAGCACCAGTATCCAACAGAAAAGGCTCTGACACACCTGATGCAATCACTTCAACATAAGGTCCATTCTGATCTACTGGAACTGAAACAACTCCCTCTCTTTGTCTATGGCTGTCCTAGCAATCATTACCATCCATATTCTCACCTTCGACATAGTAATCGTCCGTATAGTACTGTGCTGTCCTACCAGACGCACCATTCTGCAGATCAAAGCTATTCATAGAATTCTGTGGAGGCAAAGGACGCGCATTCTGAGGAAACACACCACGTCCTCTACCTCTAGGAGCTTGCTGAACACCTCGACCTCTCACACCAGAAGCACCATTCGTACGCTGTAACAGAACCGGACAACTACTCTTGAAATGACCCTCTTCTTTACAATACGCACACTGATTAGGGCCTACAGGAAAACGCTGTTGAGAAGACTCGAATCTTTGCGAGTTTCTCTGATATTGCTGAGGTTGCTGATAATCACGCTGATTATTACGAGGCGGATACGCATTCTCGTAGTACTGGGCAGTAGCTAAAATCTGTGCTGACGAAGAAACAGCCCAAGCACTCTCATATCTTGACCACTATGGTCGACAAACGTCTCTTCGAAACTAGTGAAAAAGTCGGACACGCTTTCGTCTTTCTTCTGCTTACACGCGGACAACTTGTCCCAATTAACACTCACGGCGGGCATTAAAGTCTTCATGTAATCAACAATCCTACCAGAGAGGTCTGCAACTAAATCCTCTGGTTTAGCACCACCTACTTGTCTAGCATCTGCGGCTCTAATATTATTCCATGTGTCACCTAACTCTTGCGCATGATCCGTATGACGAATCATTCCCCATACAGGCTGTGGAACAACATTCCCAAATAACAAGTCTATGTCGGCCAGATTCATAATACACGAACCCGCAGTCTGTGCTAATTCCTTATAGTACCCTGCAGGATTTTTACGTGGATCAGGCAAAGACTGCTTAAGGGCCAAAACTTCAACTCGCTTCCATGGAACATGTACCCAAACACGCTGAAAATGTGGCTGAACAGGTGGATTAGCATTTGCATCACCCGGTCTCCAAACCGGTTGAACCTCTCTCATCGGATATTGTTGCGCCTTTCTCCTAACTGAAGAATCAGGTTCAAACAATGACCTAGAAGGAGACTCACTCCTAAACGACAACAATGTCGCAACTGCTCTTTCAACGTCAACACCCACTATAGTTCCCTTCGCAAACTCAGACTGCACACTGAACAACTCAGGCGGAGCTCGTCCTAACTCACCATCTTCCCATTCTTCACGAAAGGAAAGCACACATTGTCCCAAAAACATATCTCTGTGTCGGTGGTTCCCATTGACAGAAAACATCCATGACACACTCAAGACTATAGTGCAAAGGGTAAGTAACCCATTTACGCGCTAAATGATCCAACACTGAACGTTCATCAGGACCAGGCAATTGACTACGCAATTGTTTACGGTCTGCAACAGGAGACATACCCAATGACCCAAGAAGAGGAGAAAAGAAACCAGCAACAGTATCAGTCATTCTCTGTCAAACAGAAGGAGAAGTCGACGAAAGAACAGGAGGAAAATCAGGATGAGAAGAAGCATGCATAGAAGCAGTCGCAGAAGGAGTAGACAATACAGGCGTAGGAGTAGCAGACGAAGGAAGTAGTAAAGTCTGCGGCCCTTGAGAAGGCTGCGCCAAAAGAATAGGAGCCAACGGAAGAGGAGCTGGCTGTTGAGGAACCACAGGAGGCAAAGCAACCGGAGGCTGCACAACTAAAGGTGGTGGAGGTGCTGTAGCACTCTGCACATAAGGGGGTGGCGAACTCAACAGATGCGACATTAAAGGATCTTTCTCAAGGTCTTTCTTTTCATCTTGCTGCTGAGGTGGCAAAGCTGGATAGCACTTATCTATCGCCATTTTACGTTGCCTAAACAACTGTTTGCTCTCTTGTTCTTCTTCGTTGTCCCTAAACTGTATAGCAGCTTGCACCATTGACATACCTCATTTTCGTTTATTTCGCTTCGCTAACTTAATTTCTTTCTGTGTGGCTTCCTTTCGCCAAAGGCGGAAAGAGTCAAACATTGCCGGCCGGGCTTTCTTCTTGAACAGTTTAACTTCTAAGTTATCTAAAATCTCCGTGTCATAACTACCATATTGGGGCCACTTTAGGACACCGTCCTTTCTAGTGTATCTAATCCATACTTCATTATACTTGATGGGGCCAACGCCATGTTTAAATAGAGCTCATAGGTCGGAGTTCCAATCGGAGGCACCGAACACAAGTCCTCCAATCAGGAATCCCTATTACAACCACAACAAAATATCTTTCCAAGTCTGCTAAGACCAGGCATCTTCGCTCACTAGTCTAGCTTCAAACTTCAAGGGAATATCGAACACGATAGCCTCGTGAATACACGAGTCCCTCGGCTTTGGAGCTTGCAAGTCCCAAATCAAAGATCCCAAGGGGATACTCAAAACAAAACTAAGGACTGGGAGACGCTCCACTCATACTTAACTGAAGTATCGATGATGTCGCCAGAAGACCCGTCTATCGTCTCGCTCTACAAATCATCAAAGGGCTCCAAGACAGGGCAACAGTCAGGGCAGCAGTCCTTCGTAGCCGTCGGAAAGCGGGGAACCTCGCAGCAAAGACTTTCGGACCACAATGACATACAGGGGTCGATGAAGTGGTAGGCCTTCCTCCAGAATTTTCACACGAAGCTCCTCACGATCTTCAGGCTTGGACCGGTACCGCTGAAGTCGCCCCACTGGGGCGCCAACTGAAGAACCGGGATTTAAACCCAGCGGCGCCAGGGGCATGCCCAAAGTCTTCGGATTCTCCTGTCTTGGCAAACAGAGACACGGGATACTTCTTGTTGACGTCAAAGATCAAATTTATTAGCTGCAGCCAGTAACAGAGGTCCTAGAAGTACCACATGGTGTATGTTCTCAGGAGACTGCTCAAATTCATAGAGCGAGACATTGTCTTTTATGCCAAAAATCACATTCCTGGCTAGCATCGATTACTTACAAACTGACCAATCACGTAATGACATTTCAAAGGTATCACATAACAACAAACCCACTTTCAGTCGTCCAGCCCACCAGAAATGACAAGGCAAAAACCAACATTCTTGCTCGGACAGGCCAAACGAACCCATAATAAAAGGACCTCAACCCATGTCATAAAATAGGCCATAAAGAAGGAACAGAAACAGATGAGAAGTAAGATAGAGGGGTGTGTGCGTGTACCATAAACTCAGCAATATCCTGCTCTTTGCTCTCTATCTGACCAGCTGCCTGACAAGGAACTGGCTCAGCAAAGTTTAGCTTCGGGCAACAGGGTCAGTTCACTCAGGTCAAACAGAAGTCAGCACAAACTCAAGCTAAGGTGTACGTGTTCCAAAGACTCGTTTGGCCACAGTCATCAGCCTATGTGAGGGCAACCACAAAATGGCTGCCGTACACAAAATGGAACCAGAAGGTTCAGACGAAATCCTTTAATACGCAGTGTATCCATCAATCGATCATGACAAAAACACTCGTACATACCGCACTCGTTATTTGCGGTCCGCTGATACCAAAATCGTCACGATATGACGACCTTTAATGAACGGGTTCAGAATCACGGAACCTCAGTGAACGGCCACCAACAGCCCATTAGTGGAAGTCTGCCTGCTGACAGCCCTGCAGTCCGACCGTCGGACTAAAATAGTTACCAGCGGTCAGACCCCCAGCAGTCGGAGGAAGACTACCTCTGCCATGATCATTGATTCAGACGGGGCGGCGGTCGGATTCGTATTCCGGAATGGTGGCGGGGCTGAGGCAGGTGCCTCCGTCGGGATTATGATATTCGTTTCTAACAGCCTTTTCATGGCGGGAAGACTGTCATAAATAGTATTTGGGGGTCATTGTGGGCCATTGTAATGTGGCCCTGGGGGCAAATGTAGTGCCCCCATGCATCTCCATGAACCGTGTGCCATGCACCACATGGTGCATGGCACACGGTCCATGGACATGCAGAAAGTGCTCATTTTCACGGTGCACTTTGTGACCCCCAGCCCGATAGTCGCATCATAATGCGGTGATCGGGCCGCTGCCTGCTTGTTGGACTGTCTCCTGACTGCTGCGATAGCGGGTGGCAGTCTGACCATCGGCTATCATAATAGGGCCCAAAGTGTCTTGTGGGTGCCCTGGCTAAGAACCAGGGCACTAACCTTAGGACCCAGGGGATGGGGTGTTAGTGGCTCAAGGAGGGGGACCATGCCTCTTCCCCTTAATCAAAAAACACCCCCAGGGATGGGGTCCCCCGGACCTGTAGTGACTCAGGGAGGGGTGCTGTGTGCATCCCATCCCCATTAAAAGGGAAAACAGCCCTGGGGAATAGTGTTTATGGGGTCCATAGATGATCAGGGACGGGGGCTGTGTGTCTCCTCCCCTTAATAAAAAACAGCCCCAGAGTCGCCGGGTTCTGCAAAGGCTCGGGAAGGAGGCCACTCATACCTCTACCTTTATAAAAAAACACATATGGGTGTCCCAGGTGAAAAACAGGACACCGAAAATACAAAATAAAAAAAGGGAAAATCAATAATAAATGAGTGGTTGGACCACTCATTTATTATTCAGTACTCCTAGAAAGGAGCTCCCTAAGGCCCTAGGGCATTTTTATATACAACATTTTCATGCTTGTGGTGCCCCTGGAAGAGGCAGGGGCACCACCAAGCATTTTTCTAATGTTGAGGAATGAAGCAGCTCCCTAGCAACATTTTTCAAAAACAGTAAGTCTCATGGGTCATTAAATCCAAGACACCAGGAGAACGTACTATAGGGGCATATTACCAACAACTAGCGATAATTTTTGTCTCTAACTTGTTTAGAGACAAAAATTATCGCCGCACATCGCCGATTTTTATCGCAGATAAACCTTGCTATTAGCAAGGTTTATCGCAAATGCGATAAAAAACGGCCGCAATGCGTGAATATCGCTGAAAAGTCAGCGATATTCATGCATTATCGAGCAAATGCTCTTAGCCATGTTATCCACCTCCCATTGGATAACATGGCTAAGAACTGCTCAGGGCAGGAGTTAGCTTTTGGAGATATTCGCGCTTAGCGCGAATATCTCCAAAAGTTGGTAATAGGAGATAGCGATGTTAGGGACTGTTTCCAGTCGCTAACATCTTGGCACGCCCACTTTGCATGTCATTAGTGATAAATATCACTGACATGCAAAGCGGGTCCCAAGATGGTCGCTATCTCCTATTAGCTGTCACTAACTGGTGTTAGCGACAGCTTGGTAATAGGGAGATAATTTTATCTCCGCTTTCTTGGCTTTTGAAGCCAAAAAAGCGGAGATAAACCCCCTTGATAATATGCCCCACAGTTTTTTAAAACCACTCCTAACTGAAGCTCTATGCTATTCAGCTGGAGTGCATGGCCCTCTGATGGTTGTCTTTATGATTGCATGTTTTGGACTGAAAGTCTCAAAGACATGTTGGTTTTAAAAATAAATATTGGTGACTCTTTCTTTTAAAGTATTTCAGCTCACAAAATGCAACAATGTTAAGAGAAAGACTCACAGACGTAATATTTTTTATTTGAACATTATTGAACATTTTTATAGAAATCATTATTATAGCCTTATAGCCCGCCGTAGTGGGCTAACCTGGCCATTAAAGGCCCACTCTAGCGTTTAACAAGGGAGCGGGACTTTAATGGCCTGTATAGCCCAGCTACTAAGGGCTATATGGCTATTGGAACATTCTGCCACTAGAGGGCAGAATGTTGTAACAAATAAAACAAAGGCCTCTCAGAACCCGAGGGGGTTTAAATCCCCTTGAACTCTGAGAGGCCTTTGTTCACAGCAATAGGTGTGAACAAACATAACATGGGATGTTGCTCTGCAAACTTTTACCGGCCCCTAGAAGCACGGAGCACTCCATTGTATTCAATGGACTGCTCTACATTCCAATGTTCTAATCATAATTATTGCATTGAGTGAATTACTAAAATATACATTTGATTAAAAATATTTAGTGATTTTAGGAGAAATATGATTGATCGGCTTTATATATATATATCTATGCTCACCCCTTGATAAAGCCAATAGGCCCACTTTTTATATTTTGGATCTATCTTGTTTTATTTGTACAGGTTTAGTTGTTTTGCTGATCACATCATGATGACATGGTCAGATAAAATATCATGTTGCAAACAGAAACGTACCTATTGCAATTTAAATTGTTATTTTGGACTACCTCTTTGATGGTTTGAAATTGTATCTGTCTTTTCTACATTTGCACATACTCTGGGGCCATAATAATCAGCATTAATTTGGTTTTTCGGTTAGAAACAAAATGTATGACAATATAAATGTTTAAGATTTAACTGTGGTTGATCTTATTGACTGTAGGTATTATCTAAAGTACAAAATATAGTATTCAAATGTGTTTTGTTGATATGCCAAACATTCTGTGGAAAAGGGAGGATGGTTATCTCACAGTAGGAATTGGTGAGTGAAGTCTCTTTACTTTAGAGGGTATTAAGCGATTGCCTGATATTACATCTATCATCTTAGGTTAATCATTTAGCCAAGCCTAATCATGCAAGAAACTGATGACTAAACCTTTACTCATAGCTCACATTTTAGATGATGGCCTCCGCTTTCTATTACTACATGGTTTACATGGACTCTGCAGTAGTCTGGCTACTTTCTTCATAATAATAAATATATGTTATTCACAGAGTTTCCAGTTGACATATTTTTGTAATCAATTGAAATTCAAATCAACAATACATTGCTATGTATTTATGTAAAATGAGAAGACCGCTTTATCTCATTGTTGTAATATGCCCATATTGAACATATATAATGTGATGCAAAGTCTCTTATCTGTGTCTATGCATGTGATGAGTTTTGATTGAAGGGAGCTGGAGCTCTTTGTTTTGAAAAAGGATTAGTTCCAAAAATATAGGGAATCCCAAAAGCATTCTTAGCTCTTTGATACAGAAAAAAGAGTTCAACAGAATGGCACAAAATTTGGAAGAAATGTAGTAGTTCATGCAAGAATTGTGCTTTTTTGAAAATTTGGTGTACATTTCTTCAGTGTTTTTTGAGAAATTAGCATTAAAAAGGTGATCAGTTAGGTAGTGAAGAGGTTAAACTATGGAACATTTTAGCAATATCTGGACCATTTGGGATTCGTGGATATCTTCAAATCCAACAATTTAAAAAATACTCACATTTGATTGGCCAAGGGAGCTTTCTCTCCAGTCAGCCAATTATATACTGTGGATCCAAAGATTGATCCACAAGTTCCGGAACAATCCAAATAGCTAGCAGCTACAGTTAGGTAAAATGTTACAGCCACCATTATAGAGCTTAGGGACTTGGTCCTCTACCCTGAAAATAAAGCACAAAGGGCACATAAGGGGACATGGTGAGCACACCCTTACCCAAGGTCCATGAGGAGGGGTCCTAAAGATTCCCCCCAGTAATCAATATGTTTTTTTAAAGATGTTTTTTGCTGGATTCACAGGTCCTCTGGGACTACAAGTGAGGCACTTTTCCACTGCTGACCCAGTCTTTAGTCCACAGAACCATCCAGCTTCCCACCCACCTGATTAACTAGCCCAGGGCAAGCTTGGTTGACTGCAGAGTCCCACTGTGTATGGCCCAAGACAGTAACATCACAACTTCTGCTCACAGGGAAGAGAAGCACTGGGGCAAGCTTGATGGGCCAAAGTGCCATGCTGCGCAATAAAAAATAATTTTAAAAAAGTCAGTGTCTCTAGTGGATTCTTTGCTGGCTAGGTTCCGTTGCTGACCTCCACTGTGTATTGTCAGAGGCAGTACATAACTGAGGCCATGCATCTGTAGATTCTGGGGTGGAGGGCCTAAATAAAAGAGAGGCCCTGTGTCCCACTCCTCTGCACATGCTGTGTGTTGTGGGGTTTGGAATCCCATTGATAATCGGCACCAGGTCTGTACCCTACCTGACACTGCACCTCACTTCTGCAGTGCATGTTTTTTAGGTCCATGGTTTCACCCCACTGCACACAAACAAAGTCCATGCAATGTGAAGGTTGTAAGTCTTTGACGGATGGGTGGAGGGAGGACCTGACCAGAGGTTGCACATGGGCCCCACTCTCTGCTTCCTACAACTAAAGAACCCCTAATGACATCCGGCTTAGAACTTGGTCTGTGAGGGACTGTGGTCAGTCCCTGCTGCCTACAGTCAAAGCAAGTGCACAGTGGAGTATTACCATTGTTATAGGTTTGGAAACAGGGTTTGCATACACAGTCTCAGGTATAGTTAAGGTACAGGTCCTTACCATACATCATGAAATGCATGAAATCCCTGCTTCACATATCTACAAGCTATGTGTTTTAAGGATCAAATTGTCTACTACAAGTATTTTATTTATAGAAAGTAAAGATATTTCACACTATGCACAGCCAAAATATGGGTGCTGTAATGGTTTGCCATAAATAGAAGTTAGGGTACAAATAAAGTGGTCTATGTTCAATATGATACAATTTTTTTTAATTCACTGAAAAAAAAATGTTAAAGAGAAATGATGGTTAAGTTGCCTTAGAGCAACACATCAGTGATGACACCACTGATGATATCATCCAGTTATACCAATACTCTGCATTGGCCCTGTGCCCCTCAAGGCCAGGCTTAATGCCTAACATTCAATGAGTAAACATTCCATACAATATTTGGCAATGTGCAGTGAGGGTTGGGTAGCAATGTTCCTGTCAACCAAATCATAGTGACAACCCTCCGCAGTTAGTTAACATATGCTATATATTACCCCAGCTGTGAATACAAATTATTGTCCACAAGACCTTGCCTATAATCACACACTCAGCAAACTGTCTCCAAACAGCCTACCCCTCCACTACAAGACTTTCAGTCATGTGCAATAGGGCACTACCTTTGGCCAAACCCTCCAACCAGTGGTTCTCAGGTAAAAATCTCATACTCACTGTGTTCCACCTTCATTAATGACAACACTCTTTCTCTGAAGGGTCATGGCAAATGTGTAAAGTAGTGGTTGACAGCAAGCATTAGTTCTACGCTGGGAGCTTCACTGAAACATTTCTGACCTACCAACCAGGCTATGTCAGCTCTTAAGCTGTCAGTGAGGATCACTGTCTGTACTCAGCTCTTGCCAGGAGGCTAGTGTTTACACCATAAGAGCTTCAGCCAAAGGAGGAGGGGTTGGCTGCAGACCATGACCCTTGACCAATCCTTACACTGACCTCACTGTATGCAGTCAAGCTATGCTGTATATAAATGTAGGGCCTATTTTCCTATATTGATTTTCATAATTTTGTTAAGGCTCATAGAGTGTTGCGAACAGCAGTATCTTGGTTGAAAAATGTATTACAACTATAAGTATTACTCATATTACATGCAATATAAATATATAATTTAGTCATTTATATAATCAAACAATTGTCGACAGCAGTATCATGGATGAGGGCATCGATGATTTAATTTAATCTATCATCAATAAAATATATTTTTTGGCTTGCTAATAACTTTGGCATCATTTGACGAATCTTCACAAAACTTTCCAAGTCAAGTAGATACTGAGAAAAAGGTAGGTCCTAAAATGTGATATCCCAATGCAATTTCCATAGGCATTTTTGAACAGCACTACTGCCAAATTAGCTGATCAGAACTACACCAAACTTGGAAGAAAGCTAGATCTTTAACCAAAGGGCATGCTC
Source organism: Lissotriton vulgaris (assembly GCF_964263255.1). NCBI lineage: Eukaryota > Metazoa > Chordata > Amphibia > Caudata > Salamandridae > Lissotriton > Lissotriton vulgaris. Next base: position 637,075,667 of record NC_141689.1, on the reverse strand, counting down.
TCTGTAATTTGGTGTAAATCCAGTCAGTATTTTTTGAGAAATTAAGGTTAAAATTTTATTGATATCTGGACAGTTGGGTATAGTAGACTACCGCAGGATTCCAGCGGGTAGGCAATTTCAAATAACAGAGACATCTGATTGGCCAAAGGGGCTTTTTTTTCCTCCTCAACTGGTTCACTCCGAGAGCTCATGTACTGATTAGCTGGCGACAACATAAAGAGAAATGGTGCAGCCACAACTACAGGACACAAAGACTCTGTCGTGAAGGGGGAGGATAGGTGAACCCAGACATGTGGACCTTGTGGGGGAGCTACGTGGAAGTACAGTACATACTGACTCTCACAAGTGTCTTGCAGGATAGGAAAACCATTTAATAAAAAGGGGGATGTGAGTGTATGTGGTGGGTTGGCTGTGAACAGGTTTTTGGTCCTGCGGTTGACCCGCCCCGTAGACAGTCAAACACTTGTGAGGCCATCCCCATAAATTCCCATACTATTCACAGCCTAATGCATTGAGCAATGGGGGGTGGGCACACAAAGGAGTCGGATGCAGGGCCTGTCAAGAGGCCAGACCCTTCTGCCAATCCTTCACATAATGTAGACTTTTGCATATATGTATTTCTAAGTTGCTACATGAATTGAAATTGTTTTTATCTTGTGAAATAAATTTCTAGGTAGTAAGTGCATGCCCACTTTAACATCATGTTTTGTAATCAATGCAATGCAAAGATAGAAAATGGCAATTTGATGTATATCTTTTACATTCACCAAGACAGGTTCATAATGTCAAGCAGAGTTGGATTTCATGTTTACTGCATACTCATTGCATACCTAATGTGAGGTGGTGTACCCTTTTTTAGGGTTAATAATGATATTTTGGGTGAACTCCAATTCTTCACAATTACCGTTTTATTACGTGTTAGATGAGAGCTCATTTTAATGCGGCCGGCTGCCTTATTATTAGGCATTCTGATTAAGACAGGTTGAACGCTGATGTTTAAGAGAATTGATTCAATTAACTTAATGTGGCAATTCAAGATGGCACCCACATAGTACAAGAGAAGTTTCGGTTCTGGTTTGTTAATTCTATGCCAGGACAGGAGGCTCCAATTATGCTTTCTCATTTCTTTATTAGAAATGCTCAGCAGCCAATTAGAAAACAGTATGTAAAAACAAAAAACACAATACCCATGAACACTTGGGTGTCACATGACAGAACATAGAGTCACCAGTGTAAAACATCACACAGAGAATACCAAATCCTCTTTCTTTGCTGCTCCGCAGCCAGTTAAGTGCATTTCTGACATTATTGCCTTCCTTACATGTTTTTCATGGCTTTTATGATACTTTGTTACTGATTTAACTGCTTACTGTTTTGCCGCTTGTGTGCGCGCTTTGCTAGCGCTTTACTTCTGTTTCAGCTGGCTGTTTCGATTTCTTGTTTGCCGCTTTTCTTCCGATTTTGGCGCTTTACATCTGCGGTTTTCCTACATTGCGGGGAGCGCGTGTTCGCCTCCCCGGTTCGGGTGCTCAATGCCCGCGCCTCTTTGTCCTGTGGAGAGGGAGATTTGGGGCAGAAACACTTGTGCGCGATGCACGAGTGCTTCTCAGTGTTTCGTTGCGGGCGGCCGTTACTGCGCATGCGCGGCGGCCATTTTATGTGTTTATCTCCATTCTCACAAGGAGTGCTGCATTATTACTGGCGTTTTATCGCCTGCTCTGCCCACTGCCTGCATTTTGGTCCCAATTTACACCCAATATATGAAATTATTTATTTGGGCTGCATAATTTTCATAGGCTTTGCCTAGAGTGGCTATTCTTTAGCAAGTCCTCCCTCCACATTTAATTTGTTGTTTGCGCAGGTTCCTGCCTGTGTGCTGTTGGCTTGCTTTGGGGTTGGTCACTCCCCCTGCATTGTGCCTTTGGCCACTTTGATATCACCCTCCTCTGTGGGCGTTATTGTTACACTTTGTGTAAATATGGAGAATTACTATGAGGAGGATGACTATTATTACGAGGATGATGCCTCTGGCTCAATGGAGCAGGACTTGGTTGAGGCTTTCGACCAAGGGGTTCAACACTCCATCAACAAAGCGCCTCTTCGCGCAATTACTCCCTTGAAACGTCATCTTTCTAAATATGCGCAACAACAGGGTTGGTTGCCGTCCTCTTCCACGCGTGGTTCTTCTAAGTCTCCCAGTAATCCCCATAAGTCTGATTTTCAAAAATTAGCGAAGGCTTTGTCCTCTGACTGGTCTTCTAGTAAGTCCTCCATGGGGGGCTTGACATCACAGGTTCAGCAGGCTGATACTGATGAGACTCATTCTTTTTTGTCTTCTGACCAAGATGGACCTCCTCCTTCAAAGAAAGCTCATAAAGAGCCTTATGTTGATGCTTCCACACATCTTCCAGTTCTTACATTTGAACCTTCTGAAATAGTTCATCCCAATTCATCCTCCTGGCTACCGTCCCCAGCTGAGGCAGAATATGTTCAGGCGCATATTCGTCAGCCTTTTGAGAAGTATGTCCGAGCTCACCTTCGGTCCGAGTTCCACGTCCTGACTTGGCCGACAACTTGGCCGACACTCCGGAGGTCGACCCTACTATGGTCACATACCTTAAAAAGTATGCCAGGGACCCGAAAAAGGGTATTGACAGGGCATGGCGTTCCTGCCAGGATAAAATGTTGGATTTACTGGGTCCTCTTATTAAAATCTTGGACCTGGGGTTTCAGGCCAAGGAGTCCTCAAATCTGGTGGACCCGGACGAGTTGATTGAATGGTCCCAAAGGGCTATTTGTCATTGGGAAATGCCAATTGCGCAATGTCTTGTGAGCAGCGCCGCTCCATTCTTCTTAACTTGGATCCCAAGTTGGTGGAACTGTCTTTGTCCGAATCCGGTCCGTTGGCTCAGGGTTTGTTGTTTGGCCAGCCTTTCCTGAAGGAGTTAGCGAAGTTCGCTGCTACCTTTAGTGGGCTGGATAAGGCTCAAGCTTCTCGAAGAAGAGCATTTCGCCCGGTTTTTGCTAGGGCCGGACGATACATGGGACGATCGTTCGGCCGCGGCTCTAACCAGAATACCCAGCGGGGATTCCAGTCCCAAAGAGGTGGAGGACAGGATTCCGGTTACAATAACAGAATCACCTTCTACCCCTCTCGCAAAGGGAGAGGTCAATTTAAGAAAGGACGATACGGCGAAAATCAAGGGGGACATCAGGATTCCAACACTTCAGGTGAGGTTGATCCCGGCTTCGGAAGTTGTATTAGGGGGCAGGATTACATTTTTTCTACAAAATTGGCGCCTGATCTCCAACAATGCATGGGTGTTGGAGACTGTTCAGGGTTACAGGATAGAATTCTACCATCCCCAACATCAGTCCCAACTTCCTACCCCCCTAGTTTTTTCCCTTCAAGATCAAAAATTCCTTTCAGAGGAAACCGATTCCCTTCTGAAAAAAGTGGCGATTCTTCAGACTTCCCGCCACCCTCAGGGTTTCGCAAGCATGGTTTTTCTGGTTCAGAAAAAAGGGGGCGGGTCCGGGTTGGTACTCAATCTCAAGAAGTTCAATGGAGGGGTGGTTTATCGCCACTTCAAGATGGAAGGCATCCATCTTTTGCGGGGTCTTCTTCGAGAAGGGGACTGGATGGTCCGTCTCGATCTAAAGGAGGCGTATCTGTCAATTCCGATTTACGGTCCACATCATCGGTTCCTGCAGTTCCAATGACAGGGGAATTGGTTTGAATACAAAGTTCTCCCGTTCGGCCTCTCGTCGGCACCTTGGTGCTTCACGAAGCTTCTGAGGCCAGTCGTAGAATCCTTGCAAGCCCGGGGAGTTCGTCGAATTATTTATCTGGACGACATTCTCATCATGGCAGATTGTCCTCAGAAGTTAATGACGCACTTAGAGTGGTCCATCACTCTCTTGCAGTCTCTGGGTTTTCTGGTGAATCCTCAGAAGTCAATCTTCCTTTCTTCTCGGTTGACAGAATTTCTGGGCTTCCAGGTCGATTCCCTCTCTTGTCAACTCCTCTTGCCCAATCAGAAGATTTGCTCCATCAAGAGGGAGTTGAATTTAGTTTTATCCAAACAGAGTGTGTCGTTGAGGTCTATAGCACGGATTGTTGGTCTGTTAGCTTCCTCGATTCAGGCTATTTTCCCGGGCCCCCTTCATTACCGGGCGCTTCAACATTTGAAGATCCGTCATCTCCAGAAAGGCCTTCGCTATTCAGATCTGGTCCCTCTTTCAGAGGAAGCGAGGTGGGAGATGCTATGGTGGTTGGAACACATGGAAGCATGGAATGGGCGAGCCCTGTTCGGAGCATCCCTGGAAGTGGTGATAGAGTCCGATGCCAGCCTGTGGGGCTGGGGGGCTCGTTGCAGACCGTTGTCGACGGGAGGTCGGTGGTCTCAGGAGGAATTGTCTCTCAATATAAATTGCCTGGAGCTACTAGCGGGGTCTTTTGCGATCCGTTGTTTATCTCCACACCAGACCAATTGTTGCATACTTCTCCGCATGGACAATGTTTCAGCGGTTTGCTATGTCAACAAGTTGGGCGGGACGAAGTCCAAGATTTTGGCGGAAATCGCCAAGGATTTCTGGCATTTTTGTCTTCAGCGGAAGATCAGTTATTGCTGAATATCTTCCTGGTCACAACAATCTGATTGTGAGCTGGACATCTTCGGGACTTCAGCGATTGGAGGCTTCACCCTCGCATTTTTCGCTCTCTATCCCGTGTTTGGGACCAGTGTCAGATCGACCTGTTTGCATCTTGCCTCAACACTCAGCTTCCCCTGTTTTTCAGCTGGGACCGTATCCAGAAGTCCTGGCCACGGATGCATTTCTGCAGACCTGGCCATCGCTCCTATGTTATGCTTTTCCCCCATTTATGATGATCCCCAGGGTCCTGGCTCGCACAAAGCATTATCAGTCGGATCTGATTCTGATCACTCCTCTGTGGAGGGCTCAAGCTTGGTTCCCAGTTCTCCTGGAAATGAGTTGTGCAGTGCCGCTCCTTCTTCCCCAGCAGTGGAATCTCTTTCTGCACCCTCTCAGCAATCCACATCCCCTGATCAAGTCAGGCCACCTTCTCCTAGTTGCGTGGAGAATTTTGGGGAACGCTGGCAAGTCTCAGGCCTTGATTGGTGTGCTCAACGGGAGGTGGAACACCCGGTATACAGTCAAAATATTGAGTAAATAATATAGAATTACATTAATATAGAGTAAAAAATATAGAATGGACAGAATATCGAATGGACAGAATATAGACAACAAAAATATCGAATGTAATGGCCAAAATATCGAATGGACAGAATATAGACAACAAAAATATCGAATTGGAGGTAAGTAAGTTAGTATCGATTTACATAAATATAGAAAGTCAAAATGTTAATGTTAATGTTAATGTTAGTTGGGATTTGTTAAGCGCTCGTACGCCCGAAGGCTTCATGGCGCTGTAGGAGGAACCAGGCAAGGCAGTCAAAGAATGAAACTGTGCTATCAGTAGTAAGCTTGAGAAAACAGCCAGGTTTTCAGGGATTGTCTAAAGCTGAGGATGTTATCATTCTGCTTTATATGAAGAGGAAGAGAATTCCAAAGAACAGCAGCATGGTGGTCGAAACATCTACCTCCGAGGCGCTTCCTTTTGAATGGAGGTACAATCAGGAGTGATTTATAGGTGGATCGAAGGTGACGGGAGGGGCAATATTTTTTGAATAGATCTCTGATAAATGAAGGGCCAGAATCATTCAGAGACCTGAACAGAATACACCCGGCCTTAAAGGCCACACGTTGCTCGACTGGCAACCAGTGTAGCTGCTTAAGGCCAGATCTGATGGATTGCCTCCTGGGTATATTCAGAAGGAGCCTGGCGGCTTGGTTCTGGACAAGCTGGAGACGTTTAAGCTCTCGAGTTTGGAGGCCAAGATAAAGGCTGTTAGAAAAGTCCAGCCTGGACAGAACCAAGGAGAGGACAATCTGTGTGAGGGCTGCTGAAGAAAAGAAGCGAGCAATTTTTTTTATTTTCTTCAATTGAAAGATACTGGAAGATACCACCGCTCCAACCTGTCTTTTTAGCGAGAGATCCTCGCTGATGAAGATACCTAGGCTTTTAACCACGGTAGACTTAGTGGGAGGCGCTCCCATATTGGTAGGCCAAAAGTTGGAATTCCAACTAAGTGAGCTCTGTCCGGACAGGACCAGCTCGGTCTTGCCCGGGTTGAGCTTCAGATGGTTGCAGCTCATCCAACTCAGTATGTGGGACATAGTTCTTTGGAATTCGCCCACTGAGTCCATGGTGTTAAGAGGGAAGATGAGCTGCAAATCATCCGCATAGTTAAAGATAGTTACATTAGCATTCCGCAGGGAGTGCAAGAGAGGGCGTAGGTATACATTAAAAAGAAGGGGAGATAACGAGGAACCTTGTGGTACCCCGCAGGTGGTTGGTATAGTGGGAGCAGAGAAGGAGCCCAATCTGACCGATTGTGTACGGCCCGAAATGAAAGAGCGGATCCAGCTCAGTGCGGGGCCCCTGAGACCTGCCTGCTCGACACGGTCGGCCAAGATGGTGTGGTCGACCGTGTCGAACGCAGCAGAGAGGTCCAGTAGCATAAGCGCCTGATGGATTCCTGCATCTGCATTCTGCCTCAGAGTATTTAACACCGAGAGGATAACCGCCTCGGTGGAGTGGCAAGGACAGAACCCTGCTTGGTTTGGTGCCAAATACTCAGATTTTTCCAAAAAGCTGGAGATAGTTTCACAAACATGTGACTCCAGCAGTTTGGCACAGTATGGCAACAGCGATATGGGTCTATAATTGATGGGATCTAGCGGGTTAGCTCCTGCCTTTTTTATGAGGGGAACAAGAAGAGCTTTTTTCAGGTTGCATGGGACTTTGCCCTGTACGAGTGACCCATTCAATAAAGAAAGTAAGCACCCAGGAAGATTGGTGCCCACTTCTTTCAAGATATGAGGGGGGCAGATGTCATCAGGGGAGCCAGTTTTAACTTTGGTTAATAGTTTGAGTAACTTGATATTGTCTATGAGGGGGTAGGAGTCTAAGGTGGCAGGGTTGTACAAAGTGTCAGCAAACAAAAAAGGGGGCTGAGTGATGGGAATACTTTGCTTGATAGTGCAAATGTTATCAAAGAAAAAAGAGTTAAGTGTGTTACAAAGCTCTTGAGTAGGAACCATTGGAAGAGAAGTTCTGTCGCTAGAGCTGAGATTTTCCACAATATTGAACAGCTCTAAATATCGAAGTATATAATATAGATGTTAAATATATCCATTTTTTAATAATATCACATTTTTAAAGTGTTTTTTATGTTAGTATATGTGTGAAAAGTGTATATTTATTTTATAATTTATTTTAAGTAATGAATTTTATGGTGTTTAATTTTTGCCTAATTTAATTCTGTAGTGGGTTGTGGGTTTATAGGGGAATAGGGTGGGAAGTAATTTAATTATAATTGATTAAATGTTTTAATGTATTTATTGGTATTTATCTTGAATTAATTGTTAATTAATTTTTAATTGGTAATTAATTATATTATAATTGGTAATTGATTTTTATTAATTGATTAATTCATAATTATGTAAAAAAAAAAATTCTGTAGCGGGTTGTGGGTTTATAGGGGAATTGGGTGGGAAGTAATTTATTTATAATTGATTAAATGGTTTAATTTATTTATTGGTATTTATATTGAATTAATTGTTAAATCATTTTAAAATTGGTAATTAATTAAATTATAATTGATAATGAATTTGTATTAATTGATTAATTGATAATTATGTTAATTTGATTAATTTATTTACTGTAGCGGGTTGTGGGTTTATAGGGTAATAGGGTGGGAAGTAATTTACTTATTATTAATTAAATTTTAAAATGTATTTATTGGTATTTATTTTTATTTAATTGTTAATTATTTTTCATTTGCTAATTAATTAATTGTGAATTGGTAATTTATTTGTATTATTAGGTAATGATTTGTAATAAATAATTTGTATTTGTATTTGTATTTGATTAATTATTATATTATATTAAATTTGTAAATATTTTTAATTATTTTGTAATTGGTATTAATATATATATATTTTTTATTAATAATTGAAGTATTTACTTTCCCTACTGTTGCACTCACTGGAGTGGGAAAAGTAATTTTTACCCCTACGCTATCCTACGCTTTCTCTACTTATGCACTCTCTGGAGTGGGAATAGTAATTTTATCCCCTACGCTATCCAACGCTTTCCCTACTGTTGCACTCTCTGGAGCTGGAATAGTAATTTTTACCCCTACGCTATCCAACGCTTTCTCTACTGTTGCACTCACTGGAGTGGGAATAGTAATTTTTACCCTCCCACTATCCAACGCCTTCCCTACTGTTGCACTCTCAAGAGTGGGAATAGTAATGTTTACCCCTACGCTATCCAACGCTTTCCCTACTGTTGCACTCTCTTGAGTGGGAATAGTAATTTTTAAACCTACGCTATCCAACGCTTTCCCTACTGTTGCACTCACTGGAGTGGGAATAGTAATTTTTACCCTTTCCGCTATCCTACGGTAAAAATATTTTATATTTTTTATTAGTATTACGTTCATATATATATATGTATTAATAAATCAATTTGTATGTTTTTATTTACTTACATTAATTATTTATTCATTTTAAGGTTATTTAAGTATTTTAAGTATGTTTAAGTTAATTATATTTATTATTTCATTAATTTTTAATTACTTTAAAGCATTTTAAAAAATTCGATATTTTGACTATATTTTTTACAACGATATTTTTGATTTGGTATTGTTGTACTTACCTGTTTGGAGATAGGAAATCAATATTTTTGCATTCTATATTTTTTACTCAATATTTTGGTAGTTCTATATTTGTGTCATCGAGATTGTTTCAGTGATCCGGATCCCGCTTCAGCAGATGTCTCTCTGATTGTTAATTTTCTGGCTTCCATCGCGTCGTCCGGTCTTGCTTATCGAACGGTTAATAATTTCCGTTCCGCTATTTCTGCAGGTCATATCAATATTGATGGCAAGCCTGAGGGTGAACATCCTTTGATTTCTAAGTTGCTTAAAGGTATTCACCTAGTGAAACCACCTTGTCCAAAATACGTTGCCCTGTGGGATGTTTCCATTGTTTTGCGATTCTTGGCAGCCTGGCCTTCCAATTCATCTTTATCCCGCAAGCAGCTTTCAGCCAAATTGACTATGCTATTATGTCTTGTTTCTTGCAAACGTGTGCCTGATGTTCGTGCACTGGACCTGGCAGGTCGCAGTTTCACGCCAGAGGGTGTTACTTTTGATATTTCCAGACGCACTAAATGTAATACGTCTCCTGTTACCTATCCGTCTTTTCCCAATAATCCCAAACTTTGAATAGTTCAATGTGTTAAGGATTATGAGGTGAATACTGCTCCTTTTCGTCAAGATATGCAAGGTCAATTGTTAATTGCTTTACAGAAGCCTTTTCTTCCTGTCAACCCAGCTACGATGGCCCGTTGGGTCAGATGGCTCATGACTGAGGCTTGAATTGATGTCTCTATCTTTGGTGCACATTCCGCACGAGGGGCTATGGATTCTAAAGCTTTGTCAATGGGAGTGACTTTGATTGCCATCATGAAGGCCGCTGATTGGTCGCCTGATTCTGTGTTTAAAACCTTTTATTATAAACCGACTGCACATGTTGCTTCTGTTGTGGTGGATCAGCTTTGAACAAGCATAATCGGAGCCTCCTGCCCTGACATAGAATTAAAAATTTGCGAACATACGTGACAAGAATTCTCAATTCATTTCAGGCCAAGGAGGCGAGGATTATCCCACCCATCTTTCTGCATTTTGCATGTGTTACCTTGTTATTGATTATTGCTAATTGCATATGGTATTTTGTTTATTACTGTTCCTTGTTTTTACCCCCTCTATTTATTGATCTTCTGTGCACAAAGAATGTGTATTACGGCTCTATATCTCTTTTCAGGTTCTGACCCTAAATAGAGGTTTATGTCCAGCCTGGTTCGTCCTGCCTGACGGTTATCTTCAATTCCATTTCTTCCGCTTCACGGATTTCTGGTGCCGCTGGTTACTTCCTTTCTGATCTTCATATAGGACGGCCTGTTTTTATTTTGAACTGTTTTAGTCGCCAAAGAAAGAGGATTTGGTATTCTCTGCGTGACGTTTTATACTGGTGACTCTATGATCTGTCATGTGATATCCAAGTGTTCATGGGTATTGTAGTTTTTGTTTTTACATACTGTTTTCTAATTGGCTGCTGAGCATTTCTAATAAAGAAATCAGAAAGCATAATCCTCGCCTCCTTGTCCTTAATAGAATTGAAAATCCTTGTCATGTATGTTCGCAAATTTAGAATCCTTCCTTTTTGTTCATTGCTTTTTGCACATGATCAAGGCCGCCTGGCCAAAACGCGTCGGGTGTGTTTCTCTTTGTTTGCCAAATAAACTTGCACTTTTAAACAGCATTTTAGAGTGGGCATTTCCTGTTTGGACTGGACGGGTTTGTTTGATATATATAGATAATTAATCAGACCTAATATGAAAGAAAGAAGGAAGGCAATCACTCAATTATACAGACAGTAAAGTTATCTGGTGTAAATACTTGAAGTGCTTCGAGTGGTTAAAAACTTAAAAATCATATATGTTTACAGGGTGCAATGTACAGCATAAATTAATGATATATCAGTCAGTCAGAATACTTTTAATCCGCTATCTAAGCCATAAAAAGACATTGTACAATATAAAAACATTATAAATTAAAATACATCAATAAAGCAAACAAGGGTGTAAAAACAAATCGTAACTGACAATTTACCACATTTAAAGATTAAAACTGCAGCACTGGGTGAGCCAAAATCCTTATGTCTCTTATAATCCTTAGGGTTTGGTGCACATATCTAAATACGGCGTAATAAGTTGACTCTGAGCCCCAGACACTGCAGAAATGTAAGGCTAAGCCTGGTCGATCTAATTTTTTCCGTACGTAAAAAAGGACGTAAGAATTGGCTTCTGGGGGTGGTAAAACAACTTCAAGAAATCTAAATGAATAAAGGATTGCTGGCTAATATTATCACAAGGACAACAAGGTAGGGAGGAAAATCAACTGCCCTTTGTATAAAAAAAGCACCAGAAAATGGACTGTACACAACCTTAAACAGGTTAAATAGAATCTATATTCTGGATTTAGAATCCAAATTAAATGTGCTTCCATTCGTCCAACAGATGTGATCTCCAAGCGTTAGCATACAGTATCCATAACCTGAGTCTTACCAATCCATTTCGAATCCCCATTATTTTGGAAAAAGTTTCGGTCAAGGGATGTATATGTTCCTGAAAGGAATTACACCAAATTTGCCAGGAAGCTAAATCTTGGTCCTAAAAGTGTGCTTTTTGTGATTTAGTGTAAATCAGTTTAGTTGTATTTAATAAACAAAAGGTACACAAATATTTGTATATCTAGAAGATTGGGTTTGAGGGACTCTCGCAAGAGTCCCCTGAGCTCAATTTAAAAAAAATTGAGAGTTCTGGCCTACATGGCTTTTGTTCCCTTGGGCCACCTCTCTCCCACGGGAGCAAGCAGTGTGATTGACTGGCTGCAACATCAATTAAAAATGTTGTGAGCAGCCATTACAAGACATCGGGGAATTAGTCCACTGTCCTGAGAGTAGGTAAAATATATATATATAAGGAGCCATGGTTGGGAAACCTGCCCCCTAGCCCTTGTGGAGGGTCCCAGATGGACTCCCTCACAGGGGTAAAAAAAGAATCTCAGCAATCCTGCTGTACTTTTATGGGATTGTGGGAAAAAAATGTCAGCCGTCATTTTTTATTTTATATTAAAATGGCCCTGGCCGGGCCGGGTTGCAGGGGTCAATATATTTAACTGTTTGGGGGGATGACTGGACCCCCCCCTTCTGAGCTGAGTAAGGCTGTAGGACAGCGGGGAAAGGAGGCATGTGGCCCCCCTCCTGGAACGTCTATGAGGGCCCAGGAACCAATCTCCAGTGCCCAAATAGAGAATAAAGGGGAGGGATGCATGCAGACATGAGGCTCAGGAGACTGCATCCCTCAGGGCTGTCTACCAAATAAAGGGGAGTAGGGCATGTGGCCCGAGCCACTACAGACCAAATGCCCCAGGCCGAAGTTCTTTAAAAAGAGCAAAGGGGCCACCACCTCCCTCCCCGTGTTGATATTGACCCAGGGAATCCATCCCACAGAGCACCATACTTCCCAGTGTATCTGGGAGCCTACCCATGGGACACTGTGGTTGCAGTGTGGGCATACCACACTCTCACAGACAGGAAACACAACTTTGCTACTGCCTGGCAGGAGCAGGAAAAAAACGGCTCCCAAAACAGAAAGTGCAGGCTCCTGTCAGTAGCCAGTATGGTGCTTGCTGGGTCCATGGGAGCCTTGGGACCACCTGCAGCCCCCAAAGATCCCTGCATGAGTACCTTGGGAAGGCAACAGGGCACCCACCTCCAAACTATTGTGGCTGGCTCCCATAAGGGGCAGTCATTGAGGCTGCAGGCTCCAAGCAGGCTGTTATTTTGAGTGCCTTTGGGTGGAGCACCCCTCTCCCCCAAAAAGTAGTAGCTGGTTACCTCAAGAAGGTCCAGCTGGGGCCGAAGGGCCCTCCCTGCAGCTCCGAATGGCTCCTGCAGTCAGTGCACACACTTAATAAAAAGTATGCCAGCTTCCCCTGGCACACATGATGTGTGCTGGCTGGGGAGCCAGCTAGGACTACTCAGGCCCTGGGCCTACCCCCTCCTCCTCCAAATAAAAACAAACTTCTGGGTGTCACTTAGACACCTACAACATTATATTGTCTTTAAAAAAATTAACATGAAATGAGTGCCACTTCTCCTTGAAGGAGTGCCCCATAATGCCCTGCTTGGTGATGTGCCTAGTGGGGGCAGGAGCATGAGAGAGCATCTTTTTAGGTTGTGGGGGTGCGGGGGGGGGTCTGCAGGGAGTGAATCAGCCATCCAGCAATATACAACAAACTGTAAGTCTTTGAATCCATGACCACAGGAGAACTCACCATATTTGTTTAAATCGCTGTTCAATTGAGCTATATGCTTTTCAGCTGGAATGCCAGGCCCTCTTTTGTTTACTTTTATGATTGCATTTTGTGGGCTGGAAATGTTAAATGAAAGACTCAGAAATGCTAGCTTTATTGTTTAAAACAAAAATCTTTTAGTTTTTCTTTCAACATTTTTCAGTCCACAAACAGTAAAATCATAAGAAATATGTTAGAAGAAAGACTCACAGACATGTTAATTTTATTTTTTATAATTAAAACATTTACTCACTATTATTAAACATTACTTTGTGTGAAATAATAAAATATACATTTGATTAAAGTTATTGGTGATTTTTGGAAACAAGTGATAGATTTTCTTTATATATTGATATGCTCACCCTAATAAAACTATTAAGCCCGCTTTCTATATTTTGATGTTGTGACTCCTTTGACAAAGTTAGTAAGTATACCTGAGTCTGGCAAGGGCCTGTAAGCCCGACTACATGCTACGCATGCCAGAAAGCAGTGTGCTGCATGATGTAGCGCGCTTGTAGGGAGTTGGGAGCAGGGCCTGTCTGCAGGCCAGCCCCTGCACCCAATCACACACTGTGTGCATGTCCGGAAGCTGCGCACAGTAGGGGTAACTAGCTCACAGTGGGTTTAGTGCAGGGCCTGGCTGCAGGCTAGGCCCTGCACTTATCCCTAAGCTGCACACAATTGAAGGCTGTGAGCAGAACGGAGTTGCTTGCTTGCGAGGGGTTAGATGCAGCGCCTGGCACAACATTGGATTGAAGTTAGGTATAGTTGTTAGACCTGGTATCCTTGGCCCTGGTTATGATTCTGGGCACTTTACCACTGCTAACTAGTGTTAAAGTGTATATGCTCAGTTCTCTAAACATGAGAACATTGGCTTATCTACAATTGACATATTTAATTTACTTAGAGGTCCCTAGTAAAGTGCACTATATGTGCCATGGGCCTGTAAATTAAATGCTACTAATGAGCCCATAGCACTGATTGGGCCATCAGCTTTAGTAGCCCTTTAAACACGACTCAGGTCTGCCATTGCTGAGTCTGTGTGTGCAGTTTTAAACTACCATTTCGACCTGGCAAGTTAACCTAATTGCCAGGCCCAAACCTTTCTTTTTTTCACTTGTAAGTCACCACTTAAGTAAGCCCTGGGTAGCCCCTCGGGCTGGGTGCAGTGTATTTAAAAAGTAGGACATGAGTTTTTTAAATTTTACATGTCCTGGTAGTGACCTACTCTTAAATTCATTTTTCACTATTGCAAGGTCTATCTTTTCTATGGGTTAACATGGAGATTGCTTGAAAACCACTTTTAAGTGTAATTTCCAATTGGGAGCAGATAGAAATTTGGAGTTTGGTATCCCTGGACTCACAATTTAAAATCACAGCTGATGGTGAAGTTGGATTTTAAATATAAAGTCTGAAAATGTCACTTTTAGAAATTTGGCATTTTCTTACTTTAAGCATTCTGTGTCTATGCCTGTCTCGGAATACATGTCTGGATTGGGTGGCAGCTTGGCTTCTTGCATTCCCTCTAGACAGTCACACAAAGTGAGCTGGGTGTGACATTTGCATCCTGATGGCAGGCTGATGGGCCTGAAGTAGATTGGGAGGAAGGAGCTGACACTTACACCTAATAGGGCGGATACTCTACCCACACCAAGCTGTATATACCTCTTTAGTGTGCCTGAAGCCAGTAACACAAGGACCTTGTGATCTTTAAAGGCCTCATTGATGTCTTCCCCACTTCAAAGGCACATTTGAGTATAAGTACTGGACCCTAGTCACCACCAAATCAGAACTCTACTTGAACCAAGGACATTCTGCCTAGTAGAAGAGCTACTGCTACCTGCTCTACTATGTTGGTCTGCTGGTTCTTACCTGGGAGTGAGAGGGACTGGACCTTCTCTCTACGTCCCTGAACCCAAGGTTCTTTAAGGGCTTGCTGACTTGCCTCCGGTTTCTGAAGTCTCAGCGACACAAAAGACTTCTTGCAACTCTGCTCGTACTGCTGGACTCTGCAATCTGTGAATCCTACCCTTGCCTCAGGGGCCTTCTCCAGTCTTGGGCCTCAATACTGGGTTCTGCAGCTGTTTTCCTAAAAATTCAACACAGTGGCCCTCTTTGCACCAACCAGAACCAACACAGGTTCCTCTGATGCAGAGGCAGTGCTGATTCGACAATGATGTGGGTCCCAACTGCGAGGTTCGATGATGATGCAGTACCAATCCTTTGACACCACCTACAAGGCTCGACTCCAATGCATCTATCAGACTGCGAGGAAAAATTCTGACACTTTGCTCCACACAAGGTACTTTTTCATTGAACCTTGCATGGTTTCCGTAGCCGACCTGCCCTTCATACCGGTTGGCCTGAACTTTGGATTTGCACCAGTCCCTCGCAACCTGTAGTAACCTTTAGACCGCCAGTGACTTGTAAGCACTGTTTTTGCATTTAATGTTAATAAATTAATATCTCAAGTTCTACTCATTGGATTTTTGTTGTTTTGGTCTTGTTTTACTCAGAAAAATATTTCCAATTTTTCTAAACTGGTGTGACATTCTTTTGTAGTGTTTTTACTGTGTTACTGTAATTAAAGTGCGCACAAATAGCTTACACATTACCTCTTAGGCTCTTAAGTTAGGCCTGACTGCTCTGTGCCAAGCTACCAGAGGGCGAGCACAGGTAAATTCTGGTTGTGTATGTGGCTTACCATGACTAGGATTGTGGCTCCTGCTTGGACAGGGTTTATAATCTGCCAACCAGAAACCTCAATTTCTAACAGTGGTAATAAATTATTACTTTACATTAAAAAAACGGAGAAATTAACTGAAGAAACCAACGGTTAAAGTCACGTTATAGGTGACTATTTCAGTAACAAAATAGTGTTTTAAACTAAAGTAAAACACAGAAATTCCCTTGTTATAGTTATCTATATTAACTATAACTTGTGACCTAAAGTAACTATACCTCACGTCATCACCATGCACAGCTAATTACTCCACATATTACATCACTTGTGACATGTTATACAACATTATTGGTCACATCACTAAAACATTTGAAGTTACATCATTGGTGACAAAACTGTCCTTGGCGGGGTGTGAGTTATTGTTGCTTTAGGGCTCGAGCTATAGTTACTAGAGATAACTAGAGCTGATGAATTTCAGTGGTTTTCTTTTGTTTAAAACAGTACGTTGTCACTGAAAGGCTCACCTAATAACAAAGTAAATGTTTGTGAATATACATATATGTATATAAAGCATATATGCATACATAATATACATATATATATCAATATATAAATCTATATATATATATATATATATATATATATATATATACACACACAAACATGTATATATAGAGAGAGAGAACGAGAAAGAGAGAGTAAGAGAGCTATTCCTGCGCTAGAACCTTCAGTTTACACTTTTAATCATAGAAATAGATTTTGGAGATTTAGAACTATTTTTCCTACTGCTTTGCAAGTTGAACATTTGCACTTTCCTTATTCCAAATGATGTTTAAACAATCTACTGTATATTTGACATCATTATAAGCCTCAGACAATCATTGCATTTCTTGTTGCACGTGGGGGAATTTTGTACAATTTATTCTAAAGCATCATTTTACGTTATCTGTGCCGCCCTTGCTGCTGGTCTCCCTCAGTCTTTGGACTGTTTGTTGGAAACAAAACTTTCACCCTAGTTTGCCATGCTTTCTGGTTTGATTGGCCACCATTTTGGGTTAACGATCTAGTTGCCAAACCATAAAAGCCGATGCTGGTGAGGACGCGCCTTCGGCGTGCTGAAGGCAAGCCCGTCTGCGTCCATCCACGGACGGCTTCATCAGGAGCCAGGACCCCTGGTCCTTTGGAGTTAAAAGTTTGTAACTCCAGCAGAATATCTTACTCCGCTACAACCCTGCATCAGCTAAGTAAGTCTAATATGTCTGTTACTGTACTAAGAATACACTGTTCTAACTGTTTTCCTTGGGTTCTGAAGGAGCGGGTGGCCTGTCTTTGATGCCAAATCGAGTGTAGCTATGGTCTATTTAGCCAAGTTTTGAAGGATAATAAACTTGATTGAAAGAAAAGAATCTGGCTTTTTGTAAGAAAGATCTCTCCAGCCTACCTTCTGTGCTCCTTTCTACAGCATCACGTCAATAATTATATCCTACTAATTCTGAAACTGGCATAAAAAGGAACAGCTTTCTTTGCAATGTTAGATCATTATCTAAACATTCTACTGAAGTGTGTGACCTTATTACTTTTATGTCCCCATACACATGTTTTCTTATGGAAACTTGGCTAAATATCACAAATTCTTCAGCTATTCCATATAACTATCAGTTAGTGAAATTAGGAAGAGCTTTGAAAACGGCATCGCTATTGTTTTTAAAAATATTATTAAAGTTTCATGGGTTGACAACTCTATCGCCCGCCAGGTTCAAAAATGGATTTTGGTCAGTGACCTGTAGAAACAATTGTGATTCTGGCAATCAAATCTTTTCTTCTAGTGGGTGATTTTAATTACCACAGAGAAGATTTATCTAACCCAGAAGTGATGCAACTCATGGGTGATCTAGAAACTCTGGGTCCGCATTAAAATATTACAGGCCCTACTCACCTAGAAGGCCACTTGCTGAACCTACTGTTCACGAATAGTGATTTGGTTACATGTGATGTACCCGTGTCTCTGACATGGACAGACCATCATCCAATCCCCTTTCAATTCGCTCAAATAACCAATATGGCAAAAATCAAAGCAGTAAACAAGACAGTAAGAAGAGACTGGCACTTAGTCTCGACTGATTCTTTCAGGGAGCCTTTTAAATCAGCTTTACAAGCAAATTATGTAGTTGTTAACTTAGCTTTAGCTGACTTTAATAAGGCCTTAACTGTGAATTGCACCATTGAAAAAGAGTGGTAATGCCATACAGCGTGCCTCTGCCCCTTGGTACACCACAGAGCTAAAGCCTGAAAAAACTGCTTGTAAAAAACTTAAAAGAAGAAGGTGTAGAATGAAAAATCTCCAGGACAAAGATATCTCTAAAGCAACCTTCTCTAGATATCATCATAATATTAAGTCCACCCAGAAGAGGTTTTTTTAAAGAATCAAATCGAACATGCAGGTAACTCACCTAAAGTGTCATTTAAAATTATACTCTATTTTATTAGCCTAGACTACTTTTACATCGCAAGAATTATGTGATTCTCTTGCCAATTTCTTTCAGGATAAAATATCACAAATATACCTGAATTTTAATACCCAAGCTGAAGGCAATTACAGAGACTTCAATAAATAGGTATCTATGGGACAGCTTTTAAATGGATCCAAAACCTTTTTGAAGATAGAACCCACAATACTGTTCTTGGTCCCATTACTTCCTGCATGAGGTGACTTGACAAGGGTACAAGGGTGTAGCACAGGGCTCACGTTTAAGCCCTACCCTATTCAATATATATCTGACCCCCCTTGCTAAGACTATAGATCCATTTGGCATTGAAATAATATCTAACTCTGATGACACTCAGCTGATTTACACTTTTAACCCCTTCGAGGCTAATGACGAGCTGGGCTCGTCATGGCGCTTACCTGCCGTGCGCGGATGACAAGGCCAGCTCGTCATGTAACGCGGTAATTTCAAATCTGCCGCACACAGCGGGAAAAGCCGCCGCAGCGATAGGGTTAATAATGGTATGGCTGAAAGTGAACCTTGTTTTGCAAAGGGAATGTTAGCCAGCTCTAGTTGGATGACCACTAACTGTTTACACCTGAATGTTGATAAGCCAGAGATTATGATGTTTGGAAAGGCAACAACTTTTTGGTCTTATGAGTGGTGGCCCCTCAACTGGGCGCAGTTCCGACTACCAGAAAGTCTGTGAAAAATCTCAGTGTAAAAATTGCCCAAGCTCTATCGATGAAAGAGCAGATCCTGGTTACCACTGGTCTGTGCTTTCATACTATGCATCTACTATGAAGAGTCTTTCCCTACCTTCCTATTTCTGCTAGAATAACATTAGTCTAAGCGCTTGTTGTTAGTAAACAAGACTATGGCAACTCTTTATTGACCGCAGCAAATGAGACACTTACGGCTAAATTACAAGTAGTACAACACACTGCTGCCAGGCTTGTTCTTGACCTTCTGTCAAGGGCTACTCGCCCCCTTCGCTGAAAGCCTTACATTGGCTTCCAGTAAGGCAGATAAGTATTTTTAAAATCTGCTGCCTTATATAAAAAGCTTTAAGGGGCAAAGGTCCTAGATATCTCCAGCAGAAACTTAAATGCTACTTACCTACCAAAAGACTAAGATCTCTGACTAAAGCCTTGTTGAGTGTACCCAATAACCGTCTGTCTAGATGGGAAGGCAGAGCCTTTTCTTACCTGGCTGTGTTTTAGTGGAGCAACTTTCCTATTCACGTTCAACACAGTACTAATTACTATAATTTCAGGAAATTGCTAAAAGCTTCCTTATTTTAAGTGGATTTTCTGCTGTTTGTGCTTGCTTGCTTGTACATCTAGGCAGCACCGAGATGCCCATGGGTGAGTTTTGCGCTATATTAAATTTGATGAAAATAACATAACATAATATTTGGTCAGCAATATTTTCTTTAGAACACATCCGTTAGGCTTTGATAGTTATAAAAGGTGTCTGAAGTAAATTTTAAGTGGATTCATACTAATTACTATAGTAGTTGAGTTGATTTTAGATTCTAAGTCCCTGTGCTCCGAGCAAACACTTTCTCTGTATTGATCTTGATTAAGCTAAAATGTTAAACAAATACTCCCTTGTTCATGCACATACAGTGTGACTCACTGGGTACATTCTGAGCAGCTTCTGGGAGTGGGTTGACAGCTCAACAGGAGGTTACTACACTGTACCTTTTTGACTAGAGGGAGAGATGCTCGTCTGACCCCATCTTAAATGCCACTTGCAGTGTAATTGTTTTGACAGCAATTCTTACACGTTTTAAAGCCGTGGGGAGGTAGCAGAATTTTTCCCACACTCGTTTGAGCTTAAAAGCATAGGAGGCTTCTCAACCTAGCTGTGTCTCCATGTCACCAAAATCTTATCATGTAGTTCAACAGGGAAAAGGCTTTTTGCGTTATTAACTTGAAATTCAAAAGGCACTTTGATAAAGTTCTATAAAGCTATTATATCTCAGAACAAGATGTGCGTCACTCTTTCTAAATGTGAACATTCATTTTGATGAACATGTTTGTTTCCAAATGGCTTTGGAGATGAGCAAGCAAATGAAAGAAAATGACTAAATGATAGTTCATATGGAGTCAATTAAGTTTTTTCTGAAAAGGTTTTGGGATCTGCAACTACTTTAGCAATCCTCTTTGTCTCTCTTAAACACAACATTCACATACATTTATATCGTCAGTAAATAGTTATAGTTAGGACCATGTTTTCATAGGACAAGCATTTTTTTGATGTGCTTATAACTTTGGCGTCGTTTGACGAATTTTTACCAAATTTTCAAAAAAGTTCCTCCTTTCAGAACAGCTCCCATCTTGAAAGTTTGGGAGTGATTGGTCAAGGGGGATGAGAAAAAAGGGGGGTCCCAAAACGTGTTTTCTCCATGCAATTTCCATGGGAAACGTTAGACAAGGCTACAGGCAAAACTGCTGAAGAGAATTACATCAAAATTGGCTGGGAGAAAGGTCTTGGTCCAGAAAGCACACTTATGTTTAAATGGTGTAAATCTATTCAGTCATTTTTGAGAAATATCAAATTTTCCAGATATCGATATTTGAGAATTCTGACATCTGATTGGCTGAGGCGTTACGAGCACGAGCGTGCGGCTCATTGGTTGCGAACTGTTGAAACTAGGAAGTGTTGGCAGCCATTATGGCGTAGGGGGAAAAAAGAGAATAATTGTATAGAGGGTATAGTAGGAACACTGTGAACTTAGTTTAAGCAGTCTGTACGGTGCAGAGGCAGGGAGTTTGTATGTTGCGTAGGCCATGGAAATCACGTCTGCAGAACAACGGTGCGTGGTATTGCGGCAAGGTTGCGTAGGCTCTAGAAATCCCGTTGGGAAAACAATGTGCCGTATTGCTGCAAGCAATGTGTAGGCTGCACACACAGGTAGTGTGAATGTTGCGTAGGCGGCAGAAATCATGTCCGCAAAACAACAATGCGCGGTATTGCAACAATGTTCAGTAGACTGTGTAAATCATATCGGGAAAACAACAATGCGTCATATTGCGGCCTTCCTTTATTATAATGCACAGTAATGTTTACTTATAATGCAGTGTTCACTTTTATCATGGATAGTGTCACTTTGTTAGAGGAAATGTAATATTATGTGGGAGGGCGTGTTCTGTCCCTGTGTGCGGAACAAAATTAATGTTTAATTAGCTGACCCGACCGATCCTTCGCTGTGATCATTCCTGACTCCATCAGAGACGGTCGCTCCCCTCCCGCCCTACCGACTGGTATCGTAGCGCTTTGCTGAGCGTGCCTTGAACTAATAGACTTAACGCTTTGTTTTCCAAGCAGCGTTTTGGGGCCTGAATTAATTTGATACTACATTTTGCCAAGCAGCGTTTTGGTGCCTGAATTAATCTGACACTACATTAACATAGCGCTTTGTTGCCTAGCAGCGCTTTGGTGCCTGAAGTAATTTGTTATATCCATAATTGCAGTAATTGTTATAGCGCTCTGCTGCCAGCATTGTTTGCCATAGCGCTAGTTACTCAGTACGTCCTGTTTCCCTTTTGGCTCGCTGCCATTTTGTTGTTGTGTATCCCAGCCCGTCCCCCCACCACCCTCCCGCCTCCCACCTGACCCCCCCTCCCACTGGAAGTTAAGAGCTGACCCGACTGATCCTTCGCTGTGACCATTCCTGACTCCATCAGAGATGGTCGCTCCCCTCCCGCCCTACCGACTGGTATCGTGGCGCTTTGCTGAGCGTGCCTTGAACTAATAGACTTAGCGCTTTGTTTTCCAAGCAGCGTTCAGGGCCTGAATTAATTTGATACTACATTTTGCCAAGCAGCGTTTTGGTGCCTGAATTAATCTGACACTACATTAACATAGCGCTTTGTTGCCTAGCAGCGCTTTGGTGCCTGAAGTAATTTGTTATATCCATAATTGCAGTAATTGTTATAGCGCTCTGCTGCCAGCATTGTTTGCCATAGCGCTAGTTACTCAGTGCGTCCTGTTTCCCTTTAGGCTCGCTGCCATTTTCTTGTTGTGTATCCCAGCCCGTCCCCCCACCACCCTCCCGCCTCCCACCTGACCCCCCCTCCCACTGGAAGTTAAGAGCTGACCCGACTGATCCTTCGCTGTGACCATTCCTGACTCCATCAGAGATGGTCGCTCCCCTCCCGCCCTACCGACTGGTATCGTAGCGCTTTGCTGAGCGTGCCTTGAACTAATAGACTTAGCGCTTTGTTTTCCAAGCAGCGTTCAGGGCCTGAATTAATTTGATACTACATTTTGCCAAGCAGCGTTTTGGTGCCTGAATTAATCTGACACTACATTAACATAGCGCTTTGTTGCCTAGCAGCGCTTTGGTGCCTGAAGTAATTTGTTATATCCATAATTGCAGTAATTGTTATAGCGCTCTGCTGCCAGCATTGTTTGCCATAGCGCTAGTTACTCAGTGCGTCCTGTTTCCCTTTAGGCTCGCTGCCATTTTGTTGTTGTGTATTCCAGCCCGTCCCCCCACCACGCTCCCGCCTCCCACCTGACCCACCCTCCCACTGGAAGGTAAGAGCTGACCCGACTGATCCTTCGCTGTGACCATTCCTGACTCCATCAGAGATGGTCGCTCCCCTCCCGCCCTAACGACTGGTATCGTAGCGCTTTGCTGAGCGTGCCTTGAACTAATAGACTTAGCGCTTTGTTTTCCAAGCAGCGTTCAGGGCCTGAATTAATTTGATACTACATTTTGCCAAGCAGCGTTTTGGTGCCTGAATTAATCTGACAGTACATTAACATAGCGATTTGTTGCCTAGCAGCCCTTTGGTGCCTGAAGTAATTTGTTATATCCATAATTGCAGTAATTGTTATAGCGCTCTGCTGCCAGCATTGTTTGCCATAGCGCTAGTTACTCAGTGCGTCCTGTTTCCCTTTTGGCTCACTGCCATTTTGTTGTTGTGTATCCCAGCCCGTCCCCCCACCACGCTCCCGCCTCCCAGCTGACCCCCCCTCCCACTGGAAGTTAAGAGCTGACCCGACCGATCCTTCGCTGTGACCATTCCTGACTCCATCAGAGACGGTCGCTCCGCTCCCGCCCTACCAACTGGTATTGTAGCGCTTTGCGAGCGTGCCTTGAACTAATAGACTTAGCGCTTTGTTTTCCAAGCAGCGTTCAGGGCCTGAATTAATTTGATACTACATTTTGCCAAGCAGCGTTTTGGTGCCTGAATTAATCTGACACTACATTAACATAGCGCTTTGTTGCCTAGCAGCGCTTTGGTGCCTGAAGTAATTTGTTATATCCATAATTGCAGTAATTGTTATAGCTCTCTGCTGCCAGCATTGTTTGCCATAGCGCTAGTTACTCAGTGCGTCCTGTTTCCCTTTTGGCTCGCTGCCATTTTGTTGTTGTGTATCCTAGCCCGTCCCCCCACCACGCTCCCGCCTCCCACCTGACCCCCCCTCCCACTGGAAGTTAAGAGCTGACCCGACTGATCCTTCGCTGTGACAATTCCTGACTCCATCAGAGATGGTCGCTCCCCTCCCGCCCTACCGACTGGTATCGTAGCGCTTTGCTGAGCGTGCCTTGAACTAATAGACTTAGCGCTTTGTTTTCCAAGCAGCGTTCAGGGCCTGAATTAATTTGATACTACATTTTGCCAAGCAGCGTTTTGGTGCCTGAATTAATCTGACACTACATTAACATAGCGCTTTGTTGCCTAGCAGCGCTTTGGTGCCTGAAGTAATTTGTTATATCCATAATTGCAGTAATTGTTATAGCGCTCTGCTGCCGGCATTGTTTGCCATAGAGCTAGTTACTCAGTGCGTCCTGTTTCCCTTTTGGCTCGCTGCCATTTTGTTGTTGTGTATCCCAGCCCGTCCCCCCACCACGCTCCCGCCTCTCAGCTGACCCCCCCTCCTATTGTAGCGCTTTGCTGAGCGTGCCTTGAACTAATAGACTTAGCGCTGTGTTTTCCAAGCAGCGTTTCGGAGCCTGAATTAATTTGATACTACATTTTGCCAAGCAGCGTTTTGGTGCCTGAATTCATCTGACATTACATTAACATAGCGCTTTGTTGCCTAGCAGAGCTTTGGTGCCTGAAGTAATTTGTTATATCCATAATTGCAGTAATTGTTATAGCGCTCTGCTGCCAGCATTGTCTGCCATAGCGCTAGTTCCTCAGTGCGTCCTGTTTCCCTTTTGGCTCGCTGCCATTTTGTTGTTGTGTATCCCAGCCCGTCCCCCCACCACGCTCCTGCCTCCCAGCTGACCCCCCCTCCCACTGGAAGTTAAGAGCTGACCCGACCGATCCTTCGCTGTGACCATTCCTGACTCCATCAGAGACGGTCGCTCCCCTCCCGCCCTACCGACTGGTATCGTAGCACTTTGCTGAGCGTGCCTTGAACTAATAGACTTAGCGCTTTGTTTTCCAAGCAGCGTTTCGGGGCCTGAATTAATTTGATACTACATTTTGCCAAGCAGCGTTTTGGTGCCTGAATTAATCTGACACCACATTAACATAGCGCTTTGTTGCCTAGCAGCGCTTTGGTGCCTGAAGTAATTTGCTATATCCATAATTGCAGTAATTGTTATAGCGCTCTGCTGCCAGCATTGTTTGCCATAGCGCCAGTTACTCAGTGCGTCCTGTTTCCCTTTTGGCTCGCTGCCATTTTGTTGTTGTGTATCCCAGCCCGTCCCCCGACCACGCTTCCGCCTCCCAGCTGACCCCCCCTCCCACTGGAAGTTAAGAGCTGACCCGACCGATCCTTCGCTGTGACCATTCCTGACTCCATCAGAGACGGGCGCTCCCCTCCCGCCCTACCGACTGGTATCGTAGCGCTTTGCTGAGCGTGCCTTGAACTAATAGACTTAGCGCTTTGTTTTCCAAGCAGAGTTTCGGGGCCTGAATTAATTTGATACTACATTTGCCAAGCAGCGTTTTGGTGCCTGAATTAATCTGACACTACATTAACATAGCGCTTTGTTGCCTAGCAGCGCTTTGGTGCCTGAAGTAATTTGTTAAATCCATAATTGCAGTAATTGTTATAGCGCTCTGCTGCCAGCATTGTTTGCCATAGCGCTAGTTACTCAGTGTGTCCTGTTTCCCTTTTGGCTCGCTGCCATTTTGTTGTTGAGTATCCCAGCCCGTCCCCCCACCACGCTCCCGCCTCCCAGCTGACCCCCCCTCAACCCCTCCCCTTCCACCATCTATTTATGACAGATGCATTTGCGCGCAGCGTTCACGCGCAGCGGTCGCGCCCCATGCGCGCCGAAGGTGCGCCAAAGGTAAGCCCGTCTACGCCCGTCCGCGCCTGGACCGCACCCAGCGCCAGACCCCCTGGCCCCCGCAAACCGCACTCCTCCCGCATTAAGTTTGACGCCACCACCCTCCTAGCCCTTAACCCCGGATGCACACCACAATGATACGAAGCTGCCCCAGGACGTACCCACGGTCCCTTCACCTGCCACTCCTGCAAGTTCGCCTGCATCAAAACCCACACCAAATCCACGACCTCCATACACAGCTCCGACTCTAACCACCTGAAATGCATCCTGCTAAACACCCGCTCGATCCACAGAACTCTGGGACCTACTCGACACTGCGTCACCAGACATCGCCTTCCTCACTGAAACCTGGATGAACGCATCATCAACACCCGACATCGCCATAGCCATCCCGGACGCTTACAAGATCATCCGAAAAGACCATACCAACCAAACAGGAGGCGGCATCGCCATTGTCCATAAGAACACCATCAGAATCACGACCAGCTTCGACGACCACCTTGCAACCGCCAAACACCTCCACTTCCAGATCCACACCGACCCCCAGGTCCACACTTAGAGGCACCCTCATCTACAGACCACCAGGAACCCGTAAACAATTCAGCGAAGACATCACCGACTTCATCAGCCCACATGCCCTCCCCTCCCCTTCGAGAACTACATTCTACTGGGAGACTTCAACTTCCACCTAGAAAAGAAAAACGACTGCAACACCACCACCCTTCTGGACAACCTGGCCAATCTCGGACTCAAACAACTTGTTGACACCCCCAGCCACTTAGCCGGACACACGCTGGACCCTATCTTCACCTCCAGCAAACACATCTCCTTCAATCATACCACAGCTCTCCATTGGACGGACCACAGCTGTGTTCACTTCAGCTACAAAGCTACCACGACTCACAACCCCCCACAACCTGCTCCTCGAAGAAACTGGAACAAAATCACCACCGACCAACTCCTCACATCGCTCAACCAAAACCCTCCAGCCCTCTCATCGAACCCAAACGAAGCTGCCACCAAACTCAAACAATGGATCACTCACAGCGCTGACGAACTAGCACCCCTAAAAAGCCACCAGATCAAACAAGGTAGCAAAAAGGCCCCCTGGTTCAACGATGACCTTAAGAATTCCAAGAAACTATGCCGTACTCTCGAACAAACATGAAGAAAAAAGCCAACCACTGACAACCTGACCACCTTCAAGGCAGCCACCCGCAAACACCACCAATTGATCCGATCCACCAAGAAATCAGCATTCAAGGATCGACTCAACAACAACGCCCACAACAGCAAGGAACTATTCAACATCGTCGAAGAATTTACCAACCCCACCGCAGCCTCAAACGACATTACTCCCTCCCAAGACCTCTGCGACTCGTTATCCTCTTTCTTCTACAACAAAATCGCTGACATACATAACAGCTTTAAGAACATTTCGAAAGAACGGGCCACCCCACCCATTTCCAAACCCGAACCGCTCTCTAACAACCTCAACGCCTGGAACCCAATCATCACTGAAGACACCATCCGCCTAATGAGCTCCATCCATTCAGGTTCACCAACCAACCCCTGTCCCCACCACATCTTCAACAAAGCAGACTCCATCATTGCACCCCATCTCTGTGATGTCATCAACTGCTCCTTCAACTCCGCTACCTTCCCTGAAAGCTGGAAACATGCCGAACTCAGTGCCCTCCTGAAGAAACCCACAGCTGACCCCTCTGAACTTAAGAACTACCGCCCCATTTCCCTCCTCCCTTTCCTGGCCAAAGTCATTGAGGAAGCCGTTAATAGCCAGCTCGCCGCCTTCCTTGAATCCAACAACCCCCTCGACCCCTCACAGTCCGGCTTTCGAGCCAAACACAGCACCGAAACCGCCCTCATCGCAGCGACAGATGACATCCGAACGATCCTGGACAACGGAGAAACAGTTGCCCTCATCCTACTCGACCTCTCCGCCGCCTTCGACACAGTCTGCCATAGCACCCTCATACAACGCCTCAGCAACGTTGGAATACAGGGGAAAGCCTTGGACTGGATCATCTCGTTCCTCGCCGGAAGAACCCAGAGAGTCTGACTCCCTCCATTCAAATCAGAGGCCACCGAAGTCATCTGCGGAGTCCCACAAGGATCATCACTCAGTCCCACCCTCTTTAACGTTTACATGAGTCCCCTCGCATCCATCGCGTGACAACACAACCTCAACATCATCTCCTACGCAGACGACACCCAGCTGATCCTTTCCCTCACCAAAGACCCTAACACCGCCAAAACCAATCTTCATGAATGCATGAAAGAAGTAGCCGAATGGATGAAAAACAGCCGCCTAAAACTTAACTCAGACAAAACAGAAGTTCTCATCCTAGGATCTTCACCCTCTGCCTGGGACGACTCTTGGTGGCCATCGGCCCTGGGCACAGCACCCATACCCACAGACCGCGCACGCAACCTGGGCTTCATCCTTGACTCCTCCCTCTCGATGACCAGACAAGTTAACGCCATCTCATCCTCTTGCTTCAACGTACTCCATATGCTCAAAAAAATCTTCAGTTGGATCCCCACCGAAACAAGAAAGACGGTCACCCACGCACTGGTCACTAGCCGACTGGACTATGGAAACACCCTCCACGCCAGAACCACAGCCAAATTACAGAAAAAACTCCAACGCATCCAAAACGCATCTGCCAGACTCATATTGGACATCCCTCGCCAAGCTCACATTACCGGCCACCTGAAAGACCTCCACTGGCTTCCCGTCAACAAGAGAATAACGTTACGTCTCCTCACCCACGCTCACAAGGCCCTCTACAAACTAGGACCCGAATGCCTCAACACACGACTGTCCTTCTACACACCCACCCGCCAACTAAGATCCTCCAACCAAGCGCTTGCCGCAGTTCCGCGCATCCACAGATCCACCATGGGAGGAAGATCTTTCTCCTACCTGGCGGCCAAGACCTGGAACTCTCTCCCCACTCACCTCCGCCTCACACAGAACCACATTTCCTTCAGAAAGGAACTTAAAACCTGGCTATTCGATAAATAATGCACCCCCTCCCACAAGCGCCTTGAGACCCTATGGGTGAGTAGTGCGCTATACAAATTTCTGAACTTGAACTTGAAGTGTTGCCAGCCATTCCCTTCCCATCCGCGAAGTAGCAGAGATATCTGATTGGCTGACGTGTTCCAAGTAGGACCTTCCCAAGCTTAATGTTCTTTGGCTGTGAAGCATTAAAAGTAGAAGTGTTGGCAGCCATCCCTCCCCCTTTGCGGAACCCTAAAGTGCTCCAGGTACAAGTTTGCTCTCCATTGGCTGGAAACGGTTATCCATTTTGTGACGCACTTCAAAGGAGTCCGGTTAAAAATTGGGAGGGTAGGAACACTATTAACTCTGTATAGTCGTTGCAAGGTGGTGGACAGGGACTGTGAAGGTAAAAATTGATTTTTATATATTTTAATGGCCATTTATATAATTTGCGTGCGCATTACAAATCACGACGGGAAAATAACAGTGTGTGTTGCGGCCTTCTTTTTATTAAGTCCGCGGGTGGGATACTTCCCAGAATCACTATGTACTTAGAATGTACTTTTACTTTTCTTAGGAAATTGAAGCTGTATATATCAGAGGGGTGAGAAATAAAAACGCAATTAATAAAATATCCCTTAATCATGACCATACCCTCTCTTTTTTTTGTCGCCTATAGTTTGTAAAAGTGTTGCTCCATATTCTTGTTAATATAAAATGGCATCAGTTACTTTTAGATAAAGAAGAAAAGAAGTGCTACAAGAAACACTCCCGTACTACATCATCTTAGGTCACAACTACAATAACCAGTAAAAAACAGTTAAACACAAATGAAGTCATATTATATTGAAATGTATGCTTTATCAAAACATTACATTAAGCACTATGTATACAATTTTTTATTAGCAACTACTATTTTATGAAACATTAGCCATGTTACAAACTGTGAGGTAGTGAGTTATCAACGGAAATAACTGTAGTATGTATTGTAAATTTGCCGCACAGATAGATCTCCAACCCCTTTGAAGTACTATAAACTCACAGTATTAAAATATACAGGGTGAGTTTATAGTATTCCACAGGAGAAAAATAATAAGAATCAG
Organism: Lissotriton vulgaris; assembly: GCF_964263255.1. Taxonomy (NCBI): domain Eukaryota; kingdom Metazoa; phylum Chordata; class Amphibia; order Caudata; family Salamandridae; genus Lissotriton; species Lissotriton vulgaris. The sequence continues at coordinate 637,046,024 of NC_141689.1, read as the reverse complement.
GACTAAAAACCCAACATTTTTACAATATATATTATGTTGAACTCGGAAAAGTTCTGTCATAGTGCTTAGAGGTTGGTCAATGCTCCACTGATAGATCACGTACTCCTTTAAGAATATACAGGATAGAAGTATAATATACACTACTATTCCAATATATTCTATGAGGAGAAGGAGAATAGGAACCACAACAGAGAAGAAGAGAAATATGAAAATGTCATTCAGAAATGTAGGGTTTATCAAATGCATTCAGTAAGAAAGTCTTTATGCAAACAATCTTTCTTTAAATTGCAATTTCGAAAAACATTTTCACTGTAAAATATCTGATCAAGTAAGTTATAACGATCAGTAAGCTGTATCTTAGAAGGTTTACTCTTGGCGGTGACAAATCTCCAGCTTCAATTGTCTGGAAATAGGACACTGTACTAGAATATACACAATGTCACTGATGCTAAGACAAAAGGAAAATGAAAAAAAAGTCATGTACACAAAACAAGATCAATAATTAAATATTTTCCAGTGGTGAATATGTTCAAAGCTTCTTTTCTCCAGGACTTTGAAATCCTTCGCCTTCGCGCCGACTGGTCATGAACTCCTCTGAGATGATAATGACTGTGAATATTACAATATACATACTCACACTATATTATCCCAGGGGTGGAAACAAAGTAAGATGCAGAAATTCCCGACGTTACATGAAAATCTTCAGTCTTTGCGCCGATGGGTCATAAACTCCTCTGAGATCACAATGACTGTTAATATTATAATATACATATTCACAGTATATGTTCCCAAGGGAGAAACAAAGTAAAATCCAGAAGGTGCTGTTGTTACATATAAATCTTTACCTTTAGCATCCACGGGTCACCAACACCTCTGTGGTCAACTATTGTGTCAATATCATAATATGCAAAGTCACACTATTTGAGCTCAAAGGAGCCAGAAAAGGAACAGTGTTTCCTCTATTCTGTCTGTTTCTGAATACAAGCAGCTGACTTTACATATAAATGGCAAAAAGAACCAATAGCACTTTTTTTTAAATACAAATCTTTAAATATTGACAAATAGCTATGTATTACAAATATCTACTATGCCATAATCAAACAACTTACAACTTCATAATATCTTTTGTTGTCCCAAAAGAAGAATCCAATGCTGCAAAAGGGAACCTGCATCACAGACTGGACAAGCGTAAAAAACTCACAAAAACGAAACTAATTGATTAACGGGTGTGGTTTGTATACTTTTTGGTTATTGAGTAGTCTATGGAAGAAACATGCTGGTGTGCCCATTTAGATGTCATGTTTTACAGTTGACACGTGCTCACGTTTTCATTGTTTAACTTGTGCACACGTTGGGAAAAGTTACAAAATGTGAAGCTGCAAAGGTTTCGATTTCGATCCTCAGACATATATGTTCATACGTCGGAGAGCTTAAAAAGTGTTACCCAGCAAACCATGTCATTTCCTTTCACGTGACTAAAACATCCATTAATTCCTGTAATTCTAAATAGAAGACAAAAAGAATATTGCTCAGAATAGAAGTAAAATAAAATATGTGCTAATATTTGTGATCACTATGGTTTTAAAATAAAAAAAATGCCAGCATTTGTAAAGCATACAGCTACCTCCAGAGAGGTGTCCCGGCGCTTGGGGGCATCGGAAGATTAATCAAGGTATTGCCCACAGTTACATAGTAGTGGGCTAACGTACCGCCGGAGCCAGGAATCGAACTGTGAACGCTGTTGTTTGAAGTCAGGTATCATAGCTGCTGCGTCACACTTTTTCTACACTTAGATGTCAATTAGTGCTAATTAAGTTTTAAACATTGTTAAATTATAACTTATAACAGACTTCAGTTACAGTCAGTTTTTCACTCCAAAAAGTATGCACGTCTTTTTAAAATTTACTTAAGAACAATATAGGTTTCAGGGACATTACAGTTAGAAATTAGCATTTATACTACCTTTAAATTCACTGAAAAAAACATAGGTTTTACAGACGTTATAGTTAGAAAATAGCATTTAAAAAACCTTTGAAATTCACTGAAAAAGACATAGATTTTACAGACGTTATAGTTCAATCAATCAATCATAACACTTGTAAAGCCCAATACACACCTGTGAGGGTCTCAAGTCGCTGGGGGTGTGGGGAGTCCTGCTAGTGATCGAAGAGCCAGTTCTTGAGGAGTCTCCTGAAGGCCAGTAGGTTTTGGGTCTGACGTAGGTTGGTGGGGAGGGTGTTCCAGGTCTTGGCGGCGACGTGGGAGAAGGATCTGCCGCCAGTGGTAGAAATTAGCATTTTAAAAAACTTTGAAATTCACTGAAAAACCGAAAGGTTTCAGGGACCTTATAGTTGGCTAGACATTTTACTCGTACAAAACCATAGACATTCTACCGTTATAGTTAGTTCAGCTGACTATAACTCCCGCCCCCGCAATGCACTGCTCATGATGTCACATATTACATCATTCATGGCATGGTCAGTGACATCACTGATGACATCTCAAATTACATCGCTGATGACATCACTGATGACATCATCCAGTGAATGTGTGTTTCTGTAATTTTTAAATATGTTTTATATATATTGCTAGGTGTATTGAAGAATGAGTGGGTGTATAAGTGTTTGGATGGAGGATTTAGCAGGTGTGTGACTGATTGTATAGGTGAGTTATTAAACGTGCCTTACTGAATGCAGGCTTTGTGACTAAACTGTGTGAATGTCTGCATCAGTCTGTCTGTTGTTGTGTAAGCTGCTACATGCGTTGGTCAGTAGCTACATGAGTGTCTATATGGGTTATTAATAGTTTGCCTGAGTATTTGTATGGGAGACTGAGTGTGTGTGTGGGTTGGAGGTGTGTGACTCTGTGCATAGATGTGTGAGTGGTTGATTCACTGAGTGTATGGGTTCAAGAGTGCATGTGGAAATAGCTGTGGGGGTGGGTGAGTGTGTGTACGGGTGTGTTGGTGAGTGAATGGATGCCTCAGTGGTACATGTGTGCGTAACTACATATGTAAAAGGCAGTATATGTGAGTGATGGGGTATATAAATAACTATATGTGAGAGTGAGTGATTGTGAGAGTGGCTGTATGAATGATTGTGAACTTGTATAAGTGATTATATAAGAGAGTAAGTATGTGTTAGTATCTGTATGAATTAGTGAGGTGGTGAATGTATAACTGTATAGATGAATAAATGGGAGTGTGATTGATTCTCTGCATGACTGACTAGGTGAGTGAGTAACTCCATGAATGAATGGCGGTGTGTGAGTGTCTGAATAGGTGTATGAGGGCAAATGATAGTGTTGTATTGATGAGTGACTACATGTATAAGTGATTGTATGGGTGAATGAGTGGATGTGTATGTAGACCTAGGAATCAGTGAGGGCGTATGTAGTAACTGGTATTGGTGTCTTGATGATTTCAAAAATGGTAGTCTGTACTTTACAGTGGGTGTATCAAAGGTTATATTAGATTGTGAGGAGGTGCATTAGATTTGTGATGTCATCAGTGATGTCATTTGAGATGTCATCAATGATGTCATCAGTGATGTCACTGACCATGCCATGAATGATGTAATATGTGACGTCATGAGCAGTGTGTTGCGGGGGGGCAAGTTATAGTTAGCTGAACTAACTATAACGCTATAACGGTGGAATTTCTATGATTTTGCATGAGTGAAATGTCCAGCTAACTATAACATCCCTGAAACCTATTGTTTTTTCAGTGAATATATATATATATATATATATATATATATATATATATATATATATATATATATATATATATATATATATATATATATATATATATATGTGTGTGTGTGTGTGTATTTCCATGCTCCCAAGGTGCCCGATAGGCGAAAAAGTACTCTAACGCCAGCTGTAAGGAAAATCCTTTATTTGGTACGGTTGCAGTCAGCCTGCTGATCACTTTCACAGCTTTCGCACCACATGCGCCTGACGCGCTTCAAAGTTTATAGTCTCCTTTCTCGAAGGCTGCTGGTGGTCAAGAAAAGCACAGCCCGGTCATCACAACTCTTTAAATATACATATTGCACGCCCCCCTGATGTGCTGCTATGGATTAGATTGCGCAAAGTATTATGGGAATTAGAGTCCTGGCCAGAATTACATTCCGTGTACTGTGCAAATATCCTGCTGGTTTATTTCAAGCCCACAATTGAGCCTCAACAGGAAGGTGCACCGTCAATTCATTATTTGCGCCCCACACAGCATGGCAGACACCTGTGGACCCCAAGAACATCGGGGTGGTGCTCTTTCAGCGGCAGAGAAGCCGCCAATATCTCCATGCTCCCAAGGTGCATGATCGGCGAAAAAGCACTCTAACGCCAGCTGTAAGGTAAATCCTTTATTTGGCACGGGTGCCGTCAGACTGCTGATCCCATTCACTGCTTTCGCACCACATGCGCCTGATGCGTTTCGATGTTCATAGTCTCCTTTCTCAAAGGCTGATGGTGGTCAAGAAAAACACAGTCCAGTTGTCACACCTCTTCAAATAAACAGATTGCAATCCTTTGACAATCCGTGAAAAGGTCCCACAACACCACCGCCATTTCAGCCAGTGCTGTTGCGGTGTCCAGCTCCATTACAGGGGTATTTATACCAGGGTGAGGATGTGCTCTTAGCAGAAGAATTTTAGTTCCTGCCAAGGGAGCTTCAACTCCCAGCATTTGAAATTCACCCTCCGCACATGCATTCTCCTCATCTCCATCGCCGCACTCCTTGCATGGGGGCACACCTGTCTCAATATCCAAAACAAGCAGTTGCGGTATACTGGCGTGCTGCCAGATCGCTGGTGTTGCACAAAAGTAGCGCTACCGCTGGCGCTGAAAATGTAAGAAAAATATTTCCCAACCTATTATGATTAAGAAACAGGCACTCGTTGTCGTGGGGGTTCTCCCATTTATTGCCTTAGTTACATCAGACACATAAACATCAGAGGGACGCGTTTCAGCAGTCTTGCTGCCTTTTTTGACCTAAAAATGCACCATATTGGTGCTTCTTTTAAATCTAGCCCTTCAATAATACAAATAAACGATGCACTTTGTTAAATAACTATTGGGTATACATAAGCATGTGGAAAAATCAACACTATTCAAGCACTGCATAACTCTATAAGTTCAGAAAAAGACACACTAGCGTATATTTTGCAATTAAAATTACTTTAAGCTCATTCACCAGTTGTGCTATTTAAAGTTATGCTTTTCAATTCATTACGTTCTCCCAGATCCCATCATGCTATACTATGTCTCATGCAAAACCCGGACTGGATCATTTACGTGTCCTTAACTAAGGCAATAAATGGGAGAACCCCCGCGACGATGAGTGCCTGTTTCTTAATCATAATAGGTTGGGAAATATATTTTATTATATATATATATATATATATATATATATATATATATATATATATATATATATATATATATATATATATATATATATATATGTATATATATATATGTATATATATATATATATATATATATATATATATATATATATATATATATATATTCAATGAAAAAACCATTGGTTTTAGGCCATATATAGTTAGGGATTTGCATTTACAAAACCTTATTTTACTCGCATAAAACCATTGAAATTCCATATATAGTTATAAGCGCTAACTATATATCGCGCACCCGCAATCCACTGCTGATGATGTCACATATTACATCATTCATGACATGGTTAGTGACATCACTGATGACATCACTGATGACAACATCCAGTGACTGTATGTTTCTGTAAAGTTAAAATATGTTTTACATATTGAAGAATGAGTGGATGTATAAGTGTCTGGATGAAGGATTTACTAGGTGCATGACTGACTGATTGAGTGAGTGATTAAATGTGTCTCACTGAGTGCATGGGTTAGTGACTAAACTGTTTTAATTTGTGCATCATTATATCTGTTGTTCTACAAACTGCTGCATATGTTGATCAGTAGCTATATGAGTAACTGTATGGGTTATTGATTGGTTGTCCAAGTATTTGTATGGGAGACTGAGTGTGTGTGTATGGGTGGCTGGGAGGTGTGTGACTCTGTACATAGATGTGTGAGTAGTTAATTCACTATATGTATAGATTCAAAAGTGCATGTGCAAACAGCTGTATGGGCGGTTGACTGTGTGCATGAGTGTATTGGTGAGTGAATGGATATCTCAGTGCTACATGTCAAAGTAAGTACATATGTAAAACACAGTACATGTGAGAGTTGACATATATAAATAACTGTGCATAAGAGCCAGTGAATGTGTGAGTGGCTGTATGGATCATTGTGAACTTGTATCAGGGATTGTATAATAGAGTAAATATGTGTTAGTATATGTTTGAATAAGTAAAGTTTGTATAACTGTATAGTTGAGGAAATGGAGGTGTGATTGATTCTTTGCATGACTGACTAGGTGTGTGAGTAACTCCATGGATGAGTGACAGTCTGTGAGTGTCTGTTTACACTGATTGTATCTAAGGTTATATTAGAGTCTGAAGAGGTTCATCGTATTATCACATGAATGATATCATCAGTGATGTTATCAGTCATGTCAAATTAGATGTTTTCAGTGATGTCATCAGTGATGTCATTTGAGATGTCATCAGTGATGTCATCAGTGATGTCACTAACCATGTCATGAATGATGTAATATGTGACATCATCAGCAGTGGATTGCGGGTGCGCGATATATAGTTAGCGCTTATAACTATATATGGAATTTCAATGGTTTTATGCGAGTAAAATAAGGTTTTGTAAATGCAAATCCCTAACTATATATGGCCTAAAACCAATGGTTTTTTCATTGAATTTTCAAGGTTTTGTAAATGCAAATTCCTAACTATATATCCACTATAACCTATGGTTTTTTCTATGAATTTCATTGGTTTTTTAATAGCAAATATGAAAAGCTTTAAAATGTCAAGTACGTGATAGATAAAAACATTTTCGTATTTATGCACGCTGATGTGCTTTGAACGCTGCACCCCCCCCCCTCCCCTCTTTTGTCTTAGTAGTACTCTCTCTTTGCAGATAGTGAACGGTAGTTAACGCAAGCCTTTGCCCCCGTTGTAATCCGTCGTGCCTGCTTGTCTCTCCATTTGATTGATTGTTGTCCAAGCATTTACTGTTTTAGAATTGGTTCTCTTTGGATCATTCTCTATTTACAAACAAGCACAAAGTCGCAATACTCTGTTTAGTCTTTGCAGATAGTGAAAAATCGTGTAAAAAAATAAAAGTAATCGAGCAAAATCAGTAGGCCACTAATTGGATCTCTTTTTGACCTCGCTAAAATAGAAATATTAGGAACAACCCTTCATGAGAAATACGAAAATAGTGAGATAAACTGAGCTCCACACCATGAGGGCTGCAAGACAGCTCGACTCCGTCACCCACCCCGCCCAAAATAACGACAAACCCTATGCAAATATTATAAATATAGACAACACACCAGCAAAGAAACAGGGTAAAACATTTTATTAAAAAACTATTTACATAACGTTGGTTTATAAGATGATGTCAGTAGTGGACCGATGTGTGAATAGATCGAAAGCAGCACAAGGCTCCAAGATCCGGATGGCAAGCTCCTGGATGTTGGGTGCCATAGTTTAGAGTTCTGAATTTGAACCTTTTTCAATGCCTGTGCTTTGTTGAATCAAAATGGCGGCTTGACACAAAGCTGACTCAAGCGTTGCTACTGATGCTATGCAGACCAAAACTGGTTTTCAGTTTGTACATTTTTCTAGATTTTTCAATCCAAGTTTGGTTGACTTTGTAGAACGATGGCTTCAAATTTTCAACATACGGTGTGGTGGCGCTGACTGGGAGGGGGCGCTTCGCTCCTGCCCCCTCCCCAAGTAAGATTTTCATACGTGAAAGTACGTTAATGGTTTTGGTCCCTGAGATGCTTCGATGTCACTGCCATTCTCAAATAGCATAAGTTCTGGATGTTGGGTGCCATAGTTAAGAGTTCTGAGCAGTGCTTGTAACACTGTCTGAAGCTTATTTCCACCTACTGCAGCTTCACTATTCTCAAAGTAAGTGAGTGTCGTTTGTGGACCTGACTGCATTAGAAAACAATGTGATATGTTAGCTTCCTAAACAGCTTGACGGAGGCCCCTGAGGGGCGGTGTGATGGCCATGGACTCGGAGAAGACGCTTGGCTCCGACACCCTCCCCAAGTCTTATAGCACTGGTGTAGCCTGAGATTGCCCCCGACATAGGCGGCCGGCTCCCGGGGTCCGGCGGAACTTTTTGCCTTTTGATGACTCTTCAATTCTGGACCTTGTCCCACAATCCGTTTGACCTGAAGACAAGCTATAGTGGGGCGCCCCTTTACCGTTTTAGTTGCCATTCCGCCCGCTTCTGCTACACTGTGCCTCTTCCGCCATTCAGCTGTTTACCGCCCGCTCTTGCGACTACAGCGTCTCGCTCACCATGTAGTTGAGTTGCTCCCGCTCTTGTGGTGCAGCGATAGGCGGCTGCCACAGGACTCTCAAAATGGCGGCCGGCTCTTCGGTTTTGGGCCTGGTCCACTAAAATGGCCCTGGGACACCTTGGAACTCGGACGCTTCCCTGATAGGGCTTGGGTCCCATTCTCGAAAAGCGTCCCCTCAGCCGTGAAGATTCTACAAAAGTCTTGGGGGCCTCCGACTCCCGCAGGCTTCTGGTGGGGAGCGGCTGCCATGATTGCTCGTGGAATGGCCACGACGGAGCTACGAGATGGTAGTGGTCTCATGCTGACGCCAGCTTTAGTCTGAAACATCCAGAAACACTGTAGACTACCAATTCGATCAGTTCCGGTAGCGCCCCAACATGACCCGGAAGAGAAGAACTTGCCCTCCCCTCTTTGACTGATGGTTCTTGTTGCCTGTCCCCTCTGTTGTCATTTAACAGAACTTTTTGGACTGCTGAAAGGGGTTGTGTCTGAACGCTGGTTGGTGGAGACATTTTGACTATATTCTTGACCTACGTTGTCGCGTAATGCGTTATATGACACGCCGCGTTAGCGCACCCGGAAGTGATCCGAGGCGCGGCGCGCAGCGCGTAACGTAAGCATAACAGGTCATGTGACTTGTTAATAAAACTTTTCATTGGTTCATTTTACTTTTGTTAATTTAATGATGAAAAGCTTGGTCATATGACCTAAAAATTACGCTTTTTATTGTTTTCGAACAATATTTTTTTTTCAAACATATGTTATAGTATTCCAGGCTAATGTACTTTCCCGGAAAATTTACAACTGTCTTGCAAGTAAAATATATTCCTTTTTCGAGAAAAAGGGCGTTTCTTCCTTCCATGACGGAGCCGTTGAGTAAAAGAGATTCGGCCTGCTGTCTTAGTCGCCAATACGCCTGATTATCAGATTCTTATCGATCACTTTATGTTGCAGCAGTGAAAAACACAACTGCCCTTGACCATTTATCTTTACTGCGTTCCTACATATTATACCTTTTATCCGTCATGTAATTGGACTGCTTTATTTCACTTGCCTTTTACTGATTCGAAAACAGTGACTAAAAGTAAAAACTTTACCAATGTAAATACTACTACCGTGTTTTGTTTTAAAAACCTTTATTGTGAAAATGTCAGTATACAAATACGGGCCTATAACCACGTGGGCCGGCCACGGAGCAAACTGAAATCGTATATGATGAGGAGACATTTACACTGTAGAGGAACGTAACGAGCGGGCCATTAGGTTGCAAGAACTAAGGTGTCTAACAGTTGCGGAATCGGTGGACATACATTTTGTAATTAAAATAGGACAGGGCCACTTACAATAACATTTTCTAGATATACATTTGCGGGCAAGGAGTTACGAGTCCCATTTATACCGGCGCCATTTTGGGCGAGGCCGGGCAGGTCCAAGATATAGTCAAAATGTCTCCACCAACCATCGGCCAGACCAGAACCCCTTTCGGCCCTTTATGCTACAAGATGGTGTCTTCCATTCAGAAAATATTGTTGGCAGCATTTTGAAAGGAAACAGAAACAGCCGTTCTCCTAGTGAGTTTCACATTGTTACATTTAGGAAGAATGTTGAAGAGTAGTATGTGGAAAATCTGAAGCCATTTTTCTACAAACTCTCAATCAGACTTGGATGGAAAAAAAAAACATGAAGAATGTACAAACTGAAAACCAATTTTTGTCTGTATAGCATCAACAGTAACGCTTGAGTCAGCTTTGTGTCAAGCCGCCATTTTCATTCAATCAATAGCGTCCCCCTGCACACATTTAGGGACCTGGTCGTGTCTTCAGATGAAACGGATTGTAGGAAAAGAAGCAGAAAGGAAAAGGAAAAAAGTTCCACCGGACCTCGGGAGCCGGCCGCCCATCTCATGTGCGACCTTTGGCCACACCAGGGCAATAGTGAAGCTGCAGCAGGTGCAAATAAGCTTCAGACAGTCTTACAAGCACTGCTCAGAACTCTCAACTGAGGCACTCAACATCCAGGACTTGCCATTCGGATCTTGGCGCCTTGTGCTGGTTCCGACCTATTCACACATCGGTCCACTACTGACATCACCTCATAAGCCAACGGGGCACCCCACGCCGACTTTCGGCGCAGCATTGTAGGATGGCCACACCAGTGCGGCAACTTGCTGGACACAACATCGGGGCCATCCAGATCTCGGCGCGTTCGACTCACTGTACCGCAACAGTGTCGCAACTCAGCTGGACACGCCGTCTTTCGGCGCAGCATTGTAGGATGGCCACACCAGTGCGGCAATTTGCTGGACACCACCTCGGTGCCATCCGGATCTCGGCGCGTTTGAGTCACTGTACCGCAACAGTGACCGCAACTCAGCTGGACACGCTGTCTTTCGGCGCAGCATTGTAGGATGACCACACCAGTGCGGCAATTTGCTGGACACCACCTCGGTGCCATCCGGATCTCGGCGCGTTCGAGTCACTGTACCGCAACAGTGACCGCAACTCAGCTGGACACGCCGTCTTTCGGCGCAGCATTGTAGGATGGCCACACCAGTGCGGCAATTTGCTGGACACCACCTCGGTACCATCCGGATCTCGGCCCGTTGTGCTACCTTCGGCCTATTCGCACATCGGTCCGCTACTGACGCCGCCTCACGTGCCAACGGATTTTCTACGCTTTTTGTAGCCCTATGCCGCATAACAGGTCATGTGACTTGTTTATAAAACTTTTCATTGGTTCATTTTACTTTTGGTTTCCTAAAGATGGAAGGCTTGGTCATATGACCTAAAAATAACACTTTTCATTGGTTTAGAAATTTTTTTTTTCCCAAACGATGAAAGCCCCACCTTGTTTCTGGATCATTCAGACTGAAGCTGGCGTCAGCATGAGAGCACCACCATCTCGTGGCTCCGTCGTGGTCATTCCACGAGCAATCATGGCAGCCGCTCCCCACCGGAAGCCTGCGGGAGTCGGGGGCCCCCAAGACTTTTGTAGAATCTTCACGGCTGAGGGGACGCTTTTCGAGAATGGAGCCCAAGCCCTAGCAGGCAAGCGTCCGAGTTCCAAGGTGTCCCAGGGCCATTTCAGTGGACCAGGCCCAAAACCGAGGAGCCGTCCGCCATTTTGAAAGCCATGTGGCAGCCGCCTATCGCTGCACTGCAAGAGTGGGAGCAACTCAACAACATGGTGAGCGAGACGCTGTAGCCGCAAGAGCGGGCGCAACTCAGCTAGATGGCCGCCACCGGGGGAGGCCCGTTCACGCCGCCTCCCCCACCCCCGGGCCGCCGCACGCCAATTTTCGGAGCAGCATTGTAGGATACCAAAACCAGTGCGGCAGTTTACTGGACATCACCTGGGTGCCTGTCGTACATGTTGTGTCAGCCATGTGACACTGGACACAGACCGCTACTGACGAGGCCTCCCCCCGCACCACCCGGGACGCCCCACGCTGTTTTTCTGTGCTGCATTGTAGGATCCCAAAACCAGTGCGGCACCCAGGCGACATCACCTGGGTGCCGTCCAGAACTCTGCACGTTGTGCTGCCTTGGGACTATTCGCACAAAAGACAGCTTCTACCCATTGTTGCTTCTTTTTGGGCTGAAAAATGTTTAAATGTTTTTACAGTTTTTGTTCCGTTCGTTATAGTTAATAGTTAATAAAGTTTTATAATCTTACTTTGTTGGAGTGTTATCTATTTTTTTTAAAATGGGTGAATGGGGCCTTGAATCGGGTTATTGTCATGTGTGGGCTTTGGAAGTGTGCTGCTGCAGGATCGGACATTTCAAACTCAAATGCACGTTCTTTTTCTTACCTTTCCGAAGCATGGAGCGCAATAGCAGGCAGAGAAAGGGTGATGCACGTGTTGAACACTACCTGACCTGGCAAGTTGCTGGCAGTGCCCCCCCGCCCGCTCCTGAAAGAGGGCACACACACACCGCCGCCCCGAGTACTTCACAAATCTTTAAAAGACCATGCGCTTGTTCATGAGGCTTAAATGGTTTATCACCTCTTCTAGAACCCCTGCATCGACCCTCTGACGTTTCCTGGAAAAATTACCATGTAACACAATACCAAGCCCTGTCAGCTGAAACCCCCAAGGAATCGTGGGGCATATTATCAAGGGGGTTTATCTCCGCTTTTTTGGCTTTAAAAGCCATGAAAGCGGAGATAAAATTATCTCCCTATTACCAAGCTGTCGCTAACACCAGTTAGTGACAGCTAAAAGGAGATAGCGACCATCTTGGGCCCCGCTTTGCATGTCAGTGATACTTATCACTAATGACATGCAAAGTGGCGTGCCAAGATGTTAGCGACTGGAAACAGTCCCTAACATCGCTATCTTCTATTACCAACTTTTGGAGATATTCGCGCTAAGCGCGAATATCTCCAAAATCTAACACCTGCCCTGAGCAGTTCTTAGCCATGTTATCCAATGGGAGGTGGATAACATGGCTAAGAGCATTTGCTCGATAATACATGAATATCGCTGACTTTTCTGCGATAATAGCAAGGTTTATCTGCGATAAAAATCGCCGATGTGTGGCGATAATTTTTGTCTCTAAACAAGTTAGAGACAAAAATTATCGCTAGTTGTTCGTAATATGCCCCCGGGTTTTTGCTTGCAGAAATCGGGAGGCGGGAGACTAGCACTGAAATCAGTAGTCACACGCCTGAATCGGGAGGGTTGGCATGTCTGAATTCTCTACAGCTGGGGCCATAAACTACATCCGCAGGGGTAGGTGATAGCCTGGAACCAGCCTGGCATCTAAAATGGCTGCCGTGCACGACAAAATTGTGGCATTGGAAAAAAGGCAAGATGGCGCAGCCGCTGGAAGAGATGTATCAACATATATCAGCCTCCTCAGCCACCCTCAGGAAACATAGGGGATTAGGATACGTCTCCCGCACCCCCTTATACCTAGTAATGTAATTAACGAAGCACAAAATGGCGAATTCCCGTTTCACTACCAGTTTGCGGCCCAGTTTGCGGCCCGTGAAGCGCTTCTACCGTGAAAAATCATATTTTTTTCTTTTCCCCACGGGACCCTTTAATAACCCCAACAACATTCCTAGGGGGTCAAGAGGGGGATACCTTGCCCCCTTTCATTAAATTCCCCTTTCGTTTTTCACCTCTTCTTCTCTCTCGATCCTACCGAGAGACAAGATGGCGGCCGCTCCGGACTGTTTAGAATGTTGACAGACACCGGAGAGCCAATCAGCTTTCTGCGCGCAAAGTTCCGAAACGCGAAAAGTAAGCGGACCCGATCGCTGCCCGGAGCGCTGTTACAGATATATATCTTGATTTAAACGTTAATTTCTCAAAATCCACTGAAGCACATATATTGAGACCTAGCAAAGGCACATCGGGCTAACAGTCCCTACAATTTTGCCAAGTTTCGTGCAAATCCATTCAGCCGTTCGAGCTAAAAGTGAGGCCAAACGCCCTATGGAAAACTCAATGCAAAAAACGCGTTTTGGGACCCCCCTTTTTTCTCAGCCCCCCCTTGACGAAACCCCACCAAATTTTCAGGGGCTGCTCAGAAACAAAATGTGCCATTTCCTGAAAATTTCAGCCGATTCCGTCCACAAACGCCAAAGTTATTAGACATAGAATGTTCAGAAATCCCATAGGGAATTAATCCTAACTATATATACCTACTGGCGATAGCCAGTAGGTAATATATATATATATATATATATATATATATATATATATATATATATATATATATATATATATATATATATCGAACACCAGTCCAAACTTTCCATAAAGAGAAGGCGCTGACTCCGTGAAAAAAACCCAAAGAGGCAAACGAAAGAAGAGTCTACCCTCTAAGAAATTGGAAATAGAAAACTTAATCATAAATCTATCCAGCCATGTTTTGACCAAAGAAGAAACAACCTTTTAAAACAGAGGCCTCTCATTTTGTCCTGAAAAACATTTTGATGGAACTCAAATCAGAATTGACCTGTACAAATATATACGCAAATTAAAACTGGCCAAAATCCATGCACATCAATCAAAAACAGACACTAAATCTACTGATGAAGATCAAACCAATGAAAATGACAACCGGAGAATAAAAGAAACACCGGACCTTCAAAACATCTTTGGTCTGCTGTATGATGCAAACACAGATGAAATCACGGAAACACAAATAGTGGAATATTTGGGCGAAAGATCAGATCAGAGAGTCGGAAGTGGCTTAAAGCGAAAATCCAGATTTTGCCCAATCCTGTCACCAGGAAATACATTTGATTTATTCTCAGAAGCAGTTGTGAAAGACATGGAAAAAATCATGAAAACACGAAACACAAACAAAAGAGAAAATCTCTCGAAAGAAGAAAGAGAAGCAATAACATCATTGAGAGAAGATGCAAATCTTATAATCAAACCTGCAGACAAGGGGGGCAACATAGTCCTGATGGATATTCAGGACTATGTAAAGGAAGCAATGAGACAACTCAATGATCCCAAAAAACTATCGAAAACTCCAGAATAATCCTATCAATGCAATGACAATACAGTTAAACAGACGCTTACAAGATCGGCGCAACAAAGGATTACTCAATGAGAATGAGCTCAAATTCCTATCTAAAGATTTTCCTGTAATTCCCACCATATATTTCCTGCCAAAAATACACAAAACTTTGATCAATCCCCCAGGCAAGCCAATCGTGTCATCATGTGACAGCCTCTATGAGAATGTTTCTCAATATGTCAACAATTATCTAGCACCAATTGCTAAAGACATGAGTTCCTATATCAAGGATACAAGTGACTTCCTAAGGATCCTAAATGACATCATATGGGACAAAGAGTACCTGCTGGCTACAATTGACGTAGTATCGCTGTATACGTCAATTGAACATGAAATTGGCCTGAAAGCCTGCAAGTACTTCCTCAAACAACGGAATGTGAAGGAACTTCAACACACAAACATGCTTATGGACATGTTCGAGCTTTGCCTCACCAATAATGTATTCTTATTCAATCACCAGTTATACAAACAGGAATGTGGCACTGCCATGGGCATTTCCTTTTCGCCGAACTATGCGAACATTGCAATCGGATGGTGGGAGAAAACAATTGCGTGGGATCCAATCAATCAAACGGACATAGATAAAATCATTCTATGGGTCCGTTATATAGATGACCTTTTTTTAATCTGGAACGGCAAACTACAGGACTTCAATAACTATTTTTCTAAACTTTGCCAAAAAGAAGTGAGCCTGCCATTCACATGTTCAACAAGAAAAAAAGAAATAGATTTCTTGGATCTGAAAATCTTTATTCAAAATGAAACAATTCATTCAACTCTATTTCATAAGCAATCAGCAACCAATTGCATACTTCACGGCACCAGCTTCCACCCTCAGCCATTAATTGCAAGCATACCATATGGCGAGTTCATTCGCATGAAGCGAAACTGCTCAAAAGAATCAGATGCAAAAGCAAAAATAGAAGAAACAGCAACCAGATTAAAAGCTAGAGGCTACAATGAAAGAAGTCTGGAGAAAAGCAAAAAACGAGTGGCAAATAAATCCAGATCAGATATCCTAAAACAGAAAGATAACACGCTGAAAGTGACACAAAGTCCACCACGATTCATAACCACGTACAGTAAAAAAAGTGGGATCATTGCTACAAAAATTAGGAAATATTGGCACCTCATATCCAATGATCCAGATATTGGAGAAATGCTAGGAGATGGCCCATTATTCAGCTACAGAAAAACGGAATCAATTCGAGACCAACTAGTCAAAAGCCATTTTGAAAGAAAAATTCCCAAAGGAAAGGCAAATTGGCTCACCAATCAGCAAGAAGGCTTCAGAAAATGTAATGTATGTAAAGCCTGTAAAATTGGACAAAACAAAAGCAGCTTTGAGGAACCAAATGGCAAAATGCCTACAATAACAGGAAAAATCAATTGTACATCCACACATGTGGTATACATTATTGAATGTGAATGCAAGAAACAATATATTGGGAGCACAACATGTATGCTAAAGAAAAGAATATTAGAGCATATAAGAGCGGTAAAGAACAAGGACATGTCCTATGCAACTGCCAAACACATGGCATCATGTCAAAACAGCAACTGGAAAGCTATGACATATTATGGGATTCTCATGATAAAACCTAACGAAAGAAGAGGCGACAGATGGAAAAAGCTGAGGCAGGCGGAGTCACGCCTCATCATCAGATTAAAAACCAAGGTGCCGAGAGGCATGAACAATGACGAAGAACTTTATGTACATCTCGAGTAATTGAAGAACAGCAACAACATTTAATGATAATAGACTTGGTAGAGTGATAAGGTACTATACCCTCAAATAACCATAAGAAATCAAGATCTAAATAATAATATCACAGCACCAGTGAAATACCAAGAACCAAGATGAACTTAAAACGGTCAACAAGAGAAAACATGCAGTGACGGTGACCGAAATGCAATGTTACATCCAAGAGACATTGTAACAATTACATTAATATTTAGACTGTCAACCAAAAAAGAAACCGGGTACTAAACCCACAAACTATATAAATACAAAACAGACAAAAAATCATGCATGTAAAAACAACCCAATGCCTGGACTAAATTGTAAATATTTGTAAAAATATGTAACTGCACTACATATCCCATAATGCCCCATAAAGGCAGACAGGATATAAAAGTAAAAAGTAATGATTACTCACTTACCGTGAACAAAGCCAAGGTTAGGCTGAAACGCGTTGGTTAGAGTTGTTGAATAAACTGAGCTGAAAATCACCCAAGCCTGTGTGGCGCATCATTGGAGTAAAATTGTTGTTTTGGGCCATGATCCAGCCCCTATGCTGAGCTCCAGTAGTGGAGCGCAAAACAGGGTTTGAAGGATCACTTTGTATGCAAAATATATATATATATCTATATATATATATATATATATATATATATATATATATAGATATATATATATATATATATATTTATATATATATATCGAACACCAGTCCAAACTTTCCATAAAAAGAAGGCGCTGACTCCGTGAGTAGATTTCAAAGTAAATACTTTTATTCCAAATGCAACAGCTCAGACGCGTTTCGACAGATTTCACAGCCTTGCTCACTACATCTGATCTCAAAAAAATGCCAACTATATAGTCTCAAGGTTGACACGTTCAAACTGGTTGGTTGTCATTGCAACCCTATGACACCACTCCAAACAACATAGAAGAGTTCTCCTATTTACATGTGACATGTCGATTTCCTCAACTTGCATCATTGCATTCATCATGATTCAGTACATTTAGTAACTTAATTATTCAAGCATTGTAAAGTGTTACTCCACATTTAATATACTGCCAACCACATTTGTGAAATTTTGTACAGGGCGTGAAAGTGTGTCTGTTATTAAAACGTGGCTGTAAATTGTGTGAATCAATATTTACAAGACCCCACAGTGGTACTGTTTACACCTTGTCACTATTATAAAAAGCCTCCAGGCCGAGATATGTGAACTAATATGTCGCCATCCCGCCTCGCTATTGTGTTGTCCGTAGTACCTGCAGTAGTGCACGTTCGCATTTATGACACTGTCCTGTCATATGAACCTTTGCCAATGAGCGCGGTACTCCCTCACTACACATGTCCATTGTATCATAGGCTAGTGCTCAATTGTTATATTTCGGGGAATGTGTCTGGAAATTGCGTGCACCTCAGTTCTTGCAGATGAGAAAAATACAACACAAAAGTGAGTGTTGCTTACCTAAGGCCCAAGTGGGTAGGGGTTCATGTTTCTGGTCTAGTGCCGGAAGGCTCCTGAAAATAGGTTGATAGGAGCCTATTTTGGAACTACCTTAGCTGTGACAAGGGTGGTATATATGTGTGTAGTGTGATGTGTGAGAAAATGATATTGTGTTTCTTGTGTCAAAACGAAATAAAGTAACTTAAAATAAGCGTAGGTGAGATCTAGATGTTTTTAGAGGGTTAGAGTGTGCAGGCCAAGCAGCTGTGGTTTAGAGATAGACATTAAACGCCTCATCCGCGTTTAACCTGTTAGGGATTTTTGAATCTAGCAAGATAATGTATCTTGACTCAAGTCTTCTCAATGCTAGTAGTCGGTTCCCACCCCTGATGTTTTTGGGGATGCTGTCTATTATGAAAAATTTCCTGTCTTTTGCATTCCCTGCTTGATGAGCGTTAATGTGCCTTGCCACAGGGTAAGCCTGGTCATTATTAGCAATTGCTCTGAGGTGCTGTAATATCCTCACATGTGCCTGGTGTATGGTGCTGCCCACGTATCTGCTTCCACATGTGCATTCAAGCACATGGACAGCGTACTCCGTCTTACATGTGTAGCTGCCTCTGATGGTGTATGGTGTGTGCCTAAACGGTAACCTGACTGAATTTGTGTTGATTCCATATCTACTGGTCTTGCACTTAAAACATCTCCGGAATCCTCTTTGGGCTTGAAGCCATGTTGAGCCTATGAGATTCGTGGGTGCATTACACACTAGTTAATTTCTCATTAATTTTGCCTTTCTAAAAGTGACTGCTGGATGTTTATCACATGTAGGACCCAAAATGGGATAATTTCGATATATATATATATATATATATATATATATATATATATATATATATATATATATATCAACAGTAACTCCAAACGATCACCTCCAGTCCAGCAGGACCAGCGAAGCAGGAGACAGACCACAGCATTCGGGTAAGTGTTTTTATTTCACCAGCTTTTTCCCATTACCAACCAAAACATGACGCGTTTCGGGCTTTGCAGCCCTTGTTCACATGCTATATATATATATATTCACTGAAAAAACCATAGGTTTGACACCAGTTATAGTTAGCTGGAAATTTTACTGACATAAAACCAATGAAATTTCACGTTATAGTTAGTTGGACTCACTATAACTTGCGCGTGTAATGCACTGCCAGTGACATCACTTATGACATCATTGATGACAGACCTCCTTTAAGTGTAATGTAACCCTTAAAACACATATTGGAAAATAGAAATTAACATTTTCCAAAAAATGGAGATACCCATACCAGTTACAGCAACCAATTCAGTAAATCCACCATCTATATACACATTCTGTCATTCACCAACAGTTCTATATAGTCACTCATACATATACTCACTCATCATATGTAGTGATACACCTATACATTCTGTTACACACCGACAGTCATCCAAAAGTTACTCACACATGCAAATAAACTATTGAACATCCATTTATTTGCATATACAACTATACACACATTACCACGTTACTTCTAAGGAAACTTATACATACTTACTCTCTTAAACAATCACTTATAGAAACACATACTTATTTAAACAGAAACTCTTTCAATCTCTCACTCTCACATATACTCACTTATATACATCAATAATCACATATACTAGATTAAAACATATGTAGTTACTGATAAACACAATAATAAGACAGTCATTTACTTACTAACACAAACATATACACACTTATCCACCCATACAGTCCTGCACATATGTTGTCTTCAAGAAACATAGAAACAGTGAGTCAGTCATTGATGGATCTATATCATAAGTAACACCCCCACCAAACCATAGAGACACTCATACTGATACTAAAAAAACATCTAATAACCCATATACACACACATGTAGGTACTCATCAACCCATGCAGCCACTTATTCACAAAGTGAAACACTGATACATATATTGAAATATTTAAACATTACTCGCTAATATATGTATTCAGTAAGATACACTTAATAACCCAGTTATCCAATCATTTCTTTAAAAAAAAAACATTCATTAAGACAATATTTAAACATTTATTCTTCCCTCTACCTTTACATATACATATATAAAACATATTTATTTTTTAGAAAGACACACATTCACTGGATGGTGTCATAAGTGATGTCACTGACCATGTCATGAGTGATGTAATATGTAATGTCATCAGCAGTGCATTACACGCGCAAGTTATAGTGAGTCCAACTAACTATAACGTGGAATTTCATTGGTTTTATGTCAGTAAAATTTCCAGCTAACTATAACTGGTGTCAAACCTATGGGTTTTTCAGTGAATTTCATAGGTTTTTTAAATGCTACTTCCTAACTATAACCTGTGTAAAACCTATGGTTTTTTCAGTGAATTTCTTAGGTTTTTTGAATGCTAGTTCCTAAGTATGAAATCACGTTCGTAACTAGATAGTGTCACCGCCTACACGTCCTAAGAAGCGCATGTAAAGTCATGTGACTTGAAAACAACACTTGCAATTGGTTCTTAGTAGTTTCTGTTCTGGAATTTACACGAAGCACTCCACCCACTTTCCTCACAATCTTTTCTACTCTGAAGACACAACAACGTCGAGCATCTTCCGGAAAACTTTGCTGAAATGGCTGCCCTTCCGCATTCATCTTCCGAATCTTAAGGAAATGAGCGACCACCATTAAGAAGAAAAAAGGAATCTTTCATTTGGCAATTTTTTACTTATCCTGAAGATCAAAAGAAAGTGAATGCGCCAAAAGTAACCTGCACGATATGCAATTCGGAGCTCTCAAGGGGAAATCCAAATAAAAAATATTCCTTTTCTATACACACCATGCAGCGGCATGTTAAACAAAGGCATCCTGAGCATTATGCAAAAGCATCGACAAGAGCCCTGGCCACGCTATTACCATCAGAGGTGGCCAGCACATCTTCTGGTGGACGACCTGTATCTCCATCGAGTGCTGAGATGGACTTGAGACCATATCTTGCGAAGGTGCATATGAAATGCAACAAGTGTGGAGAAATTCTTTTGTATGGAGAGCAAAGCCTCGTTCTTATTAAACTCAAAATTGAAAGTCACAAATGCCCCAAGAAAAGATAAATTTCTTCACTTCATTTTCATAGTATTACATACTGAAAAATGTAGTAGCAACTTTAAGAAATCGAAAGCATCATAACACTTCTTTCCAAAAAAAAAAAAAAAAAGTTCTTTTCAGAACTAACTCTTTCTACCAAAACGTGCTCCAAGAGCATATTATGAGATGTTTTTTCGCCGCTTTATTTTAGTGCGAGACCGGGTGCGCGCACCCTCCTATCGCGTACAGGACCTGACACTTGCATGTGAAGTCATGTGACTTCTAAACAACACTTCTAATTGGTTCTTGGTAGTTTCTATTCTGGAATTTACACGCAGCACTCCACCCACTTCCATCACTTTCTTTTCTACTCTCAAAAGAGAACAACGTCGAACATCTTCCCGAAGACTTCGCTGCAATGGCTACCGTTCCGCATTCATCTTCCGAATCTGAAGGAAATGAGCGACCACCTTTGACAAGAAAAACGGAGGCCACGCTATTACCATTAGAAGTAATCAGCACATCTTCCGGTGGACGACCTGTATCTCCATCGAGTGCTGAAATGGACTTGCGAACGTGCACATGAAATGCACGAACTGTGGAGAACTTCTTGTATACGGAGAGCAAAGCTATACTCTAATTAAACACACAATTGAGAGTCATAAATGCTCCAAGAAAAGTTAAATTTCTTCACTTTATTTGGATAGTATGACATACTGAAAAATGTCGTAGCAACTTTAAGAAATCAAAAGCATCATAACACTTGTTTCCAAAAAAAACAAAAACAAAAAAAAGAAGTTCTTTTCAGAACTAACTCTTTCTACCAAAACGAGCTCCAAGAGCATATTATGAGATGTTTTTTCGCCGCTTTCATTTAGTGCGCGTCCGGGTGCGCGCACCCACCTATCGCGTACAGGCGTCGAGACACGCATGTGCAGTCATGTGACTTTAAAACAACACTTCCAATTGGTTCTTACTAGTTTCTATTCTGCAATTTACACGGAACACTCCACCCACTTCCCTAGAAAACCAGTTTATCGAAAAACTTTTAAAGCCTCCTCTTATGAAATATTCAACATCAATCACATAGCAGAGTACTAAATAGCACTATATACTCTCCGTCCCTCAATTATAAGAGACTTATTGCTATGTAAAAGCAACTTTTGTTTTCACGCGATAATGTGAAATGCTGAGCCTGTTACACAATTTGCTTTCACATATATGTTACTATTCTCCTTCGAGCACTAACACCGTAGAAAATACCACCAATAGCGGTGATATTTTTTACACCGAGAACGGGCGATTTGTATCGCTTAGAGCCCTTATAATTATAAAGTTTTATTTCCTAAGTCTCTGATCTCCAACTGTGCAACGTGGCTCCCCTGTGTGTCGTAATAAGGTCCATAAACAAAAACTACAGGGCCAGCATTATAAACATGCACAGAACCACAAAACGACAAGAGCCACCATGTTGATATATATCCTTAATATAATAAACCTCTGAGAATAAATACATATTTCCGTGGCACCCCATAACACAAATGTGGCGTCCTCTGACTCTGCTCCATTACCAAACACCGTAACTCCCCGCCCCCCTCACTTTTCACTAAACTCCGCACTCCACCCCACCCGGACCCCCTATTACAAACCCCCAACCTACCCTCCCTGCCCAAGCCCACCATGAACCTCAAACCGCCCCTAGAAAACTTATAAGACACAGGATTACTA
The DNA here is from genome assembly GCF_964263255.1 of Lissotriton vulgaris. Lineage (NCBI taxonomy): Eukaryota > Metazoa > Chordata > Amphibia > Caudata > Salamandridae > Lissotriton > Lissotriton vulgaris. The sequence goes on along the minus strand of NC_141689.1, from coordinate 637,022,996 downwards.
AAACTCAAAGAATACGCAACAGGCAGATAATGTAAATAGTACATAAAGGCACATATTTTTTCCATAATACTATTTAAAAACATGTTCTATTTTTTATAAATCTATCATGCATCTGACCCTCTAGAACTGCTTTCAAAACGTGAACTTTAAACCTCTACTTTTCATTTTCAAACCATACACTTTCATCTGACCCTCTAGAACTGCTTTCAAAACGTAAACTATAAACCTCTACTTTTCATTTTCAAACCATACACTTTCAATTACATTATTTTTTTTTTCACAATTCATGTAATGTTACACACCTTTTCTAAAATACACCAGTCCCTATTATTTATAAGGATTTATTTTCAGTCTTCATCAGTGACACTTTCTTAACATATAATGGAAATCACTGTAACTTTTTAAACGACAATGCTAACGCGGTAAAAATAACCCTTCATTTGCTTTCCTTTAAGAATGCAGACTATGTACCCCACGCATGCGTTTCTTGATCTTTGTATTTGGCAGCGAATACCGACCTTGAATCGGAAGACATGAACAAGACCGCCATTGTCACATTTAAAACTGAACGCTGCATCTGCTCACACACATATCTTTCACTAAGCTAACATTCACAGAAAACAGCATTGATGTAAAAAAAAATTGACCTTGCTTTACAACTCCCTCAAATCACTCCCTTATTTTTTAACGCATCCTCCAGTTAAAAAAAAGCTACTTTTTTGATAACTACTAAGCAATATATAAGTGACTAGACTCCTAGAAAATGTATCAAGTCATTCTGCTCCTCTCAACTGCATAGCCGGCGACCTAATTCTGTGGAGTTGCTATACAACCAGCGGTGCTGCGCCGTTTCCTTTACCATCTTGGGAAATTCAAAATGGATGTCCCTCCTGCCTTCGCAAACGAGCCGGGCCACTTAGAACTATTTTGACAGAGAATGCTTCTGTACTACGGCACCTTACCACTCTCAACTTTGAATACTTCATATCGATTATCATTTTGATATTCGTATTTCACCTGTGTGCAGCCTGTATTTCATTGCCTGAGCTGTGATTTCACGTGGGCCCTGGATTTATGTCTCTGCAATTTGGTACCTCCTGAACCGAATTACAATCACCTCATGAATCCGTTACTTGATCATGAACAGCTTTGTTACAACGGAGGGTTTATGGCCTTTGCAGCGATACAAGGAGTTCTGGGTCATTGGAATATATTCGCAGCGGCGCAAGATTTCCTAACAGAGAGCTACATCGAAAACCCACCGAGCTGCCCTATGATGGTAAAAGACGATCCAATATTGACAGATCATGAATGCTCCTTTCATCTTCTCAATTGGATGGCTGACATGTTTTCAGATGATAACAGTGATTTCATGTTAGAGGCACTTGCTGCATACTTTGCCTACACAATGGACGGTTAACTCTTTCCTAGCAGCGAGCTACATCGAAAACCCACCGAGCTGCCCTCTGATAATAAAAGAGGCTCCGATTATAACAGATCATCAGTACTGCTTTACTCTTTTCCATTGGATAGCTGACATACTTTCAAATGATAAAACTGATTTCCTGTTACAAGCAGAAGCTACCTATTTTGCCTAAACAATGCTTCAATAACTCTCATACAAGCCATTGACGTCCTCATTTCCTTTTGGTTTTCTATATTCTTCACGTTCTTTTCCATATTTTCTTTTGAAGAACAGACCTATTGGCTTTACAGTGGACATTATGATTTCGTGTTGTTTGACAGCTGATTCATAAAGTAATGATGTATAACCACTTGCATTTTCATATATCATTCCTAAACTGAAAAGCCAGAGACCTTCTTCCATTTATTAAAATATAATATACTTCCTTATAAGAGTGTACAATGTTTTTTTCCAACTATATTCATTTTTCTTCAACTATAGCGTTTGTATTCCATGTACTACTGACAATACCAATTACTGTGTTTTTTGCAATTTCTGTACTCATATTACATAATGATTTGCCTTTAAAACAGTACATTTCTAAATAAACATTTCAAATATTCACGGTTTCTCTTTTAATCCATAATCTCAACTGAAATGATTTCATATTGAAAAACTATTCATGGGTTCCACATAACCTTAACTGTAGTCACTGAGGACCATATTTATGAAGACCTTCCGCCCCCGGTGCCTCCGTTTTTTAAAATGGGAAACAGTGACGCACCGGTGGCGCAAGGCCTTCATAAATAAAATCCTGAATGTTTTCTTTTCTCGACCTCACTTACTGATACTAGAACCTGCAAGCCAATTACGGCCCGTGAACTCTTTCTTAGTAGGTCGCGCACCGTAAAGACAGTTATACCACTGTTAACATTTTTTTTTTACTGTTACTAAGCACCGACACAGTTCCGCTTCACTCAGAGTTAATCACTGCTCCCACGCTTCTACAGGCCAGACGCTATGTCGTATTTCTCTCCTTATCACCCTTTCATCTCCACAATAACAAACAGTTCTCCGCCTGCCACCAGAGAACAGACTCAGATGCAGAGGCACCAAAGAGTGAACCCATCACCAACTGCCATCTCCGGCTGTTTCCATGGTTACACCTCATTCTGCACCTTGCTGAAGGCACAGGTAAAAAGTTCATGTCTTAACGTTCTACAACAAACTAAGAAGACTGTTTTCCCTCCAGAAACACCTGCCAATCCACAACTCTGTTACAAGTCTTTTTTTTTCACACCCAATAGTACTTTTCGTTTAACATAAACATTAACATGGAACGTACTGTTCAATCTCCACTTGTTACAATCAACCAATCATTTTTATTTTTTAAACCACACCCACCCTCTTCCTTTTTCTTTATTTAGAATTTCAACTTCTAACTACCATTCCACTTCCAGAACCGATCGGAGGACGACTACAAATCCCTTGAAAATGAAGGTCTGGCTAATAGGACACAGTTATATTCACTGGAGTGAAAAATATGCAGTAAGCAGACGAATTTGCAACCTCGGCTTACCAAATGTACACATAACATGGATTGCCAAAAGAGGATTGAAATGTCACCAATTGATTCCATTGGTGAAAACTTTTATGCATCTCCCAGAACCAGACCTTATAATTGTGCACTGTGGTGGGAACGATCTAGGCACAATCACTGGGGTAGGTCTGGAAATGCTTCTAAAAGACACCTTTCGACAATCGATGACACTTTTTCCTCGATCTGCCTTGGTATATTCCAATATATGCCAAACACAGAAATGGAATTGGTCCAATCAACATTGTGCACAATTTGAGAAAGCAAGGAGACATGTAAATAAATCTGTTTCTGCGTTCCTCAGAGATTATAGCATGGGTTCTATTTACCACAACAACTTGCGATACCACATGCAAGACGTCTATAGGAGAGACGGTGTTCATTTCACAAATGAGGGAAACAGAATCTTTCTCTGCAACATCAGGCTCTGCATCGGTACTTACTTATAAATGCAGAAAACACTCAATTAACACAAGGGCTCTTTTCAGAGCCACCTTATATCTAAGCACTCAAACTTCTGATTTATCTCCATTTTCACACTCTTGTGAATAGGTGTGCGCGACCGGGTGCGCGCACCCCGTTATTTTTTTCCCGAAAAAAAATATATCTTTTCGCGTTTAAGGGCCTTACTACACACCCCGAGAAAACCTACGCAGCAAGACAATCTCTACCTTCTCCCCTTTCCATGTTTCAACGCTTTGAAATGAACAATATATTTACTCGCAGTGACAAAATGGCGGACAAAACTTCCTGATTTCCTTCGAATCGAACGTTAACAGACGTCACACAGCAAAAAAAAATTCCGCTCACGCGCAGCCGCTTGGGTGCGCGCACGTGTGCGCGCCTATAGATATATAATTGACTTTAACTTTAATTTTCTCAACAACTACTGAACGGATTTACACCATTCCAAAAAAAGCGTAATCTGCGAACAGTACTCTACAGTTTTGGCAAATTTCTTATAAATCCATTCAGCCGTTCGACCTGTAGCCGAGTCTAAAGGTCCTATGGAAAATAACATGGAGAAAACACGTTTTGGGACCCCCCTTATATCTCAGCCCCCACTTGACCAATCCCCCCCAAACTTTCAGGGAAGGAGCGCAGCGGACGGAGCCATCTTCTTTGAGAAATTCGCAAAGACTCATCCACCAGGGCCAAAGTTATTCCAAATAGAATGTTGAGGATTTCCTATGGAAACAAGGTCCTAACTATAACTACCTACTGGCGACCGCCAGTAGGTAATATATATATATATATATATATATATATATATATATATATATATATATAATACTCCATTCCACCTTCTGGCGACCTGTGGACTCAATATAGTTAGGTCCTAGTTTGCATAGGAAAAGCGTTTTTTGTTTTCCCAATAACTTTGGCGTCTTTTGACGAATCTTCGCAATATTTTCCAAACTAGTGGGGCGCTCCGGTCAGCTCCTGTGTTGAAAGTTTCAGGGTGTTTTGTCAAGTGGGGGTCAAGAAAAAAGGGGGGTCCCAAAACATGTTTTACCCATGTTAATTTCCATAGGAAACTTTAGATAAAGCTACAGCCCAAACTGCTAAACAGAATTACACCAAATGTGGCTAAAGGTTAGCCCTTGGTTCAGAAAGGGTCCTCTTTTTTAAATGGTGTAAATCCGTTCAGTAATTCCGGTGAAATTAGAAAAAGAAAGTTTCAATATCTATGGCCCGATGGGTTCGCGAACTCTCCCGACCACGAGCTTCATTCTAATTGGCTGCCAACACTCCAAACCAGGAAGTGTTGGCAGCCATCTTGTGTCTCTGTAGAACCGAGTCACAAGAAAATAGAAATAAAAGGTTTGTTTTCAAAAAGCCCCCGGTTGGGCCAGGTCCCGGGGGCACGGCCAATTAATTAGCGGGAGCCTGTGGTGACCCAAGGGGGCCCACTTCCCCAGGGACCACCACCTCCCGAGGTTGTTAAAAAATGCGTGGGGGGTCCCAATCCCCCCACGCTGCCCCCAGGGACCGCCACCTTCAGAAACAACTGCAGGGGGCACGTGGCCCCCCGCAGCCCCGGGAACCGCCACCTCCCCAGGGCTGTGAACAAAATGCATGGGGGGTCCCAATCCCCCCATGCTGCCCCAGGGACCACCAACTCCACTGGGCACTATTTTCTTTTTCTAACCTGTGTGGGTGGGCTTGAGCCCCCCCTCATGCCCCAGGGACCACCACCTCCCCGGGTCACTAAATATGGACATGCGGGTGTCTGTTACAAACTCCCAAGCCCCGGGGATCACCACCTCCCCTCCTCTTTGCACTGGTAGGAAGGGGGCCGTGAGGCCCCCTCCTGAAGCCCTTGATGGCCCTGGGGACCACCACCCTGGGCTGGCTCCTGCAGTGTCCTGGGGTGCCCACCCCCGGGACACTGCTGTTTGCTATGGCAGGAGCCATGCGGCTCCCGTCCTGTCATAGCAAATACTGGTTTGGATTTTGGAAGCAAGAGCAGGTTTCCTACTCTCGATTCCAAGATCCAAAGCAGATTGCTTTTCCACACGGGGAGCTGTATGTTAGCAGCTCCCCGTGTGGAAAAATAATGCTGGCTCCCGCTGGAGTCGGGAAGCCGGCGGGACCGAGGGGGCATTGGGGCTCCCGCCACGGTCCCCAACAAAGTGGCCAAGGCCCCAGGGGATGGGGTCCCGGGTCTAGAAGTGTCACTGACCATGTCATGAATGAGGTAATATGTGATATCTTTAGCAGTGCATTGCGGGGGCACGAGTTATAGTCATCTGAACTAACTATAACGGCGGTCGCCAGTAGGTAGTTCTAGTTAGAACCTAGTTTCCATAGGAAAAGCATTTATTGATTTGCTAATAACTTTGGCGTCGTTTGACGAATCTTCACGAAATTCTCCAAAAAAAGGTCTGAATAAAGGGGGGGTCCCAAAAAGTGTTTCTCCAGGTTAATTCCCATAGGAAATTCTATTACAGTGGAGACGCTTACCAGAATCAACTTACGGGCAGAAGGAGACAGTTTGCAGAGCCTTCCAAGGGTTGCGCTGCCACAGAGAGGCGTGCCTGTAGTTTTGCCTGTTCCCCCCCCCCGCCGCCGCTCACCGGAACACCTGAGGTTGCCGAGCAGGGGGGACTACATCGCCCACAAACCCTGTTGCGACTACCCCGCCTGCCCACGCCCACCTAAGCGCCCGGAGGCGCAAAAAAGGCCCGGGCTCCCGCAGGGGAGCGGGAGACGCTTACCAGAATCAACTTACGGGCAGAAGGAGACAGTTTGCAGAGCCTTCCAAGGGTCACGCTGCCACAGAGAGGCGTGCCTGTTGTTTTGCCTGTCCCCCCCGCCGCCGCTCACCGGAACACCTGCGGCTGCCGAGCGGGGGGACTACATCGCCAACAAACCCTGTTGCGACTATCCCGCCTGCTCACGCCCACCTAAGCGCCCGGAGGCGCACAAAAGGCCCGTGCTCCCTACGCGCCGCGGGCTAAGCCCTGGCAAAGGGCGGGCCGCCTGTGGCCATACGGGCCAGACGAGGCTGGGGCGGGCCCCCCTCCTAATGACTGTACGACCAGCTAAGGTCAGGAACTCTCTGGGGGGTGGACTAAATAAAGGGACGCTCGACCATTTTTTAACTAAGGCGGCGTCAAAAATCGATCATAAGATAGCGATTGCCGAACATCGACTGTCATTGGAATTAGCTAATAGAAATTCGTCCCTGGCCTCTCTAATCACAGTTCCATCCCCGCTGCCACAACCCACTCAAGTAACCCCGACAGACGATACTAGCATTCCACTACTTCTGCAAGATTGTATTACATCTTCGATCTCAAGTAGAGGGGTATGAGTAAGCAATGACAGTCTTGACATCTCCTTAGAACTATTATCAGAGGAACTCCCAAACCCCCCAGAAAAAATTATAACACCAAGAACCAATAATTTAAAGCTAAGACAAACAGGGCAAGTTGCCACGTCGAAGAGAAAAAGGGGAGGAGCATGTTATCAGGGTAGACCCCAAAAACAGCCAAAATCCATCATAGCCTCTTAAAATCTAAAGGTACACTGCTAAAAGAACCCCTGTCCTTTGATTCAAATGATCTGATGAAAAACCTTGAGCATTTAGTAAAATCATTACTCTTACCCCTTACAGAAAGAGTTAAGAGGATATCTGACCAGCTAAGCACCATGGCTGAAACCACCACTAAAAATGCCAATCTCATACAGCAACTTCTGGCATCCAAACAAGCCATTTCCCTTGGCGGACAGATACCGGAGGATGCTCATAATCCAACAGAAACATTGGAATCCTTACTTACTGTAAAAGAGCCCAAACTGATTCCTTTAGTAACAGATAGTACCCATAAAACAAACACAGGACCAAATGAAACCATTCCAACAAAAATGCCAGAAGATTTAAACATTCCTCCCAATAGAGAATACTCGACGACAAAAACTTTAAATAAAATGGGAACACACATAGATCTCCCCCCAGCTTCTGCCCCCTACGTCATAATTCTTACTGACGTTCCAGAACTCCCAGCACGGAAAAGGGAACCTTATCTGGAATTAAAAAATAAGGCCATACATTGGCTAATAAACAACAGACCCTTGCCACCCAACATAAATGGCGAGATCATGTTTGTGAGAAGACTGGCATGGGTTGGCCATATACCCAAGGATATCGCGGGTGATGTCCTGATTGTAAACGTCAGAGACCGGAGGGCAGTAGCTCACATCACGGACTGGTATGTCGAGAGAGGCGGCGAGGGCATATCAGTTCTAACACCTTTGTTTTATAGAAGGCAGGAGGCATATTACCCGCGACCCACTCATAGAAACAGGCCTTTTCCACAACATTATATGAGAACACAGAGGTCCGCTTACATCCCGCCCTGGTCTATTCCCTGACACAATCACTATGAGGCATTAACTTCCCTTGACGAACAGGATTGAAATAGGGGGGAAAACAGAGTGCACACAATAACCTTGAAGGTCCCAGCTCTACTACTGGTTGACTTAAATGAACACCGGAGAGCACTTTCTCGTAAGGAATCCCCCGATAATAGGAGAGGAGAAGATCAAGAAGTAGGGTTTACATTTGGGCCGGGTATCTCCAAACCCCAAAAATCTTCACACACTCAAAGATTTCATCTGACTCCTGAGGAAGAGCAACCTTCTCCCCCACAGATGACAAACATAAGTGAAAAACTGACGCGGCTACCACCCCCCAGATGGGAAAAACTAATCTAAATTTCATATCCTGGAATGTCGCAGGGTTAGCTAGCAAAATCTCCTTTCAACCTTGGCTAGATGTTGTCCAAAATTATGATGTAATCTGCCTCCAAGAAACATGGGCAGCGGATGAATGACACATAATTGGTTATCAGACCTTCCATACACCTGCTATTATAACTATCCAAGGAAGAAATAAAGGGGGCCTTTCTATATATGCTTCCACGGCAGCAGGAATTAAAATTTTAAAGTTTATATCTACAGATCACTTTCAGATTCTGACTATGAGCGGTGGTCATGTCAAAAACATGACCATAGTTAATAATATCCCTAAAAACAATGTGGATAAAGTAATGGACAACCTTAAAAGTAGTATATCTATCATTCAGGACCACTCACGCGGTGAGATGGTTCTTATCTGGATGGGAGACTTTAATTGTACTATCTGTCCATATGGTTCGTCGGACATGTGCGGTCTAGCCGAACATAAAGAGGACTCTCCCACCCATTTTATTCATTCTAAACTCGGAAATGTCCTTAATGATATGTTATTCTACTTTAACTTGTCTTACATCAATGAAATATGTTCCCAAGCCATTCCTTTTTGCCCTACTTTCAATGGCAGGGGATGTAACTCAACGATTGACTTTACTCTTTTAACAGTCTCCCACGCAACTTTGATTTCCTCATGGGAAACCCTTCAGTTATTTTTTAGCGATCACTATTCCATTCGCTTCACTCTAAAATTTAGAGGACAAACTAAGACTTCAAAAGAGAAATCTGTATACCTCCCGCCAGTTAAACTAGCTGCTTCCAATGGATACACGTTGAAATGGGATAAGGTAAACCCAGTTGATTTCCTTTTAAAATTGGAATTGGCTTGTCACGCAGACCTACTTGTCTGCTTATCTCGCACAAAGGAACCAGCTAAAGTCGTGAGCTCCTTTATCAAAGTTCAGGGCGAGATGAAGAATTTATTAACTAAGGAACACCGACTAAATGCCAACAAACTATATGGTTGGTTTGATAAAAGCTGTACTAAAGCACATTCCTCTTTGAAAAGGGCTTTGCATGCATCACCTAAATCCTCCCTTACGATTCGGCTAGCCAGAAAACAATATAAAGCGGCCATTAAAAATAGGAAGAATCAACTGAAAAAGGAGGCTTGGTCAGCTTTATGTGATGCTTCCAAAAGCAGGGATAATACCGCTTTTTGGAAAACTGTCAATACCCCTTATTTAACAAACAGAGATGTAGATACCATAGATCAGGCCATTGATGGGGAAACATGGGTAAATCACTTAACACACCTCTATGACACTGTGACCCCCCCAGAAAATGCAAATTCCGGAACGGGGCTGCCGAATATCCAGTTTGACAATTCCCCACCTACTGTGTTCCCGCTGGATATCATTTTTAACTGTCGGGAGGTCTTAAAAGCTATCAGCGACAGCCCCTCTGGTAAAGTCTCGGGCCCAGATGGAGTCCCAATAGACATATATAAAAATGAAACCGATCTGTGGGCTCCACTATTACCAAATGTTTTAAATAAAGTAAATCAGCAGGGGCTCATACCCTCTTGGACGGAAGCTATAGTGGTCCCTATTTTTAAAAAGGGCAACTGAAATGATCCTACCTGCTACCGCCCGATCTCATTGCTTGATGCACTAATGAAAGTAGAAGGTTGAATAGTGTTACACAGGATTCAATCATGGGCTGAGGAAAATGATATCATATCAAATTTGCAATATGGTTTTAGAACGGCGAAGGGCACAATAGAGCAGGGTTTAAATCTTGCAATGACAATATCAAAGTATACTCAGGCCAAGAAGGGGCATCTCTTTATTGCCTTTATTGACCTGAGTTCTGCCTTCGATTGCGTCAACCACAACTTTTTATGGGAAATATTAACAGACATGGGCTTGGATAATCAAAACCTTCAGTTTATTAAAGAACTCTATAGGGGAGCTGGCGCTAGGGTCCGTTACACCAGATTGGGTGAGTGTTCAGGAAAATTCCCCATCAAGAGGGGTGTGAGACAGGGGTGCATTCTTGCCATCCTTCTCTTCACACTTTATATAAACTCGATCAGCCAACATCTTAGGGAGTCCCAACACTATCATCCAACTATAATGGGAGCACCAACCCCACTATTTTTATATGCGGATGACGCTGCCATTATGTCCCGTACCAGGATTGTCCTGCAGAGAGCCATCCTCAAATTTGCAAACTACATGGCAGAAAGGGGTTTAAAAATCAACATTCCCAAAACATATATAATGTCATGTGAGACAGGGACAAAGAGGACTCCCTGTTCAATTTTCTTGATGGTAGGCGGGTTGAGTCCACAGACAGAGTCACCTATCTGGGTATACACTTTGATAGAAAAGGCAGTTGGCAACCTGCTGTGTCAGCTAGACAGATAGCTTTTTCTAGGACCATAGGCGCCCTGAACAATTTTGAGGATAAAATTGTGGGTAGACCAGTGAGGTTTAGGTTTAGTTTATTGCACAGTTAATTAAAACCAATGCGATACAATAACACAATAACAAAAGTTAAAATGTAGCATAAAAGACGTGCATTTAAGACCAATGCTATACAGTAGCAAGATAAAAATAAACAATTCAACACGAAGGGATGATTTTGTTTGCAAGCCGCATGCCATACTATGCTTCCCATCTACTACGAAGGCCTGCTAGTCCATTCATGATTTGTAAAAAAAAAAATTGAAATTTTGCGACATAGATAATTTCCGCATATAAATTAGAACAGGTGTCCTAATTTGTTGAGTTTTCATGGATCAACTTTTGGTAATTTTTTTTCCACTGCTTTTAAAAATTTCACAAAGCTGCAGCTCAGCTGAGAGTCCAGTGCTGAGAAGCAGGTTAGCAATGCGCTCCTTCGTGTGCGTACCCCCTGTAGGATGAAATGGCGTTTCAACAGGAGCTTCTTTTCTTTTTGCAGCTCCTCACACGAGCATAGCAGGTGCAGCATGTCTTATGCCCCGGTGCCTCATAGCCTACATAGTATTCCTGCTTTCGGTCTCAGCTAATGAGGGAGGTGTTGAATACATGGTAGCAAGCCCAGTCTGTATCTTAAGAAGGTCAATTTAGTTTTTTTTGCATAACCTAGACCGAAATAAGGCTGGGAGGCTTGTGTCTGGTATGTATTCAATACCATCCATGCATGAGATCTTTTTGATAGGATGGCTTTATCCTGGACCCATGACTGTAGGTTGATCGATTTCTTTACTAGCTTGTAGAGTGATTTATGATCTGCAGAGGACGCCCAGAGCTCTGCCAGCTCAGTGTTCTCTAAGCTTTTTGCCAGGTATTTTGCTGCTGGGGAGTTTTGGGTCTGCTCTAGCTCTTTCCATAAGTATTCATTCAAGGTTCCTTCTGTCGTTTTTCTCACTTTATCCAATGTGCAGATATATGCCCCCTGTCGTGCCAGAAGCTGTGACCGAATTCCAAATTCCAGTCTTATCTGTGCTGGGGAGGATCGCTTTGTAAGGCTAAAGATTATTCTGTATGCCGACACAATTGTGCTGTCAAGTAATGTGGCATCTCTGCCTCGGTGGGCCTCGCTCCCATAAGTTAGTGCTGGTAACAGTTTGGCACATATGACATGCAGTAAAGGAGTTAAAGAAGGGCCGGAGAGGTTGTTGTTTAGTGTTTTTAAGGCAATTGCCAGAGCCAGGCCTTTGCCTCTGATACTAGCCCTTTGTGCGCTGAATTGGCCACCACTGTCTATATTCACACCTAGATATTTATACGACGAGGTGTCTTTAATGCGGGTCTTATCCCAGAACCACGAGAAAGCTTTCTTCTTTTTATTCTTACTGATTGTCATTGTTTGCATTTTCTCGAGGTTCGCTGTTAAGTCATTTGACTCGGAATATCTCTGGGTCGTATTTAGGAGGTTTTGAAGCCCAACTCTTGTATGGCTTATTAGCACCAGGTCGTCTGCATATAAGAGGCATGGTAGATTGAGGCCTCCTAATTTTGGCGAGTGTGAATTACAGTTGTTTAGTAGGGGCGCCAAGTCCCCCAGGTACAGGTTGAACAGTGTGGGGGCCAATACGCATCCCTGCTTGAGGCCATTGTTGGTTTGTATCCGCCTTGATAGCATTGAGCCGTCCCCCACCTTGATCTGAATCCAGGTATATGTATGTAGATTGATTAACATCTCCAACAGAACTTTTGGGATGCCCCAGCCATTTAGTTTTGTCCATAGTAGATTGCGGTTGATGTTGTCGAATGCCGCTTTGTAATCGATATAGCAGAGGTGTAGGGGCAATTTTTCCATCTCTGCCTTGTCTATAAGCATACCCATAGACAATATGTTTGTTGTTGTTCCCACTGCTTTGGCGAAGCCTGTTTGATTAACAGGTATAAGAGATTTCCTCGTGGCCCATGCCTGTAGTTCTTCCAGTATGAGCCCTGCAAAATACTACGCATCGTTATCAATTAAGGCAACTAGCCGGTAATTTTGAGGAAGGCCCCTGTCCCCCGCTTTAGATATGGGGGAAATGATGGAGCCCTTCCAGCTGTCTGGCAAGATGTTAGTGTACCTGATCTCCCGAAAAAGGGGTTCGAGTGCCGCTGCCCAGTAATCCATATCTTGTTTGAAGAGGACGGGCGGGATCCCATTTGGACCCGGCGCACCTTCCCTCCTTCCTTTCTTTATTTGCCGCTTGAATTTGGGTTGCAGTAATATATGATCTATGTCACCCACTGTGTCCTGGTTGGTTGGGCACCTTTGTGGCATGTTACCGACATCATGGGCTTGTCCGGGAATAGATTTGCTCATATTCTGATTAGCCAACAAGACTCGGTTAAAGTGGTTATCGAGATAAGCTGCCCAGGTTGCCTCTGTGATATTTGATGTGGTCTCCATTTTTGCAGGGTGCGTTAATGAGTTTATTGTTTTCCAGAACCTTGCCCCGTCGTTCTTTTTTATGTCCTCATGAAGTGTTGCCCTAAGTTGCTCCTCTATAGTTCTGTTTGCTTCCCACTTTAGTTTTTTTAATGAAGCTTTTAATTTAGAGAGTTGATCCGACTTCCCTTTGTTATTGTGGTCCAGCTGTACTGCTCTCATTAAGTTAGAGATTGAGTTTTTCGTTTCTTTAATTTTCCCTCTGTATGCTCTGTGAAGGATACCTAGCTTGTTTGTCCTTGTGCGCACTTTGGGCTTTGTTGCATGTTGCCCCAGGGTGTTAGTAAACTGCACCCATTTCGCTACTTCGTTGAGGCCTGTACGCTCCATGTAATGTTGTTTTGCCAGTCCTATCAAGATTTCGCCCGTTGCAGCCAAATACTTGATTTTTTTAAAGTTTACAGTATAGATGGACTCTTTAGGAGCCGTTGAACGCTCATAAGTCGGTCTAGCAAGGTTCATGGTAATTTCCTGGGGACAGTGATCGCTGTCTATTTGATTCCCTATCCGATAGGATGTTATATGTTGGAAAAGTGGAAGTGACATAAAGGTATAATCTAGTGTACTGTTCACTTTTCTTGAGTGAAAAGTTTTGGCCGACGGGTTATCCCCTGCAAACCTGCCATTTAATGCCCTGATGCTGAAGTTTTCTAGTGCCTCAAGTACCTTTTTTCCCAGTTTTGATTGTTTGGTTGTTTGTAGCTTTCCTTGTTGTGGTAGGGCCCAAGATGTGTTTTGTGCCATAATTCCCTCCTATTGTGTTGTACCCATGAGATTGAGGTTGAAATCCCCAGTGAGTACTAGGTTCGCAGTTTTTTCCCCCGTGATGCACTCTTCTATGAATTTGCAAAAACAACAGGTGATGGACCGAATGTGGATCAATGTCACACACTCAACCCAGTCCGAAGATCTGGGCCCAAATCCATCGTTTTTTTGCACTCCACACCACCCCGGGTTAGACAATGGCGATATGCAAATCAGCTCTGACCCTGTGCCCCATGGGAACAGTCCAGTCCGAACTACAAACGCCATGTCCTTCCCAGAACGGAATCAAGCATCCGAGGACCGGACCGGTTTCGAGGTAACACCTCTCATCAGCCCGGCTAGCTTGATTCCAGTGGTGTGGAGTGCCTGGGACCCACGTCTGGGCATCCCCAGCGCACTTAGGGCGGAATTTGCAAAAACAACAGGTGATGGACCGAATGTGGATCAATGTCACACACTCAACCCAGTCCGAAGATCTGGGCCCAAATCCATCGTTTTTTTGCACTCCACACCACCCCGGGTTAGACAATGGCGATATGCAAATCAGCTCTGACCCTGTGCCCCATGGGAACAGTCCAGTCCGAACTACAAACGCCATGTCCTTCCCAGAACGGAATCAAGCATCCGAGGACCGGACCGGTTTCGAGGTAACACCTCTCATCAGCCCGGCTAGCTTGATTCCAGTGGTGTGGAGTGCCTGGGACCCACGTCTGGGCATCCCCAGCGCACTTAGGGCGGAATTTGCAAAAACAACAGGTGATGGACCGAATGTGGATCAATGTCACACACTCAACCCAGTCCGAAGATCTGGGCCCAAATCCATCGTTTTTTTGCACTCCACATCACCCCGGGTTAGACAATGGCGATATGCAAATCAGCTCTGACCCTGTGCCCCATGGGAACAGTCCAGTCCGAACTACAAACGCCATGTCCTTCCCAGAACGGAATCAAGCATCCGAGGACCGGACCGGTTTCGAGGTAACACCTCTCATCAGCCCGGCTAGCTTGATTCCAGTGGTGTGGAGTGCCTGGGACCCACGTCTGGGCATCCCCAGCGCACTTAGGGCGGAATTTGCAAAAACAACAGGTGATGGACCGAATGTGGATCAATGTCACACACTCAACCCAGTCCGAAGATCTGGGCCCAAATCCATCGTTTTTTTGCACTCCACACCACCCCGGGTTAGACAATGGCGATATGCAAATCAGCTCTGACCCTGTGCCCCATGGGAACAGTCCAGTCCGAACTACAAACGCCATGTCCTTCCCAGAACGGAATCAAGCATCCGAGGACCGGACCGGTTTCGAGGTAACACCTCTCATCAGCCCGGCTAGCTTGATTCCAGTGGTGTGGAGTGCCTGGGACCCACGTCTGGGCATCCCCAGCGCACTTAGGGCGGAATTTGCAAAAACAACAGGTGATGGACCGAATGTGGATCAATGTCACACACTCAACCCAGTCCGAAGATCTGGGCCCAAATCCATCGTTTTTTTGCACTCCACACCACCCCGGGTTAGACAATGGCGATATGCAAATCAGCTCTGACCCTGTGCCCCATGGGAACAGTCCAGTCCGAACTACAAACGCCATGTCCTTCCCAGAACGGAATCAAGCATCCGAGGACCGGACCGGTTTCGAGGTAACACCTCTCATCAGCCCGGCTAGCTTGATTCCAGTGGTGTGGAGTGCCTGGGACCCACGTCTGGGCATCCCCAGCGCACTTAGGGCGGAATTTGCAAAAACAACAGGTGATGGACCGAATGTGGATCAATGTCACACACTCAACCCAGTCCGAAGATCTGGGCCCAGGTCTCGAGGTGTTACCTCGAAACCGGTCCGGTCCTCGGATGCTTGATTCCGTTCTGGGAAGGACATGGCTTTTGTAGTTCGGACTGGACTGTTCCCATGGGGCAACAGGGTCAGAGCTGATTTGCATATCACCATTGTCTAACCCAGGGTGGTGTGGAGTGCAAAAAAACGATGGATTTGGGCCCAGATCTTTTGACTGGGGGAATGTGTGACATTGATCCACATTCGGTCCATCACTTGTTGTTTTTGCAATTGCCGCCCTAAGTGCGCTGGGGATGCCCAGACGTGGGTCCCAGGCACTCCACACCACTTGGAGTCAAGCTAGCCGGGCTGATGAGAGGTGTTACCTCGAAACCGGTCCGGTCCTCGGATGCTTGATTCCGTTCTGGGAAGGACATGGCTTTTGTAGTTCGGACTGGACTGTTCCCATGGGGCAACAGGGTCAGAGCTGATTTGCATATCACCATTGTCTAACCCAGGGTGGTGTGGAGTGCAAAAAAACGATGGATTTGGGCCCAGATCTTTTGACTGGGGGAATGTGTGACATTGATCCACATTCGGTCCATCACTTGTTGTTTTTGCACTCTTCTATGAAGGCATATAAGTCCCCCGCTGCTTTTTTCTTTCCTTTAGGGTGAATATAAGCATTGACTAGGATGCAGTTGTTGCTTGCCTTGCCTAAGCCTGTTGTCAGGGTCAAGTTGACTGCGAGTGCAGCTGTCGCCGAGGGCCCGGTTTCTTTTGCCATCACAAAGCTAGTTGTAGCTACATATATTACCTATCCTCCTCTTAAATGCCCATACTTGGCTAAGCTCTTGGCACCAGAAAAGAAGCGTAGATACCCCTGAAGGTGCGGGGGCTCGGCAAGCCATGTTTCTTGTAGCGCAATTAAGTCAAAGGATCGAATGTAGTCTATGAAGTCCAATTCCAGCATTTTGGATGCTTGGCCATTTATATTCCATGAGCATAAGCACAATTGGTTCTGTGGGTGCTCCGTTATTATCCGTTTCGCATGTCAATTACTGTTTGTTATGGTTCTCACGAAGAGTATTTGTTCCTGCCACCCGTTTGGAGCTTGTCCTCCATGTCGTTCCCCGTGAGCAAGTTCAGTGAACCCATTTCTGCTAGTACAGCTTGGCCCGACAGCGCCTCTAAGAACCGAGATTTTACTGCCTTCTGCATACTCCCTCAAGTTCAGACGTCTCTCAGGGCACAATACATCCGGATATCTCGGCTTTGTGAAAGGCTTCACCGTGATGCCCCAGTTTTTAAAGGTCTCGGATTCCATAAGGATCTTTTGTGCCAGTTCTGCCGAAGCCCAAGTTGCCTTTGTCGCCTCTTTTCCTGTGCCTTCCGCAACTATAAATTCAATAGACTTCAGGTCAGAGCTTGCCACGAATGACAATGAGGGGATGTGGGCCAATAGTCGCAAGATATTGCCTCTATTGAGGATGTTGTGGCTTCCTTTGGATGTAAAGTTTGGAGTGAACCATGTGGCATCCGAATCTTCCCCTTGGTTGGTTACGCCCCCAGATTCGTTGTCCGTGTTTAGTATTACTGACCGCTTGGCACCACTTGTTGCATTTGCTAATGCCCGGTAGCCCTCTCGGTTGTGCTCCCATGCTGAGGGTTGATCCCTTACACATACTGTTAAACCAGAGGTTTCGCAGCGTGGATGCTGCGTATTTGAGATCAGGGCTGCAGGGGCAGTTGTTGTCATTGTCTGGTCCGCCCGTATATGAGTTGCCACGGTTGCTTTGGTGAAGGCTAGTATTTGGTTTCCAGTGAGTCCTGGATCTTGTCTTCCTGTTTTTTCTCCCCTTGGGCTTATAAAGGCTTTTGAGCTTCCCATGGGTTTTGAACCAGGCTGGGTGTTATGTGTTTGCCAGTTCCATATCCCGGGGTCAGCCGATGATATGGTGGACCCAGAGTGTTGGGGCAGAGCAGCTTGATTGCTTTGTAGATCAGCTGCTATTATCGCAGTGCTTGTGTTTGCTAGTTGGGCGTTATCTTCGGGTGTGCCGCTTGTTTCATCTTGATCACGATTTGGTGTTGTTCCTTCCAACGGAATGTTCGTGTTTTGTTCTGCGGGGTTATTTTGCCCGAAGAGTTGCCTAAAGCCTTCACGTTTCGAGCAAAGCTTATGTTTCTTCCCTTTGCGTTTTTTTGCTCTCCTCTGTTTGGCGTTTAATGTTTGGTTTGTGTCAGCGTCATCTTCGACACCCGCTGATGGAGAATTTATTGACTCCATTCTGTTCTCCCCTGTGTGCCGGATTAACTCTTCCGTCGTAGGGTGATTATGGGCGCCAGTCATCGATGTTTTGCCATGCCGTTTGACAGCAATGTCCTTGCTGAGGGTGGTGTCTTCTTCGGCCGCCCCTGTTTGTGCAGTAGTCACTTTTCCCAATCCATTTGATTTAGGGGACCCCAGTACGTCAATGCTGATCTTCTGACTATATTCGGCAGATTGTTTGAGATGACCGCATAAGTCTGGCATTAAAGTCGGCAGGGTGGCCAGCTTGTCAATGATTGGGCCGCATACACACTCGATGCCGTTTCTCCTTTTGGTATTCTCATGTTGGTCAAGTTTGCTCTGAAGACGCGAATTTAGGATGCCCAGCTTCCCATCTATTGCAACTACGAATACTGCCAGTGTGTCTAATAACGTTAGTTGGGCGTCCATTTTCTCCGATTGGTAGTGTGCTGCATCCACCAGGAGTTGTACTGTATTGAGGAGACTGGGCCATGCGCTTTCTTGCCTAGCTTGAGCTGGAGTTGCATCCTGGTTTCCGTGACTCTCTTTAAGCCCCGCTTCTTGGGACACGGATGGCTCTTTGAGGGGTTGCGCTGTTTCTTGGCCACCCATTCCTGCTATATTTGTCTGCATGTAGGCCGTTCTACTTTTTGATGTCTCACTGGCCGTCCTACTTATGCTCAAGTCTTTGGGGTAGGCCGCTATAAGTTCCTCCCACTCCTCTTTCCTTAGGTAAGAAGAGATTTCGATCACCTCTGGGGTGAGATTCTTCCAGCTTGTATCTTTATTTTGCGCCCCTTCTGACGCCTTGGGTGCTAGTGTGGGTTCATTGTTAGAGGTGTCAAGGACTATTAATGAGGATTCCATCTCTATTGGCCGCACTTGTATGATTGCAGTTTCCTCTTTCCTCTCGCCCTCTTTGTTATTGCTTATGCCCCCGTGGCCAAGTTCATTGCTCGTGCTGACGTTCTCGATGTTGCTGTTGATGTTGCTGTCGATGTTAAAAATGTGCTCCTCCAATTTTGAAGGCGACATGTCCTTGGCTTCATTTGCCAATGTACTTGGATTAAATTGGCGTCTATGACCATTTTTCTTCCTGCCGGGGTATGTGCTGTTTCGGTTTTTTGCCCCAGTTTGATGTTTTTTGGGGTGATGTTATAGGTGTTGTGCTTTTGTCTCCTTTTCTATTACCAATACTATTACTATTTCGGTCATCCAGTCGGTGCTGCTTATCACTAAGCTGTTGGTGCATGGTTGGTTGAAGCAGTTCAAGAGGCGATTGAAGGCCTGATACTTTGTTAATCTTTGAGAAAAAAGCGCCCCCTGGATCCTTTAGAAAGCAGAATTTAGTATAGATTTTGGGCTGTACCAAAGATTTACTCATTTTATTTTCCCTTCTTTGTTCAACATATTTCCTGTTTGCTTGTTTGTGGCAAGTTTGTTCTGACTTGCCTCCGTTGGCTCCGTTGAATCCGTTAGGTCGATTATGTCCAGTAAGGGGCTCTTCACTGTAGCTTTAGGTGCGTCTGTATGAGCCTCATCTCCCCCCTTTGATGGCTTAGAGCTTTGTTTTCGCATGTTTGGCCCTCCCTTGTTCGTTTGGTCCACTCGGATCATTCCAGATCTCATATTGGAGCTATTCGGCCTGGGGTTGCTACGGCCGGCAGAGGGTAGTAGCTGGGGAAAGCTGGAGAGCAAGGAGTGCACACTGACCGGTGGTGTCACTGATCGTGGTTTTGCTAACTCGGTGGCAGATGCACAACGCAGCACTCACCGACTTAGTCCTGGTGTGTGTCTGATGCCCCACAGCTCCGTGGTTTTTGAAAATCCTCTAGCCACAGCCGCGGCACAGCAATCAATGCCTGGCTAATTCCTGACCACAAAACACCCCCCAGTCCAGTGTCCTGATGTTTGATTTCAATAACAAACTGTGGTCTTTGGGTTTTGGTGGCTTTAGTGTGCTCAGTTTGGTGGGCTCAATTAGAGCTGCCCATAGAGCCCCGTATAACATAGAACATAGTACAACCCCACCGTTCACCAATGTTTGTGTGCTCCCTGACTGTAACTGTATAGTGGACGGACTAATTTGCCTGTTTGTGCTAGCAGGCTTACCTCGTCCACATTCCTGCCGCCCCTGCTGTCACAGTTAGTCCACGTCATCCTCGCCCACGCCCACGCCTCGTCTCGTCCACACTGCCTCCGTGAGTGGATGGAGCCACTTCCTCCCTGCTGCTGACGCTACCGCTAGTGCAATCCGGGCGGCAACGCTGTAATCCCCCGGCCCCCAGGTGTTAGTGCGGGTATGTGGGAACGTTGGAAGCCTGTGTGCCTGAGTGGAGCAGAGCAGGACACGGGGACACAGGTAATGGGCTGTTGCGTCAGCTTCTGAGGCTCCTACAGCTCCCCGAGACACCAGCAAAACTCTCTGCGTAGCCCTCTTAGCGTCTCCGCAGCACACCAGGTTCTAGCGGCCCCCCACACGCCACCACCACTGCCGCAGCTGGCGCTTCAGGGGTTCTCGGTTCTTGGTGGATGGTGGTCGGTGCTTGGTGCTAATGTGCAACTCCCGACGGGGGGCTCCGCTTTTGCCGCTTTTGCCACTCACTGCCTGGTGCTGCCTGATCGCTCTATTGTGGGCCCTGCAGGAAGCCGATACTGCCTCCGTTACAGCAGCTCCTTCACAGCTCCTCGCTCGCTGCTCGCTGCTTGCTTGCTTGCTTGCTGCTCTGCAGTCTGCTCTGCGGTCTGTAGTTTGCTCTCTAGCGACACCGAATGCAGTGGAGAGTTGGTGCATTGGAAGAGAAGAGAGTAGACCAGTGAGAGAGCTGATCCATATTTATAATGCGAAATGCATTTCTACAGCTGTATACGGCTCAGGACTCTGGGGAATGGAAAACGCCCAAAAAATTCAGTATAGTGAAAACCAGTTCATTCGCCATTTATTGGCTGTACCCAAATCAACATCTACCTACTTTGTACATATTGAACTGGGGCTTCACTATATACTGGATATTATTAAACAAGCGCCCATTCTATTATGGCATAAAATCTGGGTCACCCCCGAGACCTCATTAAATCGTGATCAAATTAATGAGTGCCTCAAACTGGAGGGAGTAGGTAATATTAAATGGCTAACCTATGTGAAGAACATGATGACAGAGCTCGGTCATTCGGAATTTTATAGTAGCCCACTGACCATGGAACTAGTATCTAGGAAATCTTTGAAAAAGATGGTCATGGACCACTTAAACACTAAGAGATGGGGTATGGAAAAAATCAAGCATACTGTTATAAGATACTAACAAATTACTCCACTGGAAGGGCTCCAAAGGTATCTTACGTCTAACCCCAGTTGTTATGACCGAATGCTACTCTCCCGTTTTAGGTTTGGCATCTTTTACCGCTTGATTGCCTTCCCTCATGTTAATAATTGGACTATGGAAAATGTAATTTGTCCCTGTGATGATAAATCCGTTCAGTCTGACATCCATTGTGCCTTTTTTTGTAAATTCTATGAAATCCCACGGAGGACTTTTCTGAAATCAATTTTTAAAAAATGGGATATCCGTACTTGTAAACTTGCTTTTATCAGACTTCAGCATTTGGAAAATGATTTTGTAATTTATGCAGTTTCTGTTTTTTTAAAACTTGTTGTGAAATTTCGGATCACAATGAATTAACCTGTTTTGATGAATCCTACTATTAATTGTGAAAACTGATAATAGTTTTTATCTATTTATTATTGGATTTTTAAAAATTGTGTATATTCATAAAATGTTTAGGGCACTTATTATTGTAATGTTCGCTTTTATGATTTCCTTATAAAAATCGAATAAAGCTTTTTTGAATCTTGAATCTATTACAGGCTACAGCCCAGACTGCTGAGCGGAATTACACCAAATTTGGCAAAAAGGTAGAGCTTGGTTCAGATAGCGACCATTTTTTTAAATGGTGTAAATCCGTTTAGTAGTTGCTGAGAAACGTAAAAAATAAAAGTGCAAAAATAATATTCCCATAGGAAACTTTAGGCAAGGCTACAGCTCGAACTTCTGAACGGAATGACACCAAATTGGCAAAAAGGTAGTGCTTGATTCAGAAAGCGTATTTTTTTTAAATGGTGTAAATCCGTTCAGTAGTTGCTGAGAAATTCAAAAAATAAAAGTTTTGATATCTGGGGCAGCAGTGAGTTTGCGCACCCTCCCAACCACGCGCTTGACTGTGATTGGCTGTCACGACCACAAGCTTCACTGTGATTGGCTGCCAACACTCTAAACCAGGAAGTGTTGGCAGCCATCTTGTGACTCGGTAGAACCGAATTACAAGAAAACAGTCGAAAAAAGATTAAAAGAGAAGAAAAGGGGGCAGAGTAGAAACCCCCTGGCCCCCTAGTCCTGCTCACGGGGGTCCCACAAGGATCCGCAGGCCTAAAAGTTATTTTTGTTGTTGTAAAAAAATGCCAGAATGCGCGCTGGGTTCACAAATCCAGATGGTAAAAATGAATAAAAAATGGAGGGTGGTTTCACCCCTTCATTTAAATGAGCCCCCGGGTGGGCCAGGTTCCAGGGGCAATCCTATAATTATATTTCGGTCCTTACGGGGCCTCTGCAGTGCTTGGAACCACCACCTCCCATGTAAATTAGGTGCAGGAGGACACACGGACATCCGGCAGTCCAGGGGATCGTCACCTATCGGAGGCTTGTTTTGTAATTCATCAGGGGCTTTAAGGCCACCCCAAGTCCTGGGGATCGCCACCCTCTGGGGCTTTAATTAAATATGCAGGTTGGGTCTCACGGGCCCCTAAAGCTTTGGGGACCACCTCCTCCCCAGGGCTGTGAAACCAGAGGGAGTGGGGAGGTTCGGTCCCCTCCTGGAGCGCTTGATGGCCCTAGGGACCACCACCCCCCAGAGCCGGCTCCTGCAATCTCCCATGATGTGCATCCCTGGGACATTTCTGATTGCTATGACAGGGCGGGAGCATGGCTTCCACCCTGTTATAGCAAACCCTGGTTTGCTTTGTTGAAGCAAGAGGAGGAAAACCTTGTCTCGCTTCAAAAAAGTGAATCCGGATGGTAAAAATAAAAATTAAAATGAAGCAGGGTCTCACCCCTTCATTTAAATAGGCCCCTGGGTGGGCCAGTTTCCAAGGGCAATCCTATAATTATATTTCAGGGGCTTGCGGGGCCTCCACAGCACTGGGGACCGCCACCTCCCATGTAAATTAGGTGCAAGAGGGCACACGGACCTCCCGCAGTCCAGGGGATGGCCACCTCCCCGGGGAATGTTTTATAATTGTTCGGGGGCTTCAAGGCCACCTCTAGTCCCGGGGATCGCCACCCTCCAGGGCTTTAATTAAATATGCAGGGTGGGCCTCACGGGCCCCCGAAGCCTTGGAGACCACCTCCTCCCCAGGGCTTTGAAAATAGAGGGAGCTGTGCCGTTCGGTTCCCCTCCTAGAGCGCTTGCTGGCCCTAAGGACCCCCACCCCCTAGGGCTGGCTCCAGTAATGTCCCGGTATGTGCATCCCTGGGACATTTCCATTTGTTATGACAAGGCCGGAGCATGGCTTCCACCCTGGGATAGCAAACCCTCGTTTGCTTCGTTGAAGCGAGAGGAGGAAAACCTTGTTTCGCTTCAATAAAGGAATGAGAATTGCTTTTGGGCGAGGGAAGCTGCATATTAGCAGCTCCCGTTGCCCAAAAGCAATGCCAGGTTCCGTAGGAGTAGGGGAGTCGTTAGGACCATGGGGACATTAGGGCTGCCCCCACGGTCCCCAACAGAGAGGGCAGGCCCAGGGGGATGGGGTCCCCTGAGCCAGAGGCCCTCAAGTGGCCTGGGAGGCCCCCTTCCCACTTTTAAAGAAATTCATGAAAATTCATGAAAATAAACATTTTAAAAAAAATAAAAGTTTGGAGTGGTGACCCTCGTCCACCTCCCACAAATAAATGTGATAGCAAGCTTTCTAAATGTGTAAGGTAGCAAGTTGGTTGATGTTATACAATTAAAAAATTCAAGATGCATGTGAGGTTGGACAAATGAGAATCATAGTCATCTATCGATTTACATATAAAACATTTTATTTACACAAAACAACAAAATAAAAGTAGGTACAGCCATGTCGTGTCATCATCCCTCGACAATCTGTAAATCACAACCTGGAAGACAAAAAGTAAGATAAGATTGTATATAATGCGCACATCAAAAGAGAGAGACAGAAAGATTGAGAGAGAGAGAGGAAGAGAGAGCGAAAGAGAGAAAGAGTGTGAGAGAGAAACAGAGAAAGATAGAGAAAGAGTGAGAGAGAGGAAAAGAGAAAGAATGTGAGAGAGAGAAAGAAAGAGATGGAGAAGGAGAGTACGTTCCCACACTGCGGACAAAACCCTCAGAGCTCACCTTTCTGCCACCGGTGTGTCTCCAACCATGTGCCAGGACATACTGCTGCCCTCCAGCTCACTCATCTGATACATAGAATAGAATCAGTAATGGCAGAGTACATACAACTGCACATGCTTTTATCGCTGTCCCGCCCCTGCACACCCAGGCTGCTGCACACCATCTACTTCCACCGCCCAGAGGTGACTGCCCGCCCCTGTGCACCCAGGCCTCACTGCTCACCTTTCGCCACTGCCGTGTGTCGAAGAGGATCCACCACATGCCAAAGCAACTGCCTCAGCCGTGGCATACACGAGGTCTAGCCGAGCTCACAATTCAAATGGGGTCTTGATTGCTAGGATGGTGTATCGAGGCCACGCATCATCGCAGCCTGCACACCCGCTGAGCTCTGGTGGCACTAACTCATTGGAACTGAAGTCATCGCCACATGGCAGGAGCCTGTGTTGGATGGGGGTCTACAATCTGTGAATCACAGCCTGCAAGACAAAAAGCAGGCTAAGATTGTGCGTTTTACGCCCATCAAAGGAGAGAGAGAGAGAGAGAGAAAGAGTGAGAAAGAGGAAGAGAGAGATAAAGAAAGAAAGAGTGAGAGAGGAAGACAGAGAGAATGACAGAGAGGAAGAGACAAAGAAAGAAAGAGTGAGAGAGGAAGATAGAGAGAAAGAGTGAGAGAGAGGAAGAGAAAGAGTGAGAGAGAGGAAGAGGAAGAGAGAGAGAAAGAGAGAAAGAGTATGAGAGAGTAAAAGGAAGAGATGGAGAGGTTGAGTGAGTGCAGACACTCCAGACAAAACCCTCAAAGCTCACCTATGCGCCACTGGTGTGTCTCCAACCATGTGCTGGGGCATACTGCAGCCGTCAAGCTCACTCATCGGAAACATAGTATAGAATCAGTAATGGCAGAGTACATACAACTGCACATGCCTACATCGCTGTCCCGCCCCTGCGCACCCAGGCTGATGCACACCATCCACTTCCACGGCCCAGAGGTGTCTGACCGCCCCTGTGCACCCAGGCTGCTGCACACCATTGACTCCCACCGCCCAGAGGTGACTGCCCGCCCCAGCGCATCTAGGCCTCACTGCTCACCTTTCCACCACCTGTGTGTCTCCAACCACGTGCTGGGACATACTCCCACCCTCCAGCTCTCTCATCTGAAACATAGTATAGAAGGTCGATCCCGAGCTACCGGTAACTCGCCGAACCCCCATGAGTAGCTCGCACCTTGCGTGTACATTTTGTAGCCTGTTATTGTCCTTTTTTATTCTTGGTCCTTTTTTCACAGCCGATGCCTGCCCTCACCAAACCCAACTGCTCAGATTGGCCTAATTGAGGTTAGGTGGGGCGGGGCAGGCCAAAGATGATGACGCTGTTCCTGAACTCAGCACACACGCCACCTGCCTTTTACAGCCTTGCCCTGCGCTCTTGATCCTGCAGGATGTGTGCCGGGGCGTAGCAGCAGTTTAGCCTGAGCAGAGCAGCAGGTGGGCCGGAGTGGAGCAGCATGTCTTTGGAAGCCTGCTAGCATGCAGTTGGTGCAAGCAATATTAACCTGCTGCAAACCCACGCCATCCGATTTCTTTTCTATCTGGCACATTATATTTTAGAAGCACATCTATCGGTAAGCACTGGCTTGGCCAGTAAACCTCTTACAGCCTGATTCATGACAGACCCGTTTTGCGAGTCTGTAATAGCGATTCATAAGGAATCGCTATTACAGGCTCGCAAAACGGAATTCATGTAGGAATCGCAAAATGAAATGCGATTCCTACATATTCCTTATTTGCGATAACTCCCCATTCATTCCTATGGGCCAAAAGGCCCGTAGGAATGAATGGGGAGTATTCCTTATTTGCGATTAGCAATTTGCTAATCGCAAATAAGATAGCGATTTAAAGGGTGCCAGGGGTGTCCAAAGGACACCCTGTAGCACCCCTTAAATGAAAATTCAAACAGGTGTTGCGCACACACATGTCCAAAGGACATGTGTGTGTGCAACATGCAACTTAGAAAAATGCTTTTAAAAGCGTTTTTCTAAGTTTTCGCTATTTACCACGAGGTTTGACCATGCGGTAAATAGCAGGCCGAAATTGCGAATTCGCAATTTTTTAATGGATGATGAATTGCATTTAAGGAATCTCAAATAGAGATTCCTTAAATGTAATTCCTCGCAAAATTGCGACATCGCTATTACCGATTTTTGCATTTCGGATGATGAATCCCAAATGCAAAAATAGAGCTCGCAAAGGTCCAGATTCTCAGAATCTGGCCCTTTGCGAGTGCGATTTCGGCTTGATGAATCTGGCTGCTAATGCTCTGTTCCCTGGACTGAAGCTGCGATGTGTGCCTTCTGTATTGTAAACGTGCTTCAGCTGCTGGTATGCCACGGGCACTTGAAGGACTGGGCCTTGTTTATAGCCAAGTCTGATTCTGCCGTGTCCGATCTGAACCGGATCTATGAATGCTCTTTTGCTAACTACATTTCGGCTGGTTTATGAGTGAAAGAGGCCCAAATAACAACATTGCCTGACAGCTCGAAAACAACCAAAATTATGACTAAACAGACAAAATCGAAAATGTATGTTTTTTCAGGCTTTCCAGCTCTGGGTTGTACATCAGGAGAAGCAGGGTGTTGCCAAATTTCAGTTTCCTTTACCGAAGGTAAAACATAAAGAAAACTCTCCCCATCTGCACTCCTGTTAAAGAATGTAAATTGTTCTACTCTTCAGAGCAGCTTTGAATTTCTGACCCAGTTTTAACTCTTTCAAACACTCTTTGGGGAAGTCATTGACAGCATATGCACGCTTGTCCAACTAACAAATGTGTTTATTTTTAATATTCAGGGATAGTTATGTGTGTTTTGAATATTTAACACAGCTCACTAACATTATTGCAAATAATCTCTGTGCCACTATCCCATTTCTAATATGTGATGTCCTTTTTCGATCTATTCTAAAAGAAACTTTTTATTGATGTTGCATGAAACATAACAACATTTCTCTGCAAGTACTCTGTAATAGACTCACAAATCTGCCACATTCAAAATAAATTAAAGGAAAATTGTATTTAAATCAATAGTTTAAATAAAAATGATTAAAGGTCATCCGGGCAAAGCTCTCTGCTGAACAGAGCTGGTTCTATCGGGGCGCCTGAATGGGTGGGGCTCTGGGTCAGAGCCCACTTTGCCCATTCCTTACACCTCTGTTCCCAGTGCATGTGGCAATTAACACCAACACTACAGCAGTTTCCTTGGGTAGCAGAGTTACGGATCATGGACAAACCTGGAGTAATCTAGTAGTCAAATCCTCAGTTTGGAGGTTGAGTTCCACTGCCTCTTGGAAACAGAGTGTATTAAGAGTGCTTCTCTATACAACACTGAAAATAGCAAGTCTTACTC
The DNA here is from genome assembly GCF_964263255.1 of Lissotriton vulgaris. Taxonomy (NCBI): domain Eukaryota; kingdom Metazoa; phylum Chordata; class Amphibia; order Caudata; family Salamandridae; genus Lissotriton; species Lissotriton vulgaris. The sequence continues at coordinate 636,995,238 of NC_141689.1, read as the reverse complement.
TTCATTCGTTAAAAGCAGTACAAAAACAACAGATGTTTCACATACTTACAAAAGTTGTTTTACAGATGCATTGTGAGCCTCTGCCCTGCCTACCTCCATTGGCAAGGCCGATTTTACTTGCATATTAAGGGCCAGATGTAGGTAAATCCGATTTACCGACTCTTAAATACCGACTCATACCGATTCGGTATTTAAGAGGGGGTGTCACTTTGACACCATCTAGCACCCCAATTCCGGACTTGTGTGCCATGTGGTACACACTAAGGGCATGTCTGTGTGTCACATTGCACAGGTGTGCATGCACAGATGTGCATGCACACCTTAATTCGGTATTTTACCACACAATAGGATTGGGTGGTAAAATACCGATTCTAAAGGGCCTGTGGCACTCTTAGGAGTGCCACCTACATGTGGATATTCCGAATCGGTAAATATACCGATTCGGTATTTTACCGATTCTGTAAATTTACCGATTCGGTAAATTTACAGAATCTGTAAAATATAGGCCCCCTACATCTGGAAACCCTAATACCGGTCGGTAACGGCCGAATTCAGCCGTTACCGACCGGTATTAGGGCTCCTACATCTGGCCCATAATGCTTTAAAAAAAAGTGTGAAACTCTGCCTAATTAATTATTACATTTAATCATTGATAATAAAGCAGGGTTTCAGAGTCTTTTCTACTCCAAATAAATAGCATCTATCTATGAAGAACTGGAAACCTTCCAATTGGCCCAGGCCAAAAGCATCTGTCAGTGTTGAAAATTCTATTTTGTTCACAAACTCAGTTAAGCTTCCACTTGATTGGGCCATATTGAAAAATATGTATTTTACATAAAGATAAATCCATTTTCACCCTCACAGAGAAAACATAGTTAATAAAACCCTTAATACATCAAACTAGTTAAAAATTATTTAAACCGGAACCAGGATGGGACATTTTAAAACTGTAATACAAAAAAAGAGTATATGGTGAAGGGGACAACTAGTGACTGCACATTGAAGCTAGACTGCTATAATTCACATTTAGTAAGGAATATATGTTGAGGTTTAACTTTTGCAGTGTGTGAACAATTTAGTCATAATAGCTTGTCATAGGCTTGTATCCTGCAGTATTTCTTTACACTTTCCAGGAATGGTTCCAAGCAAGACAAGCTTTTGCTTCAGGTAGCACAACCTCCAGCTGTCTGTAGCTTCAAAAGAGGGAGACTGGCCCCTTTTGTTCAAACCACAGTATGGGCTGGGAAGTCAATGAAACTGGGCGTTGGGGGGGGTCGATGGAAAAAATGCGCGAGTTGCCTAACCTTCAGGAGCTCACAACGATTTTCACTGCTCAGAAGTAGCTCTCACTACAGAAAAGGTTGGAGACCCCTGGTATAGAATCAGTAATGGCAGAGTACATATGACTGCACACTCTTTTGTCTTTGTCTTGCCCCAGCGCACCCAGGCTGCTACACACCATCCACTCCCACCGCCCAGAGGTGACAGCCTGCTCCTACGCACCGAGGCCTCACTGCTCACCTTTCACCACTGCCGTATGTCGAACAGGGTCCACCACGTGCAGAAGCAAGCTCCTCAGCTTTGGCGTACATGCGGTCTAGCCGAGCCCACAACTCAAATGGGGTCTTGATTGCTAGGATGGTGTATCGAGGCCACGCATCATCACTGCCTGCACACCTGCTCAGCTCTTAGGTGGCACTCTGTGACTAGCGAGGCCACGCCACGTGGCGGTAGGCCCCTGCTGTTTGATGGTGTTGTGGTTAATGAAGATATAAAGTAGATGGTAGCCAGGTAATTAATCCAAGTAAGATGTTTATTAGTTGGTTTCAATAAGATAAGTAATAGGTCCCACCAGGAGCTTGATGGATGTTGCTCAGCCCTCACTCACAAACTGACATTCTCCACACACACCAGGCACACACACATTCTATTCACTCTGACATCACGCACACCAACATTCCACGCAGACATCTCACTCATACTGGCTGAGCAACCTAAAGGAGATAAATCTAGTTACAACATATCTCCTTTTCTTCACAGAAATTAAACAGAATTGCTTGCAACATAAAGCAATTAAAATTTCGAAGGATACACATGCAATAAAGCGGACAGTTCATAATATAAAAGAAAAGAGGAATAGGTAAAGCAAAGAAGCAATGTAAAAGGATAAACCCTAGAACACATCCCCATCCCTTGGGGAATTCTGAGAGAAAAAGAAATATAGAAACAAAATAAACAACTTTTGACATTAATGAATATATACTATAATATTATACTAACGCATCTTAACACCAGAGCTTTCTCAAAAGCTAAACTAACACATCTAAGTAAACGAATATACTAACATATTTAAAATCCTTGCTTGCGCCATTTAATAATTAATCTAACACGTTTTACTACCTGCGCCATATAATAATTAATCTAACGCGTCTTACCACTTGCGCTTTAACAATAATACTAATGTGTCCTACTAATTGCGCTTTAATAATCAATGTAATGCGTCTTACTAATTGCGCTTTAATAATCAATGTAATGCGCCTTACTAATTGCGCTTTAATAAACAATGTAATGCGTCTTACTATTAGCGCACTTACAGTTACGAGGCCAAAACTACCCCATAAATACTTAACTCTTCTCCACTTCTGACACCAACAAACGTCACTCATCACAAACCAGCTACAATACTCTAAATTACAGAACACGGGCACTCATCACACACCAGCCTAACCACCACAGGAAACATTATATTGACCAGCAATAAAATGTTATCAACAGTCTCGTGGTCTGATGAGCAGTCTCTCACCCGAGGTCCTCATAGAGGTAGAGATGTCTGTCCTTAAATTGCCGGAATCTGTCACAATCCAGAGTCCAACGACAAACTTGCTGAGAAACACACCCTCCACTGACAGTATCATCTTCTCCACATCGACATACTGATGCATATGGTTAATTGCGGCAGAAGTAATCAAAACAGTACCATTTCCAGAAGTGTCCCAGCCGAAACACCAAGCATTTTGACACTTTAAAAGTTTCACATTCACGTTCATGCTGACACTTCCTTGCAGTCTCGCAGAAATAAGCTGCAGCTGTGCTTCACAATGCGGGCGTAAACTGCACGGTGTAACCTCCATGGCCATGACTTTGAAAATAATATCGTAGCGTTGCTAAAACACTATGCTTGGTTTCACATAGCTGCACCAGACCCAGAAAATGGAGGCACGCAGTTTACGTTCTACCGGATGGCTACCGGCACGTTAAAGCAGCTTAGCGTCCATACACAGCAAAAGATTCACGAGCCACCCCACGTAGGATCAGATGCCACAGATGTCACGCAGGCAAGGTAAGATGTGCGCGTGTATAACCGATTTTTCACAAAGGTTTAAACTTCGCACATCAACGTTTTTTGCAATCACTATCTGGTTAATTAAAAACTTGTACCCAGCATGGCTCCAAATTGAATAACAGTCCTCCAAAAATGCCTAACACCATGTTACATGCTCCCCAAATGAATTATCGAAGTGACTTACAACAAAGTGCTATAAACTTTCTCTCAGGGGTCATAAGCAGTTGAGCTGCCGAAAGTGAAGTTCTTGTTCACTTTCCTTTGATCATGCTTTCTTTCATGCTGTCAGCTACCAAATAAACAAACACGGAATTAATGACCAACATTGAGCTTTATCCACTCTCCAAAGGATCGTACAGCAGGCTTCAATGTCACCGTAGGACAAACTTCCAAAATAAAGAAACATGAAGTGAATTGCCAGCGCTGTGCCCTAATCTCTCTCTCCACGGGATCAGAAGCAGTAGAGCACGACTTAGATAACGTGTGCAACTACTGAAAGAAAAGTCAAGTTTCAAAGGGTGTCCAATTCAGAGCACTCGATTTTTAACTGTAATGAAATACAGGAGCTTGGTGTAGATTAAATAAATAAACGGAGTAACTCTTCTTTTCTTGTAAATAGTGTCAAAAACGCTCGATTTTTACATCTTAAAAATGGTAGTTCAAGGGTCAAACTCTCATTCCACATAACGTTGTACACAGTCTTTTGATGTTAAGCTTAAACTTGCACTATTAAATCTTTGGGCGACCGATTTCGTGGTCACTGGTGGGGTCTCCTAGTGCCAGTAAGCTTATACATGCATACATATAGAGAGTTTTTACCTTTTTAAATCTTCCTTTTCTGTTCTTTACTCTTGAATTTTCTTACATGTTCGTTCACTGTTCTGTTCTCTTAGATTTTCTTTTGTTTTATAAGTACAACACTCTTGTCTCCTTGTAGGTTCTTCTGTTTTTTAAATTGTAGATTTCTGTACGCTGTTGGTTCTTCTTTCTGTCGCCAAAATGTTGTGGTTAATGAAGATATAAAGTAGATGGTAGCCAGGTAATTAATCCAAGTAAGATGTTTATTAGTTGGTTTCAATAAGAGAAGTAATAGGTCCCACCAGGAGCTTGATGGATGTTGCTCAGCCCTCACTCACCAACTGACATTCTCCACACACACCAGGCACACACACATTCTATTCACTCTGACATCACGCACACCAACATTCCACGCAGACATCTCACTCATACTGGCTGAGCAACCTAAAGGAGATAAATCTAGTTACAGCAGATGGCTTAGGCCTACACTGCGGTCAAGCTGGGCACACAAAAGATGACCTGTTCGGACCGCTAGGATGGGCATCATCGCAGGCTGCTCAGCACTTACAGTGCCCCTACCTCAGTGACCCGAAAGTCACCATCCCGTGGCAGTGTGCCTCTGCCGGCCCCAGTGCATCCGGTGCCAGCAAGTCTAAAATTGGATAGAGCACGTGCGCCCGGTCTTTTTTTTTTATACAGTCATGTGTCCTGTGATGCCTGTGCTGGATGGGTGTGGTGTGGGTGTATACCAGCCGTGAGGGAGTGGCTGTGGTGCACTGACAACTAGGCCTGTGACCAGCAGATCACTGCAATGAAAACATGGGCAATGTAGCGTTGTCGTCCCTCCCTGTAAGAGTAAGCGGAGTGGGCTGGCCTGGCTTATGCCAGTGCTGCGTGAGGCTGTGAACAATGACTACAGAGAAATGGGCGTTGTTCAGCCTGGGGTTGTATAAGGAATCAACTGATGCGGGTATCCCTGTTGTAGTGCTGCTGTCACCCGGGTCGCAAGCAACAATGTGTCACTCTGTGACCCAAGTCCCACAACGTGGCCAACATGGAAGGTACGGGAATCACTGACCCTATGTTCATCCATATTTCCACACATGAAATATGGTCGACATGACAAATCTGTGTGGATATGAATGTTTATTGCACATTCAGTGAAGTGTTGCAGCTGTAGCAATATAGGGCCATGCAAAGTTGAAATATCAGTTTTTGGCACATGGAGAGCAGGCAATTAGAGCCAAGCTCGTACTCTGGGATTAGGCTGCAACAACATATGTAATTACACAATCACTCCGCCAATCCCCAAGCACTTATAATTTCACTATACACCCTTGTTGCAGTACTCTAATGATCAATTCTCTACCTAGGTACTTGTACAACGACAGAGACAAAGTTAAATAACCAAAGTTTTCCACACTGCCAAAGATAACATGGTTGCATATGCTGTCTACATCACAATGTAATGTGGTAGGGCCCATGGGCAGCATGATGCATACATAATGAACACACGGACACAGTTAGATAGATAGTGGAACTGGGTACGGGCACGTGCGCTCGACTCATTTTTATTACCAGGGTCACATATCCAGTGATGTCTGTGCTGAATACGTGTGGGGTGAGTGTAAGCCAGGTCTCAGAGATTTGTTGGTGCTGGCAACAAGTACAACAGTACTCATCGGATCACACACAGAGATTCAATCATAAAGGGTCCATGACTTGTGCTGCACTAAGATAGGGGCACCAGATGTGAAAGAACACCGAAAGGATTCTATTGTAAAGGGTCCATGGCTTGTGGTGCACTGAGGTATGGGCAGCAGATCTCAAATCATACACAAAAGATTGTATTATAAATGGTCCATGGCTTGTGGTGCACTGAGGTAGGAGCATAAGAAGCATTCAGCATGTGCACAGCCAGCGATTATGCATGGTGCGGGCGGGCCACACTGGGAGCAATGTCTCTTGCCTACTGGACTGCGTCATCTGCAATTGCTTGATTTTGATTTGATTTGATTTTTCTATTTGTATAGCGTGCGAATGCCCGAGGGCGTCTTGGCGCTGAGAAATCCCAATAGCTCATTGAAGGTGTATGGTTAGAGATGTTTAGCGAAAAGCCATGTTTTAACTTCCTTTCTGAAGGATTTCAGGGATGGACTGAATTTTATGTCTAGCGGTAGTTGATTCCATGTTCTTGCCGTCTATACCAGAAAACTTCTACCGCCCCAATTGGTTCTTCAGAATCTGGGTACCTTTATGAGTTTCATTTGACTGGATCTAAGAGGTCTGTTTGGCTCATGTAGTTGCAGGTGTGTTTTTAGGAATTTTGATCCGGTTCCGTTTATTGCTTTGTATGCCAAGCATAGTGATTTAAATTGTATCCTGCTTGCGATTGGGAGCCAATGCAGACTTTTTAGTTTATGGCTTACTTTTTCGTATTTTGGTATTTCCAGTATCAGTCTAGCTGCTGCATTCTGCAGGCGTTGAAGCTTAAGAAGGATTTTCTTTCTTGCTCCGGCATATAGGCCATTTCCGTAGTCCAGTCTGGACAAGGCCAATGCTGTCACCACTGTCTTTCGTGAGTCATATGGTATGTATGGTAAAATCTTTTTAATCATTTTTAAGATGTACCATAGTGACGAAGCTAGTTTGCTTGCTTGAGCATCAAACGAAAGGTTTGTGTCTAACATGATCCCTAGGTTTTTCACCTTTTCTGATGACTCTGGGCAACTTCCCATATCTGTAGGCCACCATAGAGGGGACCATATGTTTGTGTCTCCTCCTAGTATCATGACTTCACTTTTGTCGCCGTTCAGTTTTAAGCAGTTCATTTTCATCCATTGGCTGATTTTTGTCATACAGCATTGGAATTTTTCTGCTGTGTCCTGTACCTCCTTACTTATTGACACTACAATTTGGGTGTCGTCGGCGTAAGATATAGGGGTTAAGCCGTTGTTCCTTATTATTTGTGCAAGAGGAGCTACATATAGATTAAAAAGAGTGGGCTCATTGATGAACCCTGCGGGACTCCGGATGGTAGGCTGAACAGCTTTGATTTCGCTTCTCCTGATTCAACTGAGAATGTTCTGCTCTCTAGGTAGGAGGCTGTAAGGGCGCAGGCTGAATCATGTATGTTTGCTGTTTTTAACCGAGTAATAAGGATTTCATGGCTGACCGTATCGAAGGCCGCTGATAGGTCGAGTATTATCAGCGCGGCCTTCGATCCGTTGTCCATTATTTTCCTGAGTTCCTCCACTGCTGTGATCAGTGCTGTCTCCGTCCCATGTTCTACCCGGAAACCGAACTGTGAATGGTCCAGCCAATCTCCGTCCATCAGATGTTGAGAGAGCTGTTTGTTTAACAGCTTCTCCAGAATTTTTGCGGCAAAAGGGATCGTGGCTATGGGTCTGTAGTTATTGGGATTTTCGCCGTCTAGATTGGGTTTCTTTAACAGTGGTCTGATGGATATCATTTTCCAGTCATCTGGGAAGATGTTGGTATTAATTATTTTGGTGAATAATTTTTCCAGAACTAGGCTTAGTTCTATGGAACAGGCCTGCATGATTCTGGGTGGACAGGGGTCCGTTGGACTACCTGAGTTGGTGGTGTGGATTTCTTTCTGGATCTGCTCAGCTGTAGGAGGTATGAATCTGAAAGTTAATGTTTGGTCTTGTTGTGTTACAGGGTTTATTGAGTATGATATGTCCTTTTCCATTGTTTCGGTATTCTGATTTTTAAAAGAGTCATATACTGATGAGACTTTGTTAACAAAGAAGTCCCCTAGTATGTTGCAGAAGTTTGATGACAGTGCTTCTGGGTTGTTGTTCTCGAACTTTGAAAGTTTTTTGACGGTGTCAAAAAGAATTTTGCTGGAGTTTTTTGACTCGTTAATCTTTTTAGTGAAGTATTTGCTTTTTTCTTCTATTATTAATTTTTTGTAATTGTTTAAGGTGTCTTTATATTCTTGTTTAAGGTGGGCGTCGTAGTTAGTTCTCCATTTTTTCTCTGCTCTTCTACACGTTTGTTTTTGTGTTTTTAGAGCTTCAGAGAACCATGGTTGTGATGGAGTTTTTCTTTTCAAGGTTGCCTTTTTCTGAGGGACGGTCAAATTGACTGCATTGTCTATCCACTCATTAAATTGTTTACAGGCTATATTGCTGTTGTCATTAAATGTTGGATGGGATGATTGGAGTTTTTCTATGACTCGATCTGCGACTCGATCTGAAGTGTGCGCCCTGCTGTCCACACTGTACATTGAAGGCAGTAGTCTGTACAGACATAACTCTGCGGTGCTGTGCCGCTGGGTTCGCAGGGGGCCTGTGTGGAGGAGGCCCGCAGTCATGGCAGCGGTCACGTGGCAGAGTGAGGGCCGCCACTCTGGCGGACGTGTTGGCCTTCACAGAAGTGAACCACGCCCAGAGCCCCGGCCTATTTATTCACACTTCTACACTGGAGTGGCTTACGTTGGACCAGCCCACTGTGCTTCCGCTTACAGGGGATGACGACACAGGTACATGACTGAGATCTTCCCCACTGCTGGAGGTAACATAGTTGCGTCTACTGTCCACAACACTACAAGCACCAGCAGTATATGTCCACATGGAGAGGTCTGTGCTCTGCATAGTGAGGTCTGTCTAGCACATCACCGCTACACTTGGTATTTTAGGGATTATTATTGGTGGGTGACTTGCGTCCTTCCCACATGTTTGGTTGCCTCATCTCTCAACATACAGTTATTGTGTGGCTGAGGGGCCATGCCATTTCTGGAAGGTCCGCTGTCCTGTTGTGCGCTGCCTCTGTGGTAGTAGGGGGAGGGGGCCAGGGGGAGGTCCTGAGGGTGGTGGCAGTGGGTGTTGTGGCCTTCTTAGATGTCGCAGGTGCATGATCAGTAGCTCTATGACGTGTGTTGGTCTTTAGATGTGATTCTGGACTGGGCTCCCTTTCACACTGTAGGTAGTCGTCCTGCTTTACATCAGTAAAAGGCAGATCTTAGATTCCTACTGCTAACACGGCTTATTGCCTGGTTTTGGATAGGACCGCAGATTTGGCTATCGGGAAGCGGTGTTTTCCCATAATTTTTGAACAGGAATGCCTACTCTGCATATTATTAGCGTTAGTTGTTGCTCTCATTTGTGTTTTGTTTTTTTGCCGAAGCTATTGCTGGAAAACTGGTGATATTGGCTGTTTTCACCAGGTTGAAAATGGAATGATAATTTAAAATCACTGAAAAAACTATAGGTTTAATGAACATTATATTTAGAAATTAGAAATTCACTGAAAAAAACATAGGTTTCAGGTAGGTTATTGTTAGAAATTAGCATTTAAAAAACCTTAGAAATTCACTGAAAAACCCATAGGTTTCAGGGACAATATAGTTAGTTGGACATTTCACTCGTACAAAACCAGAGAAATTCAAATGTTATAGTTAGTAGAGCTAACTATAACTCCTATGTTTTTTTCAGTGAATAAATATATATATATATATATATATATATATATATATATATATATATATATATATATATCCCAACGAGTTGCATAGATAGATATATAAATATGTATATATATATATATATATATATATATATATATATATATATATATATATCGACCACACCGCCACTCCTCTCACACTCTGGATCTACTCCAGCCAGGAAGGAAGCCAACGGACACGGACCAAGTATAGTACTCCAAGTTTTTATTTAAGCTGCAGGTTCAGTGTCATGACGTTTCGGCTCGCAAGAGCCTTGTTCACATGACAATGTATTAATGAAAGGTACACCATTATATAATGCCAGTTATTGGATGATGATCGTCACATGAGAGGGTAGTGTTGAGTCATAGTAGACATAGAAGACATACTGGCAGGCCATTGCAATGCATGTGAGTTAAATACAAACATGTACTATTGAAATCTCGGTAAAATACCAAAACATTGCCTAAAAACCAAACCAAATTTGAATGGAGCAGAGGTTTTCAAGAAATAAGCATTAATCATCAAATTAATTCGTATAATAGGACATATGTTGTATAATATCAGTAAAATACCAAATTATATCACAGTATTCACAGCAAGCTGTTGTTCAATAAAGTGCAAGTGCATGTGTTTTTTGTGCAAAAACTGCAATGGTGCAAATTAAATGAGCAACAAATCACAATAGTGCAAAAATAGCAAGGTACGATCATTCACATACCATCTGTGCAAAATACCGCAAAATAGTGCAAAAATTGCTGCTACCAACAGTAGGGAGACTTTAATATCTAATAGTCCCTCCAGCTGTAATACTGTATACATAATACACAATAAATACCATAATCAATTAAATAACCACATATAATATAAAATATGGTTAAAACATATATAGGGTAAACTACCCGGTCCTATACAAATAAAATGATGATAAAATAGCACATAAATTCATAAAAGACCCTCCGTCCACAGGTCCTTTCCTTCTAATGTCACTATGTTAAAAACAGTAATCACCGTGAATAAAGTGCATAGTAGGCTGGGTATATAAGATTATCAGGGAACAAGGACCCGCCCAGTCTACTTATATCCAGCCTTACCCATCAAATGTTAAAATAATTCATAATCAAATAGCAGCAGAAATAGATTCATGTCAGATCCAAAACCTAAGAATTACAGATTGCGTACTACATTTACGTCACCCAGCTGGGGAAAATCTGTCAGAGTATAAAATTATTCTTGGATGACACATCAATAGTATACTTATGTATTGGTCATCAAGGTAAGCATGTGTGGAGGTCTTCTGTCACATTTAATCCCCCAGGACTCTTGGTGTTGAGCAAAAGGATGTATTTAGTTTCAAGCCTTCTCAACTTACTCTCTCTATCTCCACCCCTTCTACTGGCTAGCACTGAATCCATCACCCAGTATTTCAGCAAGGTGTTATTGCTCTGGTGGGCCTCCCTAAAGTGTCGGGCCACTGGGTATGTGTTATCACCATTGGTGATCGCACGTAAGTGCTGTAAAATGCGCTTATGGACAGCATGTTTGATGCTGCCCACATATCTCAGTAGAGAGGGGCATTGTAGAACATAGACCGCAAATTCGGTCTTGCAGGTCAAAACCTGCGTGATGGAGTGAGGAAGGTCAGTGAAACCGTCCATGAAGATTTTTGTATTTTCCCCATGGACGCACGCCTTACAGGTCTTGCAACGGTGAAATCCTTTGTTTTGTTGCCACCAAGATGTTTTATTGAAAGGTTCTGGACTGGTATCAACTAATTTATCATGTAGTGAGGGAGCCTTGCTGAATGTAAGGGAAGCTTTGGGTAGGGGGGTCCCAATGACAGAGTCACGGGTAACCAGAGGCCAGTGTCTGTTCATAATTTTGTATATTTCATTATGTTGCCTACTGAACCCCGTTATGATGCGGAAATTGTTCTTTTCCGCATCTATCCTACTCCTAGTCCCCACAGCTCCAGCTACTGGCTGATCCACAGTCTTAACCAGGAGGTCCTCTCTAGTTTGCATCATTGATTTTTTCATGGCTTTGCGAACCGTTTGTTCAGAGTAACCTCTTTCCAAAAAACGCTTCATGCTGTCTTCTTGAGCCAGTTTGAGGTCCATGGGGTTTTATTTATTTATTTATTTATTTATTTATTATAGAGTTTTGTATAGCGCGAACAAGACCCGTGGGTATCAGAGCGCTTCACATAAAGAGCAGGTTACAGTTCAACCGTGTCAACACAATAATAAATAGCACACTGATATGAGGTAGAAGGTTATAGGCTTTAGGTGCATAATGATCTATATACATTCCGATATACATCCCAAATGTGCAGTACGCATTAAGAGGTAGGTTAAGGCATAACATATCATATTCCATTTACGCAAACATATAAAAGGAAGACATATCTGGTTTACACAATATGATAGGATATATAGTGATGTGGATAAATACGATCGCCTTTACTTGAGGTAGCATTTTGTATACAACTTAGTCTCAGTGAAGTCACCAGTCTCATATCGTCTCAAAAGTTCAGTAGTCAGACTGCACTTCGTTGTGGTCAAAACGATCCTAAGTGGAGAATTTCTTCATCATGAAGCTCTTCACTTCCCATTTAAATGTTGCAGTATTCTGGATCTTCCTGATTCTTGGAGGGAGTGAGTTCCAGATTCTGGGGGCAGCTCCTGAGAACGCTCTGTCATAGGTTTTTTTCTTTCGGAAGAAGGCTGGCCTCAGCAGCAGCTCCTTAGCACTTCTAGCTGGTCTGTTACCTCCTGATAGCTCAATTTTCTTGGCTAGGTAACTTGGCGTGTTGTAGTGGAGCGCTTTATGGGTGATACATGCTATCTTTAGTTGAATTCTGGCTTCAAAGGGTAGCCAGTTTAATGCTTTCAGGTGCGGGGTTATATGGTCGAATTTTCTCGATCCCGTAATGAGTCTTGCCGCTGAGTTCAGGCAAGCTTTTAGTGGTGCTGTCGACGTGTTTGGTAGTCCGGCTAAGGTGGTGCAGCCATATTCAATCCTAGAGATGAGTAGGGATTGGATTGCCAGTTTAAGGTCCGCCTCTGATATGAATGGTTTCAATTTTCTTAGGTAATTCAGGTGGAAGCGGGCACTTTTAGCCATTGAATTAATATGAGTTTTCATGTCAAGGTTTTCGTCCAAAGTGATTCCTAGCGATTTAGCTGAGTTGACTAGGGTGGGGGTGCAGTTTAGCGCCGTCACCAGCTTGGCCCATTCCTTTATTTCTGCCTGGATCCTTGTTGGTGAGATTAATAGGAACTCTGTTTTATTGGCATTTAGTTTCAGATGATTGGTCTTTAACTATTGCAATGCCGTTTTTAAGGTCTCGTTCATTAGCTCAATGTCCTCGAGGGAGGCGATCTTTATGTATATCTGCGTGCCATCCGCATACATGTGGTAGGATATCTGTGAGTTTCGGAGAATTTCGGTAAGGGGTTCAACATACAGGTTAAACAGGTCAGGTGATAGTGACGATCCTTGTGGAACTCCAATTGAGTTAGGGCATATAGGTGAGATTGATTGGTTGACCAGGAAACGTTGTGTTCTATTTCGTAAGAAAGACTCGAACCATTTCAGAACACTTCCCTCCAATCCCATCCTGTTCCGCAGCCTGGTCAGTAATGCTTCGTGATTTACGGTGTCAAATGCCGAGGACAGGTCCAGGAGAATTAGTAAGCATGCTTGGTTTTGGTCTAAGGCCTGTAGCGCATCATCAACAATATGGAGGATCGCTGTTTCTGTACTATGCCCTGATCTGAATCCCGATTGGCATTCATCTAGTAGGGAGAACTTGTTGATGTGTTGGCTAAGTTGGCACTGCACACATTTCTCAATTAGTTTGGCCAGTAAAGGGATGTTGGTCACTGGGCGAAAGTTATTCGGATCTGCTGCATCTGCTGTAGGTTTTTTGATTATGGGAACAACTTGCCCTGTTTTTAGGCAGTCAGGGAGGATCCCTTGTGATAGTGATGCATTTATTATTTTCGTCCAGATTGGGACCACAATATAGTTGATTTCTCTTACGCACTTCGCAGGTAGGGGGTCATGGTAGTGGTTGTTGGGCTTGATTTCCGTGAGCGTTTCGGTGATCTTTTCCTGATCATATAGTTCGAATGTGTCCCAGTACGCTTTGTTTTTTGATGTGCTACGCTCTGTAGTCAAGTCGGATTTGTTCGTAGTCAATGGTTGGCGTAGACGTAGCATCTCCCTATAGGGGATGCTAGAAATCAAATGTGCCGGGTGTGCACTGGCAGCATGAAGAAAGCTGTTCCCTGCAGTCTTTTTAAGATAAATTCTACTCTCAAGGTGTCCATTGTGAATGTATAATTCAGTGTCCTCCTTCTTGCTACCCCTCCAAATGATCATCAAATCATCAATAAAACGGTACCACGCAATCAGGTTGTTACTAATGATACCTTGGTAGTTTTGCCTGAGGACCAGCTCCTCCCAAGCCCCCATGTGCAGACACGCAAAGCTCGGGGAGAAGCTGGCCCCCATAGCTACCCCCTGAAGTTGGTGATACAATTGATGATTAAGCAAGAACAGATTGTTCGCAAGGCAAAATTGAAGCATGTTCAACAACATTCTATTGTGTTCTTCAAAATCAGGGCCTCTTCTCGATACATAATGTTTTACAGCTGCAAGTCCATCAGAATGCGAGATACTAGTATAGAGTGCTGTTACGTCCAAGGCATTCAGCCAATCCCCCGCCACCCATTCAACGTCCATAATTTTAGTTAAAAAATCCCCAGTGTGTTTTATGTAGGAATCCAGAATCTGCACATACCCCTTCAAAAAATAATCAATATACACAGAGGTGTGCTCCAAAAGACTGCCCCTAGCAGAAATTATGGGTCTGCCCGGTGGATGTAGAGGGTCTTTATGCACCTTGGGGAGAAAGTCCAAAATGGGCATGATCGTGTGGTCAGTTTTTAGATATTTGTATTCTGCCTCGCTGATTAGTTTGGACGCCTTCCATTTAGCCAATTTCTGATGGTAGCCTGTTTTTACTGAAGTTAGTACCTGAAGTTAGATACGCTCATAGCATGTCCGGTCATTAAGTTGAGCAAAAGCTTCTTAATCATAGTTGGTACTGGTCATGAGGACCACATTGCCCCCTTCGTCACTTCCTCTCACAATGATTTCCTTATCCTTAGATAGTCGTTTTGTTAGGGCTTCATATTGCTGGGCACGGCCGTTGTATTGCCACTTTTTCTTAGCAGTTTCACCATGTAGCTGTTTTAAGTCCCCCACCACACTCTCGGGGAAGATAACAATATTGTCTCTTGGTAGAACTGGTACAAATACAGAAGGTAGCCTGAAGTGGGTTTCTAACGAAGTTCTACTACCCCTTTCATCAAACGTGTTGCCATAATTTTTCAAATTGATTTCATAGCCAACCCCTTCTGTTTCCCAGAGTTCAGTAATGGTTCTTGTCCCTTGAGTGGCATTCGCTGTGTCACTGTCCGAATTCAATACCTGCGATGGATTAGTTTTAGTTCTGAGCTTCAAAGCATAGAATTTTCGTAATTTGAGTTTGCGTACTGCCTTGTACACGTCACATCGTGTGGCTGAATAGTTAAAGTTACATGGGGAAGCATAGGTTAATCCTAGTTTGAGGATTTCTTCTTCTTTTGATGTCAATTTTAATGTTGTAAGGTTAACAATGGTACGGTTACTGTCCCCCACTACTCCTGTGCGGCGGCAGATCCCTGCCCCCGTCCTCGTCCTCTTCTTTTCTTCTGGAAATCTCCTCTTTGCCGCCCTGCTCCTTTTGCGCCTCCAGTAGTTTGACCATTTGCGGCTTGACCTGGTTGCGCCAACGGCCTCAGTGATTTCAATCTCTCCTGGCATAAAAAAGTAATTTCTTGGCCAGGAGAGGGTTTGGGTCCACCTTCCGCCTGTGCTTGCTTACGGCGGTCCGTGTCAGATTCAGTTTCAATGTCTGAGCTTAAGGTGGAACTAGCGGAGTTCGTGGAGTCAGATTGTGCCTGTTTCTGGCGAGAGATCTTGGCTTTAGGCGGTAGCGGTTTTACTGCTCCTTTACTGAGAGAGTCATATTTGCGCGAAAACTTAAATATTTGGCCCAGCTCATAGTCACTTCGATCTCTTGCGAATTTATAGGCTTTTCTTTCTGTGATTTTGGCTTCTTCCTTCTTGAGGCGTTCAGTCATAGCTTTAGACAAGCGTGCCCGCTCCTCCTCGTCTCCCATAGCTTCCAGTTCTTCCTGGATATTAGCTATCTCACTCAGTAACTTAGCCCTATCGATGTCGGCATATTTAATCAAAATTTGGACCTGGCGTCGTGATGCGTTTAAATTGCATTCAGCCCATTCCCTCATAAGCTCTGGGTTAGGGTCCTCGTATGTTGGGGCTGTCAATATGCGGAGACCTCGTGGTATGCGATTTACCTCTATGTAGCTTTGTAGGGACTTAGATTCCCACCATTTCAACTGTTCTAGGCGGGATTTCTTTTCAAGAATTTGGAAGAAAATCCTTCATTGCACTGGTACTGCTGCCACTAGCATCATTATTAACCCTCCCTCTGATGTCAACAGGGAGGGGGGTGCTGTCGGAGAACATCGTACCTGCCAATGTCTCCCGATCCTGAACATTGTCACTAGACATCCCTGCAATACCTCCAACAATAAAACGGTGTTTCCACTGGCTCAGATGAAATATCCGGTAGTGTAATCAGCCTTGCACTAAAGCTTCTTACTCACCATGCCAAACAGCACGCTTACTTGATCTCGTCTGGATATCACCCGGAACACCAATTGTCCGGTCCGCAAGGCAGCGGAATGCTTTGACCAAAACTTCAGATTAGCAGCGTCAGCGTGTAACTCTCTCGGCTGGTGGGGGTCAGGCGCCTTACTCCTTCCGGAGTTTACCAAATCCAGAACAAAGTTCAGGAAACTGTCTCCGGTTCAGGCGTCGTCCAAATCCAAGAAGGGTCCCGTGTTAAAGCCGGTCCGGAAACAACACGGCTGAAATGTCGACCACACCACCACTCCTCTCATGCTCTGGATCTACTCCAGCCAGGAAGGGAGCCAACGGACACGGACCAAGTATAGTGCTCCAAGTTTTTATTGAAGGTGCAGGTTCAGTCTCATGACGTTTCGGCTCGCAAGAGCCTTGTTCATATGACAATGTATTAATGAAAGGTACACCATTATATAAAGCCAGTGATTGGATGATGATCGTCACATGAGAGGGTAGTGTTGAGTCACAGTAGACATAGACGACATACTGGCAGGTCATTGCAATGCATGTGAGTTAAATACAAACATGTACTATTGAAATCTCGGTAAAATACCAAAACATTGCCTAAAAACCAAACCGAATTTGAATGGAGCAGAGGTTTTCAAGAAATAAGCATTAATCATCAAATTAATTCGTATAATAGGACATATGTTGTATAATATATATATAATTTCTGAGATGTATCTATTATGCTGTTTGCTGGTGCCTCTGGGTTCTTAGCACATTTTCAGAAAATATCTCTTTCAGTTTACCATTAATTACGCAAAATCCATCCTAAACATATCACTCTCTGATCTCAGGAGCCAGGGACTACAAAAGATCATCCCCTTTAAGAAGATCTTCTTAAACTTACTTACCACTGCTCATACCGTCTTGAACCATGAAAGCCTAAGAATAATCTCTAGGGAGTGAGCAAATGCTCCTTTAATTTCAGATATTTTTGTCCCCCTATGGAATACAGCTTTATTCATCAAGGTAAAGACCTTGGTTTGCGTTCTTTGTTTAATGATAAGCAAAATTAGGGGGCATATTACCAAGGGCCTTATCGCCACTTTAGCGGGAATTTTTCCTGCAAAAGCGGGGATAATTTTATCGCCCTATTAGCTAGCTGTCGCTAACACCAGTTAGCGACAGCTAGTAGGAGATAGCGATCATCTGGGGACCCACTTTGCATGTCAGCGATATTTATCGCTAATGACATGCAAAGTGGGCGTGCCAAGATGTTAGCGACTGTAAACAGTCGCTAACATCGCTATCTCCTATTATCTACAAAGGACTACTTTTGGAAATATTCGCGCTAAGCGCGAATATCTCCAAAAGCTAACGCCTGCCCAGAGCAGTTCTTATCCATGTTATCCAACGGTAGGTGGATAACATGGCTAAGAGCATTAGCTCGGTAATGCATGAATATCACGGACTTTTCAGCGATATTCATGCATTTCGGCCGATTTTTATCGCTTTTGAGATAAACCTTGATAATAGCAAGGTTTATCTGCGATAAAAATCGGCGGAGCTCGGCGATAAAATTATTCCCGCTAACCCTGCTTAGCGATAAATATCGCTATTTCTCGGTAATTTGCCCCAAAGTCTTTAAAAATTGGCTTCTAGCTTTGGAACATAGTCCTTCTGACTTTCCGCCTTGCTGCAGCTTACTGAGATGAAGGCACATGGTCAATTTCCTCACACAGCGTGCTGCAGTCAGGAGAAAACAAACACTCTCATTACGATGTCTTCGTTCTTTCTTGCCCCTGTCTTCACAAGCTGAGGAATCTGCCACGCCCCCAGACAGAGTTTTGCCTCTCCAAGCAAATAACAAAGTTAAGCGATTCTCAATCACAAACTTGTTACCTCTTCCACCTTGAGCATTGTAGATGTGACTACTTCTAGCCTTTACTGTCTGTGTGCCAGAGAAGATGCCTGCCCATGTAGGTATTTGCAGATATGTAGATAAGTTTATTAATTTCAAAACCTATAAGGATTGTTATAACGGTCTGTTATAGCAGGCAATTATATTGGGTGACCTTTGCCTAAGAGCAGCCGTGCTGATTCAACACTTGATGCAAACACCATGTTAGTGGCCTGCTGCAGCAGTTTCAGAGTTGTTACTTGAGGTTGTGGGAGAGCCAGGTAGCTCTCTATACTGAAAACAGTGGTTTTTTTACAGACCACGCCGCTGCCATCTTTGCTATATTTATCAGTGGTGATTACGGGGGGAGCCGCAGTTAGCCGTGCAAAATTGCTTCTATAGAAACTACTAAACAAGTGGCAAAAGCACCATATCTGAGGTTTGCTCTCAAGCAAATCTCAGATATGGAGCCTGGAAAGTGTCCAGCAAAGTGGAAGCATGTGAAGGAGGCCACTCCAGAATACATTGGTGGGCAATGCCACCAGTTGCACTTAAATTCGCCATCAAGAGAAATTTTACAGTCGATGATCAATAGTCTAGTAACAGGAGCTTTAGAAGCTAATGAGAGTGTTGCAGCAAAACAGTGCAGATGCAGCCTGATGTAGACGGTGGTGATCCAGATGAAGAAGAAGAGATTAGAAGTCGATACATTCAGGGCAATGATCTAGTTGAAATACAATAACACTTGAAATAAAACTGGACTTTCTTGAGGTGGTGATGAATGAAGAGGAGGAGGTTTTTTTTAGCAGTACCTCTGGAAAGATCTTGAAGTTCTTCTGCACAACATTTTTGGGAAGCTATTATCCTTCCAAACCTCCAAAGGATTTTTAACCAAAAGCTATCCCTTGACAAATCTCTCCCTGCAGTGAAGGTGGATTCATTGAGGGCTATCCCTAATTTCTGAAGGTGCTGCACCATCAGATGCTATTGATAATAGAATAGAGGCACCAGTCAAGAGGTCAGAGAGAGCTTCTAATTTTTCAAAACCAGTCAATATTTACTCTACGTATGTGGTACAATCTCTTATTATTATTATTATTATTATTATTATTATTATTGCATTTATTGAGCGCACAGCTACCCGGAGGTTTCCCGGCGCTTGCCTTGGGAACCCGTCCTGGCTTTTCCCTGTGAGATAGCCCCTACAGGGCATCCCCAATGTGAAAGCCAGGCATCCCGCCGCAGGGGGGCCGTTGTGGAGATTAAGCAAGCTTAATGCCCAGAGTTGCAGAGTGAGAACCCATGATTAGAGCAGGCACCGAAGCGAGAATTATCGAGTCCATGGACATTTGAGCTCAAGACCCTGCCGCGTCGGGAATTGAACCCTGGTCCCGGGTCTGACCTCAGCTTCCGGGTCTGCCTGCCCTACACCGTGAGCCACTCTTCTGAGAGATTTTCTGAATCTTGTAGATTGTATGCAACATGGAGGTGATACTACCCCCATATTATCCTCAATAGATAAGCAATTTTGATTTTTATCAGACATATCCTTTGACTCCTTGTGCCTTATTCACATAATTAAATTTACACTTCTGTGTAAGTTTATGTTTTTTCCTATTTACAAAGTTATTTTATGAGCAGTATCTTTACAACTGTGGAGTCTTTGAACCTGGGGCAAAGACATCACATAAAAAGATAGGTCTTTCCTACCTGCTGCTTTGAGATCTCATATGCAACCCTTTTCGATCCAGGAGCTGTGGCCTGGATCGAAACTGATAAGTGCTAGCCCCAGTTGCTGCTGTGGGCGTGGAAATCTCATAAAAACTTTATAAATAGCTCTACCTTGAAACTTACTAAGAGAATCTCCAATTTCTGCACCTCTTCAGGTTGATCAATCTTTGCCACCATGTTAGAAAGGAGCACAACCCAAATACATTTCTGAAAAAATCATCAACTTATAGAATATCATTTTCTGTCAATGATGAGCGGTGACATTTTAAAAGTTCTATTTTGTCATTAAGAGATTACTCTCTATTTCTGTCTTTTTATTTAAGATCGCCAAATACATCTGTTTACAGAAATATCAAGAAACATTTGGTTAGAGTTAGCATACAAAATAACAGCATCTTCCAGGGATGAATCCCTATCTTGCTGTTGAAATACAATTTCCAATTGTGACAACTCCTTTTTCAAACTTTTCAAACAAACTTGCTGTTTTCAATTCACGTAATTCAGGTTCTGACCCTGAAATGTTCTTTGCAATGCCTTCTATTTTGCTATTCTCGTCAGGTATTTACATACAGCAATGAGTTAGTTTAAACATTTTGCAAACACTGCCCTTTTCTGTGAGTCAGATGTCTAAGGCAAGTTGGTCCTGTAAAACCATCAACCCTATAGCAATTAGTTCTGTATTTATTACATGCAAAGCTCCGGATGTGCAGGTTGCCATTTTGTTGACAACTGTTGTCAACTTTCTAATCTTTTTACCATTTAAGATGACACCTACAGGTACAATGACAGCTCCAAATATGTTTCCCAATAGTGTAGTTCCTGTGTTCGTATTATGTTATCGTCTGTGTGCAGGTATTAATGATAATGCATCTAAGCTCTTCATATGGTACATTTTTGGAATTGGTATACCTAAATAACAGATTCTCTCCCAGTACACTGGTGGTAAGGAGTAAGCACTCTGTCCACAATTGTAATAAACTCCAGGAATAGCATTTTTTATATCCCTGTAAAATTTGCCAAGATTTCCCTCTTAATTTGAATATGTGTTCACAGCTACTAATCCCTACATGTCTAGTCCTTGTGGGTGTTTGTCTTCTGTACACACACAGTTTCCCTTTGCGTTGGCTGTCAAGTTTCAGTTTAGGGTAAGCCATCTTCTTTCTAAATTGTTTTCTTCCTTCTTCCAAACATTCTGTAAGACTTCACCATTCTTGTCATTAGTTCTTGTTATATTGATGTATCTCTCTTCTAAAGCCATTAATTAAGCCTTCTCTATTGGTCACATTAAACAAGTTAACTGTTTTTTGTAAGCACTATCTATGGGTCTATGGAGAAAGAAATAATGTCTAAGCTGTGTCCATCTGCTTTGCTTGTGAGTGTAAATTAATGTTTTCTATTAATGGTACCCTGGAAAGTATTAGATCATGGTTAGGATATAAATATTCAACATGTTGTTCCCTATAAACTACTGACAGTAGGAAGCTGCAAGAAATAGCATAAGATAAAGGCATGTGGAAATATGTAACCTCTTCTGAAACTGAATTAGGTAAGTGTGTGCATAAGTAACTGTCCTTTGCATCCACACCATTGGTGTATTCTTGTAGTAACCTAGAATAAACATTATTAGAAAAATCATTTTTCTTATAGCCTAAAAAGGAGTAACTAAAGGGGTCTTCCCTGGTAATGTAAATAGGGGTATTAGTGATGTTCTTTGCTTTAGGCTCCGACTCTGGTGATAGGTAAAACCCTATTGGTACTATAGTGATCATTATTACTGTTATTACGAAATCTGAACACATGAAATATTTACATTTTTTTCTAATGCAAAACATTCTCTGAGTCAGTTCAAAAACACATACGGCCACATGCATCATTGTAAGGTTTTGCGATTCCTTATTTGCGATTTTTAGGGAATCGCAAATAAGGAATCGCAAAATGGGATGCATGATTTTATTCGCATAATATTTGCGATTCGGTAAAAATCGCAATTTTTACCGAATCGCAAATATTATGCGAATTCCTAATTGCGATTACGCAAATCCCATTGATTCCTATGGGCCAAAAGGCCCATAGGAGTCAATGGGAAGGCATTTACGGAAACGCATCGAGTTTAAGACACTGACCTTGGCATTTAAGGCTCTCCATGGCTCTGGTGCAGGTTACCTTAGGAGCGGTTGGGATTTCACACTCCATCCAGAGCACTTCGCTCTGCGTCCCTTTCACTGGCCACTATCCCGGCAATTAGGCGCGCTCGCATCGGGGGCCGCTCTTTTGGTTATCTTGCTCCCCGAGCTTGGAATGCACTGCCACTGTCACTGAGGATAAGCGGGACTCTTTTGTCTTTTAGGAAGGAGTTGAAGACGTGGTTGTTCTGCAATTAATCTCCCCTCGGCCGCGATGGTTGTGTTGTTGTTAGGTCTGACAGCGCCGGGACACTCGGTCCGAGTAGCTGAGCGCTTAACAAAACTCTACAATAACAATAACAATTTACAAATTGCGAATTTGAAAATGCGATTCGCAATTTGTTAATGCATTCTAAGGGTCCAGTGGGGGGTCCAAAGGACCCCCCCCCTGCACCCCTGAAATGTATTTGAAAGTGCATGTTTCACACACACATGCCCTAAGGACATGTGTGTCTGTAACATGAAAGTTTAAAAATTGCATTTTTGAGCATTTTCATAACTTTTCGCAAATTACCACGAGGTTCAACCTTGTGGTAATTTGCACCCCCTAATTGCTCATTTGCAATTTGAAAAACAATCATGCATTGCTTTTAAGGAATTGCAAATTTGCGATTCCTTAAAAGCAATCGCATTTTTGGAAATCGCTAAAAATAGCGTATTACACAAAAATGTATGATGCATCCCAAAAACTTATTTAGGAATCGCAAACGGCCGAATTTACCGATTCGCACCGTTTGCACTTCCTAAATAGGTTGATGCATGTGGCCCTTAGGGACATATTATCAAGGCAGGCAAAATTAAATTATCGCCGTTTTTGCGGGCGTTTTCGGCCGCAAAGCGGCGATAATTTCATCGCCCTATTAGCAAGCTGTTGCTAACATCAGTTAGCAACAGCTTATAGGTGATAGCGAGCGGTTTGGGGCCCGCTTTGCATGTCAGCAATATTTATCGCTAATGACATGCAAAGTGGGCGCACCCAACTTGTTAGCGACTGAAAGCAGTTGCTAACATCGCTATCGCCTATTTTCAACGCAGGCGTAGCGATTAAAAAATTCACGCTAAGCATGAATATCGCTGAAAACCAAAGCCTGCTCAGACCACTTCTTAACCTGTATATCCAATGGGAGTTGAATATTCAGGTTAAGACCCTATTGGCGTTAATGCCTGAATATCGCTGGATTCTCAGCGATATTCACACATTTCGCCGGATATTTTATCACATTGAAGATAAACGTTGCTAATAGCACGTTATCTCTGCGATAAAATCCGGCGATGCGCAGCGATAAAAAAAAATGCTGCTAAGCTTATTTAGCGATAAATATCGCTATTTGTTGATAATATGCCCCTAAGGTCAATAGCTTGTAGCAAGTTTTAGTTCGTAGCTTCTTTGGTGCAGTTAATTGTATTCTTCTTCAACAGTCAACCTTCTAGTCAGACAATCCTTACCTCTACTTCAAAGGGGCATATTTACAAGCCCCTTGCGCCGCTTTTGCGCCACCATTGCATCACTTTTGTGACGCAACGGCGGCGCAAAAGATGCGCCATGATGCAGGGTATTTACAACGTGATGCCTCCTGAAAGTGGCTGAGTGAAATCTACATTCAGTCACTTTGGGACCCATGCTGCGTCAAAACCCTGTGCCTGCTTGAAGCAGGCGTAAGGATTGACGCAGCATTGGAAGAATAGGCCCCCGAGCATTGCTGGAGCTGCGTCGTGCTTGCGACGCAACTCCAGCAATGCAACACTTTTATGGCACAGATGCGTGACGCATCTGTGCCGTTTTTGCTTCATGGTGCGCCGCATAGTAAATGCAGCGCAATTATGTTGGCGTAGGCATGGCGCACAATAAGTGGCGCATCCCTGCTGAAAAGCAGGGATGCGTCACTTATTGTAAATATGCCCCCAAGTTCTTTGTGTAAAATGTTGTTCCTATTCTTCTGTAATTTTGAACTTAGGCCTAGGTTGATCTTCTATAAAACAAAGAACTAAAGCAACAAACAACTAATGAGTACAGTTCAAGTATTCTTTCTACAGATCCATTTAGCTTCACAAATTAGTTGCACAAATCTTCCAATGTGACATTCAAAGCAGTGTACATGTAGTATGACCATTTAGATGCTGAATATCTGTGACAGGGCACTCATGCTCTTTTTTGATTTTCTTAGGTTTTGTTCAATTTGGATCTATGCCATCTTCATTTCTAGACTCAGCGCCTTTGAGTATTATTTGCAGAAATTGAGCTATTGAAGAACTTCTCCTTAGATTTTTGTTTTCGTAGCTTTGTTGCCATTCTGCTTGTTGTTTTGTTCTCCTTGTTCCAGTGCTAGTTTCTTTGCCTGTTTTCCTCTTCTTGTGTCAGTATTCCATTGGCTGCACTTTTACTCTGTGATTCCATCTTTTCTTCTTTTTCATTAGAGATCTCAATGCCACTTTGGGTTACTTCAGGTACTTGCACGTAACTTGCTGTCAGATGGTCTTTGTCCCCTTCATCTTCCAGTGGCTTGGCGGACACCTGTGCTGTTCGTCAGGGTGGGCTCTCTATTGAAGGTTCACACAATTCTTCAGACCCCATGACACAAATGGGTGTCAATCAAGATCAAAGGGTATCACCAGAGGGTTTAATATTAATAGGCCTGACCAACGCTATGTACAACGAGAACATCGAGGGGTGGTGACATCCTACTTTGTTGGGAAGTTATGCCTAGATTGGCAAAGAACCTCAAGACTCTCCCGCGTGAAACAACACTTGCCCTTACCATCAGATGACATGGATTAAGGGATTTTTTACTAGGTCCCCGGAAACCACTTCATAAATGATTCTTATACGCTATTTACAATGATGTAAGGAAGATCTCTCAACAGGAAGCTGCGGAGAGAATGCGTGAAATTTACAGGGTTAACCTAGAAAAGGCTTTATGCAGTAGTGAACAATGGCATGACCACACTAACATCCAGGATTTATTCACTGGGGAACATTGTGTCTTCTGCTATAGATATACTAGAACAGGATCTGTCCATCCTACAACATGGGCAGTCACAGTTGTGATCCATTCTACAATTAAGCTGGATGCTCCAATCATTGCATTCTGGTCACGTGCTCTGGCAATATATTAACAATACGTCTCTGTTTTCGGCCTATAATTTAACAACCAGGCAGACAACAATGGCACAAAGATATGCGAAGTATACAATGCTGCACATTGAAAAATTGGACCAACTACCTTTCACCGTTGCTGAGTCGCCGTCCACAGAATTGCAAGTGACAACATTCCAATATCAATACTGCCTAGAGTACCATCAAGTAGGCAGGTATGAAGCGTTAGGGAAGGAATACATTCATGAATCTTGGGAGTTAGCTTACAGATTTAGATGCAGGAATGGAGACACTGAAGTTTTTCTCAGAGGTTCAGACTGCGGAAATTCGTTAAGTGGGTCTCTAATTTGTCAGGATATTATGCTTCATGGAGCTTGCAATGCTTCAGTTGCAAACCTATCTTGTCACTTGAAAGGATCCCAGGGTGCGGCTGTTCATCCAGTGTTCAAACTGCTCTAGAATGGGAGTTACCTAATGCTGAATAATCAAGGTTGTTGGCATATGGGAGACCATTGTTACGGGATAACGTTTTGTTTCCAATAACACAATACTACCTTTGATACATACATCTAAGGAGATATGCAATGAGGAGACTTTTCAGGAAATTGGGACAACACCAGATTCAGAATGTTGGCAGGAGAGATTTGCCTTCTGTATATAACTAGTTAACAGTTATATGTAGGGAAAAGAACACATCACTCTAACACACCAAGGAAGATCAGGTGGCCCAGTCAAAAGGATGCAGATGGATTTTACCAAGATGCCTGTACCTAATGTGCTGAGATATATCCTAGTGATCCAAGATGGGTGGAAGCCTACCCAACTAGAAGAAACAACAATTTCACTGTAGCTGAGCTGTTATTACAAGAATAAATAACTAGGTTTGGCTTGCCGATTTCTTTTAAGTCAGGTAGAGCAACACACTTCAACAATGAAGTGATGAAGATGATCTGCACAGCCTTACAGATTGAACACAGATAACACTGCAGTTATAGACCAGAAGCCTTGGGTATTGTTGAACAAATGGTACCCATTAGTCTAGATTGGCCAAGGTTGTGCATGAACCTATCTGAAATGGCCAGATGCTTTACCCTTGGTGTTAATGAGTATCCACAGGTTCCCTAACAGGGAAGACGGGGTTATCACCCCATGAAATGTTGATGGGTAGAGCAATGAGATTACCTGCTCTTCCTGTAAATGATCTTTTGAATATCACTGTCAATATAATATTGGATTACTGCAAAGGACTGGCTGATGTGGTTCATTTTGTCTCTCATCAGGTTTCAGCTGCCACACAAGATTCACATCACAAACTGTGCCATGACCTCAATCCTGGTGATTGGGTCATGATCAAGAAGCACGTACGGAAGACTTGCCTCGAACCCAGGTGGCAAGGCCCCCTTCAGGTGATTCTAACTACACACACTGCTGTTAAGTGTACTGGAGTCCCAAACTGAATTCATGCTTCCCATACCAAAAGAGCGAGCATAATGTATAATGTCATTCAATGTATTCTCACTATGTGATGTATAATTCTGACAACCCTCAAAATGTGTAGGTGAGGGAATCCAAGGTGTGTTCAAGTCCTTAATCCTGGCTAATCCAAGACAGGTAGTCTGTTGCACTGTATCGTTCAGAAAGATAATCTACTGTGTTATGAGATATGCTCTGAATAATGCCTCAGTTCCCTGAACTTGCCAATCTTTACTCCCCCAGACAGATTTTGTGTCTATGGTGTCCTTCCAAAAGTCGAAACCTTGTAAAGACAGCTGGGAAATAAAGAAAGCAGAGTATATCTGTTTCGTATTGGTGAGCATATTTTTTTTGCTGTTGTAGGTCGGGTCAGAAGTGTTAAACCCAGAAAAATAAGCAAACTTTTCTGTAAACATTTGTGAACTACCTTTAGGTGGTGTCGGGTAATGTTTCCATTGATGGTAAGTAAAAACATAACGCAGAATACTTGTTTTGTGCAAGAAATAATGACCATAGTGTTGGTAACAATACATGGTGTCAAAATCAGATGTATTATCATACAATTTCTGTTCAGAAAATGCAGCAGATTGTTCTAAATCAGACAGCATACTATTCACAGTTTCAAAGTCCCAATCATCAGAGAATGTACTAGAGGTGATGATATCATTCAAAGAAATGTTAAATACATGCAGTTCAGTTGGAGCAAATACATCATAGGAAACCCTGTTCCAAACTGTTCCTCAAGGAACCAGAACTGCTATAATGTTCAAAAAGGACAGGTCTCTTCTTTCATGATGAGATGACGTATGTTGTTTCAAGACCAGTTCACATGCCGTATTACAAAGCGTTCTAGGAGATACTGTCCATTCAGAAGCAGGACAAAAAGACAGTCACTACCCTTATCCAGAGGACTAGGTACAGTAGACTCATTGCAATCCAGAGCTGTAGCCAGGTAGAAACAAAGTATCTTTCAGCCAAAGGTAGATGTTGTATACTTTTTCTTTTCTGGAAACAGAAGCTGGCAGTGACTCATGTTCACTTGGATCTAGAAAGAAGGTATCAAAATCAATGAAGTAGCCAGACACTGTTTGATCTATCTTTGGTAGCTCAGCAATTTTCGTAGAACTGGCAGATGACTCATTGTGAGACATATTCACATAGATGTTGGTATTAGTTCGAACTGAAATATGTGTTTCAATTTCTTTTGTTGTTGTTCAATATTAATAGGCATGAGTTCCATTCCATTGTTGGTAACTCCATTACTTCGTAGAGTAGGATCTTCAAATGTTATTAGTCTTTCTGTCTGAGCTTCCTGTATGGTAGCAAGAGGAGTTTGGTGGCCACCCAGGAGCCCATGTGGCCTGCTATAAAGTATCGGCCACAGAGTGTGGTTTTATCAGATCAATGGAGACAAATATCTTTTCTTTTTTGCTGGCAAGAGGCAGAAGAAATACTGTTCTTGTTCCTTTGACAGCCAGGACAGGGACAGGCGTTCTGTATGATGGCCCAAAATATTTCTTGTCCACAATCTTTTCTCTGACTAGGTCACAATCTATGGGACCCAGGCAGGTCTTGCTGAAACTGCTTTAACTTCCCCAGTGGTGGTGCATTTTACTTGGACGTTGCTTTGTAGCACCCGGAATTCATTGAGTTCCTGTAAAACAGACAAACAATCATTGGTGTCAAATGCTTTTTCATCCACCACTTTGCTGCCACCATCGAGGTTGGGTACCCACATTCTCGTCCCAAACAGGACCTTGTATGGGTACGATATGTTATTAGGTGCCCTTTGGACCCCATATAGGTGATTGACATAACTGCCACCCGAGCATTGTACCCTCGCTGTTAAGGATTGCTTTAAGTACCGGTTTTTCCTTCCCATAATCAAATTTGCTTCAGGATGATATGGAGAGCAGTACCGCAATACCACACCCAAACTTTCCATGGCTTCCATGTAAGTCAATGTGGGGCCAAGTTAAGAATGTAATGAGAAAATTGTGCATGTCCCTATGAAAACTCACAAATCCTTTATAACAGTTCGGGCATCAGCCTAGCACTGGGCCAAAACCCACTGCCACCAAGATGTACTTGCAAGCCCCGTAAAATTGTAAGGGGCAGCAGTGGTCCAAATAGACACATGCAAGAGTTCTGTCTGAAATCAGTAATGGTGTTTGTGGAACCCTTCATCTGCTGACAGATGTCGCACTTAAGGACACATGCTTTTGTCTGTTTGGTTAGACCTGGCCACCAATAATGTTATTTTAACAATGAAACTGTTGCAGTGATACCCGTGTGTGCTGAGCCCAGACCCTTGTGTGCATCTGGTATTAAATCTAATCTGCGATCCATGTTTGGTAGTACTCTAGCCCCCACTGCTGGAATTTGAGCATATGGAGTATTTTGTCCATCTAACTTGTAGGCGTACTTAAGTGGAAAGACTTTTGGCAAGGTCGTGCTGTTTTTTCGCAAAGCAATGTCAGCTACAATTATCTATCAGTCTACTCTCGTGTGAGAATGAGTGATTGGAGCTACGACAGCAGTTCTCACTGTCAACTTGGTAGCTTCATCAGCCAATGAATTCCCTTCAACGTGTATGCCAACACATTGAAGACTCAGCGTATGACTCATGTGAGCCTGTGGCAAGCATTATTTCAGCTCTGCCACTTGCTCCCAAAGCAGTTTATGCTTTACTGTGCAACCTTTTAAATCTTTAAATCCATTCCGGCTTGAGTAGTGAAGATATTCATTTTATGACTGGACACAGTAAAAAGAAATCACACACAAAGAGAGTGGGGAATTCTCAATCCGTATTTTTTAGTGCCAGTACCAGGGCTTTTAGTTCTGTCAGCTGAGATGGGCAATCTCCTAGAGACTGTGTCTGTGTATTGCTAGGATGGAACTTGCCATCCCACTTACCACCCTTTACATTTGCACATGCTACGCTGTATTGCTGTTTACTGCCTTTGGCTTGCTGAGCTGAACCATCAGTGTAAATGATATATTCATACAGATCTAGAGGCATTATTTCATTCGAGAGAGGATATTCTTGTTTGTACTGCAGAAATGCTTGTGTTTTCAATGTAGAATCAAATGTATACTTTACATCTGTTGCATAGAGAGAATTAGCCCACTTTATCCATCGCGGATGCAATGCTTCAGTGTTAGGAACGCTTGCTTTCGCAACAGCCTCTAAGGGCAGTAGTTGAGTCACAACAATTATTAATTTCTCCTGAGCCAGGGCTCTTTCTCTCACTACAGCAGTTTGTACTGCTGTCAAGATTATTTCAGTTAATGCAAAACACATTTCTGCGTTGGTGTACAAGTGAGATTTGTATGCAATGGGTACAGTTTCGCCTTCACTGAAGGTGATGTAAGTATACCTGGATTGACCTGCTATTACACGGATCACCAAATTCTTAGTGTTTACAAATGTGTGTAAATGTTTGGAAGCTATCATGTCAGCTTGTAGGGAATTAAGTATTTCTGTGTGTTTCTGTGTCCAATGTTGAACTGAGAAATCACATCAAATTAAGTCATAGAAAGGTTTACTCTTTCTGTGTAATCCAAAATGTATGTTCTGCCAAAATTAAGGAATCCTAGAATGGATTGTAGGTTTTCAGAGTATTTGGATGTTTGATCAGCGCACACTTTTCAAAAAAAGTTTGCTGCAAGGCTTTTCTCTTCACTTGAGAGCTCATATCCCAAAAATAGGACATTGAGATGGGCAATTTTTGATTTTGTTTTAATTAAATTTTTACCCCTCTGAGGCATACCCCAAAATTATGTTGTTCGTTTTTTTCATTTGGGGCTGCCTAGAAAATTGACGCTGAGAGCGTAGGGCTGAAAATGCTGTCAAATATCTGCTCTCAGGTGCTATAGCCATTTGAGATATCTAGTGTTGTTTTGTATTTTTTCCGCACAATGTTATTAATTATTGCGGCACTTTGTGCATTTTGTACTGCAAATGTTTTTGTGCATGTATTCAAATGTCTGTAGTCTAAAACTAGACGATATGAATTATCATGTTACAATACGGGAAACAAAGGATTATTCATGGAGGTGGTGCAATTCTCTATTACACCTGGTTATTCAAGTTGATCTAAGATCTCTCTGACATGTTTTTCACATCATTTTTTATTGGGTACTGTCTCTGTGGAGATGGCGTATTTTTTACTGGAATTTCATGGTGAGGTAACTCAGCGTCCTATCCTACATGATTGCGGTATAATGCAGGAGCTAATGCTACCACCCACTCCTGCACGTAGGAATGTTTTAGCGATTCTGGAACGTGGTCGGCGAAGGCTGGTAAAATTATTGTTTCTCCGTTTGGGCAGTCCATAACAAACTCTGGCTGTCAATCTTTTTCTGCTAAAAGAATGTGGAATCCAAAGAACAGGTTCTCCTATAAGAGACTTTTAACTTTCCTGAGTATGACCCCCTCCATATTGAGTAATATTTCATATAACTGATGTGGGACACTTAGCCTAGTACTGGGTGACTCCACCATGATATATTCATTGGACATCGCTGTCATCAGAAATTCCATCAGGTTCTGGTGAGCTATTGTTACTTCTGCTGTGCTCTCTAGCATCATCAGAGCCCATTCCTCATTCAGAAGTTGAGTCCTCAGTAGCTTGGGCATGTCTTATTTTAAGGCCTGCTACTTTCTTCTTTTTAAATTGAGATTTTGATTTTGGTTGCATCTTTTTTTTTATATATTATAGTCTGAAGTGCGATGTGTGTCTCTAGGCTTTGCTCGCTCTTCTGGTCTGTGTGTTTGACCGTCCTTCCCTCTCGGAGTTTTTATTGAACTCTGAAAGTAACGAGAGGAACGTGTCAGATTGTCTAAAGTTATCATGATTCCTAAGGTTATACCTCCTTTCGGAGGGCTCCTGTTGAGGAGACCCGCCCCATGATTGTGATGCATTTTGCTTATTTTTCTGCTTTCTATTACCCCATTTCTTATTAGATGGATCTGGTGTATGCTCAGTGTTATCCTTTTCAGGATTTCCAATTACTTGTGGATTCATAGGTCTAGCTCCCAAATTATCTCTACCTAGTTCGTCGTATGTATCTTTGATAATTTTCGGTAAATCTCGCTCCTTTTGTGCAGGATTGTATTCCCTCAGGCGTTGGCGTATGCCCACTGCTGTTGCCTCATCTTTTATGTTTGCTAACATAATTGTAGATACCAGGGAAAAATTGCCTATTCATTTCGTCTCTAAGTTTAGTGCAAGTTCTGCTGCATACTCATTCTGTATTTGTCTTAATACTTCTGGTATCACTGCTATTGAAGCGGGTGCCATGATTCCAGGTATAGATGGCAGCAAATAATGTACCCCATGTGGTGCAATCTTCAATCGGGGGCACTATTCCCATTAGCAAGCAGATTGTCAATATTCTGTGTTTTTCTTGTGGGCCTGTGTGTGGAAACACTGCCTCAACTGTGCTATTTTTGTGCTATCCATAATGGCATTTGTTCACGTTTTAATTGGCATGCTTTCTATGACTGCGTTCAGTGTTTTTGAGGAAATTTTAGTTGCAGTCTCTTGTAGTTGGCCTGCTGGAGTAACCCTTGTGGGCTGAAGTGTGAGTGTTCTCATAACGAACTGTGTCAGATTTCTGTAAAGCTTTATTGTTTCTTTATGAAGTGGACGTAAATCTACTATTTGCAATGTGTAAACTTCTGGATGTGGTGTGTAAGCGGACAGAACTGGCCAAGTCGCTCCGTCTCTGCTGAGCAGGCCGAGTATTACTCTTTCTGCGGTGTGTGGGAGGGTGCCTTTAAACCAGTTTATATGTTCTTGGTACGTTAACGGGATCTCTAGGTCCTCGTATGCATTGTATTCTTCTGGTACTTCTGGTACTTCATGGAGCATCTGCTCCATGAATAGAACACCTCAGTTCTGTATGCTTCATGTTCCTCGACCATAAAAGTAACATGTAACATGTACCATGTAACATGTAAGTGCATTTCAAACACCTTCCTGCTCTGCCGATTCTGATGCATTTGCATGCAATACTGCTGCTGCATTATCTTCAACAGACATTGTTAGAAATAGTGTCAAGGAAAATTAGATAAGGTTTTATGCACAATGTAGGGAACTATAATCCTTCAATCTTGAATAAACCTACAGACAATACATAGAATACACATACTCAGCTGTGACGGAATTTCCCTTCCCACTCCCGACGTCTCTGGGTAGATGTGAGTAGGAGTATCTGAGAGAGCACAACTGAACTACTCATACTTGACAGTTAAATAAGAACCAAACCAACGTTGGGGGGTTAAACAGTTATCTCCGAGAAAGGTGGGCCTGTGACTTTGCTGTTCTAACAGTGGAATGGGTAGCACCGGTATCATTAAGAATTGATACGGGTGCCCATAGACTTCTGAATCTATATATGAGCCTCTGTGGTGTACCTCTAAAACTGTGCCAATTATGCAAACTTCCTCCCCTCTCAGGCACTGTCATTGAGAATTATCTGAAACAGAATAAATGTTTTGAAATAACAGGAATTGTTGTAATGCATTCTGGTTTGGATTATGAAATTGTGGCTTAGCATTCTGAAATGGATTGGCATGAATTTTCGTCAATTGGTTTAGATTAAACCTTGAGTTTCCAATTTGTCCATGTGCAACCGGTTGTCATGGGAGCCTGTCCCTGCATTGGCATTTGCTGTGCGGGCACATTTTGAGTTTGCATACCTTGCGGTATCTGTACATTTCCTCCAGCATTGTCAGGGTTATATCAACACTTTCTCTTCCAATGTCCAATTTTATGACAGATATGACAGGCAGTAGCCTTTTTCATATCAGCAATCTCTGCTCCAGAACCTGTGCCCACAGGAACACCTCTACCCTGTGACACGTTCACCCCTCCTTGATTTCCCAGCAAACCAACCTGTGCCAGAACTACTCCATGCATGTTTCCTTGATAACTTGCAAAATAAGGGTTCTGGAAAACTTTCTGAGCTTGCTTTATTTGTGCTAACATGAATTTCTTTTTTATTTTCTTCTGCTTCATGTCTAACTCGTCACTACAATATTTTGATTAAATCAAAATTTAATCTAGTGATTTAGTCTGCCAGCAGATCGCGCTTTAGGTGATGTGTCAGCAAATGTCTGACTTAAGCCGTATACTAAAATCCCCATATATTTCTCCTCAGGATATTCATGTCCACTGTGCTTCTGAACACCACCTGCAATAATCTCTCATAATATTCATGCACAGTTTCCTTCAGTTCTTGGGTAGTTCTTTTAATCTTTCACCAATCCAAATTTTTCGGGCTTACTCTGCCCTTTAAGAAGGTAATAACCGCTACATATTTTTCTATCACAATAGTTGAGCGTGCATTAGTTCTACCTTCTCTCACTGGTTCATCCTTAGACCATTGTATCGCAATCCTACATTCTGTCCATAAATCAGCAGGTACTACAATGTCGAAAAACTTATTCGAATCAGTCCACAGCACCTTCAAAATATTTTTGAACCTTTTCACTTGGCATAGCATCGGAACCAGCTTGTCTCTCGATTTGGAAAAGTTATTTGTAAATGCTGCCATATCACCTCGAGTCCAAGGAACATGTACATACATTTCTTCTGCTATTTCTTTAAGTGGGTAACTTGTCGCCTCTCCCTCATCTTGCTCACTCAGGCTTCCTGCAACAGCTGTCTACCTCTTTTTCTTTTCATGTTTCCTTGCCCATCAAATTTCGAGCTTTCATTCTCTCTCTATATGCAAATGCTTTTGACCAATTCTACAATGTGCAAATGCATTCCTGTAACCATCATTTATTCAATGGCTGGAACACCCAAATGAACCCTATAACTCTTTTGTAGATTCAAATTATTGCTGAGATCTAAGTCATATTTTTTAGCTATTTCAGTCAACCTGTTATGCACCAAAGATGCTCTTTGTGTAATTTCCTTACACAGGTAGATTAATTATTTCTTCTGATACTGCTCTAGGTGTTCAAACTCCAAACATCCTATTATTATTTGTTCTAATTCTACTTTCAATGTATGTATGTCTAACGGCTTCACCTTTTCCACCACTGATTTCTCTTGAGCCTCAACATCCTCTGCTGTCTTATTTCCTGTCATCTCTTCAACCAAAGCTGGTATATATCCTTCCTCAGTTACATTTAGATCCCCAGGAGCCATTGGAGCAAAGACTAAATGTTCTCCATATATTAGTCCTTGTATCATCTGTGGGGGCTTCCATAAATCTATCTGTGAATTTTAAGAAGTCGGAACAAATCTAGAAGTATTTGCCAGCTGAGTGTCTGGCCTCATTCCTATTATTGGAGGAGCACTTGCAACAGCTCGAGTTGTACTCTGAGCAAGAACAATAGGTACCTTGGGCTGTGCTAGTCATGTCATCATAGGAATTATAACTTGTGGTCGGGCCACAACTGGTGGCACAAGCTGCATAATTTGCAATGGTCTTCAACTGGTGCAATACCTGGCTCCACTGGTCCAGTAGCATTGTCGGACCTAAACTAGCACCTAATTTGTTCGAATCAACAGCGGTAGCATTTGGTAGGGGTCTGGAGTTTAACATTTATTCTAAGATTTTGTCACCGGAAACGGTATCTGCTTCATCTTCCTGTTTCTTTAAGGGATTTTTGTCCTTTCCTTTCTTATCAGCTTCCGGTGTAATTGCATGATATAATCTAGCTCCTCCTATAATTGCCTTCCTCCATCTACACTGTTGCTCATCTCATTGAGCATTTGCAATCTTTTTTAGTGCTCTATGGTTCTCCTCTGATATTTTTCTCTTTCTTTTTCCCTTGCAACTTTCTCACATACATTAAAAGCCTCATATTGAATGGGTCTGAGTTGTGGCTTCATCACGTATCATTTTCCTTTCAAATGATTATGAATCCTGGTGTTAAATGTCCTGTATCTAAGAAAGCTCATGTCACCCTCTTTCTCAGTAATCCTACTCCATTAACGAAGTCAAAGACAAATGCTTAAACAATGCTCAGTGTCATAGGCGTCTTTTCACCTTTGCATACTGGAATAGTAAAATCTCCCCACCAAATTCCAAATTCTTTAAAACATTTCACAATGACAGGTCAATTTAAAACACCACAAATAATCTGAATATTTTTATTTTGTTCTGTATACATCAATTTCTCCTTGGCCAATACATTTCAGTTATTATTTTCACAACCCGTTTTAAAAAATCAAAAGCATTATATGTTCCCCTGAAATCCAATCTCAGCACGGCTCTACAACATCACCAACCAATCCTGGTGTGAAACATACCAACCGACCAATCCCAGCGTGAAACACTATGACGTTCAACCTCACTCCTCACATCAGTTCACTCTCCTTACAATTTTCTTCATATTCACAAAGTTTTATAAATAGCCTCAAAAACTCTCTCGTTTGTTATACGAAAAGATATAAAGTTTCCCAAACATTCAAGGATACTTTCAACAACCAAAAGACAAATCTCGACCAGGGAGAAATCCCCCAAATCAATGCAGTTTAACCAATTTGCACAATTAGGTTCCACTAACACTGATCAATATTAATCATTCACAACAAGGTCCATGCCCCGTTATCAATGGTATAGGTGATGGTTCCTCTCACACTACACATTAAAATCACCTCACACACGTTTTCTATTATTGTTATGTTATCCCAGGATCTTTTGACTATGACGAGTCTGAAATCTTCAAACACCTAACCACTTATTGAGTATTTCTTCTTACCCACTCATTCTCTTCAAACATTCAACCCAGTAAAAAAGACACAGTCACAACCACAACATGTTTTTCCAATTGATACTCACACTTTGAAAACCGCAACCATCTCCAAATATCGCTTGTCAGAGCTTCAAGTTCTGGACATTAGACTCAGGAATTGGAAATTTCAAATATATTTTGGCTAATATTTTATAGCTCCATTCAGGGTGTTAAACCTATCCACTGCTACCAGTTTTGCAAGCTTAGAAATCTCATAAAAATTTTATTAACATCTCCATCATGAAACCTACTAAGAAAATCTCCAATTTCCGTACCTCTTCAAGTTGATGAGTCTTTGCCACCATGTTAGAATGGACCATAACCCAAACCAAATGCATTTCTTTTTTTTTTGTTTACATTTGTTTGTTTTTTTAATTTCAGATTTTTCACATATCAGTTTGTGCGTTACAAGTTATCCATTTAAACTGCTCTTTGCAATTGTACAGTCAGTACACCTCAATGGTTGAT
This sequence comes from Lissotriton vulgaris, assembly GCF_964263255.1. Taxonomy (NCBI): domain Eukaryota; kingdom Metazoa; phylum Chordata; class Amphibia; order Caudata; family Salamandridae; genus Lissotriton; species Lissotriton vulgaris. The sequence continues at coordinate 636,958,280 of NC_141689.1, read as the reverse complement.
ACCAGAGTCATATCCAGTGTGCTAACAGTAGTTGTGATGTCAACCCAAATAAATTTCTTAATAAATCATCAACTTATAGAAGTTAATGTTTGGTGATGAGAGGTTTGATAAAGGTTTTATTTTCTCATTAAGAGTTTAGTTTGTATGTTTGTCTTTTAATTAAGGTCATTCGGGTAAGTCTGTGTACAGAAATATCAAGAAAAAATTGGTTAGAGTTAGCATACAAAATAACAGCGTGTTCCATATAGGAATTAATCCCTATCTTTATCTAAAAGGACTTAACCTATCCTAGCCAGAACCCATAAAGAGTTCCTTTGGAAAAGAAAAATTGGAACTACAAACTAATAGCTATGAGAGGTCGAACTCCCCATAAAGAGAAGTTCTGGAAACTCAGCTAAGGTCCCTAGCATCTGCAGTAGTAACCAGTAACACAGGTAGAAGGAAATATTCACAGCAGTAGCTATGATCAGCATGGAGAAAGTCTCCAAACAGGCATCAGAATAACAGAAAATCACTGTTAGCAATAGCTCACAGCAAATTCGAGCGAGAATAGCGCAGTCAAGTGCTAGATGGCATGGCAGGGGGAAGATGTACATAGAATGCATTGCCTCTCTAACTAGGAATACGTACTAAGTACAAAAGCACAAAACATGCTACAAACTCTGAATCTCTAGCCAATAGGAAAGGATCTTCCGATGGTCCGTCGTCTTCTCTCTCTCGATTCCCATGCTAAACGTCCATGTCAACAAGTTTTTAATTGAACATAGCTGCAGCATATTACAAAAAGATTCATCTAGTAAGGTTCCCATGAGAACCTCTGTAAGACTACTCTGCTAGATGTTCAGTGTCCCATTGTGTAACAATGGGCTGTTCTATAAAAATGAAACATTAATATCTAGCATGCCCTAGTTAGATCATGAGACTCTAATCCATATCAATATACTTGATCAGTATAAGCATGTGGCAGAGATTCAACAGTTTGTAGAAATGCCCCTGGGCTACTTTAAAAGGACACCAAGGCCTTGTTGTCATATTCAAATGTCCTCTTTGTCTAGAGATACAAGACTTATTGCTGAAGGCAGCAATTGCTTCACTATCAGTAGCAGATCAGGGTAGCAGAGCAGATTGTACACAACTCATTTCAATGTTTGTCATTCAGAAACAGTCAGGAGAGTTTAGTCCTGTCTTGTACTTAGAAATCGTTAACCTGCTTGCACTACACATACTGTTCGAAATGTTGCTTTTACAGACAATTGTTCCTCTATTTCCTCCCTGGAACAGATTGAAGGGCATCTATTTGTACATCTCAGTTCAGAGAAGCTCCTTAGGTTTGTGGTTCTAGTAGAAACACTATCAATTCACAGAGTTGTCCTTCTATCAGTGTAATTTTCAGGGGTATTTACCAAAGTTTTGGCTCCATTTGTGGAATTGTTGCATTCTGAAGGAAATGATTTGTTTCTACTTTAACCATCACCCTATTTTTCCAAGGAATTGGAAGGTGTCCAGAGAGTGAAGCAACTGGCTTCACAGTTTGGATATATAAGCAAGAAGAAGAGATCAATCATATTTCTATTGCAATGCCTTAAATTAATTGGGGCAGTCATCAAACCAATCTAGGAGCATGTTTCTACCCTAGTCAAGGATAAGTTGTTCTACAATCTGTCTATAATACTGCAGAAGGAGCACGCAACTGCCAGTTCAGCTAGACACAGCAACATATGTCAGTATAATATAATGGTCATGCAGTCTTCTGCAACATCATGTACTAAATCAGTGGAGACTTAGGAAATATTGTTACCAGCAACTCTATCTGTCTGCTACTCTGTTTATTGATAGCTAGATCCTCTGAATCTGGAAAAAGTAAGCAACAGAGACCCTCTGCAAGGAAAATGTGTGATCTCAGGGCACAAGGGGTATTGTTTTAGGTAGTAAAATAGAACTTTCACAATTGGAGGGAGTTATCCGTGACACTTTGGCCTATGTTATATTTTCATTTAAAGATTCTAGGCCAATTAATCTGTATAAAATTGGACATTCAGATGGCATCATCTCATACAAACAGACAGCGAAGACCAATGAACAGGACATTTTTCAGTGGCCTGAGAAGAATCACCTTCAGGCAGTTCATCTTCAGGGGGGGGGAGAATGGGCCTGCCAAGCACCTCACCAGGTTTTTTCCTATGTAGGTGACAAAGCCCTTATCTCCAGAGATATTCCAGGAGTTGATGACTTGGTTTGATTGTCCATGGATAGATCTGTTTGCAGAGGAAACCAACTATTTTCTTCTGAGATTCTCTTCCCTATTTAAATTAAAGAAAGTGTGAGGTGCGGACACTCTTCTGATTCCCTGGACCCAAGAGCTCCTACATGCATTCCCTATTTCCATGAATACCGAGAGATTTAAGGAAAGTCCAGTTGGCAAAATCCTTGCTGACTCAGGAGGCATTGATCCCCATTGCTGATACACCTACCGCAAAAAGATCCGTGGAATTTTTCCAGTCTCTCACTGTTAGCATCACAAATTATATTTCTTTTAGCCTAGGTCAATGGTACTTGAAAGGTTGTCAATGGAAACTGGAGGATGAAATTCAGAGATAATTTATGAATACCAAAATCAAAACGATCATATATCTGAAGGTCTATTTCAGATATGGAAGACATTTTGAAGGGTGATGTCAAAACAAGCCTCTTGCTGTGAGCCAACCATTATGTTAGAATTCTTAAGACAGGGTTCGCCTTAGGGTTGTCAGTGTCAACATTAAAAGGTCAGTGGGCTGCTATCAGGCTTTCTGGGAAAAGAAGTGCTGTCTAGAAATGCTGGGTAATAGTCTACTAAACAAGTTTATTTCTAAAAAGACCTGAATAAATGAATGAACATGAGAATTATAAAGTGCAAACTTTGCCCAAAGGCGTCAATGTACTGTAGTTCACCCCATGGTAGCATGCTGGGATTTGGTATTAGTGTAGCAGGTCTTGCAAGAAAGTCCTTCTGAACCTCTCCTCCTTTTTAGGTCTCGCACCTGCGAACGGATCGCGAAGCGATCATCGCTGCGAGGCCTATTGTGATCAGTTCTGCTTACAAGGAGCCAAGGGAGACAAGAGATGGGCACGCGCGGAAACGGATCAGGTCGCGCCCGCGTTCTCCATCTCCTGTCTCCCTTGGCTCCTTCTAAGCAGACACACACGCAGACACACACACACACACACACACATAGATAGATAACCCCCCGCCGCCGCCGCCTACACACACACACACGTACACATACATAGAGAACCCCTCCCGCCGCCGCGCGCGCACACACACACACACATCCCCTCCCTCTCCCCCTCCACTCCCCCCTCACTCACCGGGCTCTTTTCACATGTCCCTCTCCCTCCGCAGTGGCTCACTCTTGGTGGCAGCAGGCTCCAATTCAGAGTCGGAGCTCGGCGTGTCTTCTCCGCGATCCACAGCTTGTGCCGGGACAGCCGATGTGCACGCTCATGGCGACGGCATGTCGTGTGCTCCCACCGCGGTTTCAGTTTCGCGCCCGGCGATCCTCAGCTTGTTTTTTTGTGTCTGAAAACCTGCTGCATGAATACCGCGCTGAATAAAGCAACGAATAAATAAAGACCCACCAGAATTGTCTATAAATTTCATTTTTCACTCGAAGACCCTAACTCACTAAAGCGAGAAAAAGTTTTCAGGATACGACTAATACCCAAGGCTAGAAAGCTGGAAGCTGGGTCAGGCACGGGCGTGAACAGGAGCGTGATTAAAATTTACAGGACACATGATGAGAACATGTTTCAGAAAGTCACCGTGAAATTGAGTTTCACAGCGGCAGTCTCTGTGGTAAATCCTGCCATGTGCACCCACAGGACAGCTTCAGAAGCGAGTAGCGCGCCTCTAGGAAACTCTCGGCTGCAGGCAGGGCCGGTGAGGAGGCGGGGCGTGGGCGGGTCCTGCGCTCTGGACTGGACGGTCACCGCAGGAGGTGGTCGGTGAGGGAAGCCCAGAACACGGCTGGGAGATACCGAAGCAAACTAGCTTCAAGCGGCCGGGAACCGAAGCTGCCGGAGCTTCCCTCTGGCGGTGGCAGGGGACATTGTGCTGGAGCGCCCGACAGCTGCCAGCCACCATGGACTACCTGCTACAGGTGAAGCTGGGCTGCCTCTTCGGGCTGCTTTTCTTGACCTTGTTCTTCAGGCTCGTCCCATCCAGGGTCCAGTTCCAGCGCGACTCTGCGGGCATAGGTGAGATGCATGGACGGGGGCAGCGTGGGAGGGGTGGGGCAGGAGTGAAAAGGATGCACATGGGCGAGGAGAGGGGCGGCTGAACTTGGGGCAGGCAGAGTGGCTTAGGGGTGGGGGAGGGCAAGGGGCACCAGGGAATTGGAGGAGTGGGAAGAGGAGGTCTCAAGGTAGAGGAGGGGCAGGGCTTTAGGATAAGGATTAAGGACAGGGTCGTACTGGGACTGAAAATTAACATGGGCACAAAATAAAAGATCAGATAGCTATAAAAAGTGACCCATGTTTGCATAGTGGGGCGGGTGTGAACTTTTTTTTGTTAAATTTGGACGAATGCATGGGTTTGAGCTTTTTTTTTTAGTTTTATATAACACAAACTCGACCCAAAGTTGTTATAGCGCTTTACACGATGCCCAGTTACATTACACACGGACACATTAATTATTATTTTAGGCACGGGAAGATTGTCCACAATCTCTGGATGTTGAGCTGACACCGAGATTATATTGGTTCCAAAGTCGGCAGCTCTGGGCAATGTTTACAGTAATATCGGGGAATTCAGAAGTAAAAACCGACTCGGTGCACTATAAAACAGCAGAAACACCGACCCCACACATTCTTTTCAGGCCAGCCCACTGGACACTGCCCGATTGGCGGAGATCCGACCGTGGATACAGAGGGGTTTAAAGGGAGCGAGGCTCGCAGGAGAGTAGGTGTGCACAAGTAGAGATGAGGGTGGGTCCCGCATACAGAAACACTCACTGCTTATAACTTTCAGATCAGGACATGTCTTACCAGTTGGCCTGACTGACACCATAAGCATTCTTGTAGAAATATGTTAAACACTTAACCGAAACCAGTGTGGCTTTATTTTTCCCTGCAGATGTATCCGTATCATGTGTTTAAGTAACTTTCTTATCAGATAATTGCAAATTTTATCAGGTCAAGTGAAAGGGATGATTTCCACATAACAATACAACGATCTAATTAATGGAAACAGCAGACAAAAGGATTGTTTACATACAGACCCCAACCCTTTTAAAGGTGACTCCTTCAGTAAGTCTGCCATGCGCCTGCTGATCCTTGCTTCAGAAAAGTGAGAACAAACAAAAAGAAAGACATCGCATTCTCTTACACAACGTGTCTGAATGCAAAGGAGAAACCATTATTTTTGTCCTTTGGATCAATGAATATGACCTACACTTAAGGTTCACCAGCCACATGTTTATTCCTAGTTCTGATGTTGATGGCAAAAGATAGAAAATATCTCCTGAAGTTTATCAAAGACCCCCAGACCACACATCCCTCCTAAGAGATAACAGTCAACATCCAAAATCACTCTTATGTTGATTGACAGTTCCCCTTGATCAGGCGCAATTGTAAAAATAGTGCCATATGCCTTGAACAGCCAGATGAGTTGATAAAAAAATTATCAGAAAAACTTGATTGAATGCAACTATTTTGCTGTTCAAAGAAATTAGCACTGATATACCAATTGCAAAGCATTGTCATTTACAATGCCAGTAACTCAAACTTTAATGCTGCGAGACCTATTGCATTGTAAATGCTTGTTATAGACTTGAAACCGTTGTGTGCTAAAGTATTTTTTTTTGGTACAAAACAGGGTGGTGATGGACGGAGCATCTGAACCAATCAAACACTCACACCTAGTCAAAAGATCTGGGTTTAATCCATCACCGTTCTTTAGCCCACTCTGCCACCCCAGTTCAGACATGGCCATATGCAACTCAGTCTGACCCTGTGCCTCATGGGAACAGTCCAGCCCGAACTGCCAAGCCATGCCTTCCCTGGACCGGAAACAAGCTTCCTAACACCGGTTTCTGGCATTCCAGCCATCTTCAGCCAGGCTTGCTTGAATCCAGTGGCAAAGTGAGCAAGGGACTCATGTCTCAGCATACCCTGCCAACTTATGGCAAACAAAGCGGTACAAAAGGGGGTGGTGATGGACGGAGCATCTGAATCAATCAAACACTCACACCCAGTCAAAAGATCTGGGTTTAATCCATCACCGTTCTTTAGCCCACTCTGCCACCCCAGTTTAGACATGGCCATATGCAAATCAGTCTGACCATGTGCCTCATGGGAACAGTCCAGCCCGAACTGCCAAGCTATGCCTTCCCTGGACCGGAAACAAGCTTCCTAGGACCGGTTTCTGGCATTCCAGCCGTCTTCAGCCAGGCTTGCTTGAATCCAGTGGCAAAGTGAGCGAGGGACTCATGTCTCAGCATACCCTGCCAACTTATGGCGAACAAAGCGGTACAAAAGGGGGTGGTGATGGACAGAGCATCTGAACCAATGAAACATTCACACCCAGTCAAAAGTTCTGGGTTTAATCCATCATCGTTCTTTAGCCCACTCCGCCACCCCAGTTCAGACATGGCCATATGCAAATCAGTCTGACCCTGTGCCTCATGGGAACAGTCCAGCCCGAACTGCCAAGCCATGCCTTCCCTGGACCGGAAACAAGCTTCCTAGGACCGGTTTCTGGCATTCCAGCCATCTTCAGCCAGGCTTGCTTGAATCCAGTGGCAAGGTGAGCAAGGGACTCATGTCTGAGCATACCCTGCCAACTTATGGCGAACAAGGCGGTACAAAAGGGGGTGGTGATGGACGGAGCATCTGAACCAATCAAACACTCACACCCAGTCAAAAGATCTGGGTTTAATCCATCACCGTTCTTTAGCCCACTCTGCCACTCCAGTTTAGACATGGCCATATGCAAATCAGTCTGACCCTGTGCCTCATGGGAACAGTCCAGCCCGAACTGCCAAGCTATGCCTTCCCTGGACCGGGAACAAGCTTCCTAGGACCGGTTTCTGGCATTCCAGCCGTCTTCAGCCAGGCTTGCTTGAATCCAGTGGCAAAGTGAGCGAGGGACTCATGTCTCAGCATACCCTGCCAACTTATGGCGAACAAAGCGGTACAAAAGGGGGTGGTGATGGACGGAGCATCTGAACCAATGAAACATTCACACCCAGTCAAAAGTTCTGGGTTTAATCCATCATCGTTCTTTAGCCCACTCCGCCACCCCAGTTCAGACATGGCCATATGCAAATCAGTCTGACCCTGTGCCTCATGGGAACAGTCCAGCCCGAACTGCCAAGCCATGCCTTCCCTGGACCGGAAACAAGCTTCCTAGGACCGGTTTCTGGCATTCCAGCTGTCTTCAGCCAGGCTTGCTTGAATCCAGTGGCAAAGTGAGCAGGGTATTTGTGCGCTATACAAATTACACAAACATAAACATATTTCATTGCACATAAGATTTCGTTTTCCCTGTGTTTTTTCCATCTCCATATTCTATTTCAAATTTACATTGTTTGGATGTCAATTAAGTGTTCTGTGCTAAGTGAATGCCCAGAATCAGGATGCCACTCTAGTATTCCCCCCCGCCCCCCCCCCCCTCGCCCCCCAGTCAACAGCCCTACAAATGCTGTTGTGCTTCAATAAAGGAAGTGAGGTCAAAAGAGAACTCATTGAACTTGGTGCAAGAATGGAGGTTTCACGAGCTTTGATGGCCATCTCAGGCATGGCCGCTATTTAAAGACACTCCAGTTTCTCGAAACCTCTTGGTGTGTCAGAAACTTACAGAGGGGGCAGCTTGTTCTAGTCTTCCGCTCCAGATAGGCTCCCGTGCTCCTTTGCCGACCCATCTCCGAATCAGTGTACAAAGAGAAATACATCATAATAAAACAACTGAAAGAAGGACTTACCTTGGAGGTTAAGTGTCACGTTTAATGCACAATAGAACACGCAGTACAACTTATTAGACTCACAGCACTTGAGCGAAAAATTTTAGAGGAAAAAAGATACTGAAATTAATCCATTTGTTAAACAATGTGCATCACTAACAGGGGTATAACTACAGTATTAAACACAGTTGTGAATTTACTAATGGTGTTGAAAACTACAAATGTGATGGCTAACATTTTGGTTCTAAAAGGAAATGTTACTAAGTGGTACATCATGATGTTTAAATGAAACTAAAATATGTACTTGTGTTGTGCCATTATTGGTATTAACCTGAAGGTAGACAGTTCAATCCTTATTCTCTGGGACAGTTATTTCTCGCTTGACTATAAGAGTGGAACGCAATTCTAACTTGATGTTCCAGTAATTCTAACTTGATGTTCCAGGAAAAGGAAAACCAAGATAAAGAGCCAGGTAGGTGTGGTAGTTAAGGGGTTAACAGTTAGTGTTTCCGTTTTAGCTACACCTGAATCCTTTTCACAACATGAGGGGAGCGAGGAAGTTGAGGGGAAAAAGTCAAGAGGGAGTTTTTTTAGGCGAGAGGGAGGTTTGCGAGAACGGAGGTAACAAATCCCGCTGTCCTATATTATTTCAATACTCACACCAAGAGACACAACCACCACGATTCAGGTGTCGCAGAACCGAGATCCTCCCAAGCAGCTTTCTCTCTCTCTCTCTCTCTCTCTCTCTCTGTCTCTCTCTGTCCCATTCCCGTTTTCCCCCATTATACCCTCATTCTGACCATGTGAGCCTAGCAAAAAGAGCCTTGGTGTCGGGGAGCTTGTAACCAACCTCTTGGAGCTCCATTATGTCCCAGTGTGATCCAACAGGTTTCAGTATATAGATCCGTTTTGCCATTTCTACAACCTGTAGTTCAAAAGGTATCTCCTTACATCTTGCTGTTCAGGGTTGATCAAAAAGGGGCATGGCTGCCTCCTGGTCAGCCTTTAAGGGCGCGCATTGAAGGAAATTTGTAATCCTGCAACATGATCTACACTTACACTTTCATGAGCCATTATCAGTTGCAGGTGAGAGGGGGATATTCTACAGATTTTGCTCTACATGCTCCAAGTGCTGTTAACTCATGAATAACAAAGGTAAACTATAGCTATGTTTCTTTTTTTCATCATTCAAACATACAGATGGATAGAAGTATTTTTTGTTGTGATATACTTGATATGTATTTTTTGTCATTTATTCAAGTGCCCGTAATTACACGAACTTTGGGTATCACCTCAGTTTGTGAGAACTGGGTTAAGAACGACAAATGAGAAGGTAATGACACAGTTACTTACCGGTAATTGTAATTACTCTTAGTCCTAGCCTTCCTTGTCCCAGTCCTAGGGTTTCTTCCTAGATTGAATTCTAGGGCTTTCCGTTGTATGGCTTGGTAGAAGGAGAAAGTGGTCTTATTGATCGCATCATCTTTTACATCTTGGGTGGAGGCTGTAACAGGATTGTAAGAGGAGAATTGCATAACTTTCTAGGTTGCTTGGGCAGGAAAAGTCGGGTGGGGAGGATTCCTCAGCTTGTGGGGACTGGGATGGGAAAGACTAGGACTCTGAGTAATGAAGAGAACCAATATTGGATCCGGGTCATGTGCAGTTGTGTATCATCTGTATACAGATGAAATCTACTCCTTAGACATGATATCAGTTAGCTGAAATATGGCTCCCAACTATGTGCTCACATGTCAAAGACTTTTTGGCAGTATCACACCACCTTTATAAACACTCCACATGCTGCACAAGAGGGAGAAAAAGAGATCTCATCATTTTCAGAAACAATGGGCTTTCTCATGGTTCTTCAATTCAAGAATTGTATTCTGACTATATATTCAATGAGAAAAGAGATGGTACCTTTTGGGCACTCAGTGGGGTGTGCCAACACAATCAATGGTTCAGCATCAGCTGATTTATCCATAGGCACCAAATCAACAAAGGTATAATTTTATCTGTCATTCATACCTTCTTTCTCTTTCCTATTTTTATTGGGACTTGTATACTGCCTGATATAATTACATAGGTTCTATACCTTAGTCTCAAATTTACTTTTCTCTACACAACATTCAGCAAAACACTGATATAACGCAACCTTGCCAATGAGCTACACTCGTTTAGGATCTCCTTATGAATATTGGGATAGCAGTGTTACTGCATGTGTCACTAAATGACAGACACAGAATTTAGTCCCCATTGAAACATGTATCAAAAATGTACAGGATAATTGCAATAATTAAAAATGGGTTTCAATATTTACCGCATGTGATGAAGGTTTCTTCAGTAAATGCAGATATTGATATTTATTGCAAGTGCTCTTTTCGTGCTTGGAAAATAAAAAGCCATTAGAAATCTACTTTGCATGTGAAAACCAGTGGAAATAGCACTGACAATTAACACCAGCACTTTGCAGGTGGCAAATGACTCAAAATGTTTACATTTGTAAATCAATACCCAATTCACAACAGAAATGATAGGAATTTAACATAAAGATAAAAAAGTAAACATCTGTAAATTAACAGCTCACAAAAGCAACCCCATACCAATTGCAAAAAATTGGGAACACACCTAAAACAGCTTCTACATAGGCATCAGAAATCAACTGACTACAAAAATCACTAAGCAAAGGAATGTATCACACGGCGCCACACTGGATACACCACTACTTGGACATTTCATGACTCGGCACCATATACCCATACAGCAAGAGCACTCCATCCACCAGCACACAGAGAGGCAAGTAGTGGTCAATGACCAAGGAGATAAAATTGCAGCAGTGTATCTAGATTTGTTGGGAAATTACTTGATCCTCTAAACCTGATATGAGCTGAGTACCTAATCCCTACAAATTTGACATGGACACCATTCCTCTCCTTCTGAAATTGTTGGTGGTCATAGTATTTCTTGCAACAGGTTGCATGCATCACACAGTCTCAATCGTTGTTAGAAATGGGGGTCTCTAGTTGGCAAGTTGTTACCTTGTCCAAGAGGGACCCTTCTTCCTGGTCAGGATAAGGGATTTACAAATCTAAAATACTACTACCCCCTTGGTAGCTTGGCACAAGCAGTTAGGCTTATCTCAGAGGAAATGTGTAAAGCATTTGCACATAACACACAGTAATACAGTGAAAACACTACACAGGGGCACCACAGCAGGTTTAGAAAAATTGCAAATATTTATCTGCTTAAAACAAGAACAAAATTATAGAAATCCAACATACAGTTACCAGGATACAAATAATGCAAAAATGGACTTTAAAAGCAGTTCCTTGAAGTCAATAGATCTGTCCGCTGCTATCACTGAACCGTGAATAAACAAATCTAACGGTTTAGGACAGCTTCGGCATCGCGGACCAGCTACGATGTCAGGAAGACCTGCAAAACAGTACCTTTATAAATGCAGGGCATCTGGGCCTCGTGATGATCTCCAAAGAGCCAGCGTCGGCAGGCGTCAGTTCTGGAGGAGGGTGCAGGAGTGCTGGCGTCGGCCGGTGTTGAAGCTTCAGTGTGAAGTGAAGTGGTGCAGTGTGCGGTGCCCTCAGGTCATGGTGCAGGCAGCAGGTCATTGAAGGTTGTCCAGCCGCATAGGTGAGACCAGGGCTATGGTGCTTAGTAGGGTGGTCTTCATTGGGGTGCTGGCAGATTGCTGTGCAAGCAGCAGTGGTGTTTTTGCTGAAGTGCTGCCATCAGTAGACCCAAGGTTGCAGTGCGAGACAGGGCAATGTAGTGTGCGGGGCCCATAGGTTGCGGTGCAAGCAGCAGCGCCGGTTGACAATCTGGAGTCGATGGTGCTGGTGTTGATGGGCCAAGACTGCATTGTGGGGCAGGGCGGTGATTAATGTAATTTACGAGCGATGCCTCCAACCCCTAGTGCAGGCAGCGGCGTTTATGTCACCTCGTAGCAGATTTGTAATTGAGACTGTGGTGGTGATGTGAAGCAAGGCAGTGTGGAGAGCAGTGCCCACAGGTTGCGGTGCAAGAATAGTGTTGGTGGCAGCATCAGGGGGAATTGCCGGTGAGACCAGGGTTTGCAGTGCGCAGTCCGGCGGTGCCCTCTGCAGTGCCTTCAGGTTATACCTCGATCAGTGGCGTTGTTGATAGCGTTGGGTTGCTTTTTCCCTCTGTGGCAGCTGAAATACACATGTTCCATATGCAGGTACCCGGAGGAAGACAAAGTCTTTGCTGTTACGAAGACTTCTTGAACAGGGGGCAAGCTCTAACTCAAACCCTTGGAGATACTCAGGAAATGAAGTTGTAGAAAGTTCAGTCCAGTCCTTTCACTGCCCAAGACAGAAGCAGCCACTGCAATCCAACACAGCAAAGCACACAGCCAAGTGGTAGTTTCTCCTCACAGCTTCTCCAGCTCTTTTCCTTTGCAGGTTCCTTAATACAAAAGAGTTCTAAAGTCCTAGGGTCAGGGCCCTAATATTTATACCACATTTCCTTTTGAACTTGGCACAAAGTTCCTCTGGCATACATAAACCAGTTCTGCCTGGCCCAGGCCAGGTTCACTCCAGGAGGGGGAGACAGCTTTGTGGGAGACAGGCACAGTCCATTCAGGTGCAAGCGACATCTATTTCCACTTCTCTAAATGCTACCAGGTCTATTCTGCCTGGCTATGGCCACCCAGGAATGGCATGACACACCTCAACCTCCCCTTGTGACTGTCTAGTCTGAATGCACATATCTTGTACCTGTCACTCCAAAACCAGATGGTGAATACACACCAGGCAGAACACACAGGATGGTTAAGCAAAACAGTGGCAACTTTCTGAAAGAGGCATTTGCAAACACACAATTGAAAAAAACATTAAAAGCCTTAACTCCATTTCTCCATCTTGTCCCAAATGAAAGTTACACATGTTCAATGTTACAGTGCAGCTCCAATGCTAACCTATGGGACAGACATCCTTTTAACAGTGAATAATGAATTTCACAGTATTTCACTATCAGGACATGTAAAAGAGATTACTACCTGTCCTACCTTTCACATACACTGCACCCTGTCACTGGGGGTACCTTTGGCCTACCTGAGGGGTGCCTTACATGTAAGAAATGGGTGGGCTAGTTGCGCACAATATTTTCTGCCACGACAACCTTGCAAGTGGGATTTATGTTTCAGACAAGGCTGCACCTGGTTCCCTGACTAATCTCATAATGCAAAATCCTTTGTTGCAGCTGTAGTACAAACACAATAGAAGCATACCACTTAATACTTGTTAAATATCTAAACATTTTATTTATATTTCAGACATCAGTGTCTGAACGTTTATTGATTACAAATATCATTTACCAACTGAACTAAAGGCGGAAAAATATATTATTGGTTTTGCTTCATACATTCACACATTTTAGATATATCAAGGTAATTTCAGAATGCAGACACTTGGGGGCCCATTATGATAACGGGAGGATGGCCACTGTCCATATGGCGGTGGCGATCCACCCGCCAAAAACCTCCGCCCGCCTCTAATTTCCTTCGCCACATTACCATGGTGGGGGGGACCCTGGCGGACGGGAAGGCTGGTTATTATGGTGGTGGTGTCTGGTATATACCGCCATCCATATTTGTATGCAGGTGTGGACATGCCTTTCCATGGCGGCAACACCGCCACAGAAAGGCAGGCGTTTTTTGACATTGGGGGCCCGTAGCGGTCCCCCTGGGATTCTGGGGGGGGTGGTGGCTACACATAGGGGGTACCTATGGTACCCCACTGCAGTTCCATGTACAACCTGGCAGGCACACCGCGGTGCCTGCAATGTTGTGCATGGAGTGCACTACCTGCCTTCCTGGCATTGTGGCGGACGGTGCTGAGTGTACCGCCCGCCACAATGTCAGGAATGTAAGATGCGCCCACCACTGTGGCGGGCACATCCTAATGGCCCCCACAGGACCCCCGCCCTTATGGCGGGCAGTCCCATTTCGCGATAGGATGGCAGGCGGACAAGATCCGCCCGCCATCCTAATGTGCCCCTTAATATTTTGTTAAAATATTGTCAGTCGTTAATATCATTGTTGTAATATAATGATATATTGTTAAATTTATTTATTGTATAAGCTTTTGTTGATTTTTTTAATTTGTATATTACTATTTAGATTTTAGGGGTTTTATGTTTGGATTGTAGGGTTAGCAGCGAAGTTATTTAGACATGTTTCTTTAATTTTCATTTGTAATTTTCTTTCATTTTCATTTGTAGTGATTGTAAAATGAGGATTTTTTGTTTGTTACATTTGTATGAGTCTCACTTCATTTCTTCTATATTCCTTTAATTAGCTGTTAAATATTTGTGAACTAAAGAGTAGGAGTTTATTTACACATTGGGGTTTATTTTGAATTTAGGTTTTGAAATTATGTTTTAAAATATTTGTAATTGTGTTTAATTTTTATGTTTTTAAAAAAGTTCTTTTAAAAAATAGTTTTAATTATTTGTAATTTTAATTACATTTGTACTACTTTGGATTTTTATTTTTCAATTCAATTTCTTATATGTAATGGGTTAGTAAGTATAAGTGTTTAGTAGGTTTCTACAGTCCAACAATTGACTGAGTGTGATTTAATTTGTAGAGGGGTTAATAACTCTGCTCCACCCCCAGTCTAACATGTTCCCCAATGTGTTTAAATTTGGAGCATGAATAGACAATCTGACTCACCAAATTTCAGCACTTTCCCCAATGTTGTGTTTGGAGTGAGACTAGTAAATCTGACCACCAAAGTCCAACACATTCTCTAAATTGGTTAAGTATGGAGTGGTAATAGTAAATCTGACACACCCCACAGTCCAACATTTTCCACAATGTGGTTAAATTAGGAGTGGGAATTTTACTTCTGATCCTCCCACACCTTACAAATCCAACACTTTTCCAAACTCATTTGATCAGGTTTGAAGTAGGAATAATGAATCTGACCCTTCCAAAATCCAACACTTTCAACAATCTGGTGAAGCCTGGAGTGGGAATATTAATGCTGCCACGTGCCCCTCCAAATTCTAATGCTATCCCCAATGCGGGTACATTTGGAGAGGGCATACTTACTATAAGTTAGTTAGTTTGGTTATTTTGGCTAGTTTAAAGTTAATACCATTTTAACGCATTTTGTAATTTTGTCAACCGTCTCATTTATGCATGCTTATCATTTTTATACTTTTTTGTAAAAAAAAAACTGAAATAGTTTATTGTAACACATTTTAGCGAAGTTCATACATGTTTTATTTTTAGATAAACTTTGTAAAAGCTTGAAATTATATAAATGATATATATATATATATATATATATATATTTGTTTTTGTGCATATACATTTTTGTAAGGGTTTGTGTAGACATTTACATTTATATGTTTGTTAAAATTTTAAAAATATTTAAAAATGCTGAAAATATTAGTTTTTTAATTTTGTAACACTGTTTTTTAATATAGATTAAAAATGTTCATATATATTGGAAGTTTTGCAGAAAAGACATTATTTACATATACGTACCCCATTTGTTTGCATAGTCAAGAAAGTATTTTTTTCATTACCAATATTCCACCTATTTTTACTGCTGCTTTAATTATCTATTTCTGTTTTCATCATTTTTGGACACTGGTAGCTGTGCATGTTAGTACTTCCTAGTCATTGTTTTCCGATAAAGGTAAGTTTAATTGTAATCTACTTCCTACGCTTAGGGGCTTATTACGATGTCAGTCGGAGATTCCTTTGAACGACACCATTGCGGAAATGGGATTGACCGGCCTCCGGTGGTGGTTTTGACCTCCCAATTATGATGCAACCAAATCAAATCAGGAATATTTATTTAGCGCGCATATCACCCAGAAGTCTCATGGCGGTCACATTCCCACATTTCCCAATGGGAGCATGTGTTAAGGCTGTAAACCGGCCACAGCACAAGCTCCTTTAGGGAAATGGGAGGTTATGTTCATCCCTGCATCGTGTGGCAGGTACCTCAGGGTACCTGCTACACGGTGTATGATCAACAAGGGGGCACCCTTGGCCCCCAACTGGAGTCCCCAGGGTTAAGGGGCCCTGCTAGGGGCCCCCAAACATAGTTCTGGCAAGCTTTCCATGTGGTAAAGCCCGACATGGAAAGCCGGTTGGGAACAGTGCATCGTATTCCAGAAGGCAGAAGCACCTACCTATGGGATTACTGGCCAGTCTCCGACCAGCCAACCGGCTCCTGGACCTCGTCAAAAGTCAGCCGGAATGACCGGCCTTTTTCAGTTCTGACTGAATACAGCCGGTCGGAATTAAAACCAACCATCTCAGTCGTAATAGGCCACATAATATGTTTGAGGGTGGTATATTATTTGTTAGGTTAGTACTTGTATGTTTATATGTTTTTAGATTATAGTTAGTGTGGGTTTCGCTCACAGTTGTTGGAGATGCGTGAAGTATGCCTAAATCAGGTTTCCTTTATATGTATTTTAATGCCAGATAGTATGTTATTTTTTACCTATTCTTAAGTATTCTGATTTGTTTCTTAGTGTTAACGTGGATTGTGTTTGGTTTGAGGGTGGGTTTATCTGTGCCCCTTGCAGGTTTTTCATTAGAATTCAAGAACCTGATTACTTTATTTGTGTTTGTGTTTGTTTTTTTAAGTTTTATTGGTGTGGTGTTTGTCTTTTTGATGTTTTTATGGTTTTGAATGGCTTTGCTGGACTTTATTTGTTTGTTTTGGATGGATTATTTTTTCTATTTGCATTTTTGGTGACTACATTTATTATAATGTTTTAATGGATTGCATTTTGCTATGGATGTCATATTGTCAACAGTGGACTTCTGAGACAAAATCATGAGTAGTTCTATTGTTAATTTCTTTATTTGTTGGATGGAAATCGTTAATTGTATTGTGTTTGCTATTATTCTGAGGTTTTGTAATTATGTGTGGCATTGTACTATATTATGTACAGTTTTCATTTATGTGTGCTTTACTTTATGGTATATGTTATATTGTGTTTTATTTGCATGTGTTTATTTTATGAGTTAGAATTATTGTCATGTTTTATTTTTTAGAAATTGTTTCTTTTTTTACATTTTTAATTCAGAATGATAAAAATTGTAATAATTTATTATTTATAAACTTGTATAGGTCTCTGCTGTTTAAATGATATAAGTCAGGTTTTAGTTTGATTTATTTAATACTAGTGTTTCGGCTACTATTTCCATGTACTGCATGCTGTGATTGTTAGTAAACAGTGACACTTTGCTTGCAAGAATTTTTTTAATTTGTTTGCATAGTTTTGGTTGTAGTTCTGTTTGATAAGCTGTCCAGGTAAGGGCTTTAACATTCATTGGAATGCTTGTGCTATACAATATAAGAGGAAATATCAAAACCATAAGCAGAAGTTCCTAATATTGAACTCACTGCCTTTCAGTAATGCAGTTTTGAGGTTTATATTATAAAGGTTTTAATGTTAATAATGTAATAATTATTTTCATATTTAAGGAATACACACTGATTTATGTAATGTAATTTAATAATTTATATACAAAGGTTTAACAAAGATTGATCGAAATTACATTTACACAATTAGAAGACTGTTCGCTGACTGTTTCACATAAGTTCTAAAACACTAGGGGGCTTATTCGAAAATATAAATTTTTGTGTGTACATTTACTAATATGCACGTTTTCTCTTAGTTACACTTTAAAGTAACTACTTTTGGCTATTCACTATTTCTGAGGGTAAAGTTACCACAAAGGGGTAGACTAGTATGTCTCCACTTCAACTTTCACATCTTGCAACCACCGCATTGTGCCTGAATGAGGCAGAACCCACTTCTGAAGAGAAAGAGAAATTTCACTGTGGAGGAAATAGTACTTGTAGTTAAACTTGTGGTAAAATACTACAGACAGCCCCATAGGCTGCCTCCATTCACTCTCAGTAGAACACAGAAGGCAAGATTACAACAGAAGGTGACAGACTGTGTCAATACATTGGAGGAGGAGGAACCCATCCTGGGTATAAGTAGCAAGATGAGAGGAGACAGGTGCAGGAGACGTTCTACAGAATTCAACTTGCACAAGATCTTGCTGGAGGGGCACTGAATCCTGTTTCCTCACCTCTCCTCTAGAGAAGACTACCCTC
The DNA here is from genome assembly GCF_964263255.1 of Lissotriton vulgaris. NCBI lineage: Eukaryota > Metazoa > Chordata > Amphibia > Caudata > Salamandridae > Lissotriton > Lissotriton vulgaris. The sequence continues at coordinate 636,940,201 of NC_141689.1, read as the reverse complement.
TCAACAAAATATAGCCACTTGCTATCTGGGTTGGCTTTTTCTAACAAAACTAGTATGTTGTCAGGTAATATTCCCAACTCCACTCTCTTTTTGATAAAAAGCAAACCTACAATCACTCATCCCAACCTGTCCTTCTCCCACATGTACATTGTCAGGCACACATCACATACATACCCTTCAAAAACACTATCTGACTCATATCCTATAAGTACCTAGTTGTTTTGGTAAATTTGTTCTGTACTCGTTTCAAACAGTCACTCTTTTGAGCAAATTGGTTGTTTAGGTGTTGCAGGGACAATTGCAAGTGCAGCAAGGCCACACAGAATGGTCTCTCAACACAACCCAACTTTACACACAGGAATATCCCTATGCTAGCTAGGTTGCTAAGACTCTATACGTAATTTCTATCACTTGGCTACGCATTTTGTAATAACTTAGAATTTTAGTCAAATCTTACCTTGATATCACTATTTATTCATATGTTTTTCTTTTCATTTTTAAAACCCTGTGTTGTTGTCCATCTTCCACCTGCAACAACATCTACCTCTGCTCCTGGTTCATCACCAAAGCACCATAGAGCTCACAGATGGTAGAGACTGGCAAGTTCAAAATGTCTGCACTTTTGGCTTTGGGTCTAACCTCTTAATTTGTTACTGACACAGTAGATGTATGCATCTTGTCAGACATGCCTTTTTACAGCCTGGTCAATGTTGAATAACATATATTGCCTGGTACTGTTGTCCTTACACGTGGCTTTGTAAGGAAAGCACTATCTGGTAGGCATTACCTTAAGTTGTAGGAAAGTAATCTATGGGGGTCTGAAAGTTAGAATTTTAACTACCAAAATACCACATTCATGTGTGATTTAAGATGGGTTACACCCTTGACCCTCCGGTAGGTCGCTCCCCACCCACTGCAGCTCTGCCGCCGAGCACCCCTGTTCTCTGCCTCCTGACCTGCCTACTACCTCCTGCTCCTGCCTGTTGCCTGCCGCTCCTGCTCCTGATTCTCTCGCCGCCCAATTGCCTACGGCTCCTGTGGCCCCAGCCCCCTTCCGTCCTTCTCCCCGCACTGCGCCTGATTTTCCCGCCACTGCCTCCCCTGCGGCCCCGCCCCCCTGCTGCTGATTCGCCGTCCTCTCAGCCCCTCCTGCCTCCCAGCTGAGCCTCCCTCCCCATGCCTCCATGTAGGGCGGCAGCTGCAAGGCCGCGCAGCAGGCACGCGCAGCAGGCGCACGCAGCGTGCGTGCCACTTGCGTGCCAAAGGCGCGCTTAAGACAAGCCCGTCTGCGCCCGTCCATGCCTTGACCGCACCCAGCACCACGACCCCTCGACTACACGGCATCCAGGAAGCCCACATCCGGTACGATGCCAACACCCTCATCGCACTCAACCACGGACGGACGGACGCTCGACTGCCACAAGGCCGCCCCCAAGCGCACCCACTGCCCCTTCACCTGCCGGAACTGCAGCTTCTCCTGCATCGAAGACGCCAAGACGCCTGCAATGACGGTACCCAACCAGCTCCGATGCATCCTGCTCAACACCTGCTCTGCACGCAAACACGCCATCGAGCTCTGGGACCTGCTCGACGCCACATCACCAGACATAGCCTTCCTGACGAGACATGGATGAACGAAGCCTCCGCCCCAGACATCGCAGTGGCCATTCCCGATGGATACAAGATCACCCGCAGAGACCGTACCAACGGAGTCGGAGGAGGAATCGCCATCATCCACAAGAACACCATCAAGGTCTCTACAAACACCGTCGACACCCTCAACACCGCCAAACACATGCACTTCCAGATCCATACGGATCCCAAGACCACCCTAAGAGGCACCCTCATCTACAGACCACCAGGACCCCGTCCCCAATTCTGCAACTCCATCGCCGACTTCATCATAACGCACACACTGACCTCCACCGACTATATCCTCCTTGGCGACCTGAACTACCACCTGGACAACAACAACGACAGCAAATCCTCCACCCTGATTGACAACCTCACCACCCTCGGACTGACACAGATCGTCACAACATCTACCCACATCGCCGGCCACACGCTCGATCCCATCTTTTCCTCCAGCCCACACGTTGCCTTCAGCCACGCTTCCGAACTCACCTGGACCGACCACCACTGCGTCCTGTTCACCTTCCAGAAACCCGTCTCACATCACCTCACCTTACAGAACCCCAGGCGTCGCTGGGGCAAAGTCACCAAAGAACTGCTACAAACACACCTCGCACTCAACCCACCGCCCAACCCCACCGACCCCAAGGAGGGGGCCCGCACCCTCAGACTCTGAATGGAAGATTGCGCCAACACCTTAGCCCCTATGAGACAACACACCCAAAGAGACACCAGCCAGAGAGCTAGCTGGTTCACCCCAGAGCTCCTAGCCTCCAAGCGCACCTGTCGGAGACTGGAAAACACCTGGCACAGCGAGAAATCGCCCGACAGCCGCGCAGCCCTCAAAGACGCCATCCGCAGTCATCACCACCTCATCAGGACCACCAAGAAGGCTTCCTTCAAAGACCCCCTCGACAACAACGCACACAACAGCAAGGAGCTCTTCAACATCGTGAAGGAACTCTCAAACCCCAGCTCATACACCAACGACATCCCGCCGTTACAAGCCCTGTGCTACTCCCTCGCTGCCTTCTTCCACTGCAAGATCACCGACATCCATGACAGCTTCAATCCTCGGACGAACACCGCCAACCCCACCACAGCGGACCCACCGATCCCCACCGACCACGAACGCCTCATCGCATGGTCCAACGTGACCACCGAGGACACCATCAAAACTATGAGCACTATACACTCAGGTGCCCCTTCCGACCCTCTTCCTCGCCACGTCGTCAACAAGGCCGACAGCTCCATCGCACCCCACCTGTATAACCTCATCAACCTCTCCTTCAAGACAGCGACTTTCCCTGAGAGCTGGAAACACGCGGAGATCAACGCCCCACTGAAGAAACCCAAGGCAGACCCGAGCGACCTCAAGAACATCCGCCCCATCTACTTGCTTCCGTTCCCCGCGAAGGTCAATGAAAAGATTGTCAACACCCAACTTACCCGATACCTGGAAGACAACAGCATCCTCGATCCCTCACAGTCAGGTTTCCGCGAGAACCACAGTACCGAGACCGCCCTCATCGCTGCTACAGACGACATCAGAATCCTACTCGACAACAGCGAGACAGCAGCCCTCATACTCCTGCACCTCTCCGCCGCCTTCGACACAGTCTACCATCACACGCTATGCACACGCCTCCACGACGCAGGCATCCGCGACAAGGCCCTGGACTAGATCACCACCTTCCTCTCCGACAGATCCCAAAGAGTCCCCCTCCCCCCGTTCCACTCAGGAGTCACCAAGACCATCTGTGGCGTCCCGCAAGGATCATCCCTCAGCCCAACACTTTTCATCATCTACATGGCACCACTCGCTCGCATCGCCAGACTTCACGACCTCAACATAATCTCCTACGCCGACGACACCCAGCTGATCCTCTCCCTCACCAAGGACCCCCTCACCGCCAAAGCCAACCTCTACTGTGGTATGAAGACCGTCACCGACTGGATGGAAGAGAGCAGGCTTAAACTGAACACGGACAAAACGGAGATCCTCATCCTCGGGTCCAACCCCTCAGCCTAGGACGACTCCTGGTGGCCCACATCTCTGGGCACCGCCCCCACGCCAACCAACCACGCACGCAACCTGGGAGTCATCCTCGACTCGAAGCTCACCATGTCCAACCAAATCAACGCAGTCTCCTCAACCTGCTTCCACACCCTCCGCATGCTCCGCAAGATCTACAGGTGGATCCCTACAGATACACGAAAAACCGTCACCCACGCCCTCATTAGCAGCAGACTCGACTATGGCAATGCCCTCTACTCCGGAGCCCCGTCCAAGCTCATCAGCAGACTTCAAAGAATCCAGGACGCCTCTGCGTGCCTGATCCTCGATGTCCCCCGCCGAGACCACATCACCCCCCACCTGAGAGACCTGCACTGGCTCCCTGTCGACAGAAGAATCACCTTCAAACTCCTGACCCACGCACACAAAGCACTCCACAATACCGGCCCAGAATACCTCAACAACCGACTATCATTCTACGTACCCAACAGGAAACTCCGCTCCGCCGACCTCTCACTGGCCGCCGTCCCACGCATCCACAGAGCCACTTCCGGGGGCAGGTCCTTCTCCCACCGCGCTGCCAAGACATGGAACTGCCTCCCTCTCCTCCTAAGTCAGACAGAAGACCCACAGACCTTCAGGAGACTACTCAAGACCTGGCTCTTCGACCACTAGCTGCAGCCACCCCCCCGTGCCTTGAGACCCTCGCAGGTGTGTAGTGCACTTTATAAATTCTCTGATTGATTGATTGATTATACATATCTCTCTCTCTCCTGTCATCCTCTGCTACAGCCCCTGCAAACATCAATATCCTTGGGGGGAAATCTTGGCACAGCAATTAAGCCCCTCTATCATCAGTCATTCAGGTAAGTCTGAGAAGCTCTGATCTTAACTTCTGTATTATACCATTAGCCATTTCTTATTTTTTTCCTTTTTTTTGTTTTTGTGTCGATGTGTTTTCCTTTCAGATATGTGTCTCTAATGTGTCAGCATTTGTGGTCATAACCACTTTTTTTATGTCCTCATTTGTCACATGAGTTTATAATTGGAGATAACAGAGAATTCCGGCTTGTTCTCAGGCACGCAATGTGCGGGGTGCCCGATCACTCCTTAAAGGAGGAGATGTGTCACATCTCGGGATCCCCCATGCCTAGCTGCCTTTCCTTTTACTCCAAATCTACAGGTACTTACGGATTTACCTCACCAGATCTGCCAATCCGTCTCGGACACTCCTGGGTAGTCTCAAATAACCTGTAATGCTGATTATTAATCATAGGACTGATTATATACCCAAATGATATGCCTCTAAGAAAATAATAATAAAAAAAGACAAAAACCAGAAAGTAAAATAAGGACATTAGAAAATATCTTGTTTAGGGAAATGCTGTCTTGCACCAATTATCCTACAAGCTCCAAAATGTTGTTTGTTTCGTATTATAGCTTGTCCTATCCATTTTACCTATTCTATGTAACGAGTCGAGCCAATCACATTCAAGAGGAGATACAGGTAAAATCCATATAATGCACAGCTCTCTGAGCACCTGAAGAACTAAAATGAAAATGAGTGCCTTATATTGTTTAGATAAAATGTTTATGGACTCTTCATTCGGAATTAGCCTAAAAATAACCAATGCAAGACTCACCTTAATTTCTTGCCCCACAATACCTGAAAGCGTTGCGTTCATTTTCTGCCAGAAGACTTGGATGGAAGGGCACTGCCAAAACATGTGTGCTTCGTCTGCATTTATTTCACTTTGTACACTTCCTCACAGCTTGCAAGCCCATTTTTGTGAGTCTTCGGGGGGTCCAATATGCCTTGTGAATGGTAAATAACTGTTTTTTTCTTAGAGGTGCAGACTTCATACTATGCCATAAGAGAGATAAATATACTTGTCATAATGTATCAAGATCGTATTCCGGCAGTTCCCTCCTCAAAATCGCTTTAAACCAGGCATGTTGGTCTTGTAGAGGCTATCACATCATCCAGTACCATACTGGAACTTCCTTTTGACCCGATAGGCACAAAACTATTTTAAATTCTCAAAACGTATTTCCCCATCCCCCTTTTCTTAAAGTTTTGACCTAACTTAATAGTTGCTAATACTTAAATTTGGAGACAGAGCCTTATGAGATGTCCTGCATTTTTTGCCAAGAAATTTGGTCCACACCCTCTAACAATTGAGCCCGTCTGAGAATTCCTTTTTCTTTTATTGGAACTGCAAGAGAGTCTTGTAGACAAGCTGGTGTTCCAGGAGATCTCTAGATGGGGGCGTAATAGCTGTAATATGGGATCTGTAGTATAGCCCAGATTTGAAACTATACTTTACATGGCGCCTAAAGTATCTTTAGTCTCATCTTTAAAAAAAAATTCAGGTCTCCAAATTTGAAAAGAAAAAAGCTGGATAGACTCGGAGGGCCAAACGTGAGTGCTCGGAAAAGTGGTGAAAGGTCAGGGGTATCTTTTAGCAGTTGCCTGAAGATTTTTAGATGGAAAGCTCTCTGGTATTGGAGAAGATCTGGGGTTGCTATACCCCCATTTCCCCTTTTCTCCCTAAACTTCAGCCAGGCTATTCTGGGTCTTGTATTCCCCCAGATAAAACTGGAAAAGAGTCCTTGCACTTTCTTTATCCGCTCCTTCTTAAATTCTAAGGGGATTGAGCTAAATAGGAAGGTATATTTAAGTAGGATTGCCATTTTGAAAAGGTTAGACTTGCCTAAAAAAGATAAAGGTAAAAATTCCCACTGCTGTAATTGTTTCTTGACTTTGGAGGTGACCTTATCAAAGTTCACTTTTGCTTATGACTCCAGTTTCTGGACCACTTCAATCCCTAAGAATCTGTTATTTTGTCTGACTAAGTCACTTTGGTAATTCCATTGCATGATCTCTGTCTTCATTGGATTGACAGCATAACCAGATAGTTTGCCGAAGCTCTCTAACATTTTCCATATAGCTGCAATTGACAAATGTAGCCGGCGGTAAAAATCAACAGGTCATCAGCGTAAAGCCCAATTTTCTTTCCCCACCCATTGCAGGAGAATGGCATAATATTCCTGCATTCCCTTAATTTGATAGCGAGTGCCTTGATATACAAATTAAATAACAAGGGAGAAAGGGGACAACCCTGTCTGGTGCCCCTTCCTATTTTAACTTGTTTAGATAAATTGCCATTTACTAGTCCTCGGGCAGATGGCTTTTTATGAAGAGCCTTAATTGCAGAGACAAAAGTATGGCCCAAGTTAAAACGCTGAGTCACCTCTTGAAGAAAGGGCCAACTGACCCTATCAAATGCTTTAGCAGCGTATTAATTCATCACGGTTAGGGGTCTGCCATATTTTGTTGCTAGGTCTATTGTGCTAATTAGTTCCATGAGTCAAATCATGTAGATGCCTCCCCTTCATAAAGCCCTTCTATGAATCAGTAAGCCCACCATCCGGTCTAACATTTTAGTAAGTATACAGTTTATAGTCACTGTTGAGAAGGGAGATCGGCCTATAAGATTCACAAGCCCTTGATTTTTATTCGGCTTGAGAAGGATAATTATTGTAGCTAGGTCCCAAGAAGGAGGACGCTCTTGTTTTAGGATATAAACCGAGTTAAAAAGATTAAGCAAAATAGGAGCCAACTCTTCTTTCAAATGAGAATACATTTAATTTGGGAGGGCATCAGGCCCTGCAGCCTTGCCTTTTTTGAAGCTATTTATTGCACTATAAACTTCTTCTATTGTGAAGGGGTAGATCATTTATCTCTAGTTTCATCGCTGAGGAATGGGAGATCCAAAATCGCGAAAAAATACTGTTATATAATCCTTATTCGGATCTATGTCTTCTGTATTTATTTCTTGGAAAAATTGGACAAATGCATGTTCAATCGCCCCATCCTCAGTGATGGAATTACCAGTGGATTGGCATTTTAGTTCTTTAATAGAGTTTCTAGCCTGGTTAGCTTTGACCTTCCAGGCCAAAAGTTTATAGCATCCTTCCCCGTATTCGTAATTAGCAAGTTTACTTGCTTCCCATTTTTGTTTTACCTTTATTTCCAAGTAGTCAGCTAAATTATTTTTTGCTTTTTCTGACTCTGTTTCTAGACCTAAATTATTAGATGAGTTTGAGGTGCGCCCTATATTACCTTGTATTGTTTTAATTGATTCTTCTAAAGATTTAATCTCATTCTTGACCTTTTTATTATGTGATGCGTTGGTGCTGACTAACAGGCCTCTTAGATAGGCTTTGAGTGTGTCTCATACCGTGTTTAAAGGGGCTGAGTCAAGATTAAAGAAAAAAAACTAATTTGTTGACTTTTTCAAATTATCAATTACTGAAGCATCTAGAAGTAAAGATTGATTCAAAGTCCAGCGCCGTTCAGGAGCCTTATATTTGACCAAAAATTGAAGAGAGACTGACGAATTGTCGGATAGACACTCTTGATATGATTACTGATGGCGGCGGCTACGAAAAGGTCTATCCTAGATCGATGACCACGCTTTTTATTGTAAAAGGTGTATTTACCCGACTCTGTCCCCCTCTTTACGCCAATAAGCGTCCATATATCAACAAGGCCCAAATTCTGAATTATGTGCCTTAGGGCTGCTCTCATTTTAGGAACAGTAACAGCTGCCCTCTTAGAAGTTTGTCCTGGGCTAGGTCAAGGACTTCATTGAAATTATGATCATGATAATAGGTTCTTTTACCTCAAATAAATGTAAGAGTAAAGTACGTAGAGGGATGGGGTCATCCAGGTTTGGACCATAGTAAGCGACAAAGGCGAGGCAAATTCCTTGGATCCTTGCCTTAGCAATTACCCATCTACCTGATGAATCTACCAGGGTTTCGCCTAAGATACATTAGGAAGATTTTTTAAACAAAATCGCCACCCCTTTTACTGTAACCGATTGTCTAGTGCATATGCAATACTCTATCCATGGTTGACTTTTAGAATTTCCAACTATTCTTCTTTGAATAAGAGTAACCTCTGAATCACACAACTTCAGATATTTCAGTATCCTTCTCCTTCTTGGTACCACCCTCAGCCCGTTAACATTCCACAATAATATTTTTTGAAATCTAGGGTTGTCTGGACCTGCCATAAAATGGGGTGATACTCCTACAATAATCAAGGTGACCTAACCACTCATGAGGAAAAGGCAGCCGCAACACAAAGAAACGAACTAAAAATGAGATAAGAGGACCTTTTTTTTATTTTCTCCCACATGCTCCCCCACCCCATGTGAATCTTTTTTGTATTTTCCTAAACTTGAATATTGTGCCTGTGATGGGACACCCTCCTTGACAGCTCCCTGGGGAACCCTCCCTGACAGCTAGAGGTATACTATGGACACCTCATAGGAACTCTCCTACGTCCTGATGGTCGAATTTAAGTAACTGCTATTCCGTTTGTGCCTTAATCTGCTCTATGAAAACTTTCACCTTGTTTTGATACCTAAAGTTATGCATCTTATTGTTTCTCATGACCCTCAGGGATGCCGGGAACCGGATATTTGCATTGGCACCAATATCTCTTTGTTTCTGGATTTATTTACTGAGCTCCCACTGCCTGTCAAGAGTTGTGCAGGAAATATCAGACATTATACTGAAAGACCAGTCGTTTTCCCTGTATGTTCCAGCCTTTAACGCTCCAGTGAGGATACTTTCTTTTAATGAGTAGGTTTTAAAATTCACAAGAATCCTTCTTGCTGTTTTCCTGCCTGCACGGAGCACAAAAAGGTCTTGATGAACTCTTTGTATGTCCTCTTCTAACATGGTTTGTTTGAGATCCATATTATGCTCCTTTAGAAAAGAGATTACAAAGGCCTTGATATCCGGGAACATATAGGATTCATATGTTGTTCCTCCTTGCATTGTTTTCAAGGGCTTCTAACTTATCTCTTAGCTCTTGTTCGCTTTTCTTTAACTTCAGAATCTCTTCTTGATTAAAGTCCACCTTCATAGAGACCTCCTTATATACAGTTTCCAGAGCCCCTACTCTGTCAACCAGACTGTTGATTTTTTCTTCCATAGCTTCACAATGTCCTTGTATTTTCAGTTGGTTAGTTTCGGAAGTGGCGAATCTCTCCCTTATTTCAGATAACAGAACCGACATTGTGTCTACCGACCAGAGGGACTGAATTGGGCCATCACCCTTAAATGGTCGCATGAAATGACCTGCAGTTGAGGTTCTAAAGAAGACAGAGTGGCCATAGAGCTCTGCTTAGCTGTGGGGTCTATATTGTCTGGGATCAAGGCCAAACTATCTTCCATGTCTACTAAAGGGCCAAATCTATTTTCTAGTGAAATATGGTTCACCATTGTTTTCTTGGCACCAGTTGCCATACTTTCTTCCCCTTGCCAGAGTGACATTTTCTTGAGGGGTTGATACAAACCGGAATGTTCTTCTGCAGTGATAGGGGGTCCCTGTGTCTGTACCTTAAAATAAGAGCATAGCGAGGGGGTGATTTTAATTTTTCCGGGCTTTCTCTTTGTTTGTTTTTCTAGATTATGCCCTGGATTTTCTGCAGGCCCTTTATCTGCAAGTTTATCAGGGTGTGTAGGTGGAGAAACCTCTTGAATTCTAGGTGTAGTGCTCCAGGTGTGAAGGGTAACCAAATCCTCCTTGCCCCAAACCCCTCTGCACCTTAATGTATACCTGTTCACTGTGCTCATATTACTTTCTGTGGAGTTTGCTCTCCCTCTTTTTTCCCTAGTTTATGTGGTGGCTACTTTATGCCTAATGTACTCAGCCCCTTTTCCAAGATCACAGGCTTCTGATGAGTCCTGCTCCTGCCTTCTTACCAGGGTCATCAGGGGTGTTCTGGTGGCATGTCCCTGCTCCCGCTGATTTGGGAAGGTAGCTTTCAGGTTGTACTTCCTGCTGCTCCCATCGCTCATATTGTCAGAGACCCGAGATCTGACAGTACCTCTCAGTGAGAAACCGATCGTGGTGGTAGCGCTGGGGCTCCGAATGAGCCGCGCTGCTGCCTTCACCCAGACTCCTCCCAGCATCCCACCGGCCGTTCCTCTTCTCCGTGCACCCGAGGAATCATGGAAGGGAGACCAAAACGCAGAAACCAAATAGAAGATCAGCCCCAAAACCCCAGGTCGCCCCCGCTCTATGTTCACACTGCGGATTCCATCGGTTGCTACTGACTGACGGCCGCCATGTTCCCCAACCTCCCTCGGTCATAACCACTTTTATAGAATGAACATAATTCTTCTCTATATAGCTGCAGGAACAACACCAACTACGAGGGCACTGGTTCAGCAGCTAACCTCATGGGAGTTATCCACGAATCAAATATCTGTGCCTCAAGCTGGTGAGCTGGCATTGTCAAGATATAATAATTCATTGCATGGATCAACCCATAATTTTATATGTTTCATTCTGTTGACCAGGTACTTATTTTGTTATTTTCTTCAAAGCAATGTCAATTAAATAATGTGTTGAACATTAAACTTAAAACCATTTTTAATATCCTTCTACTATGTTGGAATTGGATGGGCATCAGTCCTAGTTACTGCACTGAGGCCTCTGTAGTGTACATAAAACCCTTCTCTCTCTTGCCATCTTTGGGGTGGGGGTTGGCACAAGGACTACTGGACAAGCCCAGGGGCTATCTGAAGGCTCAACTGCCCCCAACTCCAGCATCTTTTGGACCTCAGTCCTGATGTAGTCTGTGACATGGCCAGGTTGTCTGTAAATGTTTCTCTTTACAGGCAGACAGTCACTCGTGTCCACTTAATGGGGTACACCAGGTGGTTTGACTGGGATTCAGAGAGAACACGTTTGAAAACTGATTGAGGATTTTCCTGCAATCAACTTGCTGCTGGTCAGTGAGGCTGCCTGCCAGGGCTACTTCATCAGCTGACCCATCAACAGGGTCCTAAGAGAGGAGATCACGGAGACTGTTACTGTTTTCCTCCTGTCCCTCATCAGTGCCCATTAGCAAGCCCATGTCAGCCCTATCAACAAAGGTTTGAGGTGGGTTACATGAAGTACCCTGTGGCGACCTAGTCAACCAAATTGGTGGCCTCAACCTTTTCCACAAGGATTGTGTGGGGCTACTCCACTTGTCTTGGAGAGCTGCTAGCGCCACAGGCTCCAGCACCCAGACACTCTGTCCTGGCTGGGAAACAGTCAGTTCAGCCTTGTTGAATCTTTCAACATACCCATTGCACTGTAGATTATAGGGTGTGGTAAACTTGTAGTTCACTCCACACTCTTTCCACATTGCAGTGATATAACTATACATGAAGTTTGTACCTCTGTTTGTTAAGACGTCCTTAAGGAACCCACCCTGGAAAATATTTTCAGGAGGGCCCTGGCCACAACAGGACCTGTAGTGGTTCTAATGGGAATAGCCGCTGGATACCTACTGGCATGGTCCACCATCACTAGGATGTAACTGTGTCCAAATGCTGTTGGATGGTTTAAGGGTTCTACAATGTCTATTCCTATACTCTCAAAAGGAACCTCAGCCACTAGAAGTGGAATTAAGGGGGCATTTGTAGTGCCAACTCACTTGCCACTGGCTTGGCAGGTGACACAGGAGCGAAAGCACTACTTGGTGTCTTTAGACATGTTGGGCCAGTGAAAATGAGGGACAAGCTGGTCCCAAGACTTGCTTTGCCCTAGATGTCATGCAAGGGGAATGTCATGTACCATGGCTAGAAGAAAACCTCTGAACTTATGGGGTGTTACCGACTTCCTTGTAGCACCATGCTTGGGGTCACTACCTTCAGAAAACAGGAGCCCATCTTCCCAATAGAACCCATGGGACCCACTGACATTCCCTGCCTCCTCAGCAGCAGCTTGCTGTCTGAGCTGTTCAAGAAAGGAGCAGGATTTCTTCTCTAAACTCAAGTCTTCCCTGGAAAGGCCCCCTTTCCCCAAGAACTCTGCCTGCTCAGGCCCAAGTTCCGCTGGGACAGTTTATTCACTGGGACTGAGATCATATCCCTCAGGAGGGTGATCCTCACTGGGAGTTTGGGGAGGAGGATACATCTTTATCCTTCCTGCTCCTTCTTTTAGGAGCCATCTGGTCCATTCTTCCAGGATCCAGTGTCCCTCAGTGCTAAACTGTTTGGCCTGGGCCCTGGTGACAGCAAATGCATTGGCAGAGATTCCTATCATCTCTGCATGTGTCCTGAACTCTACTTCCGACCAGGCTGAGGATTCTAAATAATTGCCTGATAGACAATCTACAGGTAGGGCTGGAGAAACTACAACTCTTTTAGGGCCATTTCCCCTCCCCAGCAGAGATTCACAACTGCCAAGGAATGATCAGTCCTGACATTGCTAGTATTGGTCATTTGGTACAACTTACCATGTTTGATTTGTTCAGGGGGCACAAGTTTCTCTGTCACTATTGTGGCACTCGCCCTGCCATGTCCTTTAGGATAGTCCTGTCATGTATGCCCCCTTTTTACATACATTATCCCATCCACATGACAATAACGGGTCTGAAAAGGTGACCTTTTACCTAGTAGCTTGCTCCTGTCTCTTCGACACTAGGCTCTTAGTATTTTATCATAATCACTGTCCCTGACGTACATAAACATGTCCTCAGGCATTATTCCATGTAAGGGTCACCACTTTTTTCCATCCTTGGCCAACAGGCCTGCTGTGCATGATCGCATTTGTTTGGAAAAACATTTATGATTGTTTTCAAAACATTTATGAATTTTTTCAAAATATATCGATTCTAGAAGAAACCCTGGAGTGACTACTCTAGTATATAAGACCCTTATTTCCCCCTTCAAATTAGAGGAGAATTCCTTCCACTGACACGGGGTACTGCATGCTGAATCTTCGACGCGCAGCATCTGACATCCCTTGCAGGGTGTCAGCCTCAGAAGACCATTTTCTACCATCAGGTGAGGAGGTTGGTTCTTCCCTAGGGGATTCTTGGATAGATAGATAGATAGATAGATAGATAGATAGATAGACAGACAGACAGACAGACAGACAGACAGACAGACAGACAGACAGACAGACAGACAGACAGACAGACAGACAGATAGATAGATAGATAGATAGATAGATAGATAGATAGATAGATAGATAGATAGATATATATGGCGGCCCATATTTGCCAAAGAGTGACAGTAATGGGGCCGGAGTGCGGAGCTGCACTTTGGTTTACACCATACCTGTGTTGGGGGCATCTGTTGGCTGAAGCTGACCGCGAGTCAGTATGAGTGGCAGAGAGACCATCTAAAGCACTGTGATTGATGCTGGAGTGTATTACACATTGCATTATTTATGCATTACGAACTACCTGATTGTTGCATTACGCATTGCATTATTTCTGCAATACGAACTGCCTGATTGTTGCATTACGCATTGCATCATTTCTACATTACGAACTGCCTGATTGTTGCATTACGCATTGCCCTATTTTTGCATAACAAACTACCTGATTGTTGCACTACGCATTGAATTAGTTTGCATAATGAACTGCCTGATTGTTGCGTTATGCATTGCATTATTTTGACATTACGAACTGCTTGATTGTTGCATTATGAACTACATTTCTTTACATTGCGGAGTGCCTGATTCTTGCATTACCAAATTCATAGCATTGCATTAGGACTGCAGTGGATCATCTAGAATTGCTCATTAATATCGCCAAAACCTACAAGGGCTGGCTGGCCCAATAACCAGCTAATAGGAATATTAAAAATACATATATGTTGGATTTGTATCGTGTGGTCTCATCGTATATCTTTTTATATAAATGTATACTTGTTTTTACGAAACTTGTGTAGAGTTCATTTGTGGTGTCATCATTGGTTTACCGAGAGCGTGGGTGCAATACTTCACACACTTGCCTTGAAGATAAGGCTGGGCTGATCCCATGGGGCACAGGATCAAGACTGATTTGCATATGGCTGGGTTCAAACTGGAATGGCATGGTGAGCAAATAAAACGATGGATTTAGGCCCAGATCTCTGTTCTGGGGTGAATGTATGACATTGTTCTGCATTCTGTCCATCAACTGTTATTTTTGCATTTGTCACCCCGAGTGGGACTGGTATGCTCAGACGTGAGTCCCGTGCTCTCCATGCCACTGGAATCAAGCTATCCTGGCTGATGAGGGCTGAAAGCCCGAAACCGGTCCTTGGATGCTTGTTTCCAGTCCAGGGAGGTCCTGGCTTGGCAGTTCGGGCTGGACTGTTCCCATGGGGCACAGGGTCAAGACTGATTTGCATATGGCTGGGTTCAAACTGGGATGGCATGGTGAGCAAAAAAACGATGGATTTAGGCCCAGATCTCTGTACTGGGGTGAATGTATGACATTGTTCTGCATTCTGTCCTTCAACTGTTATTTTAGCATTTGGATGCCCGTGACAAGCTACCTAGGGGGTGAGCAGGGGCTATCTGAGAAGGTGTCCTTCCTTTTCCTGACGTGGGAGCAAGGGTCCGTATTTGGCCAAGGTACCTACCTCAGCCAACTAGCGACTCCCAGTTCTAACAATAGCTATTCTGTTTGCAAGATGTACATCTAATATTCTTTTCCAGTGGCCAGCTCCTGCCCCACCACCTCTTACCTTTCCTGTGCTGCTTCCGGTGAATCACATAACATGTAACTACTTGGGTTCTGAGCATGATGCAATGATTACCCAGGGTGGGTAAACATTGTTTACCAGGAATCCTTTTCCCCATAGGGAATTACATTGCGGTTGTTAGAACGACCACGTTTTAAGGACGCAAACCATTACTCCGCAAGACGGAACAATGACCTGCGGAGGGGGCAGAAGGTGTTGGATTTAAAATCCAACACCTTCACTATTGTTGCCCAGACTGGAGTTGGAATAGAAAATTATACTTTTCCCACATCCAGAGCCCCCCCCAGAGCAAGTCGTTGTTACGATTTGCAGGGTAACAACCGTGTTGTAATTGCATACGGGGAAAAACATGCAAAATAGAGTGGAATATTCCCCAGGGTGGATAGGTGGCAAAATAAACGATGCTACGGTGATTCATACTAAATATCAGTCCATAACCATCTGATCATAATGGCAACCCTAGGAAACCGAAAACAAATTTTGAGGGGGGGAGGCATTAAAATACAAGCTTTTAAATTAGTAAAGAGCTCATTGCAACTTAATTTAACTAGAATTAAGAAATAGTAAGAGGTGTGGAAATAAATCAAAATCCACTGTTCAAATCCAACCAAATGCATGAATATAAGCTTTTAAAATAAGCAGACTTCTTCTTGGGAATTCAACTTAGGCTCTTTTCTCTAGTGCCGATTCCAACTTTATTCATGATTGTCACGTCAATATTTTAGGACCCCTGAAAATTTGTATACATAAACTATTGCACAGATTCTTAGTAGTGTATTAAGATCAAATGTGTATATGAATCTAAGTTGTAGTTCACCATTACATGCTATAACCATTTTGAGAGTTTTGTAACATGAGTAGAATTTGCTCCTTTATTCCTTATTCCATAATGTGTATAAGTAATGCTCTGTGGAAACTGATGAATCAACTGGAACATATTCTGATTTAGTCATGGTTTATCTCATCAGCTCTTTCAAATACCAATCAGGTTTTCCAGAATAGGAATAACAATCAATCCATCAGATTTCCTATGAGTAAGGCTAGGTAGGTTTGGTGACCCAATGAACAAACAGTAAAATCCAGTTGGGTTTCCATAATTACCAACAAACATGCATATATTATTTACTATCACAACTAAAAATCCCTCATACATATTATTGGGGGCATACTTGATACCTGTTTTCTTCTTACCTGGTAGGTAGCCAAGCCCAGCCCTGCCTGTGATAGCTCTAGGGTTAACATTACAATAGGCGTTTAACAGGGACTCTGAAAACAGTACAGATCTGTGTAGTATCATACGGAATAAATACGAAGGAAGTAGTTCCTATTTTCAGTATTTTACGTCTTTTAACGAGAGTGGGTGCAGATAAACGACAAATGGGTATTTTCATTCTATTTCCGAGAGTTCGAGCTGTGCTAAGAGGCAAAAATCTTAAGAGCTGAAGTGAAATTCAATATATGAAATCATATTTTGCTTTCAAAATAGTCTGAAGTACGAGGGGGGAGATTAAGTAAAGAAGAGAAGCCATGTGCTCAATGAGCAAGAATAGCCTTGTCTGATTTTATACCATGGACAGGGCAGGGATATATATGAATGGTTTCCTGGTATGCAAAGATACTTAACAAGGATATTTATT
Source organism: Lissotriton vulgaris (assembly GCF_964263255.1). Lineage (NCBI taxonomy): Eukaryota > Metazoa > Chordata > Amphibia > Caudata > Salamandridae > Lissotriton > Lissotriton vulgaris. The sequence continues at coordinate 636,923,353 of NC_141689.1, read as the reverse complement.
TCAGAATAATCCCACAAATAGATGTTCTAAGTGTCTTGAAATTACAGGTTATAGATAGACATGTCTGTGGATCAGCAGAGCCTAGCTATTTCCTGACCATTCGCGTCACCCCAGTCCTTTATGCTCTCCAGTTTTAAAGTCGCTTACTTTGTCACATGGATCATTGGCACTTTGGGAGCTCATTCAGAGCAGAGAATACCCCTAACAAAAACATAAAATATAGAGCTCCTGGTCCTGCCCCATCCTGCCTGTTCATAACACAACTGTCCAGCTCTATTACATGACCAATAGGACTGACATGGTGTATGTTGACACAAGCAAGTAATGTGCACTCTGTGTACTCGCTTTGGGAAATCAGCTGTCTTATCATATGCCCCACCACTCCACAGAGGTATAAGTTTCTGAACTCCTTCCTCCTCACAGGACTTGAGGTTTGAGTCATGCCTTGTTAAGGTGCCTGTATTAGGACAGTCTCCAAAATGAACATTTTGACCTCTGGAATGGGACCAATGGTATGGAGGGAGCCTAAGGAATGATGGTAACTGTGGTAACACAAGCTTCTTATTTTTCCCAGTGCTTTTCATTAATCCAATTTTTTTTCTCAACTCTCACACTCCCTCAGCCCACAGCAGGCCTTCACACAGTGCCAGGACACCTTCGGGTAACAGTTGCGCTCTACAAATAACACTAACATTAACATTCCTTCTCCCAACACGTCATGTTGCTTACGCAGGCTGACATTATGCATCGTAATGCACTCAAGACTCCAAGATTTTGTTGGGGGACATTCAAAGCTGACCTTAAATCATGCCATTCCCCAGAACATGGGACCCGTGGTGGAACATGGTACAGTGATTCCAATCCTAAGTGTCCATACAAGTGCATCCAGCGGGACTGGAAATTAAGGCTTAATTGCGTCTCGTATGTATTGAACGAAATATTTTGACGGACGATATTTGAGGTTCGGCTGCAATATATTAGTTTTCTGAATTGTGTTTTAACCTTCTACATTACAAAATAAAAAATCTAATAAAAAGGATTTCAAACTAAAAAAATCATGTCTTTCCCGTGAGAGTTCCTTTTCTGAAAGTGCAGGAAAACACTACAGGAAGTAAAATTATCGTCCTATTTTTTGTGTGTTTTGTAGCAGGAAATCAAATCTTTTCGAAGGCTTACCACCCTAAAATGGGCACTAGCTAAAGCCGCCGAGCGTTTATCCAGACAAGAGTTCCTCCACACTTAGGAAGTCCAAAGAGGTGTGAAGACGGCTTAGTAAAAAAACGCTGTTGTGCACAAAGCATGAAGTCGACGCTAATGCGCAGCTTCAGGTAAATAGGCAGTGTTGTAACATAGGCCCCCCCAGCCCCCGTCATGCAGGAGGCCCCCAAAGCCACAGGGCCCCCCTCAGCATATTACTTTGGCCGGAGAGCTCATGATTGAGTCTGGAGAGGGCCCCTTCACGTACCTTGAAAGGGGGCCCCTTCAAGTTTCCTTACGCCAGTGTAAATAGGGTACGCTGGTGCTGCAATAAGTAGGGAAAAGAGCAGACTCAGGGGCCAATTTCGAAACAGAGCCATTCCTGTCCTATTCAGAGTCCTTTCCAACCGATCCATTAGGATGTGGTTGGTCAGAAAGGAATCCAAACGGGCTTACCAAATGGCTTCCAACGAGCTCAGAGAGCCCGTCTGCCAATCGGAAAGGGTCCAGTAATCACAAGGACAACTCTTTCCGTCCGAGGGATTACAATGGCAGATTCCTACAACCATTCTGTACTGGCCTTTCCGACACAGAAAGGCTGTCAGAATCTGACTTTGGGGGACCCCTGCAGGGCCCACTTGGTTGCAAGGCCTCCGGATTGTGGCCGAGGGGGAACCTATGGTGCCCCCCTGTTGATTCATGCACCCGGTGTCCGGCAACTTGAGGTGGCTGCCACTGGGTGCAGGGATTAACTGCACCTCAGCTGTTTACAATGAGAGCATGCATTCCGGTTGGATTGCATGCTCCCATTGTAAAGAATAGGAGTGCAACCGAACACTGTTTCTAATATTTGGTTTGGGACTGCTGACAGGAGGTCGGTCGGTCCCAGTTCCAGATCGATGTCGGACAGACTCAGGTCCGTCCGACATCCAAATCAGCCCCAAAGTGTTCTGTCGAAAATATGTTTTTATGGAGGAGCATTGATTTCTGGTTAGCCTGCTTGAGCACATGCTGGCATGTCATAAACTACTTGACAAGGTTTTTTAAGTAATAAGTAATTTTACCAGACCCTTTCGGTTATCTGCATTGTAAGAGATCCTCCTGTTACCTGCAAATGACTAATAAAAGGACTGCGGAACACCAAAGTAAAAGCACAAGCTCATGGTGAACCCCACACATTGTGCCCCATAATCAGGGCCGGCTTTAGAGCGGTTGGCGCACAGTGCCACAATCATTTTTGGCACCCCTTTACCCCATGACCACATCCTCCGATTTCCTCACAACCTCCAGGCAAAATTGCCCCTCATCTCTCCATAGCCGTTCTCTCACATACATTTAATTTGTTTCATAGCATTGGTAAAGGCTGACTTTACCAATAAGAATGTATATCTACCAAACTAACACTTTTCAGCAACGTTAGGAATAGACCATGAAAGAATGGGGGAAAAAACAGAAAGTCCCAACCCATTTTATGCAGTTTGCATGCATCTCTTTGATAACAGTTCGTAGCAGTCACTGTTCTATATTAGTGTTGTATCTTATGAACTGCGGTGACAAAAAGATATCTGTGATAAAAGCAGTAATCTACTCAGCTATCCACATAAACTACAGATCTGTGATCCGCACAATACGCGTTCTTTGCAGCAGGCATTTTAAGCCTCTGTGTTACATTATGGCCCTAGTCTGATCTCTCTCTCTAGCAGGAACATTAATCACGAGAGTTATTGTGACCTTTTTAATGCTGCCTGAAAACTGGACGCACAAGGAACTTTGCTGAAGGTGTTTTTAAATCATAAGTTATTACTAAACACAGTGCCCTCCTCCTGATGCCAGCGCACCCTCCCCAGGTCAGCACCCAGTGTGGCCGCACAAGTTGCACTGCCCTGAGGACGGCCCTGCACATAAAGAGAGCAGAAAGACTATCCTTGGGTTGTGTTACATCAGCTTTGTTGGTCTGCAGCGTGAATCTTCTTTCAATGAGCATCCTTTGTTTCGCTTCAGCAGTCGATTCTGCCACAGGACGTCTCAGCGCCATTTGCCGGAATTATGAAGACTTTTAAATCTGAAGAAAATACTCGTATTCATTGGCATGGCGAGATTTAATATGTGCACATTTTATTTCAACTGTTTTCTGAACAATCTCCTTATGGCGAAGTGTGGCTCACTGGTTAGAGCAGGCATACCCTGAAGCAGAGGTCAGACCTGGGACCAGGGTTCAATTCCCGACGCGGCAGGGTCTGAGCCCAAGTGTCCACGGACTCGATAATTCTCACTTCGGTGCCTACTCGAATCATGGGTTCACACTCTGCAACTCTGGGCAATAGCTTGCTTAATCTCAACAACGGCCCCCCCGCGGCAGGATGCCTGGCTTTCACCTTGGGGATGCCCAGTACGGGTTATCTCACAGGGAAAAGCCAGGACGGGTTCCCAATGCAAGCGCCGAGATGCCCAAGGGTAAGTCGAGCGCTATATAAGAACACACATACATACATACATGGCAAAGTGGTCTAGGTGGGGGAGTGGGCGATACCACTCCACTAGACTAGGAGTTGTCTAGAGTTTTTGCACCGCGGATTAACAAGCTGCAAGACCTCCAGACCAGGTTTCAAAGAGCGTGAATCTGCTTCAAGTAAAACCACCGGATCTACTACCAATGAACGGGGCATAGTGCAGTGCTCTCTCCAGCCAGATCATACCTTGCCATGCCTTCAAGTTCAAGTTCAGTAATTTGTATAGCGCACTACTCACCCAGAGGGTCTCAAGGCGCTTGTGGGAGGGGTGCATTATTTATCGAATAGCCATGTTTTAAGTTCCTTTCTGAAGGATATGTGGTTCTGTGTAAGGCGGAGGTGAGTGGGGAGAGTGTTCCAGGTCTTGGCCGCCAAGTAGGAGAAGGATCTTCCTCCCATGGTGGATCTATGGATACGTGGGACTGCGGCGAGGGCTTGGTTGGAGGATCTGAGTTGGCGGGTGGGTGTGTAGAACGACACTCGGTTGCTGAGGCATTCTGGTCCTAGTTTGTAGAGGGCCTTGTGTGCGTGGGTGAGGAGACGGAATGTTATTCTCTTGTTGACGGGAAGCCAATGGAGGTCTTTCAGGTGACCGGTAATGTGATCTTGGCGAGGGATGTCTAAAATGAGTCTGGCTGAGGCGTTTTGGATGCGTTGGAGTCTTTTCTGTAATTTGGCTGTGATTCCGGCGTAGAGGGTGTTTCCATAGTCCAGTCGGCTAGTGACCAGTGCGTGGGTGACAGTCTTTCTTGTCTCGGAGGGGATCCAACTGAAGATTTTTTTGAGCATACGAAGTACGTTGAAGCAGGAGGAAGAGACGGCGTTGACTTGTCTGGTCATTGAGAGGGAGGAGTCTAGGATGAAGCCTAGGTTCCGTGCGTGGTCTGTGGGAGTGGGTGCTGTGCCCAGAGTCGATGGCCACCATGAGTCGTCCCAGGCAGAGGGGGATGATCCTAGGATGAGGACTTCTGTTTTGTCTGAGTTGAGTTTAAGGCGGCTGATTTTCATCCATTCGGCTACTTCTTTCATGCCTTCGTGGAGATTTGTTTTGGCGGTGTTAGGGTCTTTGGTGAGGGAAAGGATCAGCTGGGTGTCGTCAGCGTAAGAGATGATGTTGAGGTTGTGCTGTCGCGCGATGGATGCGAGTGGGCTCATGTAGACGTTGAAGAGGGTGGGACTGAGTGATGATCCTTGCGGAACTCCGCAGATGACTTCGGTGGCTTCTGATATGAATGGGGGAAGTCGGAATGTCTGGGTTCTTCAGGCGAGGAACGAGATGATCCAGTCCAAGGCTTTTCCCTGTATACCGATGTTGCTGAGGCGTTGTATGAGGGTGCTATGACAGACAGTGTCGAAGGCGGCGGAGAGGTCGAGTAGGATGAGGGCAACTGTTTCTCCGTTGTCCAGTAGTGTTCGGATGTCGTCTGTTGCTGCAATGAGGGCGGTTTCGGTGCTGTGTTTGGCACGAAAACCGGATTGTGAGGGGTCGAGGGAGTGGTTGGATTCGAAGAAGGCGGCGAGCTGGCTATTGACCGCTTTCTCGATGACTTTGGCAGGGAATGGGAGGAGGGAGATGGGGCGGTAGTTCTTGAGTTCAGAGGGGTCTGCTGTGGGTTTCTTCAGGAGGGCGCTGAGTTCGGCGTGTTTCCAGCTGTCTGGGAAGGTAGCGGAGTTGAAGGAGCAGTTGATGACATCACGGAGATGGGGTGCGATGATGGAGTCTGCTTTGTTGAAAATGTGGTGGGGACAGGGGTCGGTTGGCGAGCCTGAGTGGATGGAGTTCATCAGGCGGATGGTGTCTTCGGTGGTGATTGGGTTCCAGGTGCTAAGGTTATGAGAGGGCGGTTTAAGTTCAGATGTGGGTGGAGTGGACTGTTCTTTTGAAGTGTTCTTGAAGCTATTATGTATGTCTGCGATTTTGTTGTAGAAGAAGGATGATAGTGAATTGCAGAGGTCTTGAGAAGGAGTAATGTCGTTTGAGGCTGCGGTGGGGTTGGTAAATTCTTTGACGATGTTGAATAGTTCCTTGCTGTTGTGGGCGTTGTTGTCAAGTCGATCCTTGAATGCTGATTTCTTGGTGGCTTGGATCAGCTGGTGGTGTTTGCGGGTGGCAGTCTTGAAGGAGGTCAAGTTGACAGTAGTTGGGTTTTTTCTCCATGTTTTCTCGAGAGTGCGGCATAGTTTCTTGGATTTCTTAAGGTCATCGTTGAACCAGGGGGCCTTTTTGCTGCCCTGTTTGGTTTGATGATTTATTAAGGGTGCTAATTCTTCAGCACTGTGAGTGATCCATTGTTTGAGTTTGATGGCAGCTTGATTTGGGTCCGATGAGAGGGCGGGAGGGTTTTTGTTGAGTGATGTGAGAAGTTGGTCGTTGGTGATTTTGTTCCAGTTTCTTCGCGGAATAGGTTGTGGAGGGTTGTGGGTCGAGGTAGTTTTGTAGTTGAAGTGAACGCAGCTGTGGTCCGTCCAATGGAGAGCTGTGGTGCGATCGAAGGAGATGTGTTTGCTGGAGGTGAAAATTGGGTCGAGCGTGTGTCCGGCAAGGTGGGTGGGGGTGTCAACAAGACACCATGCTGACCATCTCTCCCTGCGCCCTGACCCACCATGGCCCCTCTGCTGACAGTTACTACCTACATAAAGCATTAAGCAAATTACAGAGATTTTGTCCCTTAAACAGAGGATAACCATCCAAAAAGGGCCCAGTAGTTTGTGGTCCACCAGTTGTTCCCAATTTCAGGTACAAATACTTGCAGTGGCCGGATTTTGAAGAGAGATATCTGCTGGAATCTTTCATTTCTGCCCAGTATCTCCACATCATATATTATATGCAATACTCTTAGCAAGCTCTGATCAGTGTTGGTTCACTTTATTTTACGATGCTGCTTGCGTTTTCTGTTACTACGTTCTGTGTGTGTTGTGTCATTTTCTCTGTCAACACCCTGGGGAACTGCCATTGAACATCTTGATCATTATTCCAACTCCGTCCATATATCCTCTTTACTTTACCATTCTCAGTTCTTTAGCTTCTATTTAGTCCAGCTTCTTTACTTGGTTTAGTTTCGTCTCCTATCTCAAGGGGACTTTCTGTTTCTCCTCAAATGTAAAGAATTACCTTTTATTACCTTTCTCGTTTAATTTGATGGGAGGAAATTTAAATTGAATTTGCTGAGCACTTGTAATGACAGATTCTTTTTTCTCCGTATACATTTAAAGATGTGTCTTGCCTATCACTTCACCTTTCTTAGACTGCGACTGGGAAAGTAATAGGAGTTGCATTCATGCTCCCTCAAAAGATACCTACACACAGATTCCGTTTCTCCGATGGAGATTTTTTTTCTCGAGTGAAACTGTGCAATGGTCTCAGTTCTAGAAGTAAAGCCGCAGCCACGCACAATAAATGAGTCATCTTATATTTTTTACGTTTTTGGAACAGGAAAAAATGCAGCGATAGTTTTTGCACTACTGGTGGTAGTTATTTAACAAGCATTTGCAATGCAATAGGTCTTGCAGTTACACGAGTTTAAGTTAATGGCATTGTAAATAACAATGCCTTTTATTTATGTTTTTGAAAAATAAAATAAAAATAAAAGTCATTGTTATTTGCAATGTCAACAGCTCAAACTCACGTCAATGCGAGACCTATTGCATTGCAAATGCTTGTTTTCTGTAGCGGTGAAGATAAGCCCTGGAGTATTCCAGAATTTGGTACTGCAGCTGATATTTTGGGCAGGCCACGGGTGGACAGAGAGGAGATCAGCCCATATTATGTGGTCACCTAACAGGAGCTTCACTAGAGGGCAGTCACAGGAGTCAGATGGACCTCAGAACAATGCAGTGTCCAAGTGAGAGGGCCCTGGAGGACACAAGATCTGATTGATCTCATGACCGCGCGCAAGCCGAAAAAGTAAATTTTGAGCATAGCAAGTCAGTGCAACTAGGAGACAGGGCTCGAGTCAGGGTACCACGCAGGTGGACGTCGTCCCCCCACTTATTTTACAAGGAGCTCGATTACTGGAGCAAATGGAGCCACACATTCACTCTTTGGCCTGTCTGGGGCGAGATCGGAGCTCATTCAGAACGCTGTCAAGAGCTTGCTTCTCTGATGCGATCGCATCTAAGGTGAGCGAGGTAAGGCAATTAGTCTGATGGTGCAAGCCACATTTTGTGATGTCACTTCCTGTTGTGACATCAGCGTCCTCCCACTTCTTTTTTTAGGACTTGTGCCCTGCTAGGAGATGATTACTGTCAGTTCAGGCACTTACTTCTGCAAGGCAAGTCACACCACGTTTACAGGTGGGCCCCGTGGTGGCTGGCCCGCTAGGATTGGAGGAGACTACCGCGGCAACCAACACAGCATGATTGATTCTGGCACACAATCTGCCTCACAGGACTCTGATGACAGGACTCTGCTGCTGAACCACTCTGACGGCCGGGGCTGGCGTGGTTCACATTCAGCAGGGTCTACGATATCAATACCAACGTGGTGGTGGTGCAAGCGACTTGCTCAGCCACTGTGCCCAAAGGGGGCCCAGCCGACGCACAGCTGTACAGCACTGCGTGCAGTCTCCCCGCAGTGCCCGATCATCATGCGGCGCCTCTGATCATGCCGCCGCCGCGCGGCCATGATGCTGCCTCTATCGCCATTACGCCAACGAAAGCTGCTTGTTTATCTTTACATAGTGCTTTCACTTTAAGTGAAAGCATGATGCAAATATAAACATGCATGTCTGAAAGAGACGCCGTGCGTGAGCATAAGAGACGCCATGCACAAGCTAAATCTCCAGTCAGGGTGGGCAGGGCCTAGGGAGACAGGGTGGACACAAACCCCACTTCCAAAGAAGCCCTACACAAAACCAACGTCAATAGATCTTACTAAGGCAAGCAGCGCATGCGCTGAAATGCAGGCGAGGCCTAAAAATTGTAGTGTCTATCTAACCTTTTGAGAATAGAATTAAAACAACTCAGAAAATGAGATCTAACTACTGATATTTTGAAAATGCTGGATTTCCTTACTAAGGATACCAGATTCTCGGTCACTTGACTTCCATTATGCTTCAAAATGTAGCTTCTTACTTTTTACTGTGTTTGTGTATGGGCTTATTTTTTGGAAAACTTACTTATTAAAGATGGTTTGGGAAATGTACAAGGTTAGATAGATATCACAACTACACAGCTATTTTGTTATGTTTCCCTTATTTATGTGTTTTCTTATGTGTTTTGTGAGTTTCAGTAACTTGAAGGACAGTGCTTAATTTAAAGAATGAAGAGTGCCGGCCCCCGAAGCTGTGATCAGACGTCCCTGGCCAGTGCAATTAAACGTCATCAGACAGAAAACCAAGGCTTATATTCTTAAACCACCTCAGGCCTCTTTAATCCACTGCCAGACACTCCCTGCCCCCTTATTTCACTCATGCAGTCCTGCTTTCTCCCTTTGTGTCATTTTTTGTCTCTCTTCTTTCCATCATTCCCTAGCTTTCTCTCTGTAAATATCGGATGCAGAAAAATATGTGCAGTTCCCCAAGAATAAGTGCCTATGGCTCCACACCAGTAAACCCTGGCTCAAATTAAACACTCATGAGAGCTCTTGGAAATACACAGACGTAGTTGTTTCAAAAGGATCATCCAAAACAATGTAAACGAATATAACCCTTGATCTTGAGTCCACAGTAGTCTTCTCATATTGAAGGTCATGCAGAAAAGAAACTGAAGTTCTATGAAGTACTCTTATACTGATATTTGCACATATATGAAGGTATTATCTATGGGTTTTGGGACACCCAGATGCAACTTAGGTGGGTGCACAAAAATACAGCATTCACGATTATGAATTCCATGTTGTAATTGACAGAAGCAAGAAAGTGGAATCTCAAGATCACAAAGTGCACTTACAACAGCAGAAAAGTTGGTAGTACAGAGGCCTCCAACCTCTTTTATAATGAGAGCTACTTTTGATGAATAGAAATGATCTCAAGCTACTAATATGACTGTTACAGTAGCAAATCTGACATGCTCATCAGATGATTTTCGTTTCCACACTTCAACTCTTGCAGGTACTTTGCTCTTCCATTAACGGCCAGAGCTGCTCGCATCAGCAGGGCCTTTGCTGCTTGCTAATTGGTTAAGCTGCAGCCTTCATGCGGTCAATTTGACTGTAAGTGTGTTTGAGCATGGGATTTAGGAGTGGTTGGCTGACTCCTACAGCTAGGATATATTACTGAGCGGTACTGACTCCCATACAATGCAAGAGGCAGCAAGGCTGTTTCAGATCAAGTTAATTATGCAATAGGCTGGGCTCCTTGTCCAAGAGCTACTTCCTGGCGAGGTATTAATATCAGCTCCCAAGCTACCATCGGAGAACCATGTGCCAGTCTGACAGATTGTTTCCCATTGTTGTAAGTTTCAGATTACCTGCAGGGGGTGTTCAAGCACAATGTATGGAACACATACACACCCTTACACGTGTAGCCATTTACAAACATTTTATACAACCATTCCAACCCTGAAAACTGATGTAAAGGTAAGGAAATACCTCTGATTGTCACGGGGTGTTACAAAAGAGGATTTCCCTACACGCTATTCGCCCTTTGGAAAAACAGGGAAGAAGTTACATTTACAAATGTACACTTTCATCAAACCTTGCAGAACTGTGTGCTTAAAGGACAGTCTTCCTTCCTAAGTGTATAGAAGGAGGAATATTTTTGGAAGCTGACATCGGTCTTGAGTTTCAAAGAGTCATTTCTGGGTTCTTCTTAGCAAGAACACCATTGAGAGTAGTTTGCTGACTTTTTCTAAAGGATTTTCTGAATCAAGCCGTTCATGTTTTCCTGTCTGTTCCTATTTGTAGCCATTAAGCCATTCATCAATTGCTCGTTCATATTTTTCGGGGCTTTGCTGCCAGTCCATATGCCACCGAAGGTTTGCAATAACACTCGTGTAGTTATCTCCCAAACTCTGTTTCCAGGTGACAAACTCCTGCTTGTTATAGTGATGGACAGAAGCAGACACCTTTGGATAGTCCACGATTGAACGAAGTTTCCCGTCTAAGGAGGCTGTGATTTCTGGAAACATTTTAGCCACATCGCGGAGTTCATCTGGATCATTGCAAAGGTCTATAAAACACAAATGAATCAGCTTATTAGTGATGCTTTACACTGTATGAGTCAGTTCTTAAGAGCATTAGAGACAACAGGTAATACCAAAGGGAACAATTTAAAGCATAAGTCAAACTTCAGTCTAGAAGTCTTGAAGCACAGCCATTTTGCTAAAAATTCCAAAAAATATAATATGCTGCATATATGTTACAAGCATATGTGTAAAGTATGCAAACGGCCTAGCATAAGTGATGCAAGTTTGGTTACCCTGATTACATTATTCACTTTTTACCAGCCACAAACTTCTCGACAGGCACCATGCGTGCAGCAAAATGCATCTAGTGTAAGTAGTGCAGAAAGAGTGGATGAGAAGATGAGACAGTTCCGTTTTTACAGAATTTCAGCAAAAGAAGGTAACATTTATAGAAAGGATTTTTTCTTAAACAACAAACAGAAAGACATTAAAAAGAATGGCAATTTCACAATCCTCCTAAACTTACACATGCATACATTAAACACACAGATAAATAAACAAGCAAAAACGGACTTAAGTTATCACAGTGTGTGCTAAGTGACATTATGAGTCGCAAATGAGTTTGTACTCACAATGTCAAGACTCTGGTTCTTTGCTATTGACAAGAAATATAAGGGAGCAAAAGAGTTTGAACCCATTACCTGAGACTCCCAAGGAAATATATTATTGGCTTAATACTACTCCTTAAGAAAATAAACACAAACAGTTTAAGGACTGCAGAGAGCAGTCCCGCCCGGGAGAATGTCATTAAGCTCTGATTGAATGAATTGTATCTTTCCACAAATGTATGACGTTACAACGCAACATTTACAACGCATGCTTTTACAACACAGTTTTTACATCGCAACCTCCTTTACAACGCATTCCATTACATCGCATGACACTACATCGCATTTTAGAGACTACCTTTATAAAGCATTCCATTACATCACATTATACCTTTACAACGCATAGCATTACAACGCATACCATTACATTGCATTTAAGGTAAGTATGGGATAGTATAGGGGTAAAAATTACTTTTTAACTCCAGAGGGTGCAACAGTAGGGTAAGTGTTGGATAGTGTAGGGGTGAAAATTACTATTCTAACTCCAGAGGGTGCAACAGTAGGGTAAGTGTTGGATATGGATAGTGTAGGGGTAAAAATTACTATTCTAACTCCAGGGGGTGCAACAGTAGGGTAAGTGTTGGACAGTGTAGGGGTACTATGGGTTGTAATGGTATGCGTTGTATGCGTTGTAATGGTTTGCATTGTAATACCTGCATTGTAGTGACATGCGATGTAGAGTCATGCATTGTAATGGTATGCGTTGTAATGCCTGCGTTCTAGTGACACGCGTTGTAAAGGATCTTGCGATGTAATGGCTGCGTCATAAGTGTAGTGCGATGTAATGGTTGGTTTGTAAAGGTTGTTTCCCCTTTCCACTGCCTACTTGAAGGGATTCTTTTTAGGTCTTGTTTCTCTGCTCCGCCAATCCCCAGCATTCTCTGTGCTCGTCCCAATCGTGACAGTCACTCTTTACATCTTTGAAGACTTTCCTCGACTGCCCCCTCCTTCTTGCCAAACCACCCTTGTGCTTCAGAATGCCCGACACAGACCTATGAATATTCCAACCTGTCCACAACTGTCTCATGCTGGATCGATATCACGTATCAGATCGCCTGGAGGGCATCCAAATCTTCCTCCACTGCCCCTGCTTTCTCCCACCGGGCCGCTTTTTACAGCTCACAGTAACAAGAAGACCTTAACTTTTGCTTCTGCTTTGAAGGTCTCTGAAGGATAAGACAAGCCAAAGGGCAGTATCTGTCTGCAATGGACAAGTTAAGATAAGCATTTTTTTGTGTTTGCTTATTTGGGGGTCTTCATATAGTGTGTGTAAATGGCATGCATAGTTCCTGCAATCAAGACTTAAATGTGTTCATAAAGCCTAAACAAAATTCTTGACAATGCATCTCTGCTGACACTAATTCCTATTGAATAAACAAAGTTGAGCCTTTTAATATCTGAAAACAAGTGCACAACAATGGCCACAACATGCTTACTTCCATAACTGTTAAAGTGCTTGCCATCGCACCTGTCATAGTCTGTATTTATGAGCGTGACGACTCGAGAGGTTAATATAGTTTATGATGCAGTGCGTTCAGTTAATGGTTGCATGCTGAAGAATAAAGACGTGCAAACCAGAGCTCTGTATGGCGTGGTCTGTTACATGCTCCTAGGGCTGGGGAGGACACTGCAACTGGCAAAAGGGATTTGGAATACGTGCATCCCAACAATACAAAACTGTTCTCCCTGAGAGTTTGGAGTGGTCCAGCAAACTGCTTGTGGGTGCCTGTGCCTCAGGAAGTGGTCCACAGTTGGCATATGTGAGGTCAAAGTGCATACCTGGTTTTGAGAGGCAATCGGAAAAGGTGAAGGCCCTTCAGTGGAGCACATCCTGTGAGCCTGCTAAAATTCTACTGGTAAGGCTGAAAGAAGAGATACTGCATCACAGCATAAACAGTGCAGCATAGCTACGAAAGGGGGTGGTGATGGACGGAGCATCTGAATCAAACACTCACACCCAGTCAAAAGATCTGGGTTTAATCCATCACCGTTCTTTAGTCCACTCTGCCACCCCAGTTCAGACATGGCTATATGCAAATCAGTCTGACCCTGTGCCTCATGGGAATAGTCCAGCCCGAACTGCCAAGCCATGTCTTCCCTGGACCGGAAACAAGCTTCCAAGGACCGGTTTCTGGCATTCCAGCCATCTTCAGCCCGGCTTGCTTGAATCCAGTGGCAAAGTGAGCAAGGGACTCACGTCTGAGCATACCCTGCCACACTTATGGCGGCCAAAAGCGGTACAAAAAGGGGTGGTGATGGACGGAGCATCTGAATCAATCAAACACTCACACCCAGTCAAAAGATCTGGGTTTAATCCATCACCGTTCTTTAGCCCACTCTGCCACCCCAGTTCAGACATGGCTATATGCAAATCAATCTGACCCTGTGCCTCATGGGAACAGTCCAGCCCGAACTGCCAAGCCATGTCTTCCCTGGACCGGAAACAAGCTTCCGAGGACCGGTTTCTGGCATTCTAGCCGTCTTCAGCCCAGCTTGCTTGAATCCAGTGGCAAAGTGAGCAAGGAACTCACGTCTGAGCATACCCTGCCACACTTATGGCGGCCAAAAGCGGTACAAAAGGGGGTGGTGATGGACGGAGCATCTGAATCAATCAAACACTCACACCCAGTCAAAAGATCTGGGTTTAATCCATCACCGTTCTTTAGCCCACTCTGCCACCCCAGTTCAGACATGGCTATATGCAAATCAGTCTGACCCTGTGCCTCATGGGAACAGTCCAGCCTGAACTGCCAAGCCATGTATTCCCTGGACCGGAAACAAGCTTCCAAGGACCGGTTTCTGGCATTCCAGCCGTCTTCAGCCCGGCTTGCTTGAATCCAGTGGCAAAGTGAGCAAGGAACTCACGTCTGAGCATACCCTGCCAACATATGGCGTCCAAAAGCGGTACAAAAGGGGGTGGAGATGGACGGAGCATCTGAATCACTCAAACACTCACACCCAGTCAAAAGATGTAGCAGAGCAGCAGGCACTACTGGGCAAGGTCAGCAGTGAGTGGGTACTCATCAGGACAGGGCGGTAGGCTTTCACCATCTTCCACTGTGGCGTGACACTTATCCTGTACAGCAGCCTGTACTCCTGCAGTGGGGCCTCCACTAGCCCTGTGGACAGCAGAGGGGTTTTAATTGGGTGCAGGGTCCAGCACACAGGCCCAAGTGGCGGTATCCCCTGGCAGCAGGTCCCCTCTCGTTCATCTCCCTGCTGTGTCTGATCACATGCCCCCTTATACGCCCCTCACTCCACCTACCAGGCAGTGCCAGAAGCTTCTAGAAGCCTCTGGGGAACTGGTTTTAACTGGCTCAGGGGGAGGAGTAGAGCACCCTGGGTGCCAGGCTTTCCCTCCAAAAGCTGGGATGGCTGGGAACCGAACATCTAGACTGCTAACCTACTGCAGTCAGGTGGCACAACACACAGCCATGGCATCCATTTTAAGAGCGACATTTCACCAGGGTGCATTCCTACAATGGGGGTTAACAAGTGCGCACACCATTGCATTACATTTACTAGGGCATCTCACACCACACATGGCCTATACAACTTTCTGCCATGTGGGAGGCATCCTAAAATAGCGGGGGGGGGACGAAAAAGTTTGTGAGAAAGGGCCAAGTACAACAGCGTTCATGTTCATTTTCAATTTTTCCATGAGCTGATGTCATTTTATAAACATTTCTGACATTTTATCAGTTAGGTACAACTTTATTTATCATGCAATACATGATGTAAAATGTTATACACACACAATCACACTAATCACAAAAAAGTTAAGAGTGCAAACTGATGATAAGACATATGAATGAGAGCAGGAGAAGTATCTAGAAGAACATTAAACAAATCCTTGGAACTAGGATCTTTCCTAAGTAAAAAAGTCTTGCATTGGACCGCTCCTTATAAGAAGAAGAATCTTGACCCATCCAACCCAGCCTACTACAGGGCACTATCCTATGTAAACAATTCAAAAGAGCAGGTTTTCATAAATTCTCCAGGTTTACTGAGAAAAATGAATTGATGTTCAATCAACTATCTTGATTCTAACAAGGTAAAGCGTCATGCTTTGTATCCGTATGGGACAGCCTAATGCTTCTGAACCGGTTGGTAGTGTTGACATTGTCAACCATGAGACACTAAACACAAACTATATCATTGCAGACTACATGAAAACACTCTACAATGTCTCTCATACCTTAAAGAGAGACAGAGGTTGGTATTCCGGCCAACTTTCCTATTCGCCAGTGACACCCAACATTATGGAGTCCATCAGGTGTCCACCCACACCTTACCTGTTACAAATATGCATATCACAAGGAGCACCTATAACACAATGAAATACTGTGGCACAGCTTCCCATACCTAGGAAAACTACAAGCTATCCTCACTCTTATCATTTCCAAGCTCAACTATGCCAATCCCGTATATCTTGTCACCCTCTGTTTCATCATAAACATAATATAATGAATCCAAAATGCTGCAGTAAGACTCCTACTCCATATTCAACTCAAAGAACACAACCCCAGTCCTGCAAACGTTCCACTAGACGACACATTGCATCATCCACAGAGCTTTCCATGGAAAAGGAATATTATATTTATAAATCAAATCATATTTAAGCAAAAGAATCAAAATAAGACATTCTGCTCAAGGCTAGCATCATGGATCGTAAAAGCGCTTTACAATAGGAAATCCACAGGAGGCTGCACTTTCTCAGTACAAGCTGAGAAGTTCGGGAAATTATTGTCAGTTAAGAATGCAGACATCCAGAAGCATTTAAGGCTCAAAAGAGAGGTGAAAATATGGTTGTTCACGAGATAATTACATCAATCACTGACCCTGGGATAGAGCCCAGAATGGTTCTGCCCCTTATCTGTTTAGGTACAGTCCAGTGCTATGGAAGAATAAAAAGCAGCACACCTCCGAGTAGACAAATAACAGCACCCTACTCAAAATGGGGACCTCCACCCAACATAGCCTCGGGATTACCTCAACATATGAATGCAATATGATAAGTATGCCATCTTAACTATAAGATATGTTTCTCAACTCAATTTTAGAATCATCAACTGCCACTCAGGACCCCAAGACCTGCATCCTGCTTAATGAGATGGAGAACTCTAAGCATAGTCCCTCGCACAACCCTTACCACGTTCAATGTCTGCCCTAGCGCCTGGCTCTAATTATTAGATAGCAAACAGTAACTCTAGTCTTACTGTAGGTCCACACAGTCTCTAATGATATAATCCATGGACTATATGATATCAAATAATAGTTCACTACCGGATCCCTCATTCATCAATAGAACAGGGATATAATATATGAAAGGACCTGTGAAACATTGCCTGCAATTGAAGAGCACAAATAGAAGATATATAAGCCTGTTAACAAACCAATCAATATTAATCTGACAGGCCTGAGAAGACCAAAGAGATCATCCCAAAATTGCTGATCACAGGAAGAGTCTAACATATTTGACAATGCAGATCACAAATAGTCACATACATGAAACACCAACATCCCATAATGGCCGAAAGGATGAATATAATTCAGCGCTTCTTGACAAGTCTACTTACTTCACATCTCATAATTTCAATCATATAAAAGAGGATTGTAATGCAATCTAGCTGGGGAGATCTCAGATTCCCCCTCACTCTTTCTCTTCACTTGTTACCACCCGGGGTCTATAGTATTTTAGAGTGGATGACCTCCTGCCACAGCCAGCATTGAAAATTGGATTGGGAACATAAAAGAAAAACTACCAACAAAATAAAGGGACCTGCAGAGTTAATTAGACCTGCACCAAATCAAAACTATAAAAATGCATTTCTGTATTTGATACTTCCTCATCCATCACACTGGCAAGTACTCTTTCCCATAACGTGATATTCACACCTCAGTGACAATCACCCACAAAATGGAAATATTTCTCACATAGACTCAAAACAAAGACAACACACCTTTAACACATAGCCACATGGTGTAGTGTGCTGTCTGTGTGGATACGAGTTTCAGTGTCCCGTCAAAGTGGTACTAGGCACAATACAAATGTTACATGTGGGATAAAGAACCACCCTGCCATACAATATAAGGATGTGGCAAGTAACTAAGGAGTTCCATAACCATATAGAGGCCGATGATAATGTGCAACAAAGGGTATGTTATTCCTTCTAGCAAGGTTACACCATTACCCTTGACATAAATTACTTATATCCTTGGTATCTTGCTCTTTTATATGAAAGAAATAACTTGGTTCCAGACATGAAGAATAAAAGCAGACTCTTTAGTGCGAAACACACCGCAAAGCATTGAGGGGCTGATTATGATTCTCACCACTATATTGCAGCGGCAGCAGTCTCCCCACCCCTTTACTATGATGTCACTTCTGCCCCAGCAGCAGTGTTTCTGATGGCAGGGAATATGTTCTCATATGTGTCGATATGGGTGTGTATATTTTGACTGGAGTGCACAAGTGTTAAATGTACACATAAGCATGACACATATGGAAAACATACCTACTGCAAGTACTTTCCTATGGCTGTAGTCCAGACCATATGTGCCCAGTCTAGCCAATGGGTAAATAGTGTAATACGAACATGACTGTATTTCGGAGCAAACATGGTAATTTTCTTCAGGGTCAAGATGCTATTGTAAAGCCCTGGAGAAAGGAATCTACGTGGGAGATTGAAGGGAAGAAAAGTAAATAGGTGAGGATGCACCCCAATTCCTTTGATTCCGCCAACTTGAAGCAGTCAGTCATCCCACCAAAGTCGGCTTGACAGAAAGCCAACTCATAATGCTGACGGTGGTGAACTTGTCTGTACCACCCTCTGACAGCTGCATTTATTTATTTTTTATTTATTTATATGCTTCTATAGCGCCTGAATAGACCCCCGAAGGGGTATCTCTGCGCTTTGCCATCCAGGGGAAACCTGCTACTGTACCCGGACAATACCAATAGAAAGTGGGGGAATAGAATTAAATGCTAGAGAAGAGGTAGGTTTTCAGGGTTTTACGAAAAGATAAGTGATCAGAGCTGAGCTTTAGTGAGAGGGGAAGGGTGTTCCACAGAACAGGCCCAGTATAGGCCAGAGCCCTACCTCCTTGACGGGCTTTTTTAATCTTGGGAACCTTGAGGAGTTGGAGGTTGCTGGATCGTAGTGCACGGCCCGGGACATATGGTGTAAAGACTGTGCTGAGAAATTTCGGGCCTATCCCCATCAGGCATTTGTGAATTGTGCACAAGATTTTAAATTTAGTCCGCAGTCGTACTGGCAGCCAGTGCAGTTCCGTCAACAGTGGCTGTGAGGGAGTCCTAGGTGGAGCATTCATGACTAACCTCGCAGCCGTATTCTGGACCACCTGTAGCTTGTTCAATTGGCCTTCATTAGATGACAAAAGAAGGCCATTACAGTAGTCCAGTCTGCTAACGACCAGAGCCTGGACCAAGGTCTTTCTGTGGTGATCTGGGAGAAAAGGAAACACCCTTCTCAACAGAGAGATAACCCCAAAACAGGTACCAGCAACCTGGTTGACATGATCTTTAAAAGTCAGTGACTGATCAAATAACACTCCTAGATTTCTTATGGTCTGCTTGGGGATTGGGGTGGGTCCTAGTTCACCAGGCCACCAATCACTGGACCATAATGTTACTGCTTCCCCATAAAGTACAACCTCGGTCTTAGTCACGTTGCACTGTAAGCAGTTGTTGGCCATCCATTTGGAAACTGCCCTCATTCCTTCTGCAAATGTTCTTTGTAAAGCAGGGGAGAAGGTCTTAAAGGGGAACAGAAGTTGGGTGTCATCGGCGTAGGACACCGGTATAAACCCAAACGATCTCACTAAGTCAGCCAGGGGGGCCACATATACATTAAACAATGTGGGGCTCAAGCATGAGCCCTGTGGCACACCCCTGGTGAGCTCCCTGGCGGTGGATTTATGGGAGCCCAATCTGACTTCCTGAGAACGACCGGAAAGAAAGCTCTCCATCCAGGACAGGGCCATACCTCCCAATCCTATCTCTCTCAGCCGGCAGAGAAGCAAATCGTGAGACACCGTGTCGAAGGCAGCGGATAAGTCCAATAGCACCAGAATCATCGACCCTCCACTGTCAAGCGTCATCCTGATGTTATTGGTGACAGCCAGTAGGGCGGATTCGGTGCTATGGTTGGGCCTAAAACCCGATTGCGAGGGATCTAGGCCATCCGCTGTCTCGATATAGTTAGAAAAATGGGTGTTCACGTGCTTCTCTGTTAACTTGCCGATGTAAGGCAGGAGAGAGATAGGTCGGAGGTTAGTTAGATCCGTCCAGGGTAGGGTCGCCTTCTTCCTAATTGGGTTTACTACCGCAGTCTTCCATTCCATGGGGACTTGGCCTTTGGCTAGGGAGGTGTTAATAACTGCCAGGATCGAGGGGCCTAAGATGGAAATTAGAGGGGCCACCATTTTAGCCGGAAGGAGGTCGTTGGGGGAGCCTGTTTTCATATGGCCAATGAGAGTTGCCAGGTTTTGATCTGTAACGGGAGGAATGACAAACAGGGAGTTTGTAGCCTGAATGCTGGATTTAGCTTGGGGAATAGATGTAGAAACCCCAGTTTTAGAAGTTAAAATTTTATCATAAATCAAGTTAATTTTTTCTTCAAAGAATACCGAAATTTCGTCACAGAGTGGTTGAGAAGCATCTTCAGTACTCTCAGTGGCTGCAGGTTTAATGAAATTTTGCAAAATTTTGAATAGTTCACGTGGACAATTTCCAGCCTCTTCCAGTTGTACGGAGAAATGAACTTTCCTGGCTAGTTTTATTTTTTTATAATATGCTGACTGAGCCTCATGAAAGGCTTTCCTGGCCTCTTCATTTTTAGATGATCTCCAAGTTTTTTCTAAACGCCTGCATTTTTGCTTTTCCTTTCTGAGATCAGCTGTATACCACTTCTCCTGTTTGGTATGGGGGAATTGCTTGTGTGGTTTGAGAGGAGCAAGGGTATCGATAGTGGTTTTTAGGGACTTATTAAATTTCTCTAATGCAGACTCAGCAGTGTCTTCATCCGTGACAATTGGTTGCACCCAATGTTTGTGTAGATTGGTCGCTGAGATTTTATGCCATTCTCGCCGAAGAATTGGTGGGAGCAGGGTTTTTGGTGGTCGTTTAATCGGACCAGCCAGATAAAACTCCACCAGAAAATGGTCTGACCAAAAGATCTTTTTTGCAGGCAGACATCGTACTTTGGTGCTGTTAGAGAATATGAGATCCAGGGCGTGGCCACCTATGTGAGTGGTACCGTTGTTAATTATTTTAAGCCCCAGATGCGATAAATCAGTTGTTAAGTGCATGGTTTCAGACAGTTCTGGAATATCCATGTGTATATTAAAATCCCCAAGGAGGATAAAATCCTCTTTTGCTTTCATGTGGGGGGCAAGTGTTTCCAGAAGGAGCAGGGAAAAATCGGGGTTAGGGATAGGCGGACGGTACAAAAGGGCTCCTTTCCAGGATGTACTTCCTAATGTGATTTTAAAAATCATTATTTCCATCATTGGACTACATATTTTATCTAAAATAGTTGCCTTAAACATGTCCTTACATATAATTGCCAATCCACCCCCTGTTTTATTGGGTCTATCCACATGCATGATTCTGTATCCTGAGGGAACACCCAACACAACAGCAGGTGTTGTGTGGGGTTTCATCCAGGTCTCAGTGAAAAAACAGAGATCAGGTTGTTCTGTGTGAATAAGGTCCCAAATCTGTAGTTGGTGTTTTGGCATAGAACGCACATTTAAAAGAAGGCATTTGAGTTCCGGGGGAGTTGTGGTGATAGTAGCTTTGCCCTGAGTGCAGTCCTCAGTCGAGTCTGACTGAAAACGGCATTGGAGGCAAGAAAAACTCCCCTCAAGCTGTTTATATTGCAGCCGTGTACCACAGCTCACCCTGGGCTGCAACAGTCGGAGGGTTTGGGGTGTATACGTGATAAGGTTAGTACCTTCATAAACAGGAGGCATAGTGGGATACTTTGCGACCTCCGCGCCTCTGTCTGCCTCGTCCTGTCGCGGACGGGCGCAGACGGGCAGCTCTTTGGCTGGTCTTCGGCGTGGCCTCGGCGATGCTGCGCGCGATCGCTGCGCGCTCACAGGGGGCGATGGCTAAATAGGCCCTCCAGATTGGTGCACTAGAGCGCTAACCGCTCGTGGAGTGTCCCAGCAGGAAGTGACTGGCTCTCCCTGGCCCGCCCTCCGCACAACGGTACTGGTTACCGCGTCAGACCGAGGCGGGTCAGGAGAAAAGACGAGCACAGGCTTCCTTTTAGTAAGTATGTTTCGTTTCCCTCCTCCTAGTAATCAGGACAAAAGGGCTATAAGGTAAAATCACCCTAGAGTCAATGTAAGTGTGGTGGAGATGCGTGTCAGAGATAACAGAGCAAGTATTAAAACTTCGTTCGTGATTAAACAAACATTATTTTTAAAACGAGTAATTTTTAAAAGACAGGCTATTCACTTTTACCCACCACAAATAAGGAATGCACGGGCACAAACGCAGTAGCTTGAAAGGCTAAGCGGAGGAGAGGCTCTGCCACCGCCTCACATCCGCAGCTAGCGCAGATCAGGGCTCCGCCTAAATAGGCCCTCCAGATTGGTGCACTAGAGCGCTAACCGCTCGTGGAGTGTCCCAGCAGGAAGTGACTGGCTCTCCCTGGCCCGCCCTCCGCACAACGGTACTGGTTACCGCGTCAGACCGAGGCGGGTCAGGAGAAAAGACGA
Organism: Lissotriton vulgaris; assembly: GCF_964263255.1. NCBI lineage: Eukaryota > Metazoa > Chordata > Amphibia > Caudata > Salamandridae > Lissotriton > Lissotriton vulgaris. The sequence continues at coordinate 636,901,158 of NC_141689.1, read as the reverse complement.
GCACAGGCTTCCTTTTAGTAAGTATGTTTCGTTTCCCTCCTCCTAGTAATCAGGACAAAAGGGCTATAAGGTAAAATCACCCTAGAGTCAATGTAAGTGTGGTGGAGATGCGTGTCAGAGATAACAGAGCAAGTATTAAAACTTCGTTCGTGATTAAACAAACATTATTTTTAAAACGAGTAATTTGTAAAAGACAGGCTATTCACTTTTACCCACCACAAATAAGGAATGCACGGGCACAAACGCAGTAGCTTGAAAGGCTAAGCGGAGGAGAGGCTCTGCCACCGCCTCACATCCGCAGCTAGCGCAGATCAGGGCTCCGCCTAAATAGGCCCTCCAGATTGGTGCACTAGAGCGCTAACCGCTCGTGGAGTGTCCCAGCAGGAAGTGACTGGCTCTCCCTGGCCCGCCCTCCGCACAACGGTACTGGTTACCGCGTCAGACCGAGGCGGGTCAGGAGAAAAGACGAGCACAGGCTTCCTTTTAGTAAGTATGTTTCGTTTCCCTCCTCCTAGTAATCAGTAATCAGGACCGCGTACTGCAGTCGAGGCGGTCAGCTAATGGCTGGCAGTGGTGGCCGTGCTCCAGCGGTCTTTGTTCTGCAAACCGCCAACATCATAATTGCAAATGCTACTTACCAGTATGCATCTGTTCTTGGCATGTAGGGCTGCTGACATTCATATCTGTGCATAGATCGCCGCCTAGTGTTGGGTCCGGATAATTGCACATTGTTGTCCTGGAAGAGTCTTCGAAGTATCACGAGATAGGTGGCTCCTCCCCTGGACTACAGTGCGCATGGGCATCGCCTCCATCCCCAGATTGTTTTTAGCCATTGGCAGAGATGGAGTGAAGAATGTGAGTGATGGCCATGCTATGAGCATATACATATATACTGAATGAAATACTGCAGCTGCTACAGGCGGCGGGGAGGAGGGTGGGCGATATGAATGTCAGCAGCCCTACATGCCAAGAACAGATGCATACTGGTAAGTAGCATTTGCAGTTCGAGGCATGTGGGCTGCTGAATTCATATCTGTGCATAGAATACACAGCAGTCCCTCCATTAACGGCGGCCGCCCGTGCCAGCTGCAGCAGTCTGAAAAAGTGTTTTTAGAACAGCCTGACCAACAGCTGCCTGCTGTTTGGAATGCACGTCTACGCAGTAGTGCTTAGTGAAAGTATGTGTGGTAGACCATGTGGCTGCTCTACAGATATCTTCTAAGGGAATGTTACCTAGGAAAGCCATAGAGGCCCCCAACTTCCTGGTGGAATGGGCCCTTGGTGGGATAGTGAGAGTGCGCTTAGCTTTAGCGTAACAGATCTGAATGCATTTCACTATCCACCTAGCGATCCCAGCTTTGGAGACAGCGTTTCCCTTGTGGTGTGTGGCAAAAGCAACAAATAGCTGCTTGGTTTTGCGAAAATCTTTTGTCCTGTCTACATAGTACATCAAGGCCCTCTTGACATCAAGGGTGTGGAGCATGCGCTCCGCCAGCGTCTCTGGGTTTTGGAAAAACACCGGCAATTCAATTGTCTGGTTTATGTGGAATTGTGATACCACTTTGGGTAGGAATTTAGGGTTAGTGCGGAGCACCACCCTGTTAGCATGTACCTGGAAGAAAGGTTCTTGGATGGTGAGCGCCTGCAGCTCGCTAACCCTCCGCAGCGATGTAATCGCTACTAAGAACGCAACCTTCCAAGTTAGAAACTGAAGCTCACAAGAGTGCAGTGGCTCAAAGGGAGGACCCATCAGCCTTGTAAGAACCACAATGAGGTTCCATTCTGGAGCTGGTGGGGTCCTTGGTGGAATGACCCTTTTGAGTCCTTCGAGAAAGGCCTTGATAGCAGGGACCTTAAAGAGTGACAGATGTTGTCTATTCTGGAGGTATGCTGCCATAGCAGACAGGTGAATGCGGATGGAAGAGTACGCCAGATTACATCGATACAAGTGGAACAGGTAACATATGATGTTTTGAATGGAAGCATCTAGCGGGTCAATATCGTGGTTAACACAGTAGATGACAAACCTCTTCCATTTAGCCGCATAACAAGCTCTAGTAGTGGGCTTCCGAGCCTCCCGAATGATGTTCATGCAATCGGGAGGAAGATTGAGGTAGCCAAACTCTAGGACTTCAGGAGCCAGATCGCCAGGTTGAGCTGTTGCGGGTCTGGGTGCTGAATGTCGCCATGGCTCTGCGTCAGAAGGCTGGGAGTGAGATGAAGCCTTTGATGCGGTACCACGGAGAGTTCCAGAAACGTGGTGTACCATGGTTGGCGAGCCCACGTAGGAGCAACCAGGATGAGAGTCATCGAGTGCTGCCTGAGCTTGCGTGCCACCAGCGGTATCAGAGGTGCTGGGGGAAAAGCGTACGCAAATCTGCCTGACCAGTTCATCCACATCGCATTGCCCTGTGATTGCGGGTGTGGGAACCTGGCGGCGAAGCTTTGGCATTTTGCGTTCTCCTTTGTGGCGAACAGGTCTATCTCTGGATGACCCCACTTTTGGAAGTACGGTTGGAGTACTGATGGATGTATCTCCCACTCGTGCATTTGATGGCTGTGTCTGCTGAGCAGATCCGCCATCTGATTGTCCTTGCCCGGGAGATGCTCTGCCATGAGGAAGATGTTCCTCTGAATGGCCCACTTCCACATGCTCTGAGCCAGATGAGACAACTGTGGAGAGTGTGTGCCTCCCTGCTTCTGGATGTAGTACATGGCCGTCATGTTGTCCGTCAGGATCAACACGACCTTGTTGCACAGATGTACTTTGAACGCCTTTAAGGCCATGAAGACTGACATCAGTTCCAACACATTGATGTGCATCTTCCTTTGCTGTAGTGTCCATAGTCCCTGCACCGTGTACTGGAGTACATGCGCTCCCCATCCCTGGAGAGAGGCGTCCGTCGTCAGGACAATCTGTGGCACAGGCTCCTGGAAAGGTCGGCCCTTGCAAAGGTTTTGTGGATTCCACCAATGCAGAGAGTTGTACGCCCGACCGCTCACCAACACTAGGTCTGTCAGTTGCCCATGAGCCTGAGTCCACTGACGTGCAAGGCACTCCTGAAGCGGACGCATATGTAGTCTCGCGTGCGGGACGATGGAGATGCAGGAGGCCATCATGCCTATCAACTGCATGAACACCTTCGCTGGAAGCGAGTGCTGAGGTCTGAATCGTTGGATCAGAGTCTGGATGCTGGCGATTCTCACTGAATTTGGCTGCGCAGTGGCTGCCAGCGTGTCTATCGTCGCGCCCAGATACTGCCGTACATGGGCGGGCTGGAGATGAGATTTTGGATAGTTCAGCGAGAATCCCAGATCGTGCAGGAGATGAATAGTGCGTGACACGTGGTCTGCGCACTGCTGTTCTGTCCTTGCCTGAATGAGCCAGTCGTCCAGATAAGGATAGACGTGGACGTTTTGGCGTCGCAGATGCGCCGCCACAGTCGCCAGGCACTTTGTAAAGACTCTTGGCGCTGTGGTGACCCCGAACGGCAGAACCCTGAACTGGTAGTGCTGGTCTAGGAGTGTGAATCTGAGATACTTCCTGTGGGAAGGATGCAGGGGGATATGAAAGTATGCATCCTTTAGGTCCAGTGTGGCCAGGAAGTCCCCCTGTTGAAGCAGAGGGAGAACCTGCTGCAACGTGAGCATATGGAAGTGCTCCGAGAGGATGTACCAGTTTAGGGGCCTGAGGTCCAGGATTGGCCTGAGGGATCCGTCCTTTCTGGGGATCAGGAAATACAGGGAGTAAACCCCTGTTCCCCGCTCCTGGAATGGAACGAGCTCTATCGCCCCTTTTTGCAGCATGACCAGAACTTCTTGCTGCAACAAGGTCAAGTGCTCGCCTGACATAGGACGGCTCCTTGGGGGTATGTCCGGTGGAATGGACGTAAGCTCTAGACAGTACCCGTACTGGATAAGAGACCTCACCCACCTGTCCGTGGTGATGGACTTCCACTCCGGCAGGAACTGCTGGAGTCTCCCCCCGACCGGTGTTGTATGGTCGGGGGGCAGTGACAAGACGTCACTGTTTGTTGGTGGTGGTGGACCTGGAGCTATTGTTTCCACGTCCCCTGCCCTTGATGTTATTGCCTCTGTAACCACCTCTACCTTTGTTGTTGTACGAGGTCTGGGTGTTATTCTTGTAATATTGTGTGGACTGCGATGCCTGACCCCTTGAGGTGCCTCTGGAAGTGGAGCGGCGAAAGGAACCACCCCGAAACTGCTGACTTTGTAAGGCCCCCATAGACTTGGCAGTTTCAGTATCTTTCTTCATTTTTTCCAGGGTCGCGTCCACCTCAGGGCCAAACAGGTGGTCTGGGTTAACTGTTTGATTAAGTATTGTAGTTTGGATGTCAGGTTTGAACCCTGAAATTCTAAGCCAGGCATGGCGTCTAAGCAACACACTGGTATTGATAGCCCTGGAAGCTGTTTCTGCCACATCTAGTGCACATTTGATGGATGCATTCGTAATGAGCTTTCCCTCCTGAATCAGCATCTCTCCTGCCTCCTTGTACTGGTCAGGCAAGTGTTGGAGTATGGCCTCTAAGGTGTCATAATGGGCCCTATCATAACGTGCAAGTAGGGCTTGTGTGTTAGATATTCTCCAGATATTAGCTGCCTGCGCAGCAATCCGTTTGCCTGAGGCCTCAAAGATCTTGGACTCTTTGTCTGGGGGAGGAGCGTCACCAGTAGTTTGGGAGTTCGCCCTCTTCCGAGCGTTGGAAATGACCAAAGAGTCCAATGGCAAGTGTCCCTTGATATATGTAGGGTCCGTGGGCGCTGCCTTATATTTCCTGTCGATGCGAGGGTTGACCACACGCGGCCGGGTGGGCTCCTTGAAGACCTCCGCTGCATGTTTAAGCACTCCTTTAAGCATCAGCAGTGTCTTGACCGACTTTTCAGCTACAGAAAAAGTGTCGAACAAGAAGTCCACATCCACGGGGTCCGAGTGCAGCTCGACGTCGTGGTTAGCCGCAGCTCTCTCGATCAGGGCGTTAAAGGCCGCCGAGTCCTCAGTCGGGGACGTCTTTGCCGCAAAAAGTTGCGCGTCCTGGCCCGACTGCGGGTCGTCTGGGTCGCCTCCGGCTGACCAAGGTTCGTGCTCCTCCTCCGGATCCGAGTACGCCGGATAGGTGTACTCGGCGTCTTCCTCGTCCGCATCGCCTGTGGCGGAATGCGTTGGCGAGTGTCCTAGGACCTGTGGGGACACAGGGTCCACCGGTGCCGAAGAGTCCGCAGAGTCCCTTTTGTTTTTGAGAGGGATCTTAAAATGTTCCAACGCCGGCTCCGTCGTGATCTTCCTCTTGAGGAGAGACAGTTTCCCCGTGTTGGCGTCGATGATTACCTCACGACGTTCCTCTTCAGCAAGCGGTTGGAGCCGAAGCTTCGATACCACCAAGGCAGCTTTCGAGGGTCCGCCTTGCTTCGGCGCGAAGGCCTTCGGTGCCGACTTGGGAGGAAGGGTAAAACGGATAGGCGTTTGCTCCTTCGCAGGCTTAGGCGTGAGCTTAGGCGTCACAGTGCCCTGAGCGGGAACCACACTGACTTTCCGGATCCGCTGCAGGGATTCCGCTACCTTCTTCGTCAAGGCCGGAGAGGGCTCGACCGGCTCGAGCGACTTCTCGGCGTCGAGAGCCTGACCACCCGCAGGCACCTTCTTCGGGGCCGACGCCCCATGCTTATGTGCGTTGTCGCCCTGACGCTTCTTCGGAGCCGTCTTCGGGTCCACAACCCCTTTCGGAGCCGACGCAGCCGCGTCGGACGATTTCGCCTTCGGCACCGACCCCGAGGGCTTCGGGTCGGCCATCTTGGCGTGGCTCTTCGAGTCGGCCATTTTGGTCTTCTTGGAAGTTGACGCCTCCAGAACCTTCTGCACCAGCGCAACTTTCACTTTCGGTTTCGCATCCGAGGGTGTGTGACCAGGTGGCTTCACTTTCGTTTTCTTCAACGTAAGTGTTGTCTCACAAATGTCCGTGACCGGGCCCGGAGGCGGGGACGCAGGACTTATAATTAGATCTTGGGTAAGGCCCGAAGGCGATCCCTCGACCTGGGCCGTATGAAGGGGAATAACCCCTGAGCCTGGTTGGGGGTGCTCCTCCTCCGAGCTATCCCCCATAGTGGCAAAAGCCTGATCGTCGTCCCCTACCTCGTCGGTGACTTCGTCAAAGTTCTCCTCACCCGCGTCGTAGGTCTCACCCTCGGACGCGGGACTAGAGCCCGAACATTGTCCGTCGTCTTCCACCTCGACAGATTCCTGGAATATGTCGTCAGGCGGGGGCGCCGCAGTCGATAACCTAGCCTGGAGCCTATGGGCCCGACGATTCTTCAAAGTCTTCTTGCACCGGAATTTGGAACACGCCATGCAGCTGTCTTCGTGGTGATCCGGTGACAAGCATGTATTGCACACAGGGTGCACGTCGAGGTTTGAATATTTGGAGTTACACACCGGGCACTTCTTAAACGGAGTCCGCTCCATAGCAAAAGTGTAGTGTAGGCCCGTCCGCGCCGAAAGCACGTGGAAGGGCAGCAAGAGATCAGAGCTGAGAGTCAGAAAAGAAACTCGTACGCAACTATACCGACGCCCAGCCTAGAGACCTTTTGGTCTCGATTAGAAGTTGAACAACTATCGGTCCCGACAGAGGGAACCGAAACACATCCGAACCCAATGGCGGAAAAAAACAATCTGGGGATGGAGGCGATGCCCATGCGCACTGTAGTCCAGGGGAGGAGCCACCTATCTCGTGATACTTCGAAGACTCTTCCAGGACAACAATGTGCAATCATCCGGACCCAACACTAGGCGGCGATCTATGCACAGATATGAATTCAGCAGCCCACATGCCTCGAACACGGAGGGCAGACTGCCAACTAGGCAGCGGGTGTCCAACGCCGTTTCAACTGTGGTTTTTTAACCACCAAACTCGTAATCCGGCCCTTAGTAATTTGCTGCAAACTAAGATAGTAGTATCGGTTTAATGGAAGTCAGATTTAAAAAATAGTAAGGCAATATTTTGTAGTGTATGTTTTCTAAATTGCTATTTTTAATAAATACTATAAAAAAACTAAACACTTGTCAACCCAGTTTTAAAGGCTCAGCTTAAAGTAAATATTAACTTCCATATCCTCCAGCAATCCTATTGCTGCTTATTGCAGCAGAAACTGCAGTATTGTGGAGAAGTGTGGCTCAGTGGTTAGAGGCGGCAGACCCAGAAGCTGAGATCGGCCGTGGACCAGGGTTCGATTCCCCGCCTTGGCGGGTCTCGGGCTCAAAAATTCCACGGAGTTGACAATTCTCGCTCTGGTGCCTACTCGACTCACGGGGTCACACTCTGCGACTCTGGGCAATAGCTTGCTTAATCTCCACTACGGCCCCTCGCGGCGGGATGCCTGGCTTTCACCTTGTGGATACCCGGCCGTGGTATCTCACAGGGGAATACCAGGACGGGATCCCTAAGCAAGCGCCTTGAGGCCCCTGGGTTAAAGCGCGCTATATAAATCGAAGCACATTTACATTTACATTTTACATTTACATTTACATATTTGAAGAGAACTCTAAAAGGGTCATTGCTATGAGAATATGAGGCTGCATTTCCTAGCCAGGCGCAGAGCCCTAGAGTGCCTGAGTATGCATCCTCACTACACTCACTTCACTCAAATACAAAAAAATGCATTTTCAAGTGAACGCATTCTTTAGGTGATGCATCAGTGCAATGGCACTCCATGTTTCCACTGCAAACAGTACATGGTCTATATTTTGGGGGAGGGGCAGGGACTCCCTTTAAGATGGATTCTCAGAGGGTCACTGAGATCCATTTTAACTCTTCCCTTATGGGCGCCTTAACTATATCACCTCCTAAATGGCACCATTAGTGTGGACCTCAAGGGCAACTTTGCCCATTTGCCTGCATCTATATTATAGCCATGGGCATAGCTATTCACTGGCTACCAAGCATCTATGCACATGACGAATGCCCCATTCAAATTGTTCTGAAATGAAATATACACAACCACGATGAGTGTTACAGAAGGGACTGCACAAACACATGCAGCCCCTATTATAATACAGAAGTTCCCAGAGAGTTCAAAAAGCATGCCAAAACCCTTGCTGTTGCTCTTCTAAGGCATTTGAGTTGTTCAGCTGACGGAGTGCTCCATCTATACTTTTTACATTTCATAAAAATGTAATAAGGTTTTAAAATAGAGAAAATAAATAGAAAGACATAGTATAAACTGTAAACACATATAATATACAGCACATATGATGTAAAGAATATAAATCCAAAATATATAGAGTTCAGTGAGGAAAAGTATCTTTATTCATTTACGAACTATGGTTTTCCACAGATATGTTGAATGAGGATTAAAATTGAATTCACAATGCCTAGGCCAGATTTGAGTGAATGTTTTTTTAAGAAGAAGAAAGATTAGAAATAGAGATGAAATAGAGAAGAAAGATGGATGAGAAAGGGATAGGGGTGATTGGGAAAAGAAAGAGGAATACTAGAGGGGGAATGGGAATCCTGGAGGTTGCGTAGGACCGGCTGGTAGCTTGGGCTATTCCTACTTATCTATAATGTCCATATGGAGTTAATGGAAGGTTTTCACACCTTATTTTGTTTTGGTAGCTGCACATATTTGTCCAAGCTGTTCGTTTTTGGTATTGAGTTGGATAGGAAAGAGTTTAGGGAGTTTTCTGTGATCATATTCATTCGGGTTCATGCCCACCATTTATGTATGGATAATTGGGTGAGTTCCCTCCATTCTAAGAGAGTGAATTATGTTCCCATGTTTAGAAAGATATCTAGGACAGCAATATTTTTTGTTTAGAGTTCAGGTTATCTGTTGAATGAAGATCTCCTGTCTAATGGAGGCAAGGCCATGAGTCCATTGTATGTTAAGTATACATAGGATAAAGGTGCTAATTTATTTCCAGAGTTTTTTGACTAAGTGACTGAAAGCATGTGTTTAATATTGCCTTGTTTGAACTCCAGCATTTGTCGGTGTTAAGTAATCCTAGCTTGTATCATTTGAGTGGAGTCTTATGGGCCATGTGAATCATCTAACATCTAAATTGCGAAAGAAAGGTGGCAATGTTAAACCATGTTACTCTTGACCAAATTTCATCCCAGTTCAATGTGTTGAAGTCAAGTAAGTGGGAGCCCTATAGTTTAGTTTAGTTTGGAGTATTTGTGTCTGGTGAAAGTGGTTAGGAGAGAGTAGAGCATATATTTTGAATGCACAATGAGCTCCTTTATAGATTAAAAAAAATATGGGGTAAATAGGGTGTATGTGGCGCTCTAGTTTTTGATAGGGCAAATTTACATTGTTGATATATACAGAGGTCAAGGTCTGTAAGGTCAAATGAGCATTTTACTGTGGAATATGGAATTATGTCCCTTTTGAGCCTAAGTCTTTTATTGAATTAACTCCTTTATTTGCCCAATCTTGGTAGAAGAATGCTTGCTTTCTGTTTTAATGTTTTGGTTGTGCCATAAAGCAACTAGTGGAGAGTCTTTCATTGTATTTGTCATTTTGGGTCAACAGTGCGGATGGCTTGTAAAGTCCCTGTGAGGATTGACGTTGAGTACTCTGTGCTAAATTTTATCACTGGGATGAGAAAGGTTAAGTTAAAAGAATTAATTAGCTTATGTTCTATTTCTAACCAAATTGGGGAATTTGGTAGTGTTTTCAAAAATGCTGTTTGATATCTATGATAGTCTGTAAAATGTATGCTGCCTAGTTTTCTTGGGAAGTCGTAATTTTTTAGGGACATTAGCTGACCATATAAAGTTTGAAATAAGAGCATTCGTCTTCTTAAAGGAGGGGTCTGATATTGGCATAAAAGACATGCTTATGAGGAAGTTAATGAGACTTTTAACAGTCTCTATGGACCCCTCACCAGGCTATGTATTTTGAAGACCAGCTTTCTAGATGATCTGTAATAATATTTATTAGTTTATCTATGTTATAATTAATAAAGGCATTTAGATTGCAGTCAGATCATATCGCCAAATATTTGAGTTCATTATTTTCCTAGTTAATTTCCTAGTACTTTTCATTTGTGTTAAAGGCATGCGTGGTAGAGGCATATGCGTGGGAAAAATGTGTAGGATAAAAAATGATTTGTAGAGGCATGTATGATATTTGCCAGCGTTGTAATGTCATACAACACTTTCACACACGGTGTAAACATCACAGCGTGGCAACCTAATGTACTTCTTACAAATGAATGATATTTTCATCAACGCTTCAAGATAACATGAAAAATTGCAACTCTCCCTGTGAGTACCTCATAATCGCCTGATTCTGAAACCTACAACTATGTATTTCCCAGGATCAGTGCACAACAGCAAACAGACTTAATATAGCCAATCCGCACAGGGGCAGCGGGACATGATACAGCAAGGGTACATTCACAGGGAATGCATCAAGTCCCACAATTGCTCTATAGGCTCACTGGTAATTACAATGTTGATTTAATAACTTGAAACACAAAGGGATAACGTAACTTCTCAACAACGATCCCACGCCCACACAGGCCTGAAGCAAACTGTACCTGTGAAGTAACATGCCTCCAACATTATGCAAACGTGATATAACACTAACCAGAATCCTGACATTAATAACATTGCCAGAAGTAGATGGTGAAAGCACTAATCTAAGTAGATTTTTATACACAGAACAAACATCAGAGTGGCCAGCTAGTTTACACCTTATTTTTGATGTTTTGCTTGTGAATGGCAGTTTATCTTGATTTACAAAGCATTAAAAAATGTTTATTTGATTTTGACGTTTATCAAAGGTATGAGGAGAAGACCAACAAATTCCAGAAAGTGCATACGTATGAGGGTACAGGGAGGTATCTCACTGGTAGTGAGAGAGCTGAGTCAGCATTATATTGGCCACGTAATTCTTGGTGTATAGCATTTTCAGCAAAAGACTACATTGTGTTAAGAAATAGAGAGGTGGTTACACAAAGATGTTTAGGTGCTAAAGTTAGATCCTGGAGGTTAATGCCGTTTTACTAATAGTTGATGCAAAGAAGAACAAACCAAATGCAAACATTGGCACAGGGAGGGAGGCGCTTGCTAAGCAGAGTTGCCATTCAGCTCACCTGCACTTGTAGATGGTAGTATTTTGGGTCGCCCTTCTCCAGTGTTTGGGAAGTAATAAAGGGGGCTTGCTGACACTCTTAATCAACTTCTCTGGATTCCTTGGGCTAGCTCTGGACTTCCATATAGGCAAGGTAAGTGTTGCGGTTGGTCAACAGCGCATGAGCAAGATATCAGGTTTAGTCCTTGCCTTGAGGGCGCAGGAGCATACAGCGGATTGTTGAGGAAGCACCACAGCAGGTTCCTTGCTGGTCTTAGTCACTATAGAGCTCTTCTTTGAATTAGATTAGAGCTCCAGCTTACTTTTCGAGCCCCTGGCAACTGAGGGTTAGCCCACTACTTATCAGTGGATTTTAATACTTTGTATTTCCAAACAGCCAGATTAGGGCACATTTTGCGTCCCCTGATTGAAAACCAATGTATTCGCCCATGTGAGGCTTGCAAGAAAAGGAATGAGAGTGAAAAAAGAAATGGAAGATGATGTTCTATTTATTTTACTCCTGTGCAGTAGCTATGGTGCTCCTTTAACATTGAAAAGGTGATAAAGATCATACAAGCATAACACCAATGGTGATTGCATTCAATCTTTGGCCTAGATGTATCAAGCCTTTTGTGATTCCTTAAGGCCGAAATTCTGCGAATTTCGGCCTTAAGGAATCGCAAACAGACATTTAGCATCTTTTGGGATGTATCACACATTAGCAAAAGAAGGAATCGCAAAAAATTGCGATTCCTTATTTTGCTTGTGCATTTAAGGAATCGCAATTTTGCGATTCCTTAAATGGCATGTATGAAACTTTTTTAAATTGCGAATTTGGGTTAAGGAATCGCAAATTAACACCAATTTGAGGTTCGTGTTAATTTGCGAAATCCTTTTAAAAAACAAAATATGACTATTTTGAAGGTGGCATGTGACACACATACATGCCCATAGGGCATGTATGTGTGCCATATGCACACACATGTAAGTTTCAGGGGTGCAGCAGGGTATCCATGAGACACCCCTGCACCCTTGAAATAATTCTCAAATTGCGATTAGCAAATTGCGAATTCGCAATTTGAGAATTACTGCACAATCATTCCTATGGGCCTCCTGGCCCATAGAAATGAATGGGAAAATTATTCCTTAATTGCGATTAGCAATTTGCTAATCGCAATTAAGGAATTTTAAGGAATCGCTAAAAAATAGCGAAATTCTACATACATACCATTTTGCACTTCTCAAATAGCGATTCCTTAACAATCGCTATTAGAGAAGTGCAAAATGGTTTCTTGATACATCTGCCCCTTTGTTCGCATTTGTTTCGAGTTTTACAATTACTAACACAAAACCTATACCTTCAATGTGTGCACATTTTTACATTCATTTAAGAACAAAGGAGCCCCGTTTGCAAAAGGTCTGCAAACAAAATTTACAAGAGGAATCCATTAGACATCACCCCTACGTGCACCCCAAATTTTGTGCCAGCCATTAACTGCTCAAAGAGGGTGAATATGATTACACCTTGTAGATTAAAGGGTTTGGCAGAGCCGCAGTGGCGGAATATGGCTACCACCTACAGATTACAGGGTTTGGAGACAAATTTAGAGTCTCTTAAAACTTAGGGTGCACGCAGGTTCTCCCAAAGGCGCAATAGATATGGAGATGGAGCGTCTCAAACTGAGCGGAAGAGGGAGAAATACAGGGGAACCTCCAGGACAAAAGAAAACGTCAAAGATAGTCTAGTTGAATCGATGGGCAGGGACTTTCTTCCTAACACTTGCTTCAAAGCAAGGGGAAAAGAGGGCAAGCCCTCCTATAGGACAACAGGGAGAGGCCAAAATGCCCCTTGAAGCAGCAGATATATGCAGTCCTGCCAAGTATCACGCATCACGCGTTAGACTAACGCATTTCAGTGTCATAATCCGCATTATCGCACTGAAATGCATTGTCAAGCATATGCATATGTCTCAGCTGTCACTCGAAGCGCTGCCGAAAACTTTAAAGTGTTGCAGCATGCCGCACATGACCGCGTGCGCGCTGCTCCTGCAGCCAGCTTAGGGCTCCCACCGGAGTTAAGGCTGCTGGCAGTTTCACACTCACTCAGCTGCATACAATGTATCGCAATCCATTATTGCGATCTCCAGGGCGCGGCTCGGTCAGTTTAACGTCTGACGTCATTAAGGTAGTGTGTGTCAATGACTGCCTGTCACTAGACGACCCCGCACGGGACTCAACAGGAGTCAGGAAATTATCACTGTCTGGAGGCGGGCCTAGCGCCAAACCTAAAATGTCGCGGCCCGCTGTGGTTCACAGCCTCAGCCTTTTGCCTGCCTGCTGCAGCCAGCCTTGCAGAGGAGACTCGCAACCTGCAATTATGAAGTCTTAGAGTCCGGATTGACTCTCTCATCTGCAGTCTCGGCCCAGGTAAGTTCATGCGTGCGTTATATAATACCGCAAATGGCAACTCCTGTTGACTACTGACTCTCTGGTAGTGATTCCTATACCGCAGACCTGTTTGTTAGCGCGCCTGGTCTCAAACTACATGCAGGTTAGAAAATGAGTTTCAGCCTCTCCGGGAAGTCCTCGCCCTACGAGGTCACTGGCCCTAGAGCCCATCAATTCCTTCTGCAGCGCCATCCACGGGCCTCGGCTCCTCTCTGTTAGCATCAGGGTGATCGTAATTAGGGTGATAAAAACTCTGTCAACAGAAACTTCAGAGGACGTCACGTGATAAGTGCCCAACCTCTTAAGCCTCTTGAGCTCCTGGCGCTACCCAAGGCATAAGCTGTGGCTGCTTATTTGCGCGGTAAAATCACAATATTTTCTTGGGAAAGTTGCTATTTTCAACTTCCTCCATTCCAATACACGTTTATTAACAGGCGCCTGAGGACTATAGGGGGCTCCATTTGCATCAGTTAATATATTGAGCCAAGTTGGAGGGGAGGGCTGCAGCGAATCTTATTTTATCCTCAATCTTACTCTCAGGGAAGGGCAGCGTGAAAACACAGAGGCACATGCTGCGAGGCCCGCAGGGGGTGATGCACAACTTTACATGAGCAATCAGCATCTCATTGACAAGACAAGGAGCAATGTTTGTAAAGAAAGGGGTACCCCTGACAGTAGTTCCTAAATCAGGGTGTATCAATTACTCGTGATAAAGAACAATTTAGGAACATGAAAATTATCTTAGTGGACCTGAAGAGCATACACAAAGTGACATACATGTACAATTTATTACAAAAAGATAATTTTTTTTATTTTTGTTATTTTATAAATCAGTCATATTTGAAAAAAGGAGGGAGGGTGTTTTCAAGAAATACATACAAAAAAGCAATAGCCTCTGTGTCAGATGATGCAAAACTATTTGCATGAATAGTTGCTTCAATTATTTTGTTACAGAGGATACAATAATTTGTTTTCTTTATCTGAAGTTCATTAAACATTTACTAAATCATATACAAAGTGCAAAATGCTACTAAAAATGAGAACAACATGATTTTAGCCATGGCTTTTCTATACAATAATTCCTAAGCGCGTTTCGGCTGGAGCCTTCATCAGGATGCCATGTACATATATGATTTGAAACCTAGAAAAAGTACACGCAGACAAAAACATATCAGTGATGCAAATTGGTCCCATTTACATAGTTTCATTTTCAATTATATTTATTTTAAAAGATCCAACAATATAATTTTTATAGAAGGAAACAGAATAAAAACACTAGTCACTTGACAAAAAATTACCAAAAGAAGATTGAGGAAAGTATGGTGAAATAAAGAAGAGGAGAAGGGGGAAGAGGGCGGGTTTTCAGACTCCGTGTGGGCTAACATATCAGTTCTGTGTCAAAAAACCTTTTTACCAACACCAATGTGAAACGTCACTCCTAAACATGCCAGAAAAGGAGAATTGAGAAAGGAGGGAGGCCATCAAGTCTCACAGTTATGTGTATTAATGTTTTCCTCAATGCTTATTTACACCAGTATGTACCTTGATGTCTCATGATGGATTTTTAGGCTTCTTGAATATTTCTACAGGAAACAGTTATATCATTCCTAGGGGAAATTCTGTGGACTGTGAAAAAGATGGAATAATATTGTAACAGTCCTAATCTATATAACAGAAATTTTTAAGTATATGGGTTTGCAGATCTCACTATTACCTCAAAACAGAACGTGATGGATCAAACGTATGTATATATATAGATGACTATTGTTGTATTCAGAGCAGTCTATTTGTTTTATCGGCAACCTCAATCTGTATTTAATTGGGACAAAAACATATTTAATTCACTCGCACTCCAAAATATCTGAGAGAAGAGAATAACTTCCCTAAGCTGTTGCTTATAAGATATACATGGAGTAGAATATGGCACAAGCGATAAGTATGAAAGGAATAGCGCCTGCCTGCTCTTACTATGATGTTCAGACCAGTGTGCCTGTAATTAACCACTACGGAAGAATTTTAATGAATGTGTCCAGATAAGGCCATTAGTAGCTCAACTGAGACCAGACTTTACAACACGGACCTATTCTGCCACGCTCTTCTGATAGGCTGGTAATTACTACATGATATCTTTCTTTCCAAACGAAAAACTGTAGGGAAGGCAAGGAGCAATTACATGTCAAAGGCTGACATTGAGGATCTAACACCTTGATTGAAAACAGAAAAACGCCCATCAGCTCAAGAAGATAGATAGGTAGCACAGGACAACACCTCACTGATAAAAGCAAGGAGAAAATGTAGATCAGCTGTGAATTTACCCTACCGAAAAACCCTGTGTAAAAGACAAAAAAAATGTTCACTTCAGTTTAGGAACAAATCAGGCAATACATTTTAAACAATGCACACCTGTCCAATTACAATTTGCGGGTGTCCTTCGAGAGTAGGTATTAACACCCGCAAAATGGGCATCCCAACCGCAGATGCATCAGTGTAATTTGATGAGCAACACTTCTCTCATGGCTGTGAGAGAAGAATTCTAACTTGCACAGGACTGAGTTAGCAAAAGCAAACTGTCACCTCATTGTCTTTTTATTTGTAGCAGCACCACTAACCACCAAGTGACAGGCTGAAACAGTGCCCATGCCATAGCGCCGCAGTGCAGTGAGTAGGTTTGTGTAGCAGTGCTGCACTTGCGGGCTTCATTATAAGTCCTGATACATAGCTCAGTTGGCTCACTTTCAGGCACTACATGCTGCTTTGAGGGCCATAGTTTCAAGCTGTGGTTTACGTAATAGTGTCTTTGCAAAGGTAAAGTATTCAAGGTGTAAAACAGGTTTTCAGAAGATCCAAAGACACTGTAGTTTCTACATAAATTGCGTGCAAATGGGGCATGACTTTCAACACATACCACGTAAGAACACTGCCTAATTTGAAGTATACAAACGTTTCCCCTAAAGTATACTGCTAACTCTTATATATCTGACGTTATCCGGTATTTTTTTTATGTATTCGTTGTATATCCCAAGAGTAGTGTCAGTTGTTGCCTTTTAAGCCAGACAAACACTTTCTGTCCAATGGCTACCTGTGTTCTTGTTTAAGGGAGTATATATTTTCTGGAAAATCCTGCATTCATTTAAGTAGTGCCTACACTGTCTTGTGAAGTTTATGCTGCCATGGAGACCAGCAGCCGGGCTGCAAAGTGTGAAAGGGCGTGCCTGTTGCCGCAACTCTAGCTCGCCAGACTCACAAAAACAGTAATTGCCTGAGTGACGGTATAATATCCTAGTTGCACTTGCTATGCTATCAACTTTGCTCATTTCGGCTAGCGCAGGTCATGAATGATCAGATCAATGGTTCGTCTTCTGGGCAGCTGCAGTGCCTGCCTACCCTCTGTTACTGAGAACTGCAGGCTTGCAGACTCTCTGGTGAGTGCCCTTCCATTTTTGGTTCTTTGCAGCAGTTTCAAGATCTTCTTAGAGTTTCTCGATGCTCACACATAGCAATCTGAAACCTTGGCAGCTATGTATATGCTATTTCCAGGGGAGGGTGGAAAACATCCTAGATCTGGCTCTGCTTCAATGCCAATTTAATCCTGTCTCGTACTGCAGGGAAAACCTACAAATTATATAGCAGGTTCATTCGTCGTATTTATGCATACACCTGCTCACAGGAAGATGAAGAAAACAATGTTCTGTGGGCCCTGGAAAACTGTCAGAGGACCAATTACTTCAATCAGTCGCAGTCTGTGAAGAATGAAAGCCAAGAACCCAGACATGGCAGGCTCTCAAGCCTCGAGTCTGGCCTTTGAGCTATCATATCACTCATGGACCACAAGGCAAGAGATATGACATTTTGGTGACCAGGCCGTAGATATGACATTTTTTCTATTCTGGTGGCAGAGCAGTGAGGAGGTACACAAGAAGGTTACACCACACAATATGAATAACACCTGAACATTGTTACAAGGCGACAGACACCACACGTGACGTGCATCTTTTTTCTGCCAGCTCCATTTCATATTTTCCTCACTTGTTAAGCAAGATCTATTTAAAGTGAAGAACGCTTAATAGTTACTATAGCAGCGGCATATATATCAGCCTCCAGAGTAACTGACACGTGATTAAAGCAACCAGGCAATTATGCACTTTATTATCATTGCACAAAACAATTTTAAAACAAATATTGTTCATTGCACTGAACATTACCGCTGATTGAATCTATGTTTTTACACAGTGAGCCGTCAATCCTGCTTTCTAAATCAACAACTAATTATTTTAATGAGTCTGTCTCAAATAAACATGTTATCGCATCTTTAAGCCAGCAACAGAGATTTTGGTAAACTATGGTGTTCCAGTTCCAATTTGAAGTATTTACTCATTTAATTTCAGGATCTTGCACAGCGTGCATGGCATGTCGATCTGTTTTTAAGAACCTTACAGCTCTTAGCAAACAGATTATAAGAAGTCACTCAATTGGAATGACAAACAGCGTGGCTGGAAGATCCAGAGCACCTACCCGGAAGGGGTTAATACAGGTGTACCTGGTGAACTTTGTAAATGGTGAAACGAGTTTGGGAGTGGTGGGCTTTGCCTCCCACTCATGTGCAGCAGTGATACCAGGGAGGCACATCCATGATCAGGGGGAATCAGTTCTAGTTACACTGATACTAGGGTAAAGTTAACATGTGTTTCTTACAGTTCATATGATTTAATTTTTCGGTCTGTTGTTAGCCAAGGCTTTTTGATTTTGTTAAAATATGTATAATATGATTTCATATATGGGCTTTCAGCCACCTTTCTTCATCCATTGGTATGTTGCTGTTTCATTCACATTTTACTTCCAGCCACTACAGCATAGAGCATGGGGCAGTGGTTGGCCAACTTCAGCCACTGGTTAACTTCACTTTGAAATGCTGCATTTTGCTCTCTCACAAGGAGCACATCTGCACACAAGCTTGTTCCCTTCACGGACAGTTTTTTGTTTTACTTTATAATTACTTTAGTGACCTTTGTATTTAGAGTCTGAAGTGATAGCAGGACATTTCGGATGCACATTCCATCTTTATCAGATCCCATTTCCTGCCAATACTGTTGTAAATTCTTTTTGGAGTGTTTTGTTTTTCTGGATGCAGCTATTTCACAGCATACCAGATTAGATTGTGTTGATTTGAAAGGTAATAATCACATGAGACAAGACCAAAAGATCTGGCTAGTTGGAAAACATTGGTAAAACTCACTTCTGGTAGAGCTTTTCAAAGAGCCAAGAGTGAAGTGCCATTTTAGGCAAACCTTATTGTGGTAAAATAGAGATAGAGAATGCTCATAGTCAGTCTCCAGAAGAGTTAGGGTGAAGCTTAGTTCGAACCCATCCTGCGAGGTTTTTTTTTTTGTTGTCCTCATTCACGTGCATGGTTTCTAGCTGCCAGGCAACATAAAAGGTAGTGAGGTGTAGAGCGAAAAGTCATGCTGCCTCAGTCAAAACTGGCAGGGAAGGCAAGCGGGAGATGGTAATACGTTCCCAACAGCAACGAATGGCTCACACCAATCAAAACACCTTGTTACCCGAATGGCAGATGACACCCATTGCGCCAGTTACTATCATAGCTAATGCCAACCAAGAATCGGACATTTGCAGAGAGATTAAACCATGGCTACGTAATCATCGGACCTGGGGAAAAAAAAACCTAGATTCAATGTCACCAATCCAACAAATGCCAAAAAGCTCTTTTGTCTTGTTTCCTGGCCCTGGCGAGGTCTAGTTTCGAGATTTGAAGGATTGAATTGCTCCAGTCATGAAATGTAGGGTGGGATGCATCCTTCCAATGCTTGCAGATTTCTCTACGGGCCGCCAAGATGGAATAGAACAGTAAGTTTTTGGCTGGACTAAGAGTCTGGTCCTTGACTCTAAAGATGACAATGCGAAGGTCGATTTCTACTTTAAAGCCCAGGGAAGAAGAAAGTTTGCTGCTGATTGAGTCCCAAAAAGGCACTAGGTGAGGACAATCGAAGAACATGTGCGTGTCCGGGGCCTCTTAAACCACACCTTGCACAAACCACGGACCCCCCAGAGAAGTCTTGGACAACCTCTGTGGGGAATAGTATGCCCTATGCAGGGTGAAAAGATGGTTTCTACGAAGCCAGGCAGGTTTCACTAAGTCCCTGAGAACTTTACAGGACATTAACCGTAGATCTTTCACATTCAAGCCTGGCATCGATTCTCCCCATAGTAGCTCTGGGAGGGTAAAGTTCATGTTGATCTCCTCCAATATTGAGTTGTACCACAACAAGATCTCTTTTTTTGCTGACGGTTTATCTAACAGAAGAGATTTGAGTTCACAGCCTCCCCCTAATGGTATGTTAGTTCGGCGAGTAGTTTGGGTAGTGACAGCTTGAGCCCAACTCGATATTTGCAAGTATTTAAATTTAGACAGGTTGGGCCCCACCTTCTTTGATAGGTATTCCCAAGGAAGTAAAGTCCCATCAAGGAACAAGTCCCCCCAGACTGATATTCCAGCCTCTCTTAGCGGGAGTACTAGTGTGTCACATGCCCAGCCTGGAGCCATGGGTAACTCCCATATTGGAGATCTGCTAGAATAATACCCCAGGTTAATTGTAGATCTCATCTTTGCCCAGGTTTTTGCCAGGCCTTGCAGCACCTTCAATTTTACCTTTTTAAAAAATTTGGGATCGCCAAACTTAAATAAGTAACCAGATTGACCGATACCTTCACAACTCAGTAGAGCCAAAAACATGCTGCCTATACCCTCATCTGTTGGCATTTTAAGTAGCATTCGTGAGTGCGATATTTGAAACGCCCACGCATAGATCTGTAAATCTGGACCCACCAGGCCCCCCTTCTCCCTACGGCGCCTGATTTTTTTCCAGGCTATCCTTGGGCTTTTACTTTTCCAAAGAAATGAAGGAATTTCGCCCTGTAACTTAGCCAACAAGGAAGGGTAAAAAAAAAAGTGGATTTGTATTGAATAAAAAAGAAACTTTCGGCAGGATAGACATTTTTACCAGATTCACTCTACCCAACAGAGACAGGGGGAGGTGTTGCCAGGATCTCATTAGCTTTCGACATTCTTTTGCGATTATTGCAAAATTCAAGGGGGCAATCTGAGTAATATCCTTAACGATGTTTAGCCCTAGATAGCGCAAACCTGCACTTAATTGTTCATTAAGACTGCTCGCATCATCGTTCCAAACCATAATCTCATATTTTGAGGCATTTACCTCATATCCTGACACTTCCCCGAATTCTAGGGCTAACTTGATGGCTGCAGGAAACGCGGTGCTGATTTCTGATGTCATTATCATGACGTCGTCCGCGTAGAGGGCCACCCTCTTTTCCCACTGTCCATAAATAAAGGGCTTGATAGTATCATCCTCTCTTAGTTTCTGCGCAAAGGGCTTGATGTAAAAGTCGAATAGCAGAGGGGATAGAGGGCAACCCTGTTGGGTTCCTCTTGTAACTGCAAAGGGTTCAGACAGGGCCCTATTTACCAATACGGAGGCAGTTGGACTATGGTATAACAACTCCACCGCTCTGCGAAAGCCCTCACCCACGCCGAACTTAGTCAAGGCCCCCGACAGGAAAGTCCAATTAACCCTATCGAAGGCCTTGGTGGCGTCCAGCGTGAGGATAGCCAATGGAATGGAGTCCTTAATCGCTATGTCTATGACGCCTATAAGACCCCTAACAAAGCCCTTCTAGTTGGAATGCAGAATATCAGGGGCAACCTGGCCCAACCTGCTTGCTAAAAGGGATGCAAAGATTTTGTAATTCAAGATTGATATGGGGCGGTACGAACCACAGTTAGTAGCAGGTTTACCAGGTTTCAGAATAAGCGTGATAGACGCGCCATTCTAAGATGTTGGTGGAAGGGTACCCATCTGCAGTATTTGATTAAACAGGACAGCTAGGAAGGTAGATATTTCTACCACCAGATTTTTATAAATCTCAGCTGGCAGGCCATCTGGGCCTGCAGCCTTACCTCCTTTGCTGCCCTGAATAGCCAATGCCAATCACCTTACCTCATTCTCGGTAATTACCCTATCCAGGAAAGCACCTTGTTCAGAAGATAATGATGGTAGGGAGACACCTTCTAACCAGCTATCTACACTGTCAATAGTGATGTTCTTATCCTCCTGATATATGTTTTTAAAGAAATCCTTAAAAGCTGTTCTAATTTCTGAGTCTGAAGAGTGGGTGCCTTTATTCGTTATTACGAAATCTATGATGTTACGTGCCTGGTCGATTTTAGACTTCCAGGCCAGTAATTTGCCGGCCCCCTCCCCATATTCAAAGTGGGATAACTTGCTTGCCTCTCATTTCTGGAGGATACGTTGATTCAGGACAGAAGTCAAATTCTCTTATAGGGCAAGCAAGATTTTGTGTAACATTATGGCTGGCATCCAATTCAGCTTGTGCTGCAAGTAGGTCAGTTTCAATGGATGCTATTTCTTGAGTGCATTGCCTCCTTCGGAACACAGCTTTGTTCTTAATTACACCTCGAAGAAAGCACTTGTAAGCATCCTATACTATGCAAGGTTCCGCAGAGCCAATATTGACTTTCATAAACTCGCGGGTTTCAGATTTAATAAATGTAACATCGTCTGGAGACGAGAGTAGGGATCGACGAAAGACCAAGATCTAGAAGAAGATGTAATTACTCCATCAAGATTCAGAAATATAGAAGAGTGGTCGGACAGATGCGAGGGCAAATAACTGACATTCTTTACCGAATCTACCAATTTTCGACTAATTAAAATAAAGTCGATTCTGGATTGGTGCCGGTATTTAAAATTTCGGACGGAAAATCCAGATTTCTGCCCTGCTCTTACCCTCCAAATGTCTGTTAGTCCATACTGACTCATGCAGTTAAGAAGAAAAGTTGTAGATTTTGACAATGTCTGCTGCCTACTGCTTGGCGACTTATCAAGCGAGGGGTCGAGCACAATGTTAAAATCCCCTGCAATAATGATGGGCTCTGGAAAATGCAAAAGGTGAGAAAATAATAGTTCAAGAACAGATGGATCTTCCCGGTTGGGCCCATAATAAC
Organism: Lissotriton vulgaris; assembly: GCF_964263255.1. Classification (NCBI taxonomy): domain Eukaryota; kingdom Metazoa; phylum Chordata; class Amphibia; order Caudata; family Salamandridae; genus Lissotriton; species Lissotriton vulgaris. Next base: position 636,878,555 of record NC_141689.1, on the reverse strand, counting down.
CTACTAAGGTCAAGCAAGCTCCCCCTATGTCTACAGTAGTAATTACCCATCTCCCTCCGGGGTCCACCTTCTGTGAAATAACTCTTGTATTTATGGGTTTTTAAAAAGAATAGTCACACCCCTTATATTCAGTGTTTGGGAGGAAGATACCGAAACATCAACCCACCTATTTTTTTTGACCAACTCGAGCATCTCAGCCTCAATTAAATGTGTCTCCTAGAGTATAATGACCTGCGCATCCGAGTCTCACAAGTATTGTATGATCTTATTTGCTCTTGACTTGGTGCGCAGGCCATTTACGTTCCAGGAGAGGATCCTAAGATTACGCATAGTGCAGAAATCCTGTTTTACCCGTGGATCCGCTAAATCTGGCTAAAGGTAGGGAATAAACACTAACTCCTGACATATTTAAGTTAACTACCCATGTTTTATGCAAAAAAATAACCAGAAACCAAACCCTAAATGAGGACCTTTTATGTTTATGTACACAACCCCTTACCCCCCAGTGCCCCAACCTACCCCCGCCCCTCCCCCATGAGGAACCCTTGTACTGTCTAACCGGATCAGGTCCGGCTGATGGTACCCCTTCTCCTACCCAAGCCCCTACAGAGTGAGTTCTAAAAGTGTTTTTTTTTCCTTATTATAATCCCTTTGTTTTGGTCATTATACATTTTACATTTAGTTAGATAGCCCTAACTTGTGAGGTTCCTTATTTTTTTTTTATTATGTCAGTTGCCCCTTTTTCTTTAGGCCCTGATAACAGCCTAACAGAATCATTATCAATAGAGAGGTAGAGAACTAGGTAACTAGAGAAGCCCAAAAACTAAGAGACCTAGGACTGAAACCAAAAGGCTAAGGGGGGAAGGAAAATCATAATAAATAACTGATCAGTAATACGGGACCTGTGTGTTTGAGTTCAAATTTAAGTTACTTCTCTTTTCTAACCAGAGGCCCCCTTCTACCCCCCTAAAGACATCAACAGCTCGTCTGCCGCCTGAACTGAGCGGACATTAAACATATTGTTGTTCAACATAATCTTCAGGGCAGCGGGAAAGCCAATTTGAACTGTTGCACCCAGGCCCCGAAATGCTTCCATCCTCCTCCCCAATTCCCACTGCTTTTCCAAGGTGGTCCTACATAGGTCAGATCGTATCTGGAAAGTGAACCCCTTGCCTGTTAAAGATTTTTGCCTTAAAGCTAGGTTAAGGATCTGCTCTTTCAGAGCATAAGTATGGAAATTCACCAAAATCTTCCTTGGTTTAGTCCTTTGGGGTTTACGCCTAAAGGGGTCTCTATGTATCCTTTGGATGTCTTTAGCCAGCTCCTCTTCAGACAAATCAAGGTTAAGTGACTGCTTTATGAGCGGAATGATGAAGCCTTTAACATCAGAGCCCTCGCTGCCCTCTGGTACATTCAGGATTCTGATGTTGCAGCGCCTTGCATTGTTTTCCAGTGTTTCCATTCTTTCCGCTATTGCCAAGTCCTCCTTCTTAAGTTTGGATATATCCTCTATAGCATTATCTAAATGCAGGGATAGCCCGCCAACAGTTTCTTCCAGAGCCTCCGTTCTTGCAGTGAGACCATCAATTTTGCTGTCAAGCGATTCACAGTAACTTCTGATCTCTCTCTGATTTGATGCAGACTCTTCAAACCCTCTTTTAACACCTTGGCTGCTAGGTGTTTTCCCCCTCCTGTGCTGGATTTTGCCATTTTGCTGTTCCCATGACGAGCTCAGCTCGTCATCAGCACACGACACCCGTGGGTGATGACGAGCTGAGCTCGTCATCAGCATTGAAGGGGTTAATGTCAGCCGACAAGGAGGAAAACATAAGCTGCAGTGAAACCATTGAAATACTAGAAGAGGGATCAGAGATGGGGAGAATATGACCACTAGCTTCTGGTATATCTTCTGTAGTAGGCGAGGTATCGGAGGTTGTTTGTAAAGAGCTATCCAGATTTAACTGCGTCGCAAGAGTTTTCCCCCCATGACCTACTCTGTCTTGTTCTATGTTCTATTTCACTCCTAGAGCATGGGTCAGTAATGAAATCGACTACTAATATGTTAGAAGGACCCTGTGTGCAACCCCCCTCTTTAACCTCAATAGGTGGAGAAACCAGTGTAACATCTTCCTTAGAGACACTTCGCACAGTCAAAGGTGGTGGTGACGTAGCATGAGTATCTTGTTCATTATGACAGGATGTTACACTCACCACCTCGGTCGGGGGGATCAACAAGGCCCCCTCCATATTTGAAGTCGAGAAAATAACGGGTAGTGAGAGTGGTGTGGTGTCTAAGGCTGCCGATACTTGTGATCGATATGATACAGGAGTGGACATAAATACAGTAGGGGGTGGAGCACTGAAAACTTCTGGGAGACTTAACTGTGTAGGGGTACTGGGTGGGTCGGTAGTAAGCGAGGTAGCGGAGGGGTCACAAGTGCAGGGGGGTTGATCCTAACCCAGATCCAGTACCTGAGGAACCACTTTGAAAAAAGAGCGTAATGAAGGCGTAATCCTAGAGCTAAAAGGGGTTGCAGGTTTGACAACCTTATCCTCTCTGGCTGAGCGCTTGCCCTTAACCTCAGTTAAAAGATATGAGGAAGTTTTACGCGATGCGTGGCCTCCTAATATTGTTGTGGTGTCTTTAGAGGGGACCCTTAGCTTTTGCTCAGAAGGTGATTGAGACCGTTGATAGTGAATTTTGCTTTATTAGTACCTTTAGTACCTTTACTCAAAGCTCCCTTACATATAGACAATGCAGCAGTAAATGGGATCAAAGGAGCTACTACTGTAGCTCGAACACCAGCTGAGTGCCCCCCTTCCTCCTTCCCCTTCACCTCCTCTTCCAGCGCTGATACGGCGGCTCCAGGCAACCCCTCTGATGCTGCAGTCACTGCTTCTGCTACTTCTTCCAATTCTGCTGACTCCACCACCACCGTCGGTGGTTTGAAGTAACGGTGCTAGCAGCGCAGACACGAGAGTCCCTCCAGAGACTCCGCAGCCGCCTACCTCGGCGGTGCTCCAGGGCGGCCTGATTCCACGGCCGCAAGCCTGTCAGCGTCTCGTTCTGTGGAACCGCAGCGGCGCCGACTCAAAGAACTGCCGGGTCAACTTGCACCACGCCGCCAAGGCGAAACACATCGAGACGGGGCTGTCGCCGCCCATGTACTGCACGGCACGCAAAGGGGAAATGGGGGAAAACGGCAGAGAAGAAAGAGTCACTCAAAACACTCCTGCTTCAGGAAACATCACAGGTAGAAAGCTTATGACTGACCAAGTGTATCAAATATATTCACGGCCTTATCCAATATCATGTTGTCCCATGCCTGTCAAGCCTCACACTCTGCCGGGGCTCGGAGCGGAGTACCGCGGCAGCTAGCCTGCTGCCGCCATGTTCCTCCCCCATCCTGCGAGGTTGTACTTACATTATCAAGGCATCCATTCTTAGTGCTGCACCTGTCTTGTCTCATTGACCCTGTAGGTTGGTGAGTACAGAGGAAGACACCCCCTTTGTTGCCACCCAGTAAGCGCTGCATAATGCTGGGACTTTGCATAATGTGGTTAAAAATCTAACCTGTCCACATCGTTTAGGAAACAGAGAGTCTAAGTGTTGCGTGCTGTAGTATGGTTTGCAACCAGGTCAAGGAGATTATAAAAAAAGAATTGCAGAATCCTCCATATTGGTTACCTCGAACTAGAAAAAAACAAGTTTTTCTATAAGAGAGGCCAACGTGTAAGCTATCCTCTGGTAAATTTTTGACCAAGTCAGAAACCCCCAGAAGATGCACACATCACTTTGTAGGGATGATACCAGTTACAGGTACTTATTCAGGTGGCAGTTACAGTATTTGTCATCTCACAAGACACACCAAGAAATTGGGCCTTGGTATTAAACATGACTGACTATTAAGGGATTATATTATTTGCAATTGATCCTATATAATTTATTTGAGATTGTGAGAGCAGATCTATTAATTAGAATAATTATTATTTAAATGTTTAAATTGGCAAAACCAGGCCTTGAGTTGACATAACTGATCCCCAGACTCCATGCACTTTTGCATGGGGTTAGCTTCACCTAAGTCCTCTCTGGCAGAGCCCTGCCAACAGCATGTACAAGCTGAACAAAAACACTGGTTCCCAATGTTTGCAGCACGATGTTGCAACTGAGCTCAGTGCGTAATAAAATCAAATCTGTTAATGCGTCCCTCCTTTTCTTCTTGTTTTTTTTTCCCATCAAGTTGCAATACTAATGCGAGGCGCGCTTTGCGGTAAGATCGCAGCGGGAGGATCAAGAGAGCTGGAAAGACAGAGTCCTGGAAGCCGGGAAACAGGTACGTGGCAAGAAAAGAGGAGGAGTGTGGACGGTCTTTAAATAAGATTGCTATAGAACATTCATAAAGGTAGCATTCTAATTGTTTGTAACAAGTAACCGGTCTAGATAATTAACTTGATGAGGCTGCCTTATAGAAGGTGCTTTGGAATGTTCAAAAAGGTCACGTTCTAATTGCTTATAGCAAGGTACAGGTCCAGATGATTAATTTGATGATGCTGTCTTCCTGAAGGTGTTTTAGAATGTTTGCAAAGATCACATTCTAATTGCTTATAGCAAGGAACAGGTGCAGATGATTAATTTGATGAGGCTGTCTTCTCGAAGGTGTTTTAGAATGTTCATAAAGATTGCATTCTAATTGCGTATAGCAAGGAACAGGTGTAGGGGATCAATTTGATGAGGGCTGTCTATCGGAAGGTTTCAGGTTGAGGTCATCTATGCTGGTTGCTTGATGCTTATTCTAATGGATTTTCTGGATGTTCCTGTGGCACCTGAAACCTGACTTTGTATATACATGGTAAAACATTTGTAAAAGCTATTAAGCATTTTCAAACAACCCAGGGAACACCAGCTGCAGCTAGCTATTACCAACAGCATGTAATATGGTCAAAGGTCAGGGCACAATATGTTTAATCATTCATAAGTGTTAAGAGGAATGATATGAGTCATGCCAGTATACTGTGATAGTCAAAAGAGGTAAGCTGGGGCAGGAATCCTAACACCATGCTGGCAGCGTAGTTTTTACTCCTCTGAAACTATAAAATGTGCCTATTCCAGAATGTGCAGCAAATCTTTCTTGTTTTTTTACGTAGCATGCAACATGTTGGATTTTTATATTTGATTGTAGTTTTGGATTTATTCTGCTGGTCGACCTGAGGTTAAAACCTCTTCCTTACTATGAATGATTAAATTGCCTGATTAACTAACCATCCTTTGCTTTCTAAATGATTCTGAATTTCATGTAAACTCGTATGGTTTTGACTTTGAATAAAGTCTTGCAAAGGTTTTTATTTTTACCTTGGCTTATCATCCTTTGGAATGCATAGGGCCTCAATCCTGTGTAACGGCCCATATAAAATGTAATAGTGCAAATCGCCAACAAAAACATGCCCCTGTAACTTGAGGTATATAGGGATGGCATGTCGCAAAATAAGAATCTGCAAACATCATGGGAACATCAAATACTAACAAAATAAGATATGCGTGACCAACCACTGTATCAAACCAGGACATAGTGAAAAAGATATTGACATTATAGAGCGAAGTGATGTCCAGAATAAACCTGGAGAAAGAACAGCTGTGTTTGCAGATTAAAAACCTATAAAACAAGCCTAAACAATGCTATCCCCTATATATATCTTAACACCAGGTAGTAAAACTCTAAAACATTGGGAGGGGGATCAATATGGGATAAGGGTATGAATGCTTAACTATGTGGTGTGGATACAGAGACCACCATGAACAGGTCTATAACCAAAAAGATTGTCTTCCCTCAGTGAATCTTTCAAGCCTGTGAACCTTAGGTTTGATAGAAATTCCACATGTTTATTGGTGAGAACAACATCAAATCCAATAGCCTTCATTCCTTGTTACAATATAATAATATATTTTTATTAGGAGGTATCAGAGTAAAATGAAAAAAGGTGAAATCTGATTTAGGTAATCATATTGACACACTATACAATAATTGTGTTGTTTTATTAATTCTGAGCAAGAAAATATCAGATGTATTTCGCCACTTCCATTGATTAATTTGAAGACATCAAGTTCACCCTTACCAAAAAGGACTCTCCCTCTGTGTGTGTCTGGATCTCTCCCACAAAAACAACATATCTCACCACCTAACTGCATTTGGCTTTCTCTTCTGGTTTACATATTGAAGAATCTTCCAATGTCAACAATATCTATGTATATTTCAGCTCCTGGATACTCATAGAATTTTCAGCAAATCGTATCTCCATAGGTGGCTTCCTAGCCTGGCCCTCAAAAACTTCTTAAACTTGAGTTAGCATATAAATACGAGCACACTAAATTATAATTGCACAGTATTAATGTCTTTTAATACAGTTATTAAAAACATCAGTTTCCGAATTACATAGGCTTTTTTCTCAAATTAGCACTGGTTGTTGGTTGCCTCTCAGTATAGAATCTCCTGGTTAGTTTTGCTTCATAATCTGTGAAATTGTTAACTATCAATAATGCTCTGTTTATCATCTCTTAAACAGAAACGTGTCTATACTGTAACCAAGCTTGCCTGCAACATTTCTTGGTGATTTTCGTCTGCAGCCCTGATTTTGTCGTGTAGTTCCTATGAATGAATGAGGTAGCATTTATAAAGCGCATGGTTACCCGGAGGCATCACAGCACTGGCGGGCACTAAATTGAACTGCAACAGGGATAGATGTGGAAAAGCCAGGTCTTGAGACCCTTCCTAAAAATATTATGACTGGGTTCTCTATGAAGCTGCAATGGGCGGGCGTTCCAGAGCTTAGCGACATTATATGAAAACAGTAAGCCACCTCTTCTGGCCCTCCGGCTTCTGGGAACTGAGACTAAATGGAGGTCATCCGAACTAAGTCCCCTGTTAGCTCGGTAAGGATGGACCAGAGAAGAGATAATGGCTGGTCCCTTCCCTCTCAGCACCTTGTGGGAAATGCACAGGGCTTTGAAATGGACCCTTTCCCTGATCGGGAGCCAATGGAGGACCTTTAAGGTGGGTCTGGCTGATTGACGGCCTGAGAGCCCTACAAGGATCCTGGCGGCACAATTCTGTACAACTTGGAGTTTCGCCAGAACCAAGCTAGGAGTGGCTAAGTATAGGGCATTTCCACAGTCCATTCGAGACAATATAAGGGCCTGAACCATCAAATGCTTTGCTTGAACAGGGAGTAACAGTAGCACCATGCGACGTAATCTGAACATGCCACAGCCGGTGGCAGCAACTGTTCTGGCTTGTGTTTTAAAACTGAGCTCATCATCTAGCCAGAAGCCTAGGCTCTTTATTTCCTTTTTTGGGGTGGGCTTTTCTGCCCATACATGCTGGCCAGTTGGAATCTATGTCCGTGGGGGCATTATTGCCCAGGAGCATGAGCTCAGTTTTGTCGCCATTCAATTTAAGATGAGACAATGTCATCCATCTGTTGACTTCTTCGAGGCAGGGCAAAAGGCGGGAAGAGGCTCTCTTTGCATGGTTCAGTGAGATCACTAGTTGGGTATGGTCAGCATAAGTGATGATTTACACTCCGAATGGGAGGACACTGTCAGCTAAGGGGGCCACATGAGCAATAAAAAGGGAGGGGCTCAAGGACAAGCCCTGTGGTACTCCACAATGAAGGGGCCAGGGGTTTGAGATGTCTTCGCCCTCAAAGATTTGAAAGGATCTATCCTCTAAAAAGGAAGTTAACCATTTCAGGGCAACACCGGACGCACCCAGTTTGTGGACCAAGATGCGGTGGTTCACTGTATCAAAGGCCGCACTGAGATCTAGAAGTATCATGGCCACCGATCCTCCCGCATCAAGGATCTTTCTAATGTCTTTGACGACAGCTAACAACGCAGTCTCAGTTCCTTGGTGTGGGCAAAAGCCTGTTTGAGACGAGTGGACCTATACAAGATCTGCACGGTTGGATAACAAACTGTGGAACTGGTGCCAGAGTGATTACGTCCACCCCCACCAGGTATGTTAGCCTGTCGGTATCAGCTAGCTCACAGTGCCACTATAATCTCCTCTTACCAAGGCGAGAATAGATTCTGGCAACCTCAGAACATGACAACCCTGATCCCTCAGAACCGTGGAAACAATATACTACTTTTCGTTCTGTCAAACGTGCTTACTTAGTCGGTCTCAGAGAGATACACCGAATGAAACAAGCTGGACGTTTTCAATAATCATTTGTTGAACAGTTGTTATTCTGGTGTAGAATAGATGTACTGCAACAACCATTAGACAGTATAGGATATACATGATTAACAGTACTACAAAAGTAAAAGGGTGGTAGAGTTCTACCGTCTAACTAAAATCAAGAATACATTCAAGTATATAGAACACATGATAAAAGATGCGTAGTCCTACGATGCCTTCCTATCTAGATGTTCTTAAGTGTACCTAGCGTGGGTGAAGGTGTTAAGCCAAGAATCCCTCTAGGATTTAGTCAACCCCAATACCTTAAGTGAGACTGTGAGAGCCTGTCTTGAGTTGGACACCCCGCGAGGGATGTTAGACCACTGCAAGCTGGAGCGTCTGCATGCAGGAACCTCGGCGTCTCTGGTCAGTGTGTTGGCAGGGAAGTCCTAGACTCCTCTAGCTACATTAGCAAGCTGTGATGTATATATACCCATAGGTCTCCCCAGGGGTCTTACCTTGCTGTGTTACTGTGCCGACCTAAGGATGACGTTGGGCCTGAACTTTGTACATAGATTATATGCAGCAGATGGTAGTCCTGCTGTGCTTCCAAGAAGCCTCATGCATACTGTATTAGATCTCGAACTGGGGGAAACCCGCGTTCTGAATGCAGTGTAATATCTAGGTAAAAGGTCAGTCCCTGTAAACAGTGACACGTGTAATGTAAGGAGAATATAGGTGATGGGTAACGAGTTTACCGAGGCCTATATTATAGTACCTATATGGAAATGGAAATGGAATAAATCTTATAATGCGCTACTAAGCCCGAGGGCATCAAGGCGCCTAACAAAAAGAAATCAAAATAACCATATAACCAGCACTACGGATATGCCATTGAGAATAGCCATGTTTTCAAAGCTTTCCGGAAATTAAGGACCGACGATTGAGATTTAATTTCCATAGAAAGGCTGTTCCACAGCTTGGGGGCTACTGTTGAAAATGCCCTCCCGCCCCATTTACTTCTTCAGACATGGGGCACCACCAACAAGCTCTTTGTGGACGAGCGAAGGGCTCTACCTGGGACATAAGGGCGTAGCAATTACCTCATACCATCAGCCCCTTTGCCAGTAAGCGCACCATAGGTCAGACAGAGAGGCTTAAAAACAATCCTAGACTCAATAGGAAGCCAATGGAGGCTTTTCCTGGGGGCCGTAGCGGAGGAGAGTCTAGGGGCATCCAGTACAAATTTAGCTGCCGCATTCTGAACAGACTGGAGACGCTGCACCAGACCTTTGTTAGCACCGGCATATAAGGCATTACAGTAATCAAGTCATGAAGCAACAAGTGCAACAACGACCTGCTTACGAGCCTGAGGGGACAGATAATATTTAATTTTCCGCTGAATTTTCATGATGCCCGAGCAGGTAGCATTTGTTCTGTTTACCTGCTGTACCATAGAGAGAGCCGGATCTATCATCACTCCCAGATTTCTCGCAGAGTCAGTGGGTGTAGGGCACATTCCCAACGAGGGGGGCCACCATTCTGCCGTCCAGATGTTAACGTTTCCGCGAAAACCAAAACCTCGGTCTTCTACCCATTCAGTTTAAGTGACTTGTAGATCATCCACTTCGACACCGCATCCATACAGTTTCTAAAATTTTGAATGGGATTATTCACCGAATGAGAGAGGGACACTAGAATCTGGGTGTCATCGGCATAGGAAACTACCTCCATCCCAAACGATCTTACCAGCCTGGCAAGTGGACCCACATAGATGTTAAACAGGGTCGGACTTAATGCCGACCCTTGTGGAACCCCATATTGCTCAGGAGTGGGAGGAGATAGATATTCACCCAACTTAACCCTCTGCTCCCTCTGATCCAAGAAGGACGCCAATATATATATATATAACAATTTGTTTACAGGTGCACCATTTATTGATCAATGTACTTCTTGAATTCATACACTGAACAAACAAGAACCTTCATTGTGTGCAAAATAATGAAAACAGCAGCTCTTTAACAGAAAGAGCTACCATTCCTTAACCCTGTTTTCTACAGGGTGTAATGATTTTAAATTATGAATAGTTTGTAACTCGCACAGTTGCTTTAATTCCAACTTCAAAATTAATTCCTAATCCACAATTTTTAACTCATATTAGCTAGACATAACGCTAAAACGTTGAGAAGTTGTGCCATATTTTTTATCCTGGTAAAAAGTATTTTTGTCAAATGCACATTTTCCCACACTAAACACTCGTAAGTAAAATGAAGCATGGAGAATACTTTAATGGATGCACGTATTGCCCTTGTCTGCAGGGCCGCCTTTAGCACTGGTGGCACCCAGCGCGACAATGTTTGTTAGCGGCGCACAATGAAAACCTCCGCCATGGATTATCTCACTACCACCATTTAACAGTGCCCCTCGAATCTCCGTAACCACATGCTCTCAGATACACTTAATGAGTATTATAGCACCACTCACACCAGTGTCGGATGTCAGAGCACTTTACATCATACACACTACACAGAGACAATCAATTCTGCGTGCTTTAATCAGTGTATAGGAAATATTACATAAGACAGAGGACTACAAGGTGTAGGAGTCACATATCATCCACACTGGTAGGCAGTATAGTTTGATAGTGCTTGGTCTGGAGAAGCACAAACGCAGAATTTAAAATGTAACACCATGGTTTGGGGTACTCTTTAATAATCAGAACTGATTTCTATCCAAATGAGCCCTTTTTCCAATATTCAGACAACGAAGGAATGGGGGAAAAAAATAATGCTCTAATCTGTACCTTTGCATGGAGCTCTTTGATGACAGTTAATAGCTCACTATTCTATGTTAAAAGAAATTAATTAATTAGCTGCAAGTAAAAAACGGATCTCGCAGACAAAAGTAGTAAACCACTGACCTATGTACATTATACATGGT